>NW_028077629.1:3784617-4412705 GCF_014824575.4 Sturnira hondurensis | reverse complement strand
TTTTATTATTATAGGCTCTGTTGGTTCAGTGGCCCTAAACCTAAGGAAAGGATGTGGTATTGGTGTCCTAGGACTGCTCTAACAAAAGTACCAAAATCTGGGTGACTAATAGTACTAAAAGTATTATCTAGAGGCTAGAAATCTGAAAACAAGGTTTCAGCAGACCTATCCTCTTTCTAGAAGTTTAGGAAACAATTGTTTCTTGTCTCTTCCAGCATCTGGTGTTTGCTGACAATATTTAGCACTCCATGGCTTGTAGATGTACTGCTAGAGTTTCATGGCCATCCTCTCACTTTGCGTCTTGGCATCATCTTACTTACCTCTATGCCTGTCTGTTTCTGAGTCCCAATTTCCCCTTTGGGTAGATACCAATCATACTGAAATAGGGCCCACATTATTGCCTGAATTTTAACTTGACTACCTCCGTAAAGACTCAGTTTCCAATAAGGGTCACATTCTGAGATGCTAGTGTTTAGTACTCTAACATATCTCTTTTGGGGGGCACAGTTCTGCTCAAAACGGATGGTTTACTCAAAAATGAGCCCCTCCTGCCTCTCAATAAATAGGAAATTCAGATGTCTAGTCTGATGACTAAAATGGTTAATATTGGTTATTAAATAAAGTAAAGCAAAGTGTTGTCTTGGTTATGTCCTAAAATTGTTTGGTATATTAACAAAAGTTAATAGAAGACTAAGGAAGGAAGAGTAAGGACTCATATAACAAAGTATTGAAGTTTTGGGACTCAATGGAAGTTAAAAAAACATCCTTTACTTATAATACTAAATGAGTACTAAAGGCACTTGACATTGCTTCCCTTGTTAATAGAGGGTAAATTGATAAAATTAGAGGTCAGTTGGATTTTTAAAAATCTGATTTCCAAGATTCCCTTGCAGCTAGAGTGCTCATGTTATCTCTGCTCTGCAGATCTGATGCACCCACATGAGATGTGGAGAAAGAAATGAGCATCCTTAAGTGGTGGTCATCTGTGAGAAATTAGAACCTCTGCTAAGCACAAGACAAAGGTTAACTGCTTCTTTGGAGATGTCTGTAGGCAAGTACCTGAGAGTTAGTTTCCAGTGTCAGAGAAGCTAAGCAGCAGTTAGAAGTAACAGTTACATGTTGTTGGGTGTTTTTTGGTTCGGTTTTTTGTTTTCCAAATTAGGAGAGAAAGTTTATTTAGAAAGTTACAAAGGTAGTAAAAGTTACAGAGCTGTAGAAGAAATGGGTTAAAGAAACAAGTTATAGAGGTAAAATGAGGGCCCTTGGAGCTTAGGAAACACTTGAAAAGATTTGAACAGGTGTGCAGGCGGGTGAGGGGGAGAGAGTAAGAATTTTTTTGTTTTTCTGAATGCATTATAACTTGCTGCTTTGTTCGTGGGTCTTAGGCAATCAAGCCCAGGTCTCTGACTCTCAAAGTTTTATGAGCTGTCTATATTCTGATTCAAAAACATCTGTAACTTCTAGCCAATGAATGTGACTGATATAATATATAGGGAATTTTTGCATCTTATTACCAAGTGTCATATCTGGATCTAACAATTCAGTAAATCAAGCTTTGGTTTCCTAGCTGACTGATCAAAATTTTCCTTGAGTAACTCAGACAAAAATTAGCATTTTCTAGTGCAGGATTTTTCAGTCTTGGCACCAATGATATTTTAAGAAAAATAGCTTTTTAGGCCTGGCTGTCCTATATTTTGTGGGTTGTAAAGAAGCATCCCTGGTCTCCATGCCCCAGATGACAGTAGCATCCCCTCCCAGTTGTGACACCCCAAAATAAAATGTCTCCAGACATTCCCATGTGCCCCTTGCTAAGCAAAATTACCCCCAGTAGGCAACCACTGTGGGATGATCACAGCTAAAGCCCTTAACATGCAATAATGCATTTAATCTTCAAAGCAGCTACACAGAGAAGATACTACCATTTTTCACACTTTACAGATACAAATCCATGCATGGGGTGTTTAACTCACATGACAACTCACATGAGTAGAAAGAAGTAGGTCTGGGTATATGTCTAATCCAGAGTGAATACTCTTACCCACCACACTCACTTAGCTCTATAGTGTATCAGCACTTTCATTTTCACTAAGCCTTAAGGCCCTTGGTGATCTTGAGACAAGGGATCATCATTTTAATTCTGATATAAGATTTAAAAAGCAATTAAGATATTATATCTTCACATCATAGAATTTGACATGATTGACAGTAAGATTCAATTTTACTTTGCAGTGCATCCTGCATTTTGACTCTCATTATATTCCTAAAATATAACTCTTACCTAGAAACTCTCCCCAGATCTCCTAATATTTTTCTTCACCTATGAAGTCTGCATTTTTTACCATTTCATATAGGGAATTTTGCAATAACCTATATATCCAGGTTCACACTCTTCTACTCTTGTCTCCAGAGCGTAAGCTAAGCACCAGGCACACCATTCCAGTTCTTTCAAGTAATACCTCAAGCTGTACCAATACATAATTTTCCCTGTCTAGAATAGCCTCTTTTATCTCTGACTAGAGATACGTTCATCCTACAGGCTTTGCTAGAATGCTGTCTACCTGTTAAGATTTGCACATCTCCACTACTTAACTGCAAATTTAATCCCCTGGGTTCCCATGGCATTTTTATAAACCTCTATTAGAACACTTGTTATATTGAACTGTAAATATTGGACTTTACATGTTTGGTTCCACCTGGAGATTATGAGCTAATTAAGGGCCCCACTGTAACTTATTCTTTATGCACCCAGTGCAGGGCAGAGTGCCTAGCTACTAACAGGTTCTCAGAAAAAAGCATGTGATTGTCTAACCACGAGGCTATACACCTGAAACTAACACAAAATAATGTTGAATGTAAACTGCAATTAAAATCTAAAAATTAGTTCAATAAGTGAAGTCCCTATCATCTCAGGGTGAGTATCACAGAGCAGTTGGAATTAGTGATCATGACCCCCTCTACTAAGATATGTCTAAAAGCATTCTTGCCCAGTCACAGCTGCCTTTTCCCCATGCCTGCCTGTTTGCCTCTGAACAATGTAAAAGGTTCAGGACTCCCTGTTTGTCATTAGCTCTTAAATGGAATTTTACCCCATATCTCAGCTGGAGAGATGATATAATAAATAAATTGTAACTCTTTATCAACTTAATGGCTTTAAGTAATTTAAACTGATGCAGATTTTTAAGTGTATTTATCAGTATTATCTACCTAAATCTATTAGATACTGTCAGCACTGCTTACATTATTTGAATCATGGGTATACAGTCACTAGAAGTCCCATGAGTTTATATAGATCAGTATTCTTTTAAGATGAAATATAAAAATATTAGGTTGCTATCATGTCATCAAAACAAATAGAATTGATTATGTATGTGGGTAAAAATATATTAAGACTTGAACTAGAAATCCAAAGACCAATTCTCAGTGCTGGTTTTCTCAGAAACGATACGTGAGAGGCACCTGTAGAATGTCACCAAGTTTATCTGACACCTGTCTTTATTAATAAATTAGAGTTAATAATCCTGGTAAGTAAACAGAGTGGTTTAGAGAATGAAATAAATATAAGAATGCTTAAAATACAAACAGCTACACCAAAGTGAGGTATTTTTATGAAAACATCTTTTCGAAAAACATAACCTCTCATACTCATGCCAATATCTGTGTTGTTTTTCTTTTGTGTGCCAGTTGCTAAAACAAGCGCTGATACGTAATACAGTGTTTGCATATTATCAGTTATGTCACCTTAAAGTGGTGACATTGAAGTTTAAAGAAACCGACAGGACTCAAGGGCAGAGGCACTAATTAGTTAAGCTAAAGGGAGAGTGTCTTTCAACTTTGGTTTTAGAAGCGCATTTCAGCAATCATTTCCATTTCAAAGTTACAGGCTGCCCTTTGCAGGGGTGTTTTGGTGACTGTAAAGTTTAAACCGTAATCCAGTTGTGTTCAAATACTTGGCCTAGCTTCCTTTTTGCCATTTGAGCAACACAGAGAGCTTTTGTTATGCTTTTTGGTCAATTATTTAATAAACCCACTATGAAAACAAGTGCTTCCTGCAAGGGTGGTGAACAATTACACTGGGCCTGCCCAAGGCTAGAGTTAGATTTTTGTAGTCACGTGTCATCCGTCCACTTGCTCACTCACTCAGTATATATTTATTGTGAATGTACTAAGTAAAATACTTGTCTTTTTTATAGAGAATTTTTTAAAACTATCAGCATTTTATATTATATTTCACAAAATTATATTTACTCTTTTCCCATTAACTCTGGGTTTCTAACATAAATGTTCTTAAAAAATCAAAAGATTTTCATAAATATTATATATATTTGCTAGTTATTAAAAAAACAATGTTTGCTTCATGAGGATAAGTACTTTGTTCCAATAGTTGATGCAAAGTTATTAAAGATACTGAGGTTATTCACCGTTTTCTCGATTAAAAAAAATTACATACTACTGATTTGTATGCCGTTGGTTGGGAACACATTTCTATCCTGCGTGCCCCATGGACCCACAGGGATTTAAACCACACTCTAAGGACAGGGGCCCCTGCAGTCCAGTAGAGAAGCTGCCACTCTTGTTCACAAAGGCCCCTGCTGCTCTGGGCATTCCTGTGGCTCCAAGTACTGTAGGTACAAAAAAGCTAGGTGTGGATCAATGATCACTTCTGAACTATTATCTCTGCAGTATTCTTAGAGGCTTCTGTCTATCTGCTCAAAAAGAGATACTTGTGCTTATTTTTAGATATTTGTCTGACTCTATTCATCTTTTAAAGAATTAATTTTATAAATATTTTGAATGATCAAGATCACACATGGTTGTCTATAATTTATAACAATGGGTTTCTTCTAACATTATGTTATTCATGGCTACATTTAAATTTTTCAAAAAATAATGAACAAATCATAAGTATGCAGCCTTATAAATTTTCACAAAGTGAACACACCAGTGTAACCACTCTCCAAATGAGTTACCAGCCACCTTAAATGTCTCAAGTGCCTCACCATTCCATATGGGACAATTTCCTCCCTTTGACCCAAAGTTAATGTCCTCTATCAGCATAAATTGGATTTACCTAGATCTGAACTTTAATTAATGAACTCATAAAGTACATATTTCATTATATCTGGTTTATTTGCTAAACACTGTGGTAGTGAAATTGATCCACCTATTGCAAGTAACATCAATTTGTTTATTCCCTTTGCTATATATTGTATCATATTAAACCATCATTTTTTGTTGTTGTTTATTGTATTTTTCCATTACCATTTATCCCCCTTGTATATACTGCCTCCTCACAATCACCACACTATTGTCCGTGTCCATGAGTTCTTTTTCTTTTTTGTTTGATTCCTCCACCCCCTAATCCTTTGTCTCCCATAGCTGTTGCCCAGCTCTCTATCTATAAGCTTGTCACTATTTTGCATGTTAGTTCTGTTTGATCATTAGATTCCATATATGAATGAAATCATATGGTATTTGTCTTTCTCTGACTGGCTTATTTCACTTAGCATAAGTTCTCAAGGTCCATGCATACTGTCACAAAGGGTAGATTTTTCTTTTTGGTTATGGCCAAGTAGTATTCCATTATGTAAATGTCCCATAGTTTTATCCACATAGTTTTATCCATGTTTTATCCACTTCTCTACTGGTGCACACTTGGACTGTTTCCATATCTCGGCATTTATAAATAATTCATCAAGGAACATTAGGGGTATTCCTTCAAATTAGTGTTTTGGGTTCCTTTGGATACATTCCCAGAAGAGGGATTGTTGGGGCAAAAAGCAGACTCATTTTTAATTTTGGGGGTATATCCGCACTGCTTTCTACAGTAGCTGCACCAATCTGCATTCCCACCAATGGTGCAAAAGGGTTCCCCTTTCTCCTCATCTTCCCCAGCAGTTG
This sequence comes from Sturnira hondurensis, assembly GCF_014824575.4. Taxonomy (NCBI): domain Eukaryota; kingdom Metazoa; phylum Chordata; class Mammalia; order Chiroptera; family Phyllostomidae; genus Sturnira; species Sturnira hondurensis. The sequence goes on along the minus strand of NW_028077629.1, from coordinate 4,406,807 downwards.
TTGTTTGTGAATTTATTAATGAGAGCTATTCTGACAGGTGTGAGATGGTACCCCATTGTGGTTTTAATTTGTGTTTCTCTGATAATTAGTGACCTTGAGCATATTTTCATATGTCTATTGGCCATATGTATGCCCTCTTTAGAGAAGTGTCTATTTGGGTCCTTTGCCCATTTTTAAATTGGATTGCTTGATATTTTTGGTGTTGTGTTTTATAAGTTCTTTATAAACTTTGGATGTTAACTTCTTATCAGATATATTTGCAAATATATTCTTCTATTCTGTGTGTTGGCTTTTCATTTGTTGATGGTTTCTTTTGCTGTGCAAAAACTTTTAAGTTCAATGTAGTCCCTTTGTTTAAAAAATTTATTTTTGTTTCCTTTGCCTGAGGAGATACGGCAGTTGCATTTTGATATGTGAATAATGAACTACCAGAAAGAAAAATTAAGAAATTTGATATTCTCACTTATAGTTGCTTCAAAAAAGAATAAAATACCTAGGAATAAGTCTGACCAAAAATATAAGAGACTTGTACTTGGAAAATGATAAGAAGACATGGAAGAAAGAAATTGAAGAAGATACAAATAAGTGAAAGCACCTACGGTGTTCATGAATAGGAAGAATTAACATCATTAAAATGTCCATGCTATTCAAAGCAGTCTATAGTTTCAATACAATCCCTATCAATATTCCAATGACATATTTCACAGAACTGAAAAAATATTTCAAACATCTATATGGAACCACAAAAAGCCCCATGTAGCAATAGTGATCCTAAGAAAGAACAAAGATGAAGGAATCACACTATTTAATATGAAACTACACTATAAGGCCATAGTAATCAAAACAGTGAGGTACTGGCTTTAAAACAGATACATAGGTTAATGAAACAGAATAGAGACCCCAGAAATACCCCTACATTTTTACAATGTATTAACATTCAACAGAGGAAGCAAGCATATACAATAGGCTAAAGATAGTTTATTCAGTAAATGGTGTTGGGAAAATTGGACAGACACATGCAGAAAAATGAAGCTAGACCGCCTTCTTCACTCTTTATTTTCTACAAGAATAAATTCAAAACGGATTAAGAATTTAAATGTTAAACTCAAAAGCATTAAAATCCTGGTAGAAAACATAGGCAGTAAAATCCCGGACATTACTCAACCATTATCTTGATCCATGTGGGTTGTTTCCAGGTGTTGGCTATTATGAACAGCGCTGCTATAAGCATCTTTGTAGCCGTGTGTTAGTGCACATACTTAACGAATGTCTGTCAGAGAATGTACTCAAGTACAGAATTGTGGGGTGATGGGGTAAAATATGCTCAGCTTAAGTAGATACTGTCAGTTTTCCAAAGTGCTTGTAAAATATAAGCTTTCTCCAGCAGTTTATAAGACTCCCAGCTGTTCCACTGACTTTCACTTGCTTCACTTGTTATTGTGTATAAGTTATTATGTATAAATTAGCAGTTTGGTGGCAGTATAGTCATAGCACATTATGGTTTTAATCTGCATTTCAGAGGTGAAAGATGAGGCTAAGAATATTTTTTATATTTTTATATCTTATTGTGTATTTGAAAATCTTTTGAGAAGTGCTTATTCAAATATGATTCCTGTGTGTTCTATTGAGCTGTATCTGCCATTTTTGATTGATTTGCACACACTTTGTGTCTCAGTGGTTCTCAGTAGTTGGTGATTTTACGCCCCTGGAATAGTTGGCAATGCCCGGAGTCACTTTTGTCCATCACAACTAGAGGAGTGCCAGGGAAATCCAGGGGGCAGAGGCCTGGGGTTCTGCTAATCCCACTGCAACAAACAAGATCGCTCTTCAGTTACAAAGAATATTTGGGCCAAAACGTGAGTGCCAAGGCTGAGTGATGCTGAAATGTATAGGTGTAAAATTGAATATAACATATGTTATATTTAATAAAATACATATTATCCTCCACTTTGAGGCTTGCTTTTTTTTTAACTTTTAATGATTTGTGGTGAACAGGAGCTCTCAAATTTACGGTACTGGATTTTTTATAATTAACATTTTTGTGATTATTGAAAAGACTTTTTCCTACCCAAAGATCACTAAGATATTGCTCATTGTTGTGTGCAGAAGTACGCTATCCAGTACAGTAGCAACTAACCACAAGTACTTATTGAGAACTCGAAATATGGCTAGTTGAAATTGAGCTATGTAGGTGTGAAATGTACACCAAATTATGAAGAACTTTTTTGAAAGCAAGAAAGCATATGTCATATTTTTTACATTGACTCCATGTTGAAATGATAATCATGGATATGTGCTGGTAACATATGTGATAAAATCAGTTGTATATGTGACTTACATGTTTGTACTGGATAGAACTTTCCAGAAGTACATTTCACATTTCAATCAATAATTTATGCATAAGTGATATTTGTTTCTGGTGTTGAGCAGGAGTCAAAATACATTTCATACCATCTTGACAATTGTTTGACCCAGCTCCACATACTGAAAGGAACATCTTATCCTATAGGATTTTTATGCCCTCTTTGTCATTATTCAAATGCTTTACTTTGTTCCAATAACAAAATTACTTTGTTATTTTATTACACACAGTACACTGCCTTTATTACTCTCCATTGATATGTCATGAAAAATCATCTCAACTACGTTATTTCAGGATATTTGCATTTCCATATAAATTTTAATGTCAAATCCCATAAACAATGTCTGCTAAGAATCACTTTGGAAATAAAGTTAGTCTATAAATTATGAGAAAAATGGACATATTAACCATACTGAAACTTCTATAGCAGATACATCCCTCCTTCCCATTTATGGGCTCATTAATTTCAGTAATGCGTGCTATGTAAAGGGCTTGAAATCTGTTTTTAAACTTAGTCGTAGAATATTGATTTATTATAATGTTAATAAAATGTTATTCAAACTTACTTTTCTAATTATTTCTGATATAAATAATTCAATTACTGTATATTGACCTTTCATCAGATGGAATTGCTAAATCAAAGCATTGATTACCAAAGTTTTCATCTGTTGATTTTTCTTTAGGACTTGCCGAGGATATAAAGATAATTTCTGCAAATATTGGTAACTGCATTTCCTTGTTTTCTAAACATACATCTTCGTTACAGTCTCCCCACATACTGTTCACACTAGAAAACTCAATACAGTGCTGAACAGAAGTGACGGCTCTTATCTGGGCCTCATTTTCAACCTAGGATGTATGATTTTCACAATTTCATACGTAACTATGATGTGTGCTGTTTCTGCTTTGTGTTTTAGCCTCCCTTTATCGAATTAAAGAATGTTTCTACTATTCATAACTTGCTAATAATTGTGTTTAAAAAGAGAATTGAATTTGATCAAAAGTTGTACATGCATCTATTAAAATGAATGTAATGCTGTTTATACTGTTAGTGTCATAAAATACATTAGTTTTTGAATATTAGTATATTCTTGGCTTCATTGTGTAAACTCAAATCAATGATGTGTTCTCCTTTGTCTAGGTCTCTAAATCTGTCACTGTTTACTGTTTTAGAAATTCTTATATCTAATATTTATGATGAGAACAATTGGCCTGTAGTTTCCTTATCTTTAATGTTCTTCCTAAGGTTTGTTAACAAAATCATACTGGCCTCATTTTAATGACTGGATCACCTTCTCCTTTTTATTCTCTGGAAGTTTTTTTAGGATTAAGATTATTTATTCCTCAGAGACACAAAACAATTCTAAGATGTAATCATTTCTGATCAAGAGTTTTCATTGTGTGAAGATTTTTAAAATCATGATTTGATTTCTTTAATAGATAAAGGACTGTACAAATCAATGTTTCACCTAAATTTTCAAATGTATTCACATCAATATTTTTATAATACCATAGAATTACCATTTCATTTGTAGAGTCAGTAGAGATTTTATTTTTCCATTCCTGATATTGGGAATATGTCCTCTCTCTCTGTCACACACACACACACACAACCAGTCTCACGAAAGGTGGTTTGTGGTTTGTTAATTTAATGTGTCTTCTTAAAGAACCAATTTAGGGCTTTGCTGATTTTCTCAATCTCAATTTGCTTTCTGTTAATTGATTTCTGATCTTTATCATTTCTTTCCTCTACTTCGTTGGGTTTTATTTTTTTCCTACTTGATCACTAATTATTTCCACTTTTCTCTTTTCCAAACATAAAATAATTGACATGCATAATGAACTTTTAATATTTTTTTCTGTTCTGCAGTAATTTTTCTAGATATTTTCTACTGATTCACAATCCAGATTATATATACTTTCTACAATTTTGTTTAATCTGCACTGAAAAACTTTAGTCACATTTTTATTTCAGTTGTAGAGTTAATATTTGATTTTTAAAATAGATTTAAAATTTTTGACGACATCTAAATGATTTCCTTTGCTAGCTATTATGCTTCAGTATTTTTAAGTCTACCTTTAAACAATATTATTCTGCTTCATGTATAATGTAAGAACCTTATGACATTTAATTTTATATCCCCCCAACTTTACATTGTATTGTTATATATTTTACTGACATCAATATTATAACCCCCCTAAATTATTTTGACTAATTATACCTTAGATATATTAAAAACAAGATTGAAATGTAGTTTATATTTATGTACATATTTACCATCCTAGAAAATCTCATTCTTTGTGTAAATTCAATTTTCCATCTGGTCTTATTTTCCTTCAGACTGAGGAACTTCTTTTAACATTTCCTGTAGTGCAGGTCTGCTAGCAACAAATTCTATCAAATTTTGTCTGGAAAAAGGCTTCATAAATCTGGATATTAAATTATAGGTGGAGTGTTTTGTTTTGTTTTGTTCTATCCCTCCAACCCACCCCAAGTACCTTTCCACTGTTTTCTTGGTAAGTCTATGATAATTCTCACCGTTATTTTCTTCATACAACTGTATTCTCTTCCTTCTCGTACGTATGTAAGTCCTGTGTTGCCTGTGCCCAATATCTAAAAACAGCTCTTCTACATCCTGAGCACTGTTTTCTAGGTGTTTAACTGTGGGAGGATAAAATTAGTCCCAATTGTTGCATCAGGGCATTAAATGCAAGGCTTGTCCTGTTATTTTCAATTGAGTAATAGAAATAGAAATTGTATATGAAAAGGTGTGGAGTTTCTGCATGTGATCTTCCTCAAGAACAGATTTTCTAGGATCTAGTAGATGGAGTAGACCCATACAATCTTAATCCAATCAGTAACTGGACCAAATTACTCATGAGTTTTAGTTTTTGCAAGGGCCTGAAAATCTTCAGTTCTCCTTTTAAAATTTTAACTTTCAGGGTCCTGAATTATTTATGGGCTCTAAAGACACATTTATCTCTCTGCTACCAGTCTCTAAACACCCATTTATCCGCAACCAGGCTCTAAACACCCATTTGTCTCTCTCCAGTAACACAAGACCAACTTTAACTCTACTCAGCTATTCAGCATTTTATGAACAGCTTTTTGTTTGCCTTTTCTACTTCAGAACTAGTTCTGCCTATAAAAGGGCAAATGCCTTAAAGGGGAACAATAAATTCTCTTTGCTGGCCTTACTTTGTGCTGCTCTTCAGGGTATTGGTCCTAAAGTGCTTTCATTGGTAGATCTGAACTTTTTGTCTTTCCAGTCCAGGGAGACTGCTAACAGTTCTTTATAGCTTCTTTGTTTCTTAACAGATATTATTTGCTTGACTTCTTACTTCTCTACATATCATTTTTGAGTAACAACTTGACATTGTATATTAATTCCTTTAAGACACATGGTTTGCAAATATTTTGTCCCATTGCATATATTGCCTTTGCAATTGATTGGTAGTTTTCTTTGAGGTTCAGGTCTTTACTGGTCTGTAGTCCCACCTGCTGATTTTAGCTTTTATTGTCTGTGCTTTTTACATTTTATCCAAGAATCATTGCCAGGACCAATGTCAAGGATCATACTTCCCTTTGTTTTTTCCCCTAGGAGTTTTACAGTTTCAGCTGTTACACTTAAGTCTTTGATCCATTTCAAGTTAGTATTTATGAGTGGCGTAAGATAGGAATCCAGTTTCTTTAGCATGTGGATATCATGCTTGCCCAGTAATCAATTGTTGAAGAGACTGTGCTTTCCCCATCTTGTGTTTTGGCACCCTTGTCAAAAGTTACTTGACTATATATATGTCTGGGCTCTCGTTGTTGGTGCACTGGTTTTTGTGCCTGTTTTTCCCACAGCATCATACTGTTTTGATTACTATAACTTTGTAATATATCCTAAAATCAAAATATGTAAAAAGCTCATACAACTCAATAGCAAAAAACCATAGTAACCAATTAAAGATGGGCAAAGTACCTGAATAACCATTTTCTATAGAAGATATTTATTTGTTCAATAGGTGTATGGAAAGGTGCTCAACATTACTAATCATCAGGAAAATACAAATCAAAACCACAATATCACTTCACATCTGTTGGAAGGGCCATTACTGAACGACAAGAAATAACTATTGACAAGGAGGTGGAGAAAAGGGAACTCCTATACACTGTTGATGGAAATTTTTAATAACTAAAGAACATTTATTTATTTTTGCACTAAGACTTTATCCTAGGACATAAATAAACTGTGTCACCACCCCCCTCCCCAACTTGAAGAAGAGCTAGTACAGTGAATGTTTTAAAGTAGATGTGAACATTAACTGACAAAGAAAAACTTCTGTCAAAATCACCATAACAATGTTTAAGTAAAATAAAGACAAATACCATATGATATCACCTTTAACAATCATCTAAACAACAAAACAAACAAGCAAGCAAAATATGACCAATGACACTCAAATACGGAACAGGCTGACAGGGTCCAGAGGGGAGAGGGGAGAGAATCACAGGGGAAAAGGTGATGTACTCACATGAACAAGTATAAAGGACACATGGACAATAACTAAGGTGGGGGGCGGAGATTGGAGGGAGGTGGGGAGCACTGGGGGGGGGTGCAGGGCAGGGAATACAAGAAACAAAACTGTACTTGAACAAGAGTTAAATAAAAATTAAAAAAAAAGAAATTGATAAACCTAAAAAAAAATGGGAGTGTCTAATGGCAGTTTCAGATTGAACAAGATCCTCACATTTTATCTAACACATTCAATACTGACTAGAGTGTACCAAAATGGAAATAGCATTACTATAATACAAAACTTTCATTACAGATTACTGTACACACCTGTATTCCAAGCCCACCTCCAACTTCCTAATGCTTCCAGCACAACTATTTTTTGGCCTATTTGGCCTGCTGACAAAAGAGCATTGCAGTTCTTCTCTTTAATTCAGTCTTTGGTTTAAGGCTGTTATGCCTGGGTACAGAAGACAGCAGAGATCTGCTGGATCATCAATAAAAGCAAACTGGCTGATATCATCTGTGATAGAGGGGCTGTTGAGATTCCTCTCTTCAGATGTTCTTTACACATTTTACAAACACCTTCCATGCGTTCATTCACAGATTCATAGACAGCCTAAGTCCTGCCTCCTGGCCCTTTGGTAGGCTGTAGCAGTAAAATGGTGTGAGACGTCATGCCAAACTCCTTTGCTGCAGCCATCACACCACCATCTCAAAGGAGCCTAGACACAACACCACCAATAGCCAATCCCTGGGAGAGACGCCACCCTGATGGAAATTTAAACTGGCACAACCATAATGTAAAACAGTATGGCGGTTCCTTAAAAACTAAAAATAGAAATACCAGGTGATCCGGCCATTAAACTCTTGAGTGTATGGCCAAAGGAATGAAATCAGCATCTCAAAAAGATACCTGCGCATTCATTTTCATTGCACTACCATAGTAAATTACTATGTGTAAGGAAGAGAGGGAGAGAGAATAAAAAAGGCAAACGATATATATTTGTAATTAGATAAAAAGTCAGAGGTATGGAGTTCTGCACCAGAAGAGAGCTATAATCAGCTACTGTTATCTTTTTACATTCTAGCTTACTTCAAGTTAGCAAATGGAGAGATGGGTTTATAGCACATGTTAAAGAAACCACAGCATTCTTTTTTTCTAAGGATAGTTGTTGCAATTTTTTATCCATTCAAATATGTTTCTTAAGGTTAGATCCAAGCCATTACGTTAAAAAAATAATAATTTGGGATTGGTGTTTTAGGGTTCCCCAATGTTCATAGCAGCACAATTTACAATAGCCAAGAGTTGGAAGCAACCTAGGTGTAAAAAACTATGGTACATTTACACAATGGAATTTTATGCTGCAGAAAGAAAGATGGAGCTCCTACCTTTTGCAACAACATGGATGGAACTGGAAAGCACTATGCTGAGTGAAATAAGCCAGGTGTTGAAGCACAAATATCATATGATCTCACCTCTAACAGGAAGCTAAACAACAAAACAAATAAGCAAGCAAAATATAACCAAAGACACTGAAATAGAGAACAGGCTGACAGTGACCAGAGGGGAGAGGGGAGGGAATTTCAGGGGAAATAAGGGAGGGATTTAGAGGAACCTATATAAAGGATACATGGACAACAACTGAGAAGGGTGGAAATGGGAGGGAGGGGGGAGTAATAGACAGAAAACTGTCAGAGTGGGATGGGATGGGAGTAATAGACAGAAAACTGTACTTGAAAAATAATTAAATTAAAAAAATAATTAAAAAAATAATAATTTAAATTCCTTTTTTCTGTTTTAATTAAGTTTATTGGGGTGACTTTGATTAATAAGATTGTATAGTTTTCAAGTCTTAAAAGAAAAATTATTTAGACAGGACTTGTCAGCACAAGTACTGGTGATGGCAATGTTACGGAATTTAGGTCTAGCTGCCTGCTGCTGTGAAAGCTAATACTGGAAAGGCAGGTGCTGATGTAAAGAAAAGTGATTTATTTGCAGATGCCAGCAACCTGGAAGATGGGGGACTCATGTCTCAAAGTCCATCTCCAGTTCTCAGTGGAGGCAGTGGTTTTTACAAGGAGGGGAAGGGGAACAGAACAAGGAGAAAAATGGAGGGGGCTGCAAAGTTCTCTAGTGCAGATGAGTACAGTCCACTCCAATAAGGCAGCTGACAGTCTGATGTGCGTCAGCCTGGTGTAGTCATCCTGCCTTTACGTCATCCTGGCTCTGTGAAAGAAAGTCAGCAAATCTTCTGGAGCTGGGATGCCTGAAGTTTCTGGTCTGTACCTTCTGAAGTTATTTCCTAGGATTCTATACAAACATGCTATTTATCTATAAGCCACATATTAGTGAGGGTCAGCACTTACAGAAACAGTGTCAAAAGAATGGTGGGGTGGGTTACAATTTTCTGCAATTTTCCCACAGTTTTCCAACTGTGAGATCAAAAGAAGTGAACACACTTCCACACAACTGCCTCTTTTTATATTTTCCTTCTGGAGCATAGGTGAGATGTATAATTGTTCTACATTTTTTAAATTGGTCTTCATCCTTCATTCACTCTTTTATTCCACACTTCATTTTGTCTTTGTATTCCTCAGTCCACAAAAGAAAATTGTTTACTTTTGGTGTAATATTCCTTCATGGAAAATATCCTAGGAATAAGACATGGGACCCTTATGTAAAGGGGTATGTATTTTCTTTGGCTTAGTTTATATTTAAAGCTGTTATACAGGGCACTCAATTTAGGGTTACACAAATTCAGAATAAGAAAGAACTCATTAGAAAAAAGAAACCATAGTAAGACTATGAATCATCCTTCTTAACAGATAATACTCTATAACTTTTTATAAATACTTCTTGTGCTTTTTTCTTATAACATTATTTTTTATTGTTTGAAACCCCTAGGAGTACTAGATAAGGTATAATTGTGTTTTTTAACCATTTTTACTCTCTCCTAAACTTGGAAAAATTATCTTGTATTACTAGTCAGAGTCTACAGACAAACTTTTAGATTTTTCCTAAATTGGGTTTTAGTTCAGAATAAATGTTAGAGAAAATAATGTGATCTTAAAAAAAAAAGAAAAGATGAAACTATCAGAAATATGCTTAGTAATTATATTATTTATAGCTAACTCCATTCTGTGAAATATCTTGTGAAATGACAAAAATGTATACTCAGTTACTGATCAAATTCCGTATTTTTTGTTAAGATGTAGTTTTTCCTGCTGTTATGTGTGTACTCACTTTTGGTTTTTGTTTTGTTTTCTATCACCCTCTTTGGTTGGCCACACTTTAACTCAAGTCACCATGTTGTAAAAGTCACATTCTCAGCATTTTAGAAATTGCAAGCAGCATTAGAATGCATCTATCCTATACGCCTTATTTTATAGATGAAGAAACTGAGATCTTGAGAGACTAATCAATATATGTTGTAATCATTTGCATAGTTAAATATCATACTATAATCAGTTTTTTCTTTGTTCAATTTTTAAAATATATTTTATTTATTATGCTATTATAGTTGTCCTATTTCCCCCCTTTCACTCCCTTCCACCTTGCACACTCCCTCCCACCTATATTTCCCCCCTTTAGTTCATGTCTATGGGTTGTATATATAAGTTCTTTAGCTTCTACATTTCCCACACTATTTTTACTCTCCCCCTGTCTATTTTCTAACTATTGTCTATGCTATTTTCCCCCTTCTCTCCTCCTCCCACTCCCCTGTTGCTAACCCTCTCTGTGATCTCCAGTTCTGTGGTTCTCTTCCTGTTCTAGTTGTTTGCTTATTTGCTTTTGTTTTAGGTGTGGTTGTTAATAATTGTGAGTTTGCTGTGATTTTACTGTTCATATTTTGTATCTTCTTTTTCTTAGATAAACCCTTTAACATTTCATATAATAGGGCTTGGTGATGATGACTCCTTTAACTTGACCTTATCTGAGAAGCACTTTATCTGCCCTTCTATTCTAAATGAAAGCTTTGCTGAATAGAGCAATCTTGGATGGAGGTCCTTGCCTTTCATGACTTGGAATACTTCTTTCCAGCCCCTTCTTGGTCTCTTTGGAGAAATCAGCTGACAGTCTGATGGGAACTCCTGTGTCAGTAACTATCTCCTTTTCTCTTGCTGCTTCTAGGATTCTCTCGTTCATTTTAATCTTGGATAATGTGGTTATGATGTGCCTTTGTGTGTTGCTCCTTGGGTCCAATTTCTTTGGGACTCTCTGAGCTTCCTGGACTTCATGGAAGTCTATTTTCTTCACCAGATTAAGGAAGTTCTCCTTTATTGTTTGTTCAAATAAGTTTTCCATTTGTTGCTCTTCCTCTTCTCCTTTTGGTACCCCTATAATTTGGATGTTGGAATGTTTAAAAATGTCCTGGAGGTTGCTAAGCCTCTCCTCACTTTTTTGAATACTTGTTTCTTCATTATTTTTCTGATTGGATGTTTCTTTCCTCCTTCTGGTCCACACCATTGATTTCAGTCCCAGTTTCCTTTCCATCATTATTGGGTCCCTGTACATTTTCCTTTATTTCACTTAGTGCAGCCTTTATTTTTTTCATCTAAATTGTGACCAATATCAACCAGTTCTGTGAGCATCCTGATTACCAGTGTTTTGAACTGTGTATCTGATAGGTTGGCTATCTCTTCGTCACTTGTATTTTTTCTGGAGCTTTCATCTGTTCTTTATTTGGGCCATTTTTTTTTTTGTCTTAATGAGCCTGTTAGGCAGTGAGGGGTGGAGCCTTAGACATTCAGCAGGGCAGGGTAACCCACATCTCTTCGTTTTGACACTATATGTGGGGCAAGGGTCTGAGAAGGAACAATGGTGCTTGCTCTGCTCTATGCTGGCTCTCAGTCACTACCTCTGCTTCCCACAAGCAAATTGGGCCTTTCTGGTGCTGATTACCAGTGGGTGATTTTGTGTACATTCTAGGACCCTTTGGGTGTCTCCAATGAACTCTCCTATGAGTCTGGGAGTTTTTTCCACTGCTGTCTTAACCCCCACAGGTGTTTTCAATCTGGTTTGAGGCTTTATTTCCCTGAACTGGAGCTGTAGATTGTGTTGGTCTGTCTCATTCCTTAATTCTTCCCCCTGGTTTATCTGCATGTGAATGTGGGAATGCCTGCTCCACCAGCCTTGCATGCCCCGCTCCACAATTTGGCACCAGGTCTGTCAGCTGCCACCTTGCCGAGAGTCCTCTCCACCCTGGCTGCCCATCTCTGCCCCTCCTACCTGTCTGGATGAATGTGTCTTCTTTAACTCCTTGGGTGTTGGATTTCCATACAGTTCAATTTTCTGTCAGTTCTGGTTGTTTTTTGTTTTTAAATGTGTTGTTGTCCTTCTTTTGGTTGTGTGAGGAGGCATAATGTGTCTACCTATGCCTCCATCTTGGCCAGAAGTCCCTATAATCAGTTTTAATAGATCCAATTCATTGATTTTTCCAAATGTGAAATATAATAAGAACTATCATTTAGCCTAGCATTTCAGCAACAATAATACAAAAGCAACAGAATATACACTTATATTTGCATAGGGAAGAAAAAATTCTTCTATGACCTGATGCTTTTGTCTTGGAACTATCTTGTAAATCCATCTAGTAGAACAGAAAATTTCAGAATTGATGGCCCAACTCTACTATGTGATCTAAGACAGACAGACTATTAATTATTCCATGCTTTAGAGCCTTCACATTAAAATCACCTTCCTACTTCATAGGTTAAATAGGTGTAAATATTAGTGCTTATCCCTATTTAGGAACTTTACTTCTAGTCATTCATTAAATTTGATGTATTTTTTGAATACTTTTATTAACTTTTCAACGATAATATTTAACAAAAAATACAGCACAACCCTGCAGTTTTGGGGCCTGTGAACAGTTCTATTTAGAGATTTATTGAATGAACATTTATGTATTATCTAACTAAAATATGATTTTTCTGGCATTTTGGTCTTCTGTGCATATTCTATATCTCATTAACACAACACTATTAATTAAGAGTAAATGTAGGTGCTAAATTATTTTTAGCAGAAATCGAAAAGGAACTAAAATGATTTAATGAATAAATATCATATTAACAAAAGAAATTCAGAGTCACATGTTTATTTCGGTCTTGTGACACCTCATAGTAGAGCCAGATTCCTCCTGAGAGGATGCCGTTCCCTGCAGCAGCTTCCAATTCACCTTCTTGTCACAACGAATCACTCCCAAATGAGAATCATTGTTCCCTTGGTGCTTAGCTGGCTTGATACCGCTCTGTTTTGAGTGAATTATGATCATATGTTTAATTAATTACGTTGGTCCAATTGTTCTAATATTTCATCGCAGCTAACAAGAAGATACATGTAGGTAAATGTATTGCAATCTTGCTTATCCTCCTCTGAGAAATTAAGCACCTCCACAACAACAAACCACTCAGTATCTCCCACATGGAACTTAAATAGTAAGTTTATATTATATAATGCTATTTTATAGTGTACAAAAATCAAAATGATGTTTCCATAGCTACACTTTCTAAGTATAAATTAGAATATATTTAGCTTCTTTACAGAGGACAGAATAACTAAAGTTTTTTAAAAAATTGCTTTGGTAATCAAAATAATAAAGTGGATGCTTCAGAAAATTGTAGGTTAATTACTTGATGCAAAGTTTACTGAAGTTGTAGATATTTTTAAATAGTTTGAGAGAAAGGAGGAGGAGAACCCAGACCCATACTGTGTAGAAGGATTTCTCTTGCTCTAGAATAAAGCCCCACAATCCTGTCCCCTTCAGAAGCTAAGCGTGAGGTAATTATGTTTCGATAAGAGAACCCTGAATAAGCATTCAGAAACCACAGCAACCATCCTTTTACAAGCAATCCCTGGCACTTAGATTCCATGCTCTAGAGCTTGCCCAGTCTGATTTTTGTCCCTTACTTTTCTCCTAGGGTTGTATTTTCTACCAGTAAGTAAAACCATGGTCAGTAGCCATGGAAGAAAAACAATGCTGTATTTAGAAATAGAGGTTCAGGTCAAGTCTCCACTTAACAAAAAGAAGAAAAGAACTGAAACACAAGCCAAAGTCTGAAGTTTCCTAACTGCTTAGAGGGGAAAATACAACAAGAGTAAGTAAAACACTGAACAATGATCCGTTTTATGCAAGGAGGCAAGCAGGATAATCTATCAACATTTAATTAATAATGAATGAGATTTATTGACATGGTTTATTCATATTAATTGATGGTATCTCCAAATAGTGACCCCCTCATCTGTATTTCTTTTACTCAGTACAACTAACCAAAAAACTGCCTATCTTTTGAAGAAAAAAAATCAAGTGGAGTCAAAATTTTAAGCTGGGTTTACTTTAACTGTGTTTCTGGTTATTTATTATTTATGTTTTAACATTTATTTATTAACTAACAACCTCTCATATTTGTATGCATACACATTTTCTGTTACATTTGTCTTTTAAAATTCATGGTATCAATTTGAATATTTGTAATCGCAAGTAACAGACACTACTTTGCCATCAACAAGAGATATTATTGTCATACTACAAAGTCAGGAGGTTATAAAAAGGACAACAAGACCTCAGATCCTTACGTTTTTCTAATCCGCCACACTGAGCAATTCAGCTTTCCTCCAGGGACTTTTCTGCCCATGACGAAGGACGGCTATTCGCGGTGTGACAGTGCACAAATCCGAATTTTTATCTGGCATTTCTTTTGACTGGGGAGGATGTTTTTAAACAGCTTCCTCCCACATCTCATTGGTTATCCATCAAGCAAGCATCAACTAAAAGAATGTGAAGGCCTTTGGTTTCCAGATGCTCATGGAATAAGCTTGGAAGTTGCCATTTCACCCTAGCAGCAAGTGAAAACCTGAATAGGTGGAAAACTCTTTCTTGGATCTGTAAGAGAGGGGAGGACACAGTATTAGTGAACCATCTAAACTTTATAGAAGATTTTATAATGAAGATAGAAGAGAGTGTTTGTATGACACAATCCTAAGTTAGGATCCCCCAAATGGAAATTTCCATGGGAAGGTTTTGTTGGAGATTGCTATCAAGAACCACACCAGAGGGACAGTGGCAAAACAGGATTGGAAAGAAAAAAAAGTAAAATTGTGATGATTATTAGATTGCAAAAAAAGACCTCAAGCAAGTGGGGCAAGGCTGCCTCTGAAACTGAGATGGCTCTTTACAGCAAGACATCTGTACTCCTGCGTTAAACAGTCATCCGTCTCTATCTCTGCTACGGAATCTTCTATGATGTTTATTGTTCTAGCATCCCTTGTGTGTTATGTTGTCCTCCAAGAAACAGATACAAAGATGGGATTAACCCCATGAGAGACTGGATATGGCATTATCTGTTTAAGGAAAATGGACAAAGGGGTGAAGAGGAGGCAGGAAGAGCTGGCAGGCTGTAATGAAGAGTTCATTAATCCCAGGTGAACGAGAGAGGAAGAAGGAAGACTGAGGAGAAGCTTATCAGAGGCAGTGCAATTCTAATAGATTTAACCAGGCTGCCCTGGAGTTCTTGAGTCCAAGTTGCTTATCAGAGAAGTTCTGCACATCTCAGGAATGGGTCTGCCTTAGAATCTCTTATATGCCAGAACATTGGCTAGAAGTAGTTTAAGGGAACGTGTGCTTAATTTCAGAGCTCAGACCATTAAATCTCCCTGCAGTCAGAGATCTGAGAGGCATATCTTAAAACCAGCACAATGAGGTATTAGAGGTGCTGCTACAAAATGAGAACATGGAGATCTGGGCAGGGGGAGGAGGTGATTCACTGGAACACCTCTCAGTGCTTGTAAATAAGCTTTCGCAATAATCATGGGCTGATAACCACAATGTCACTGGAGGCTTAGAAACCTCAGGAATGAAAATTTGTGTCACTCCACCAGGCAACAGAACTAAAACAACAGAAGTGCTTACTAAGACAATGGTTCTCTTTTTTTTTTTTAAATATAATTTTTATTTAATTCTTGTTCAAGTACAGGTTTCTGTCTTATAATCCCAACCCTGCCCGCCCCCCACCCCATGCTCCCCGCCTCCCTCCCCTTTCCACCCCCCACCCTTAGTTATTGTCCATGTGTCTTTTATACTTGTTCATGTGAGTCCATCCCCTTTTCCCCTATGATTCTCTCCCCTCTCCCTCTGGGCCCTGACAGCCTGTTCCATATTTGAGTGTCATTGGTTGTATTTTGCTTGCTTGTTTGGTTTGTTTAGATTCCTGTTAATGGTGAGATCATATGATATTTGTCTTTCACCGCCTGGCTTATTTCGCTCAGCATAATGCTTTCCAGTTCCATCCATGATGTTGCAAAGGGTAGTAGTTCCTTCTTCCTTTCTGCAGCATAGAATTCCATTGTGTAAATGTACCATAGTTTTTTGATCCAGTCATTTACCGATGGGCATCTAGGCTGCTTCCAACTCTTGGCTATCGTAAATTGTGCTGCTATGAACATCGGGGTGCATAGGTTCTTTTGGATTGGTGTTTCAGGGTTCTTAGGGTATACTCCCAAGAGTGGATCTAAATTGAAAATAGAGAAAGGTGTTGAATATCAATGATGGCTTCTCTTTGAAACATGCTTTTATTTCAGGCACAAAATACAGCCATCATTTTGTCTTTTTATTTTTTTATAGTTGTTAAAGTATAGTTGTCTCCATTTCCCCACCACCCCTCATCCCACCCATTCCACCTCGAGCCCTGATCCTACCCCCCTTTGGCTTTGCCCATGCTTCCTTTACACATGTTCCTTAACTACTGTTTGCCTGGTTTTCCGCCATTATCCCAGTCTGCCCTCCCCTCTGGTTACTGTTTGTTCTTAATTTCAATGTCTCTGGTTATATTTTGCTTGCTTGTTTGTTTTGTTGATTAGGTTCCACTTCAAGGTGAGATCATATGGTATTTCTCTTTCAATTTCTGGCTTATTTCACTTAGCATAATGCTCTCAGTTCCATCCATCTGTCACAAAAGGTAGGAATCCCTTCTTTCTTTCTGCTGCTTAGAATTCAATTGTGTAAATGTACCACAAATTTTTGATCTACTCATTTACTGATGGGCACTTTGGTTGCTTCCAACATTGGCTATTATAAATTGCTCTGCTATGAACATTGGGGTGCATAGGTTCTTTTGGATTCATGTTTCAGGATTCTTAGGGTATAATCCCAGTAGTGGAATTGGTGGGTCAAAAGGCAGTTTCATTTTTAGTTTTCTGAGGAAATTCCATACTATTTCCACAGTGGCTACACCAGTCTGCATTCTCACCAACAGTGTGCTAGGGTTCCCTTTTCTCCACAACCTCACCAGCACTTATTGTTTGTTGATTTGTTTATGATGGCCATTCTGACTGGTGTGAAGCGGTATCTCATTATGGTTTTAATTTGCATCTCTCTGATGGCTAGGCATGTTGAGCATCTTTTCAGATATATATGGGTGCTTTGTCTCTCCTCCTTGGGGAAGTGCCTATTCAGGTCCTTCGCCCATTTTTTAATTGGGTTGTTTGTCTTTCTGGAGTGGAGTCATGTTAGTTTCTTATGTATTTTGGAGATAAACCCTTGTCTGAGGTATCATTGTCAAGTGTATTTTCCCATACGGTTGGCACCCTTTTCATTTTGCTGATGTTTTCTTTAGCCATGGAGAAGCTTTTTCTTTTGATGAAGTCCCATTTATTTATTCTTTTGTTTATGTCTCTTGCTCTAGGGGACATATCAGTGAAAATATTGCTACATGGAATATCTGAGATTTTCCTGCCTATGTTCTCCTATAGGACTTTTATGGTATCACAACTTATATTTAAGTTTCTTATCCATCTCGAGTTTATTTTTTTTGTATGGTATAATTTGGTGGTCAAGTTTCAATTTTTTTCATGTAGCTATCCAGATCTCCCCACACCATTTTTTGAAGAAGCTATTTTCACTCCATGTTATGCTTCTATCCGCTTTGTCAAATACTAATTGACCATAGAGGCATGCTTTTATGTCTGTACTCTCTATTCTGTTCCATTGATCTGTGTGTCTCTTTTTATGCCAGAACCAGGCTGTTTTGATCATCAATAGCCACCATTTTCAAATGCCATTGACAGCACAGAATCATTATTGGACACACGTGTATACGAGTAATGCAAGAAATAAATGTTGGTGGGTTCTATTTGATAAAGTACTCCATATTCCCTTGGCTCATCTCTGAGTTTACCTGAAACTGCGGAGAAAAAATACTGTGTTTTCCAATCCTCAGTAAGCCAATCCTGAGGCACAACCAACATGGTTTCTCAGAATGTGCCCACCAGGATTGAGCCCTGATAACCCACCCAACCATAACACACCCTATATTAGCTTTTTCTTTCTTCTAGTACCATTTTCTTTATTCCTTTATTTTTATTTCATCTAATCACCAATAAGTATGGTACTTGCATCCAAGTTTTTATCTTGTGTCTGCTTTGGCAGGAGCCAAAAAACAAGAGAATAGAAAATTTGACATTTGTTCCTAGATGTTTGGAAGCCCTTTAAATTGCATTTGCTACTTTGATTCTAGTCTAGACATTATTTGTAAGCTTTCAGAAGTATAGTTGGAAAACTGCAACTGTTCAATACTCTGCAGGTCTCAGAACAAATAAAATCACCTCCTATAAAAAAGAAAACATTTTAACCTCATGATTTTATTGTAGTTGGAATTAATATGTTTTTATTTGACTCTTACGTAATAATTATTTGGTAGTTGTGAAGAGACTTGGCACAAAAAAATCACCCAAACCACTTGAGTCTATTCTTTTTTGGTCAAAACAAATTAAGTAGATTCAAAAGAGCATGTAGATTTTGATCTTTAATTTTAAAAAAGGTTTCTCTACTAAGTGTATGTCAATATGTACATAAGGTCTGTTCAGAAGGTATCTGGCCACAAGGTATGAAACAAAGACATTTACTGAAGGAGATACAAGATACAATGAACATTGTACACAGGACAATGACTCCTCAGTCCCTTTCAAAGTAGGCATTTTGGGACCTCATACAGTTCTTTCAATGACCATCAGCTGCCCCATCATTTTTTCCCTGAATCTTATCCACTGTCTGAAATCTTTTCCCTTTCAAAGATGATTTTAGTTTTGGGAAAAGCCAGAAATTACAGGGTGCCAAATGTGGGCTGTAGGGGACCTGAGTCACCCTGGTGATTTGATGCTTCACCCAAAAACTCTGAACAAGATGTGATGCATGAGCAGGCATGTTGTTGTGATGAAGCTGCCAGTCACCAATTGCCCATGGCTGCGGCCTTCTGAATCATCCGAATAGCTTCCCTGGAGGAATGTTTGAGCTGAATGCATAATTTGATTCAGATTCATTCCTCTACTCCCTCAGTCATTTTGAATGTGATGCCCACACAGTACCCATGCTCACTCAACAGGCATCTACTGTCTCCATTGACTAGTAGAGCAAAATCCTCATTTTTCACCCGTGTGCATTCCAGTCCACTCTCCTTGGCTGCCAGGTTACACTGATGTGTAAACTCTTCTTGTTATATTAACAATGGCTGTGCTTTTTCAGACCTCATATATGAAACAAAATAATTATAAAATTTATATTCTAGTAAAGCAAGTTATTTCAGTATGCTAGTTATTCAGTTATTCATATGCTAACTAAAATGTAGTGCCACACATTCTTAAGAAAAAAAGAACTAGGTTATTTCTTTCTTTTTTTCATTTAAATAATAAGTATAAAGATAAGAAGTAGGACTTTAGAATACAGTTTATTACATGCAAAGCTATAGTCAGGAATCACACATTTAACAAAGAGAAGACCTTCTCTCCAATGCCTCTTTATAAAGCCACAATGTCGTTCACATTGGTGTTGATCTCTGATAAAGCAGACATGTCATTGTGATTTGATTGGTTCATTTTGCTGTGAAAGGAAAGGAGAATTAAGTTTGAATGACCCTGAAAATTTCAGACTGACAAACAGCTACATTCTAAAATAAAAAAATATGTATTTAATGAAGTAGAATCAATAACAGTTCAAGACTGTAGCATGGTGAAACTTTGATATTTTTTTCATATTTTTGTGACAATCACTTGACAAATATTATTGGTCAAAGAACCTTATCATTTTCCAAATAAGTTAATTTTTGCAGTAAAGTGGTGTGGAAGTGCATGTTCTGAGACAAATCTAGCCCAACGTGAAGGAAGAAATTATTTACAATTTATTGTATCCGGAACACCACTACCAGAAGATAAACACAGATATAATCCTCTAGAAAAATTAATTGGACTAATAAAATTCTAGTTTTATCTTAGGTAAAGCAAATATCTAAGTTTTTACAATACAAAGTTTCAAAGTGCAAATATTTTGCTGACTTGTTTAATGTCAGGAATTATATCATGTAATAATATGTAATAAATAAACATATATAATAGGAAAATAATGCTTGTTTGTTTCTAATTAATTTAACTTATAAACTATATGGTAAGACTGAGCAAATGTTAAGCTACATGCTTTGTTTTTCCCATCCTAAAGACAACAGTGCCCTTACATTCTTATGGTAAAACTGTGGTCCTGAAGTAGACTGGGGGGAAGGCACAGTTTTTAAGAAATTCTATTCATGCCTTATTCTTAAGAAGGAGCAACTATGTGAAATGAATACTCAATGAAGGTGCCAATCTCTGCACACTACTTCTACAAGGCTAGTTGAGTTCCCTGTTAAAGTAGGCAGAATTCCCCATGTTAAGAGAATAAATTCAAGCTATCTAAGAAATCTTACACAAACGAGACCCACTCACTTCAGGGAAATCTAGGTAAAATAAGATTCAAGGAAGTAAAAAAATAAAATATGTAGTTACATTTGAGCAACATCTCTCTTGTGACTTAGTGATCCTTCTAAATTGAAATATTCTATATATTTTGAGTTAGAAAAAATATACCTTAAGATAATATTTTATTAAGCCATGAGAAGATATTTTTAGTTCCATATTATATGTTGTACAGGAAAGTACTAGATTTAAAAATGAGAGAATAGTCTGAATCCCATAGTTCTCATAGGTAAGAAATTTGAGGACTCTATTTTAATAACAATTCAAGTTACACAAGAGCAATATATTTATTTGCTAAGCCTTTTTAAAAATAAGAAAAAGCTTGGGAAATTCACAACTAAGAATTACTGATAAAATATGAAAGTAAAGTTTTAAAAAGCCTACATAATGCAGTTAAAAATAAAATTGCTAGGTAATATATTTCCATAGATTAGTCTTCAATGACTTCTGTAAAATGAACTGCCAAATTTATCCCGAGTGTACTAAAACTATTTCTATATTTTAAAGATTCTTTTTTATTTTCATAGATAAGATGTCTACTATTCTTATTATGGAGATTTCCAGAAAAAAATGTACAGTATAGAAATCAAGTAGTACATTTATTTTGCCAAAATGCGTTATTAAAATATTAAATGAAATACAAATGTGACTATATGTCTACCCTGCTGCAGAAAAAAAACAATACATGTAATAAAATAATGATATATACCTTGCATAACAGGGCTTTATTTCCTGATTAGCTGATAGCACAGAAAGCTAACAGAATCAGTCTGGGAGATTTTCATATCTTCAAATATATATATAAAATTTATAACAATGTTAGGACTTTCAGCACTAACTCTTTAGATTTGACTTCACAAAGCTGGATGCATTGCATTGTTGCTTTGGGGTGGGCTATGCTTTCAATCCTGGCAAATTTTCGCCACAAGTACTTCTTCAAAATATCATATAACATCACTGTGGTAGCCAAATTCAACCCTTGGCTACCACTTCGGAAATCAATCCTTTTTATTTTCAAAATAAAAATAAAAATTAATTTTATTTTAAAAAATATTAAGCATTCACATTACATTTTTATTTAATTCTGGATATCAAAGCATTACTATCCTCATAAAACTCATTTTTCTGCAGTGAAACCCTACATTTGAGCATGAGAAGACACATACACTAGAATGGAAGACGCTTCATGAAGGCTGGGATGTCCAACTCTATGATGCCCAGCAAGTTGCTTGGCACATAATAAGTAATGTGTATAGATTTTTAAAAAGTTACTCATCATCCAGTTATTTTAAAACTGTGGCATTGAGGGTGGGGGAAACTTACTGAGATAGTGTAGTTTTATTCCCCACCCCCAAAAAGGTAGGAAAGAACAATACTTACCAAAAAGTAAAAATTTAAATTTCATTGGCCTGTCAAATATATCATTCATATTCTGTAAAGAAATCTATCACATAGTTAATTCACACTTTTTTCCTAATCAAGGATTCCCCCCAGCTTTTATAATCCCAAAGCAGAAATTCAATGTTACGTTTAATTTTGACTATATGTAGGCAAAATAAAACTGTCTTTAAATCGTAACTTGGAATAAGGCATTTAATAGATAACATATACTTTTCTTTTGTGGTGTACTTGATTTCAGATCATGAAAAATTAATATTTTATGTACATAATGGACCAATTCATTTTGTATGTCAATGAAAGCCATGGTTTTATAACTTTTTCAAAGTCACAAATATTGGGTTTCCTGGAACCAGTCTGTCAGCTTATTGAGAATTATTATTTTATCTACAGATAATGATTATTAATTAGTTTATTAATTTGCCAATGTAACTAATTGTGAATATCCACAGAAACAACAATTTATCTTCAATCAGTATCAAAATTTAAATTTTACTACAGCACATTTTTCATATCCATTATTTTCACACAGGAAAAGTTCATCTCATTTTTGTTGTGAATTCCTTAATTATATAGTCATCAAATTATTCACATTGACAGAAATAAACTGAAGAAAATCATCAATAATTAATATGATTATGGAAATAGTAAAGTATTTGATAAAATCAATACCCATTCATTAAAAATGGTTTTTAGAAAAGTAAGAATACAAAGGATGCCAATCAACTAAAGAATATAAAGCCCCAAACAAATATCATACTTATGGTGAATTGGTGAATTATTAAAAGATTACATATGACATAAGCACACTCTATTAGATAGGCACACTATCAATATACCTAATGAACATTATCTTAGCAGTCTCTTCCAACGTAATAAGAAGAGCAAAAACGGATAAACTGTAGTCTTCATACACAATTAGCAATGAAGGTGAATGAGCCACTGCTACACAAACATAAGACTCTTTCAAACCCAGCATAAAGCAAGTGCAGCCAGTCACAGACGTAAGCTGCTTTCATTTATATAAAGTTTAAAAACTGGTAAAAAGTAGAATAGGCTGTTAGAAGGCAAAGAATTGGTGCCGTTGGAGATTCTACTCTTCCTCACAAGGTGCACAAAGGAGATTCTGGGTTCTGATAATAATCTCTTTCTTTATCCAGCTGTTGTTCACACAAATGTGTTCTCTGTATTAAAACTTACCTGTCTAATTAAACATATAAAAGTTATCTTTTGTATGCTGTTTTGTATGTAAGTTATAATTTAATACATGCACTTTAGAGACAAACAAAAAGAGAACAAAGAGTGAAAAAATCCAAGGAGTATGGAACTACAAAAAGTCTAATGTACGTGCATAGAAACACTAGAATAGGAAGAAGGAGACAAAGGAATAGAAAGTATATTTGAGACATTAATGTCTGAGAATTCTTTAAGTTCTGTCAGGCACCAAACCACAGATCCAGAAAACTCAGAGACCACCAAGTGAGATAAATGCAACACAAAATGAAACAAAACTACACCTAAGCATGTCGCTGTTAAACTACACTATGTCAAAGACAAAGAAAAATCCTGAAAGAAGCCAGAGGAAAAAAACACCTTACTGCCTATGATAACACAGATGGGGTGGACCAAACCCGAGAGACAGAATCTGCCAAAGTTGATTCAAGAAGTAAAAGATAATCTGAATAAGCCTATACCTATCAAAGAAACTGAACTTATAACTAGTGACCTTCCTAAACAGAAAGCACCAGGCCCAGACAGGTTCACTGATGAATTCTACTAAACATTTATAGAAAATTCATACCAATTCTCTATAATCTTTTTCAGAGGCTATAGCTGAGGGAATACTCTTTAACTCATTCTGTGAGGCCAGCATTAGTAAATAATAACAATTAATACCAACATCAAGCCCAAGTCTCTGGGTAAGGAAAACTACAGATCAATAGTGCTTATGAATTTGAATGCCAAAACTTCCAATAAAATATTAGCAAATCAAATGCAACAATATATAAAATTAACTTTACAACATAAATAAGTAGAATTTATTCTAGATATTTAAGGAACAAACAAGTGTATATTACTAAATGAAAAAATCTAATTCTGCGCTCCTGGTGGGTACTGAGTTCTACTAGTGTGCTGACTTTTTTTCTCCTCATCAAACTGTTCCTGTAATTGTCTTCATTGCATCTGTGGTAAAATTACCATTCAACAAGCAATCTTTGTAACAAATTATCTACAGAGAGTGGAGCTAAATTGTGCAGGCACAGTTTTAGCCCACATGCCTCTGCCACCTGTACCCGCCTCAGGTGAAAATAATGAAAGAGGGTAACTGTACTACAAAATACCTAGAATAACAAATTCAGTTATCCTCCAATTCATTTCTGCCAATGTGAAATAAGAAACATACTATAACCTAACTGCCTTTTCTGTTCACTTTGAGTTGGCTTTTTGATGACAGAATTAAATATATTATTTATACACAATGCTTGACCTAAATTTAGTTTGCCTCCCCAGTTAATATGAAGGTCATACAGTGAAAAGGACAGAAGAGGAGGAGAGGGATCAATAAATGTAGACAGAGCTGACATGCAGTTCTCAGGCCAGCCAGAATATTAACACCATAATTATTTGTGCCCCCGAGTAGAAGATGTTAATATTTTAGTACCTGCCTCTGTAGTACAGAGCACTCAATCAGTCCTTGGGCCGCAGTTTCTCTTCTCAAGCATCATACATATAAATAAGGGACAGACTCATATCATGCTAATTTTATTTAATGGGATTTTCCTTTTTTCTTAGGTTTACTTCCGTTGCAAGTTGCTCACATCTGAAAATTTAAAAGTGTCTGCGACATTGCTTAACTGTGAAAGGTAAATAATTCCACACCTGAAAAATAATCTTTTTCGCTTTAAACAAAAATCTGATTTGTTGATTCTTCTATCTTTTCAAGTAAATTTTTAAGTTGGCTCTAGTGAGCATGTAGTATTTTAAACTGTTTATTGAAATGGTAGAACAAAAGAAAAAATCATTAAACATTGATTATCACTCGACATTACTTAAGTGTTCATTGTTCGTAGTTTCTCTTAGTCTGTTATTAATTTAACTTCTGCAGTGATACTCATTCTTCCATACTTATTTCAGTGGAAAAAACAGTTACTCACAGTACTTTCATCAATAAATTGTTTCTTTGTGTATGCTTCATATAGTGCTTTCCATAAACAATAAAATTCTATACCACAGTACCATGTTCAACAAGCTTGAATTGTCAGAAGTTCTAAAAATGAAGTAGGACAAAGTCCTAGAGACCATTTGTTCAAAGTATGTACTTTGTAGATGAATATAGGCAAAATAAAACCCAGGAAAAAATTTGACAAGTGGTTTGCTGAAGGCCACAATGTCTGTCAAGGATGGATCAAATTTAAATCCACAGGCTACCTGAAAGTCTAAGATTTCATTTTTTAATGTTTTCATATCTGCTTCTTAGAAACAATGAATAAGAAATAGGGGGCTACATTTTCTGCTTAAGAGTTCATAATTTAAATTTGTTCCCCCCTCAGTTTTTTTATTTTAATTTTATTTTTATTGAATTTATTGGGCTGGCATTGGTTAATAAAATTACATAGGTTTCAGGTATATAATTCTATATATATCATCTATATATTGCATTGTCTGGTCACCACCCCAATCAAGTTTCCTTCCATCAGCAGTTATCTCTCTTTGCTTTCTTCTATCTCTCCTCAGCCCTCTTTCCCCCTTGTAGTCACCGTACTGTTGTCTGTGTCTATGATTTTATTTTTTCTTTGCTAGAATTTAAATTTATATTACTGCCTTATTAAATGGCTACATTTGAGTGGGATAGAGTTAAGGCGAAGGTGCTGTCTGGGCTTCCTTGCAGCCAATGATTCTATACTTTTACTCAGAATACTGATTGACATATATGGCTTCCTGAATCTTTCATAGTTCATTTGAATATCAAATAATGTCTTTGACTCACATTTGTATGTGTGAAAAAGAGTTTTGTTTTTTTTTTTTTAAATAGAGCATGTGAATCCAGATCAATAGGATTACCTATGAACAGCACTACTCCAAAGGAGAACTCACTGGGCATTGGTGATGCCTTTAAAGAGAACTATGAAAATATATTATGCCTTTATTAATTGGTATTTGTACATGTTTTTACTTATAGACTACTTTAAACTCCAAAGACTGTCAGTATGGTCCCATTCACCAGTTACATTTATAATTTTTTAAAAGGATAAATTTAGTCTTTACTTATTTGATTTCTTGTTCACATTGTTTTTTATTTCTAACTGTGACTTTAAGTGATAAAAATAAACTAAACAATGCTTATGTGATTTTATTTTATTTTAAATTACTCTTTGTTTGTGATACACTAATACGAATTACTTAAAGAAAACATGGAAACACTAAAGCTAAACATTACCTATATTCAACCTATATTTATAGAAAACAGTGATAACCTGCTAAGCAATAATATTTTAACATTCTCAATATTCTCTCATTGTTTTCTATTTTTTCTATGCACAGATATATGGAAAGAGAGAGAGATTTTGAGTTTGGTAGTAAACTACTTTTTGAACTTAAAATCATTATAAATATTTTTGTTGCCTTA
This sequence comes from Sturnira hondurensis, assembly GCF_014824575.4. NCBI lineage: Eukaryota > Metazoa > Chordata > Mammalia > Chiroptera > Phyllostomidae > Sturnira > Sturnira hondurensis. The sequence goes on along the minus strand of NW_028077629.1, from coordinate 4,380,141 downwards.
ACTTTGTATTGATATTTTTAATCTTTAAAAAATTATTCAAGCCCTGGCTAGTGTAGCTCAGTGGATTGAATGTGGGCCTGTGAACCAAAGGATCAAGGTTTGATTCCCAGTCAGGGCACATGCCTGGGTTGCAGGCCAGTTCCCAGCAGGGGACACATGAGAGGCAACCACACATTGATATTTCTCCTCCTCTCTCCTTCCCTTCCCCTCTAAAGATAAATAAATAAAATAAAAAAATTATTCAAGAAATGTACTAAATTTACTGAAGGAAACTTAGATTGCCTTAAATTTTTTATTGTATGAGTAATATTGCGATAAATTTATCATTTGTGTCTGTGATTAAGAAAGTCAACTTCTTAGATTCAAATTTCAGTACCTGGCTTTTCTTAGTTAGATGATTAGGCAAGTCATTAAGTTCTCTGTGTCTCAGTTATGTCACAGGCAAAAAGATAAAAAGTGCAGCTACTAGAATTCCAGCCAAGATGGAGGTGTAGGTAGAGATACTTTGACTCCTTTTTTCAACCAAAAGAAGGACAACAATAAATTAAAAAAATAAAAATTAACTAGGACCGCCAGAACACCAAACTGTATGGAAGTTCGATAACTTTAACAACCAAGCTGTTAAAGAGGAAACATTCATTCAGACTGGTAGGAGTGGCAGAGGGGAGCAGCCTGGGTAGAGAGAACTCATGGTAAGGCATTGGCTGGCAGACCAGGGTGGGCAACATGGTGGCTGGCAGACTGGGAGGTCCCACATCTGTGCAGATAAACTTGGAGGAACAACTGGGCAGTAAGACAGACCTGGCAACCCAGGTAATGGGATAATGGTAATCAGGATGCTTCCATTTACAATGGAACAGGCATAGGAAAATAAAACCTCAAAACCTCTGGCTGTAAAAACCTATGGGGGTTGTGGCAGTGGGAGAAACTCCTAGCCTTACAGGGAGATTTTATTGGAGAGATCCACAGGGTCCTGGAATATACAGGACCCTCCCCCCACCACCGTCTAGGAATCAGGAACTAAAAGGCTCAATTTGCTTGTGGATAGCAGGGGAAGCGACTGAAAATGGTGCCAGAGCCAAGCATTATTCCCTCTTGGACCCCTCCCCCATAACTGCACCACAACACAGTGACATGGGTTGCCCCATCCTGGTGAATACCTAAGACTCCACCTCTCACAACTTAACAGGTATGCCGACACAAAGAAATATGGCCCACATGAAAGAACAGATCAAAGATCCAAAAATAGAACTAAGTGATGAAGAGATAGTCAGCCTATCAGGTGCAGAGTTCAAAATAATGGTAAGCAGGATGCTTACAGAAATGATTGAGTACAGACTCAAAATAAGTGAAGAGGTAAAGGCTACATAAGGTGAAATAAAGAAAAAAATACAGGGAACAAACAGCCATGGTACAGAAACCAGGACTCAAATCAATTATTTAGAGCAGAAGAAAGAAATAAACATGCAACCAAATCAAAATGAAGAAAAAGAATTCAAAAAAATAGAGAAAGGCTTAGGAATCTCCAGGACAACATTAAATGTTCCAACATCAGAATCATAGGGGTGCCAGAAGGAATAGAAGAAGAACAAGAAATTGAAAACTTATTTGAACAAATAATGAAGGAGAACTTCCCTAATCTGTCAAAAAAAATAGACTTCTAGGAAGTCCAGGAAGCTGAGAGAGTCCCAGAGAAGTTGGACCCAATAAGGCACACATCGAGGCACATCATAATCACATGACCCAAGATTACAATGAAGGAGAGAACCTTAAAAGCAGCAAGAGAAAAGTAGACAGTTATCTACAAAGGAGTTCCCATAAGACTGTAGGCTGGTTTCTCAAAAGAAATCTTGCAGGCAAGAAGGGGCAGGAAAGAATTCCAAGTCATGAAATCCAAAGACCAACATCCAAGATTGCTCTATCCAGCAAAGCTTTCATTTACAATGGAAGGACAGATAAAGCACTTCACAGGTGAAGTCAAGTTCAAGGAGGCCATCATCACCAAGCCTTTATTATATGAATTGTTAAAGGAACTTATCTAAGAAAAACAAAAAGATAAAAACTATGAACAATAAAATGACAAGAAACTCACAACTATCAACAACTGAACCTAAAAGAAAAACAAAAACAAACTCAAACAACTAGAATGGCAACAGAATCAGAGAAATGAAGATCACATGGAGGGTTATCAGCAAGGAGGGGGAGTGTCTGTTATCAGACATTGGCAAGAGAAACATTGATGAACATTGATGAAACAGTGTTTCTCAAACATTCATCAGAGAAACCTTCCCTGAACACCTGGTATGAAGTCTCCTTACCCTTTCTCCACCAACCTCTAGTCCTAGTTATTCTACAACAGACTCATTTTTATTGTCTTCACAGAACAATCACAGAAGGATCCAAACCATTTACGTTTTCATCTTTATTCTTTAGAATTTAAACTTCTTAGGAGCAGAGGCTTTTTTGTTCACTGCCATATTCTGAGTCCATTTGACAACGTCTGACATGTAGTAGGTTTTCAATAAAGTTTGTTGAATAAGTAAAGGAGTGAATGGAGGACTTCCGCCAAGATGGAAGCGTAGGTGGAAACACTGTGGTCATAAACTAAAGGGGGGGGGGGAATAGAACAACTGTAATGGTATAATCAATAAAATATATTTAAAAGAAGGAGTGAATGAATGAATAAATGATTCACACTTTTCAAAGAAGATAAGTAAACTTTTCCTTCTTTCATTTTGATAAAATCTATACTCTAGATCTAAAAATTGGATTTTCGTCCATCTTTAATACCTGAGGATTTAAAGACAGCCAAGAAAATAACAATAACAGCTAATATTTGAGCACTCATAGTGACCTTTTAATTTTCTTTATCTCATTTAATCCTCACAGCTATCCAATGAGGAAGGTAAATTTATAAGCATTATCTCTGTTGTAGATAAGAGTACTGAAAGACAAGGGTTAAATAATTTACCAGGGACATAAAGCAAATAAGAGAAAGAGGTAGGAGCTAAGCCCAGAATCTTGCTTTTACCATAGAATTATTCTATTTAACAGGTTAGACAGCAAAGATCAGCACAAATGAAAAGATATGTGGTATATTTTTAATGTATAGAGGCAGTTTATCCCTTAATACTGAGTTATAAAAATTAATTAATTTTTTGCTCAGAGAAGAGAAAAAGTTATAAACTGAATAGCTGAGATTAATTCATAAGGAATTAGAGATGTGAAATTTTGGAGAGAATAAAAGTGGGTATGACTCCATAACCCATTTCTACTTACTTTATTATTATTTTGTGTCCTTTTAAATATAATTTCAAGACAAAAATATTGCAAACTTGGTCTAGTGTATTCTCTCACACTTTGTACCTCACTATTTATTTACAATTTGTCCCCCTTCTCTTTCTCTCACTGCCTTTCTTTTCTTTTCACTTTAGCATAGCTCCCTGAGATCTATTCCTTTCAATATGAATAATTTAGATGTTATCTGTTGACCTTATATCAAAATACAGTGGTGGAAAGGCATAGGATAACTGCTATAATCCCATGCATTTAAGAGGAGAAATGGGAGGCTCATAGCAGTTATTTTTCTTTTTTTAATATATTTTATTGATTATACCATTACAGTTGTTCTATTCCCCTGCTTCATTTCCCTCCACCTGCACACTCCCTCCCCCACCATTCTCCCCCCCCCTTAGTTTATAACCACGTGTCTCAAGTTCTTTAGATTCTATATTTCCCATACTATTCTTGCCCTCCCCCTTATCTATTTTCTACCTACTGTCTATGCTATTTTCTGTACCTTTCCCCTCTTCTCCTCCTTCCACTCCCCTGTTGCTAACTCTCCATGTGTTCTTCATTTCTATGGTTCCACTCCTGATCTAGCAGTCCTCTTGGTTTGCTTTTGTTTTAGGTGTGGTTGTTAATAACTGTGAGTTTGCTGTCCCTTCACTGTTCATATTTTTCATCTTCTTTTTCTTATATAAGTCCCTTTAGCATTTCATATAATAAGGGCTTGGTGATGGTGAACTCCTTGAACTTGACCTTATCTGAGAAGCACTTTATCTGTCCTTCCATTCTAAATGAAAGGTTTGCTGAATAAAGCAATCTTGGCTATAGGTCTTTGGATTTCATGACTTGGAATACTTCTTTCCAGCCCCTTCTTGCCTGTAAGGTGTCTTTTGAGAAATCTGCTGACAGTCTGATGGGTACTCCTTTGTAGGTGACTGTCCCCTTATCTCTTGCTGCTTCTAGGATTTTTTGGCACAGTTTTTCAGTCCAGTCAGGCACATGGTGCCATTACTCAAGTGAGCTTCAGTCATATTCCTAGAGATTATGACTGAAGGCATTCTTTAGGCTTTGGTTCTGCTTCTGAGCCATTAGTCCTTTTTCATCAGTGGATCACGTTTACAATTTAGTAGGCATCTCAACTTGCCTACTTCTCAAAAAAATTTTGAGAGTCCTAAGACTTCTTTTGATTTTGTATGCTCTCTCTTCCTGTCTGTGCCAGTGGACACAGTTCTTTTAAAAACCTTATAGGTTTCTTATGTATCAGTTTATAAGTACACTCAAATAGACAAAGCAACACCAATAATTCTCTTAGAGAAAAGCTGGACTCTACCTAAGGTTTCCTTTGAGACTACAGTGGGACTACCTCCTTAAGATACTTAAGGGACCCCTCTGATTTTAATTGTAAACCTGATAGCTTTATCCAAGGAGAGAATTATCTTCTCACGTCAGTGTCTTGGTGATATGTGTGTGTTTCTTCTTCTTTTGCCTTAAATGTGGTTCATATTTTCATGTGTAGTCACATGACAAAAAACTTCTGTTTGCATGTTTTGATGTTTTGGATGATAAATTATAATATTCCAGAGTTAGCTTACTTACCTTAAAATATGTTATTTTTAGAATACAGTTAAATTATCAGTAAATCAGTTTGGGTTTTTATTGGGCTTATGTTCTCTTTTTAATGGTTCTGGGTTATAAAATTAATCTTAGGACTTGCTTTTCTTTATAAATGATAGTTACCTCTAAGGCATAACATTTCTGGGGCTTCAGCTGAACCTGATTTGCTCAGTGGGGTTGCCATACTCCATCTCCTTCGAATCCCCAACATTGCCCAGCATTGCGTAATGCACTACCAAGTTATCTGTCAGGCCAAGTAAAGGTTCACCCTTCTTCTGCCCTGGATGGTGTGACTCAATGGATTGACCACTGGCCTGTGAACTAATGGGTCACCAGCTCAATTCCCAGTCAGGGCACATGCCTGGATTGCGGGCTAGGTCCCCAGTAGTTGTGCATAAGAGGCAACCACGCATGGATATATCTCTTCCTCTTTTTCTCTCTCCCTTCCCCTCTGTCTATAGAAACATAAATAAATTTTTAAAAAGTTCACCCTTCTTCGAATGTCCTGTGCCGAATGTCCACTCAAACTGGTCCTTCTTCTTTGGTAATGAAGCTTAAAAATTCCAGGTCATGCAGAGGCCATAACTCTGCATGAAATGAAACTGGAGCAAACTCAGATATCTGCTTGATAGTATATCAACAGTTAAAAAGTAATTATTTGCATCCAGCAAGAGAATTAAAATGGTTACTGTTTTAGTAAAATATTACTGCATAATGAACCACCCCAATATACAGCGGCTCAAAGTGATAATTATTACTGCTCACAAGCTTATGGGTCAACTGAGCATTTTGTGTGATCTTGTCCAGGCTCATCTGATTTCATCTGGACTTGTTCATATCTCTTTGGTCAGCTGGCAAATTGACTGGGAGCTGGCCAGGTTCTCGATGGCCTCATTTGCATGTACAGTGGTTGGTTCACTGTCAGCTGTGGTGTTAGTGTCTTTTTCCTTATGCAGAAGTCTAGTTCATGCTTCTTAACATAATGAATGCAAGTTTTCAGAAGAGAGAGAAGATGAATTTAAGGCTTCTTCAATTTAGTCTCACATATGGAATAACATCACTTTTCTGACATTTTATGTTTAAGCCACATCACAAAGCTGGCATAGATTATACCTTATAACAGGAGGAATGGCAAAAGCACATTGAAAAGGCTATACGGGAGGGAAAGAATTGTGCCTATATTTTCAATGTGCATAGCTGACACTCTTCAATCTCCCAAATATCTAAATTATATGGGTTTTAGAGGGATATAGTTAAAAATTAAAGATGAGGGCTTCTGCTTATTTGGGGTTATGACAAAGTAGCTGGTACTGGACTTGTTGTGTCCTTCAAAAACAACCCTAAAACTGGTTAATACATGAAGCAAAATTTTTCACACATTGAAAAAGAGGCCAATTAGGTGGCTGTCAGCTGCAGCAACAGGGTCACTTTTATCATCAGGAACCTAGCTCATGCTTGTTAACATTGTGATGTTACGTTTCAACATGCTATAAAGAAAGTAATTTCTGCTTTTCCTGGACCATTGCTATTCAGCTCATTATTCTTCATTCATTTTCAGATGAATATTACGTTTGTGCTTTCAATGAAGTCCAGAGCTTCCAAGTCCCTCCAGGTTATCCTTTTCTACTAAAATCCTTGATTATTGATATATACCTGAGCCTGAATCTGCATTTCTAAATGTGGCACAGTAAGTAAACTAACTGACTTCATTAAATAGGGACTTTTATACTGATTTTATTTTTAAGCCCAGTAAAAAACTCATCAAAAATTTTCAGCAATTTTAACCTTAGAAAAATTGAGAAAGATGGAAATTTTATATTTGATACTTTTCCAAAACCTTTTATATATCCATATCCTCAGGTTGACAACTACTTACACTCTGATCCATTTTTGTCAGCTTCCTGGCTCCTGATTTTTTTTTCTTAACAGCAAAAATATCCTGGATCTTGATTTTGGATCTTGATTTCAATTTACTATCACTGAATCAAAAATCTAAAACTTAATTCAGATTTATATTACTTGTCCTAGTGTATTAGGTTTCATTTGAGCAGAAAATAATTACTGTAACCAACAGAATGATCCTGAGATTAGTGAATATCTGAAATAGAAACCAGGTGAATCTAGACTTCTAGTCAAGATGGCAGCATAGGTAAACATAGCTTGTCTCCTCACATAACCACATCAAAATTACAACTAAATAATAGAATAACCATCATCCATAAGCATCAGAAATTGAGTTGAGTGGAAGTCTAACTACAAACTTAAAGAAACCACATCCATCTAGACCAGTAGAAGGGGACAGAGATATAGAACAGGCTGATCCCACATACAAATGTGGTAGATAAAAATTTGGAAGGGATATCTCAGGAGTGAGGAGTGCCAGCCTCACACCAGGACCACCAGCCCAGGGTTTCAGTGCCAGGAAATAAGTCCCCATAACTTATGGCTGCAAAAACCTGTGGGGATTGTCAGTGAAAGAAACTTCTGGAACCCAAGCAATTCCCCTTAGAGAATCCACACATGGACTTAGACTCACTCCCTCTGAGCTTCAGTACTGGGGTAGCAGCGTAAAAGGCACCAGTGGCATACAGGGAGTAACTGAAGTGCCTGCCATCAAGTGAAGAGCTAGGGCACAGCTTTCTCCCAGACAGAAAGGTAGGCAAGCATTCTTTGAGCCCTCCCCTGGCAGAGCCACAGAGCCAGCAGGTGGGTGCCATATCTGAGATTCCAACAGCCTTGTTAACACTGTTTACCCCACACTGGAGATCCCCTGAGACTGTCCTAACAAATTCATGGGCCCACCCAAATTGTTAACTGTGACTTTTCCATATGAATGGTTGGTCTTGGTTCATGCTTTGCAACTTCCTAAATCCTATCAAACAAGCAACAGCCAGCCTCAGTGAGCCCCCAGGCCCTGTACATCTTGCAAAGTGGCTCCAGGCCCAGGTCTAGCCACAGCCATCCTAGATTCATGGCTTGGCTTTGCCTGGGAACCTTCGAGCCCAGTACAAACAGCAGCCATCTTAGATTGCTTCATAGCTCATGCAGGGTGGCCTCAGAGAGAACACATGTGGGAGCTGACATTGGCCTGCACCACACAGGAAACCCCAGAGCCTGTGTACCCAGTGGACAGCTACAGACCACATTGGAGCACTACCACCCTTCTCCTCTACACCTGATCTTCCATGGAGGATGAAGGGTGGTGGTCAGTGTTTACAGCCAGTCCTTACAGCTGACTCTACTGGGTAAATCCTATCTATTGACCTACCAACAGCAATCAAGGTTCAACTACAAGAGGAGTGTGTCCTCACAGGAAGGGTGCACCTTGAGTACCCAGCTTGAGTGATAGGCGAGGTTGTGCCACTGAACCTTATAGGACACCTACTAAATTTCTTCATGAACCCAAGATAGGGAGATAGTAGTTCTACCTAATACATAGAAGCAAACACAGGGAGGCTGCAAAAATGAGGAGACCAAGAAACATGGCCCAAATAAAAGAACTGATCAAAACTCAGGGAAAAAGAACTAAACAAAATGGAGATGAATCAGATACTGGATTCAAAATACCAGTTATAAAAATGCTTAAGGGCCCTGGCTGGTGTAGCTCAGTGGATTGAGCGTGGGCCTGTGAACCACACGACCGTGGTTTGATTCCCAGTTAGGGCACATGCCTGGGTTGCAGGCTGGGTCCCCAGTTGGAGATACATGAGGGACAGCCATGTATTTATGTTTCTCTTCCTCCCTTTCTCCTCTTTCCCTCTCTCTAAATAAATAAACAAAATATTTTTTAAAAAATGCTTAAGGAACTTAGTGAGGACCTCAACAGCATAAAAGATTCATTCATAAATTAAGGATATACTGATTGAAATAAAGAACAATTTACAGAGGAGAAAATAGTAGAGTGGATTAAAGTGAAAATCAAATAAAAAATTTGGACCATAAGGAAGCAGAAAACAACCAACCAGACCAACAATAAAAAAAAAGAATAAAAAAACCCTGAGAACAGTATAAGCACCCTCTGAAAATAGTACAAGACAATTTGAAGAGTTCCAACATTTGCTTCATAGGGGTGCCAGAAGAAGAAGAGAAAGAACAAGAAATTGGAAATCTGCTTGAAAAAAAATAATGAAAGAAGATTTCCTTAATTTGGTGACAGAAATAGACATTCAAGTCCAGGAAGAACAGAGAGTCCCAAACAAGATGGATGAAGGCCCAGGTGATTTGGCTCAGTCGATTGAATGCCAACCTATGAATCAAAGGGTCACTGATTCTATTCCCAGTCAGGGCACATGCCTGGGTAACAGGCCAGGTCTCCAGTAGGGGACACATGATAGGCAACCACACATTAATGTTTCTCTCCCTCTTTTTCTCCTTCCCATCCCCTCTTTCTAAAAATAAATAAATAAATAATCTAAAAAAATGGATGCAAAGAGGTCCACTCCAAGACACATCATAATTAAAGTGCCAAAGGTTCAAAGTAAAAAGAGAATCTTAGATGCATTGAGAGAAAAGCAGTTAGCTACCTACAAGGGAGTTCCTATAAGACTCTCAGCTGACTTCTCAGAAGAAATGTTGGCAAGAAATATTCAATGTCACAAAAAGCAAGGATCTATAGCCAAGATTGCTCTCCCCAGCAAAGATGTCACTTAGTATTGAAGGGCAGATAAAGAACTTCTCATGCAAGAAAAAACTGATGGAGTTCATGATCACCAAACAATTATATGAAATGTTAAAGTGACTTATTTTTAAAAAAAAGAAGATCAAAACTATGAACAATCAAATGGCAATAAATACATATGTATCAATAATTGACCCTGAAAAGCAAACTAAGAAAATAAGAAGAACAGAGGCAGAGTCATGGATACTGAGAGCGTTTTGATGGTTGCCAGATGGAAGGGAGGTGTAAGGGGGAATAGGATAAAAGGTGAGGGGATTAAAAACTACAAATAGGTAGTTACAGAGTAGCCATGGTGATATAAAGTAGAATACAGGAAATGGAGTAACCAAAGAACTTATACACATGACCCATGGACATAAACAATGGTGTGGGGATTTCCTGAGGTTGTTGGGGGTCTGAATGGAGGTGGATAAAAGAAAAATAAGAAAAAGTATTAGGATTAATTAACATTTAATAAATAAACATTTAACAATAAAAAATAAAAAATAAACATCCAAAAAAACAAAGAAAGAAAGAAACCAGCTGGTAAGACAGTTTCATGGCATAGCTCTGAGATGGCAAATGCTGCCCACTTTCATTCTGCTTAGGGTTAACTCTGACTACTGAAAAATAATAAAACCCATTACATATAGAGACATTATTCTGTCACAAATAGACCAGAACAAATAAGCTCTGCTTTTATTTTATTTGTCTGAAAATTTGTCAAAGATATATATAATTTTCTGCCATACTTATCTAACCATAAGTGATTTATTTTTAATTTTAAAAGATTTTTATTGATTTACTTCTAGAGAGGTGAAGGGAGAGAGAGAGAGACATCAATGTGAGAGAGAAATAGCAGTTGGTTGCCTCTCATGCTCACCCTGACCAGGGACCAAACCTGCAACCTCGGCATGTGCCCTCACCTGATATCCAAACAGCAACTTGTTTGGTTGAAAGATTATGACCAACCAACTGAGCCACACTGGTCAAGGCTAACAATAAATGATTTAAATAATGATGTTCAATGTTTAAGTGTTGTGTGAGTATCTGTGATATAAGAAACATTGGGAGGTTAAACCAATGTTTTCCACTTTTGTGAATTTCATCCTCATTCAACGTATTTGAGTATGTAGAAATGCAATCTATCCTATCTCACTACTAGTGCATTAAAAAATTAGAAACTTGTTTTTGTATTTTATGGTATTACTATTGCACTAATAAAATTTTCAGTAATAAATATTTTGTATTGCTTTGACCCAAAATATAGGGCATTAGTACCCATACCAAATTGACACTTTTATAAAATTGAAGCTGGTACTTGGGAAAACTGAATAGATTCAATTAACAATTTTTATATCTAAAACTGCAAGCCAAAAGAGAATTTCTATGGTTAATATTTCAGCACAACTTTCCTTATTTGAAAGACCTTGATTAGTATTTTCCTTTCTCTGTATATATCTGTTTAATTAATATAGAACTTTAACTATGTTAATAAAATAACTTTAATGCTTGCCTTGAACAACTTTAACACAGGAGCAAATATTTCTAAGCTATAAGAAAACAATTGCTATGATCCAACTATCAGAAGCGTAAGAGGTTTGCTATGTCTTATAAAAATTCAACTTCAACATGTATTTTAAAGTGCACATTTTTATTAGTTCTTTAAAATATTTTATTATTTATTTATCTTTAGAGAGGAAAGGAAGGAAAGAAGGAGAGAAATATCAATGTATGGTTGCTTCTCGTGAGTCCCTGTTGGGAACAGGCCTGCAAACCAGGCATGTGCCCCAGCTGGGAATCGAATTGTGATCATGTGGTTCACAGCACCCAAACTCAATCCACTGAGCTGCACCAGCCAGGGGTCATTTTTATTAGTTTTTAAATGACTTCAAAATCTTTATATAGCATCATGTCTTTTTTAATAGAAAAAAGTAAAACTTTAATGCCTTACTGAAATTTAAAATAGGACCAAAGAAGACCCTTAGGTGAAAGAGAAAAGGAAGGAATTTTTAAAATAGCAAGATTTTATAGGCAAAATTAACAAGCATGCGTGTGTATGTGTGTGTGTGTGAGAGAGAGAGAGACTGTATGCACACAAACCACCCTAGGGCTTATTTTAGCTCTTTATAAGCAGCATAGAAGAGGTATAACAGAACTTCCCAATATTGACATACAATATTTTTATTTCTAAATTCTCCAAGTAAGAAAATTAGACACTGAATTTCCTAGATTAAAAATGATGAATAATTCGACTCCCAGCCAAGATGGAGGTGCAGGTAGACACACTTTGCCTCCTCTCACAACCAAAAGGACAGAAAATTAAAAAACAAAACAAAAACAGAACTGTCAGAAAATTGAACTCTACAGATTTTGACAACCAAGGAGTTAAAGAAGAAACATTCATCCAGACCCACAGTATGGGCAGAGACAGGCAGTTAGGGTGGACAGGACTCATGGAAAGAAGGCAGCTTGAAGGCCAGAAAGGTAAGGCAGCAGCTGGAGAAGCAGGCAGTCCCACATTTGTGTGCAGATAAACCAGAGGAACAACTTGGGAGTGAGGCAGACTGAGCAACCTAGGGTTCCAGTGGGGGTGAAATAAAGCATCAAAACATCTGGCTGACAAAAACCTGTGGGGGTTGAGGCAGCAGGATAAACTCCAAACCTTCTAGGAGAATTTTTCAAAGAGACCCACAGGGTCCTAGAACACACAGAAAACCACCCTTATGGGAATAAGCACCAGAAGGGCCCAATTTGCTTGTGGATAGTGAGGGAAGTGACTGAAAGTCAGCACAGAGATGAATAAGTGGCATTGTTCCCTTTCGGACCCCTCTCCCACAGACAGTACCACAGCACAGTGACATGAATTTCCCTGCCCTGATAAATACTGTTACTATGTAACAGACACCCTGAGACAAAGAAATATGGCCCAAATGAAAGAACAGTTCAAAGCTCCAGAAAAAAAATACAACTAAGTGATGAAGAGATAGCCAGCCTATCAGGTGCAGAGTCCAAAACAATGGTAATCAGGATGCTCACAGAACTGGTTGAGTATGTCGCAAAATAGAGGAAAAAAGGAAGACTATAAGAACTAAAATAAAGGAAAGTATACAGGGAACCAACTGTGATGGGAAGGAAATGAGGACTCAAATTAACAGATTAGACCAGGAGGAAGACATAAACATTCAACCAGAACAAAATAAAGAAACAAAAATTCCAAAAAGTAAGAGGCTTAGGAACCTCCAGCACATTTTGAAACATTTCAACATGCAAAAGATAGGAGTGCCAGAAGGAGAAGAGGAAGAGCAAGAAATTGAAAACTTATTTGAACAAATGATGGAGAATTTCCCTAATCTGGCAAAGAAAATAGACTTCCAGGAAGTCCAGGAAGCTCAGAGAGTCCCAAAGAAGTTGGACCCAAGGAAGCACACATCAAGACACATCATAATTACATGACCCAAGATTAAAGAGAAGGAGAGAACCTTAAAAGCAGCAAGAGAAAAGTAAACAGTTACCTACAAAGGAGTTCCCATAAGACTGTAGGCTGATTTCTCAAAAGAAACCTTGAAGGCAAGAAGGGGCTAAAAAAAATTATTCCAAGTCATGAAAAGCAAGGACCTCCATCCAAGATTACTCTATCCGGCAAAGCTTTCATTTAGAAGGGAAGGGCAGATAAAGCACTTCTCAGGTGAGGTGAAGTTCAAAGAGTTCATCATCACTAAGCCCTTATTATATGAAATGTTAAAGGGACTTATCTAAGAAAAAGAAGATCAAAACCATGAACAGTAAAATGACAAGAAACTCACAACTGTGAACAGCCAAACTAAAAAAAAAAAAAAAGTAAGCAAACAACTAGAACAGGAACAGATTCGCATAAATAGAGATCACATGGAGGGTTATCAGTGAGGAGGGGGTGGGGACAATGGGGAAAAAGGTATAGGGAATAAGAAGCATAAAGGGAAGCTACAAAATAGACAGGGGGAGGTTAAGAATAGTATAGGAAATGGAGAAGTCAAAGAACTTAAATATATGACCCATGGACATGAACTAAAGTTGGGGAATGATGGTGGGAGGTTGGGTACAAGGTAGAAGGGAAGAAAGGGGAGAAAAAATGGGAGAGTTATTATAGCATAATCAATAAAATATATTAAAATAATAAATAATTTCATCATAAAGTTTGTATGAAATTACAATGACCACTTTATATGTTTCCACATGTTTTTATCACATGAAAAGTGTCCAAGTTGTAGCTGAGATTTCTTCTCTAAGATACAGGGTCCTCTTTTCCAAAGGCTTCTTTACCTGATAGCTTGCTAATAGTAAATAGAAATCTCAGACTCCAGGTTAATGATAATTCCATAAATACAATTGATGGGAAAAGCAGAAACTTCTATTTATTTGTGTTGTGAAGTTGAAATCTTGTTGCATATCTCTCTTTTTCAATGAATATATGTCTTAAGATTAATAAAGATATAATTAAAATGGACAGCATCAATATTACTCATTTCTTTAATAGAAAAAAATGTCAAGATTTTAATGAATCTTGTATCCTATAATGTTTTATTTTTAAATTTTTATTTATTTACATTTAGAGAGAGTGGACAGAGGGAGAAAGAGAGGGAGAGAAATGTCCATGTGTGGTTGCCTCTAGTGTGACCATACTGGGGACCTGGCCCCCAGGCATGTGCCCTGCCAGGAAATCCAATTGGCAACCCTTTGGTTCACAGGCTGACACTCAATCCACTGAGTCATAACAGCCAGAGCAGGGTTTTTTTGTTTTTTGCTTTTAAATAAAGATTTGTAAGCTTGCCACTGTAACTAGATTTTTAAGATATTTCTTTTGTCCAAAAAGGCTACAGCATTTTTGTTTTTAGATGTGTTACTATACTTATTGATTTTGGGTAACCACAGAATATAGTCAACAAAATAATTATTCAACATCTTATTGTTTTTTGTTTTAGTTTTTTTTAAATTTATTTAAATATTATTTTAATACTATTTGTATTTAATTATTTTTCAAGTACAATTTTCTGTCTATTACTCCCATCCCATTCCACCCCCATGCTCTCCCACTCCCTCCCATTTCCACCCTTCTCAGTTGTTGTCCATGTATCATTTATATATGTTCCTCTAAATCCCTCCCCTATTTCCCCTGAAATTCCCTCCCCTCTCCCCTATGGTCACTGTTAGCCTGTTCTCTATTTCAGTGTCTTTGTTTATATTTTGCTTGCTTGTTTGTTTTGTTGTTTAGCTTCCTGTTAAAGGTGAGATCATATGATATTTGTCCTTCAACACCTGGCTTATTTCACTCAGCATAATGCTTTCCAGTTCCATCCATGTTGTTGCAAAAGGTGGGAGCTCCTTCTTTCTTTCTGCAGCATAGAGTTCCATTGTGTAAATGCACCATAGTTTTTTGATCCAGTCATTTACCGATGGGCATCTAGGTTGCTTCCAGCTCTTGGCTATTGTAAATTGTGCTGCTGTGAACATTGGGGTGCATAGGTTCTTTGGGATTGGTGTTTTAGGGTTCTTAGGATACCATCCTGACAGTGGAATTTCTGGGTCAAAAGGCACATCCAATTTTAGTTTTCTGAGAAAATTCTATACTGTTTTCCATAATGGTTGTACCAGTCTGCAATACCACCAACAGTGGACCAGAGTCCCCTTTTCCTCACACCCTCTTCAACATTTGTTGTTTATTGCTTTGTTTAAGATAGCCATTCTCACCGGTGTAAAGTGGCATCTCATTGTGGTTTTAATTTGCATCTCTCTGATAGCAAGCGATATTGAGCGTCTCTTCATGTGTCTCTGGATCCTTTGTATGTCCTCCTTGGAGAAGTGTCTGTTCAAGTCCTTTCCCCATTTTTAAATTGGTTTAGTTGTCTTCTTACAATACATCAAAAGATCATCCCACGACCAAGTGGGATTCATCCCAGGGATGCAAGGATGGTTCAATATCCGCAAATCAGTAAATGTAGTACACCACATAAACAAAAGCAAAGACAAAAACCACATGGTCATATCAATAGATGTGGAAAAAGCTTTTGATAAGGTACAACACCCATTTATGATAAAGGTACTCAGCAAAGTGGGAATAGAGTGAGCATTCCTCAATATAATAAAGGCCATATATGAAAGACCTACAGCCAACATCATATTCAATGGGCAAAAACTAAAATCTTTTCCACTAAGATCAGGAACAAGACAAGGTTGTCCACTTTCACCACTTCTATTTAATATAGTATTGGAAGTTTTAACATCTTATTGTTAACTTCTTAATCTTTTACCTTTGCAAAAGATTTTGCCTCTTTGTAGATAATCTATTATTCTCAATCTCTGTAACCCACTGGTATGATTTATGTCTTTATAGATTTGCCTTTTTCTAAATGTTAAATTATATAGCACATAGCCCTCTGTGTCTGGCTTCTTTCCCTTTTTATATGCTTTCAAGATTCATCCATACTATTGCATGTATCAGGAGTTTGTTCCTTTTTATTGTTGAGTATTATTATATTGTATAAATGTACAACAATTTATCACCTCACTGGTTTTTTGATACTTGGATTATTTCCAGTTTTGATCAATTACATGTGAAGTAACTATAAATATTCGATACAGGTCTAATTTTGGACACAGGTTTTATTTCTCTTTGGTAACTACATAGTGGGATTGCTATGTCTAATGGACTTCGTATTTAATTTTATAAGAAACTGCTAATAAGTTTGCACAAAACTTATGTGCTTTACCACTCTGCCTTCCTACCAGTGATATATGGCATTTCCACTTTCTCCACATTATTGAGTCTTTCTCATATAGAAATATCTAATTGTTGTTTTTCTATTCATTTCCCTAGTGAGTAATACGAGCATTTTTAGTCTTGCCATTCATCTCTCTGGGAAAGTGTGTCTTTTAATATTTTGTCCATTATTTTAAGTTATCACACTTCATTTTTTTAGAGCAGTTTCAAGTTCATAGAAAAACCGGGTGGAAGGAAGGTGCAGAGACTTCCTGTATACTCTCTACCCCACATACACACAGCCTCTGCCATTGTCAGAATCCCACACCACAGGAGACCTTACTATCAGTAAGGAAGTTCTAGTCTGCTTGTGCTTGCTGCAAGTTTTTATCAAAATGGATGTTGGTTCCTTTCCAATTATGTCATATATCACAATGATTACCTGTTTCCTTCTTCTTTTGGTTACTTGATATCTTGCATTATATTAATTTTGACTGATGAATCAACTTTACATTTCTTGGATAAACTCTACTAGGATATGATGTACAGTATAACCCCTTCATATGTATTTCTGGCTTGGCTTTGCTACTATTTTTAAAATATCTGTATGTATATTTCATAAGGAAAATTAATCTATAGATACTGTCCTTTTATATTGTTTTTGCTTGTTTTGGTGTTTGAGTGATGCTGACCTCATTGAACGAGTGGGGGACTGTTCACTCCTCTGCATCTGTGTCCTGGAAGATCTGTGAGAAATGAGTCTTACTTCTTAAATCTTTGGTGTAATTCATCATCTGCTTCTGAAGTATTCTTTGTGAGAAGGTCAAATTATTAATTCAATTTCTGTAATAGAGGCAAGCTATGTAGGTGACCTAATATTTGAGTGTGCTTTGTAAGTTTGTTTCTTTTAAGGTATTTTTCCACTGCATGTATTTTCAAATCAAATTGGTTGACATGAAGTTTTAAAACTAATGTCTTTTTTTCCCTTTAGATGCCTATTGGATCTGCAGTAATTCCCCTCTTAGATTCTAAACATTTGTAATGTTTGTCTTTTATATGTTCTTATATACCAGCATGGCTAAATGATTATCAATCATATCAGATTTTTCAAAGAACCAGATTTCAGTTTAGTTGGTTTTCTCTACTTTTTCTGTTTTAAATTTGATTGATTTCTCTCTGGTTTTTATTGATCTCTTTTCTGCTTGCTATGTATTTAATCTGCTCTTCTTTTTCTAGTACCATAAAATAAAAGTTTAGACTTTTATTATTTAATACCTTTTTTATTATTTAATACCATTCTAATTTTTAAAATGTTCTGTTTTCCCCTAAACTTAGCTTTGTCCCTAAAATTTTGATATCTTGTGTCTTCATTTTAATTCAAATCAAATATGATATCATTTCTCTGTGCCTCTCCTTTAAACCATGGATTATTTTATAAGTATTTTGTTTAATTTTCAAATATATTCTACTTTGTAAAAATCATTGTTTCATTGATTTCTACCATACATTGTATGATTTTAATAGTTTTAAATGTGTTGAAGTTCGCTTTATGACCCAGAAAATGTTCTATCTTGGTGAAGCTTCCTGGGGCACTTAAAATGAATATGTATTATAAAGTTATTGAGAAGGATGTTCTGTAAATGTCAATTAAGTTATTTGGTGGATATTGATGTTCATATCTTCTCTATCCTTATGGATAGCTTAATTAAATTTAATTATATTTAAAATAATTTTAATTAAGTAAACATTTCTGTTTACTGCTTCTTTTGATTATAGAGAAAGCTGTGTTGAGTTCTACAACTAAAATTGTTTATTTCTGTGCTTTTCTTCATAGTTCTATTAGCTTTTTTGTTTAATGTATTTTGAAATCTTTTCAGATTCATGCAAGTTTAGATTGGTTGTGTCTTCTTAAAATTAGTTTTTATCACCACGTAATGTTATTTATCAGAAGTCATTAGCCATCCTTCTAAAGTCTGTAATTTATGATTGTGACCTAAAGTCTATGATTTCTGTATTGATTAAACCACATCAGCTTTCTTTTGATTAATGTTTACATGATATATCTCTTTTGATCCTTTTATATTAACCATTCTATGTTGATATACTTAGAGTAGATAGCATATAATTTAGTCTTGTTTTTTATCCAATCTTATACTTGCAGCCTTAATGTTTAATTATGTGTATTTAATTTAATAGTATATTTTATCATTTATGTTAATGTAATTAGGAAGTGATTAGATTTTAATTTTACTATTTTTCACTTTGTCCTTTGAGTTCATTGGTCTTGTTTTTCCTAGTTTCCTATTTTTTTAAGTTTAAATAATAATTTATATTATTACATGTTGTCCCTAGTTTTTTACCTAGACTTATCACTTTTAAAATTGTTTTACTTATTACTATTTAGTTTTTAATGTTAACATTATATTTAACTTATTAAGCATACCTCAAAAATATTAAGTACTATCCTTTTATTTCTTTCTACCTTTTGTGCTATTTTATGATAGATTTTACTTCTACATTTCCTATAAATATCATAATGTCTTGCTATTATTTTTATTTTAAAAGCAATTGTGTTAAGGGGATTACAAAATGTAATCTTGTATCTTATATTTATAAAAGAAAAATGTATCTTTTAAATTTATCCTTTATCTTACTATTTTCAGGGTTTTTTATTTCTTCTTATAAATCAAACTTTCTATCCATATCATGCATCTTAATCTTAACAGTCTACTTTTAGGATTTCTTGTACCAGAGGGTTGATGGAAATACATTCTATCAGCTTCTCTTCATCTGTAAAGTGCTTTTATATCTTTGTTTTTTAAAGATATTTAATTGGATTCAATGTTCTATTTTTTAAAAGATTTTATTGTTGTTCCATTACCATTGTTCCAATTTTTCGCCCTTCGCTCTCCTCTGCCCAGCCCACCTCTTGCTCCCACAGTCAAGCTCCACCCTATTGTTCAAGTCCATGGGTCATTCACACCTGTTCCTTGACTAGTCCCTTCCCTTACTTCCCACACTTTATGACTCTCCTTGTTCCCCTCTGGTCTCTGTCAGTCTGTTCCTTGTTTCCATGCCTGTGTTTTTATTTTGCTTTCTTGGTTATTTTGTTCATTAGGTTCCTCTTATAGGTGAGATCATAAGGTATTTGTCTTTTACCACCTGGCTTATTTCACTTAGCATAATATTCCTCAGTTCCATCCATGCTGTCTCAAAGGGTAGGAGTTCATTCTCTCTTCTGCTGCATAGTATTCCATTGTGTAAATGTACCACAGTTTTTTGATTCACTCATCCATTGTTGGGCACTTAAGCTGTTTCCAGCACTTGGCTATTGTAAATTTTGCTGCTATGAACACTGGGGTGCATAGGTTCTCTTGATTGGTGTTTCAGGATTCTTAGGGTAAAATGACAGCAGTGGGGTCACTGGATTGAAAGACAATTCCATCTTTAGTTTTTTTGAGGAAGTTCTGTACTATTTTCTACAGTGGCTGCCTAGTCTGTATTCCCACCAACAGTGTACTAGGGTTCTCTTTTCTCCACAACCTCACCAGAGCTTATTGTTTATTGATTTGTTGATGATGGCCATTCAGACTGGTATGAAGTGGTATCTCATTGTGGTTTTGATTTGCATCTCTCTGGAGGGTAGTGATGTTGAGTATCCTTTTATATATCTCTGGGCCTTTTTATATCTCTGGGCCCTCTGTATGTCCTCCTTGGAGAAGTGTCTGTTCAGGTCCTTTGCCCATTTTTTAATTGGATTGTTTGTTATTCTGGTATTGAATTGTGTGAGTTCTTTATATATTCGGGAGATAAAACCCTTACCTGAGGTATCATTGGCAAATATGTTTTGTTCCTGTTTAATTCTCATGATGTTTTCTTTAGCCATGCAGAAGTGTTTTTTTTTTTTTAATTTGATGTAGTCCAATTTGTTTAGTCTTTCCCTAACTTCTCTCGCACTAGAGAATATATATTGGCAAACATATTGCTGCATGGGATATTTGAAATTTTACTGCCTATATCTTCCTCTAGGACTTTTATGGTGTCACAGATTTTGTTTAAGTCTTTGTTCATTTTGAGTTTATTTTGGTATATGGTATAAGTTGGTGGTTGAGTTTCTTTTTTTTTTTGCATGTACCATTCCAGTTCTCCAAACACTATTTATTTAAGAGTCTATTTTTACTCCACTCTATGCTCCTGCTCCCTTTCTCAAATATTAATTGACTGTAGAGATGTGGTTTATTTCTAGGCTCCTTACTCTATTCCATTAATCTATGTGTCTATCCTTATGCCAGTACCAGACTTGTTTTATAACAGTGGCCTTGTAATATAGTTTGATATCAGGTATTGTGATCCCTCCAAATTTATTCTTCTTTCTCAATATTGCTGAGGATATTTGTGGTCATTTTTGCTTTCATATACATTTTTGAAATATTTTTTCTACATCTGTAAAATATGACCTTGGTATTTTACTAGGAATTGCATTGAATCTATAAATTGCTCTGGATAGTATGAACATTTTGATAATGTTAATTATTCAAATTCATGAACATGGTATATGCTTCCATTTATTTGTATCTTCCTTAATTTTTTCTTCAGTATTCTCCAATTTTCCAAGTATAATTTTTTAAAATTTCCTTGGTTATGATTATTTGCAGGTACTTTATTTTTCTTGTTGCTACAGTAAATGGGATTTTTCCCTAGTTTCTGTTTCTGATATTTCATTGTTGATTTATAAAAATGCCTTCAATTTGTGAATATTGACTTTGTACACCACTATTTTGCCAAACTTATTTGGCAAAATAGGTCCAGAAGTTTTTTAGTGGAGACTCTAGGGTTTTCTTTGTATACTACCATGTCATCTGCAAATAATTACAGTTTTACTCCCTCCTTTCCGATATGGATGCCTTTTATTTATTTTTCTTGTCTGTTCACCGTGGCTAGAATTTACAATACTATGTTGAATAAAACTGGTGAAAGCTGACACCCGTATCTTGTTCCTGATCCTAAGCTTCCAGTTTTTACCCATTGAGTATGATGTTGGCTGTTGTTTTCTTATATACATCCTTTATTATGTTGAGGTGTCATCCCTCTATTCCCACTTTGCTGAGTGTTTTGATCATAAATGGGTGCTGAACTTTATCAAATGTTTTTTCAGCATCTATTAATATGATCTTGTGATTTTTGTCTTTTATTTTGTTTATGTGGTGTATTATGTTTATTGATTTGCATATATTGTACCATCATTGTATTCCTGGGATAAATCCTACTTAACCATGGTGTATGATCTTTTTAATGTATTGCTGGGTCCAGGTTGCCAATATTTCATTGAGGATTTTAGCATCTATGTTCATCAGCAATATTGGCCTGTAGTTTTATTTCTTGTTGTGTCTTTACCTGGTCCCAAAATTAAGGTAATACTGATGTCCTATAAAAAGAGTTTGGAAGTACTAACTTTTCTTGGATGTTATGAAATAGTTTGAGAAATATAGGAGTTATGCTTTTCCTTGATTCACTTTTGGAAGATTGTATGTTTCTAGAAACTTGTCCATTTCACCCAGGTTGTCCAATTTTTTGGCATACAGTTGTTCCTGGTAATTTCTTACAATCCTTTGCTTTTCTGTGGTAATAGTTGTAATTTCTCCTCTTTTGCTTCTGATTTTATTTATTTGAGCCTTCTCTCTTTTTTCCCCCTGATGAGTCTGGTTAAAGGCTTGTCAGTTTTGTGTATCTTGTCAAAAACTAGCTCCTGTATTTATTGATGCATTGAATTTTTTTTTTTTTTAGTTTCTATGTCATTTAATTCTGCACTGATCTTATTTTCTTTCTTCTACTTACTCTGGGCTTTGTTTGCTGTTGTTACTCTAGTTCTTGTAGTGTTAGGTTGTTTATTTGAGATGTTTCTATGTTTTTTTAGAAAGGCCTGTATTACTATGAACTTCCCTCTCAGGACTGCCTTCACTGTGTCCCATACTTTTGGGGATGTTGTGTGTTAATTTTCTAATTGTTTCCAGATACTTTTTGATTTTTTCCTTTATTTCATTGTTGACTCATTCATTATTTAATAGCATGCAATTCAGTCTCCATATGTTTAAATGTTTTGAGTTTGTTTCCTTGTGGTTGGTTTTTAGTTTCAAGCCATTTTGATTTGGGAAGATGCTTGATATCGTCTCAATTTCCCTGAATTTGTTGAGGCTCATTTTGTGTCCTACTATGTGATGTATCTTTGAAAATATTCTATGTGCTTTTGAAATATATATATATATATATATATATATATATATATATATTGCTTCTTTGGTGTGGAAGTTTCTGTATATAGCAACTAACTATATATAGCATCTGAGTGTTGTTCAATACCACAATATCCTTGTTGATTCTCTCCTTGTAGATATGTCCATTGTTGACAATGGGATGTTAAAATCCCCTATAATGAATGTCTTACTATCGTAATCTTTGTTGAAGTCCTCCAAGATTTTCTTTATTTACTTAGTTGCTCTTACATTGGGTGCCTATATATTTACAAAGGTTATATTTTATTTTTTAGAATGTTTTAAGATTTATTTATCTAGTTATTCATAGACAGAAGGGAAGGGAGAAAGAAAAAGAGGGAAGAGGACTATTCCCCTGAGTATTATGTAGTGATCTTCTTTTCCTCCTTTTGTGGGCTTTGTTTTGAAGTCTATTTTGTCTGATATAAGTATTGCTATCCAGCCTTTTTTTTCTTGTCTGTTTGCTTGGAATATTTTTGCATGCCTTTACTTTCAGTATGTGTAGATCTTTTGTTCTGAGGTGGGTCTCATGTAGATAGCATATGTGTGGGTCATGTTTTCTTATCCATTCAACTACCCTATGCCTTTTGATTGGAGCATTTACTCCATTTACATTTAAGGTTATTAATGATGGGTACTTATTCATTGCCATTTCCCCTCTTTGTACCTTGTTCCTCTATCTCTGTCTGTCTCTGTCTGTCTCTCTTTATGTCTCTGTCTCTCTCTCACTTCCTTCATCTTCTTAAAGCAGTCCTTCTAGCATCTCTTGCAATGCTAAAAGGTTTGGTGGAGATGTATTATTTTAGGCTTTTTTTTGGTCTGAGAAAAATCTTTATTTCACCTTCCGTATTAAATTAGAGCCTTGCTGGGTAGGGTAGTCTTGGCCACAGTTCCTTTGCTTCTCAATACTTGGAATACTTTTTTGCCATTTGCTTCTGGCTTGTAGTGAGTGTTTCTGTTGAGAAATCAGCTGATCACCTTATCAACTTGTATGTTACTGGCTGTTTCTCCCTTATTGCCTTTAAGATTCTCTCTTTGTGTTTAGATTATACCATTTTAATTATGATGTGTCTTGGAGTGGGCCTCTTTGGGTTCATCTTAATTGGGACCCTCTGTGTTTCCTGGACTTATGTGTTTATTCTTTTCACATGTTAGGGACGTTTCCTGTTATTTTTTTTCAAACCAGTTTTCTATACCTTGCTCCTCTTATTCTCCTTCTGATATTCCTATGATGTGTATTTTATTACAGTTCATGTTGTCCTACAACTTTCTTAAACCCTTTTTGTTCTTTTTTAATCTTTTTTTCAGTTTGTCGTGCTGTCCGAGAGTTGTCTTTTCTACCTTGTCCTCCAGCTAGCTGATTAGATCCTTTGCTTCATCTCACTTGCTTTTAACTCCTTCTAGGTGTTCTTCACTTCAAAAATTGTATTCTTGGTTTCCTCCTGACTCATGTTGATAGTTCCTGTGTTTTTTTCATGCAGATGTAGTTCCTAATAAGTTCTTTGTAGCTTCCATAGCGTTCCTTATTGTTCTCACTAAGTTCATTGGGCATCCTTATAACCATTATTTTAAACTCAGTGTCTGATAGATTGCTTGCCTCAATTTCATTTAGCACTTTTTCCTGGGGATTCTTCCTTTCCTTTTGATTATGAATTGTTTCTTTCTCTCCCCATTTTAGGTGACTCTCATGTTTGTTTCTGCATTTTAGATCAATCTGCTTTAACTCTCTGTCTTTGTGGTGTGACCTTTCTGTTGTAGGAGACCTGTGGGGCTTAATGGTGCAGTCTCTTGATTTCCTGACCTGGATGCTGCTGGAATGCGCTGTATGCCATTTATATAGGATTTGTTGTTGTATTTAGGATTTGGTTGTTGTTGTGTTGTTATTTGGTGGGTCCTTCCATCTGGTGGGCTGAGAACCACCATGTCATATATGCTGTTGTATAGGTGCTTCCATAACCAAACAAAATAACCCAGGAAACAAAACCCACACTTGCAGTTATAACTCCCATCCACAACCACATTATCAATAGCAAATGTACAAATATTAATAAAGGTTTAAAGAGTTTAAGATTATTAGAAGAAAGGAAAAACTAATATGAGATGACTAACTGAAAGAAAAATGAGTTTGAGAAGGTAGAAGGAGGGAAATAATAAGAGTAGAGAATTGAAACAAGGTAAAAAAAGAATTTGCATTGTAATTAAAAAGGAGGAAAGAAGGAAAAAAGAAGTAAGGAAAAAGAAGAGTATAGTATGAGGTTTAAAAAATATTTTTAACAATATTGAAAAAATTAAAAAACAGATTGGTGAAAAAGATCCACCGCAGCAATATTAACAACAAGTGAGCAAAAATTAATACTGGTAGGATGATAATAAGAAGGAAAAAAGAAAGGAAAAAAGGTTATTAGAAGTCTAGAGGAAAAAAATAAGATTTTGAGAGGATAAAGGGAGAAGAAATACTAAGAGTGAAGAATGAAACCAGGGTAAGACAGGGCAACATTAAAATTTTAAAAAGGACAGGTGGAAGGCAAACTTGAGTAGGAGAGGTGAACAGTAAAATTTGAGATTTGAAATACAAAAGGAGTGAAGATCTAGGAACAAAATTGAAGGAATGCAACAACAATCACAATGTCAACAACCAACAAATGAAGACTGATAAAGATGGAGAGAGAATAAAGGTATTTGAAGAACAAGTAAAAAATTGTGAGATGACTGTTGATAGGAAAAATGGTTTTTCAGAGGCTGGAAGGGGAAGAAAGAGTAAGAGTGTGGAAGAGAAATAAGTTGTAGCCAGAGAAAAAATAAAATTTAAAACAAAAATAAAAAGAGGATGGAAGAAGGTAAAATAGAGTAAGAGAGGGGAGGAGCAAAATATGAGATTTGAAATGAACTAAAATTTAAAAAATACTATGAAACAATATGCACAAAGTTGAAGGGAAAGAAATTAAGGTTAAAAATCTATGCAGGAAAAAATAACACAAATAATGAAGAAGACCAAAGTGGTCTTTGTCTCAGTAGAATCCAGTGTTTATGACTGTCTCCTCTTTCTGGATATAACCCTGTAATATCAGGTGTCTGGCCATTAGTCTGGCCCTAGGCAGCCTGTTTGAGACAACAGGCAATGTTCAGTCTGTGGTTGTCTTCTTCAGATTTGGCTGGTCATCACTGTTCTCCCCTGCTGGCTTTGCCTCAGCCCAGGGCCCAGGGGTGGTCCATTTAATGATGCAAAAGTACTGCCAGTACCTTCTCCACCTGCCTCTAGAGGGGGCCTCTGGTGTCATCGGGAGGATGAGAACCCTGGGTCACAGAGTGGTGGTGTTCTGTTTTCAGGGAAGATGGTGAGAGTCTTTCCCTACCTCCTTGCCACGTGACTTGGTCTGTCTCAGATTCATACCAATAATGCATTGTTTCTGTTGAATTAGCTATCCATTTCCTGTGAGGGGCCAATCTGTATAAAAGGGGCAGCTTTTTCTTGCTTGGAACAGACAACAGCTCTGTCTAGGCAGAGGCTGGGCAGGACCCTGAACATCCACTGCTGTAACTATCTCTACTCTCTCTTCTCTGCTGGTTTCGGTGGGTCAGGGCCCGAGGAACATAGCTCCTAGAGTCTGGTAGAAAGGGCTCTTTCACAACTTTCAGCGTCCCCCCGTGGATATCTGAGCCGGGGGATTATTAGACTGGTCTCACTGATCTGCAGAGCCTGTAATTGTGCATGGGGGTTGGGTGTGCCTGCCTGTGAGGGGACCTGCTGGCTGCAGTGAATCTCAGGCATTCAGCTCCTGGCCTTCCAGGCCACAGCCTGCTGTTCTCTCTGGAGACTCAGGCCTGAACTTCCCACCCTGCACAGCTCCCTGATCACCAGCCATGCTGGGACAGGTCCCACAGTCCTTTCAGCATGACTCTAGACCTCTGAGTTCTTTGTTGGCACAGCTGCTGTGTCCACATTCAAATGAATGCAAGCACAGGGTCCCTGCCCAGGCTTGAGTCTCACCTCAGCTCCTCTTCTAAAAGAGCTTCTGTGTGGCACCTCACTGTAGCACCCAGCCCTGGGGAGCCTGTTCTCCATGCACTCCCCCTCTCCAAAAAGCCCAAAGTCTTACTTAGTCAGGGCTGGCAGCAGCCTGCCAAAGCCTCTGACAGTTTTAGATTAAGTTTCTCTCTGGATATCTCCTGGATGGTGCAGTAAAGAGTCCTGCAGTGGTACTATAACACAGGTGATGGTGGGCTGTTCCTGCCACTCCCTCCAGTGATTTTCAGCCTTGGGTGGGCCTGCTCACACTGTGCAGTTTCTGTAGCCAGTCCCACAGTGGCTATCTTCCTCCACCTCTGGGGTTCATGGTTCCTGAGCTGAACTGCAGCTTTCTCAGTCAGATTCTGTCCTGTTAGCGATTCCCATGGCGCTGTGTCAGAGAGGCAACAGCCCCTTCCCCAGGAAGTACCACAGTCTCCAGTTTCTGGATTCTGGCAGCGGCTGGGTGCTTGGGCCCTTCAGAGGCAGAGAACACAGAGACATGCCTGGATGCCAAGGTGTGGGCCCTCTTGGAGGCTCCTTCCCAAGGAGGGTATTTTACATTTCTCAGAATGTCTCTCGCCCCAGATCTGCACAGACAGAGATGCCAGGCTGGGCAGTGGTGGCAGTTGCTGCTCCACTAGGAGAGCACTGGCTGCCCTCAAAGCAGGCAAGCTCTTGCCCACTCTTACACACACCCTGCAGACTAATCCATCTACACACTCACTCACAAACACTTTCATTCCCTTTCAGCTGGATTTTTGAGTTATTGCTCTGTGGTTTAGCTGCAAGACAGGTCCATGTTTGGGTTTGGTGTTCTAATGGTGGATCGGTTAATGTTTTTCTTCGTGACAGATATCATTCCATTGTCTCCTGGTTTGCATAGTCTTCAGGGGAAGTGTGCTATAATCCTTATCTTTGTTCCTTTGAATGAGATGTTTCCTATTTTTTTCTGGTTGCTGTTTCAAGTTTGACTCTATTTTTCTTTTTTTAGCAGTGTAACTATGATATATTTAGGTACTTTTTTGTTGTTTGTGTTTTTGCTTTTTTTACTATTCTGCTGGGAATTCTCTGAGATTCTAGGACTTTTGGTTTATTGTCTTTTATCATATTTGAAAAGTTATTCCTCTTGATATTTTCTAGTATTTCTTCTTTACCTGTCTCTATTTCCCTCTGTAAATCAAGGCACACATGTTAAACCATTTGATATTATCCCACAGCTCCTGGGATGCTCTGCTCAGTTTCTTTTCTTTTTATACTTTTTTCTTTATACTTCATTTTGCATAATTTATATCAACCTACCACTAATGCCTCACATGTTTTTTGCCAGGTATGTCAGGAACATTATAGCAATTCTTCATTTTTGGATACCTTAGTTTTTTTAGGGAGGTGTGGAGAGGTAATTTTTATTTGACTTATTTTCATAGTTTCCACCTTTCTGTTGAAATTCCTCATCTGTTCATGCATGTTCTTCTCCTTTAACACATTAAATTATAGTTATTATAAAACCTTTGACTGATAGTTTCAACCTTTGAATAATCATTCATTCCGATTCTGATGATTGCTTTAGCTCTGTTGATTGCTTTTTTCTTACTATTTTGTTTGTCATGTAATCTTTAAATAAATACCAAACATTGTCAGTTGAAGAATAGCTCAGTCTGAGGTAAAGAGCATTTATAGCTGGAAATGAACAACTCTTCTTATGTTAAAGTAATAGTGAAGAATTCTGTTTGGTTTAAGTTTTATTGTTGATATTTTTACCCTCGGGGCAACAATCTTCCAATTCCTTCAGTGATGATTTGCCTAAATTATACGCTTAAGGTGAGCCCCATGTTTTTCTCTTTTTTTAAGTTTAAATAAAAGCTATGGGGGTGACATGTGTAAATGAAATTACATAGCTTTCGAGTGTATGTTTGCATAATACTTCATCTACATATTACATTGTGTGTTTACCACCCAAAGTCAAGTCTCCTTCCACCACCACATATTTGACCCTCTTTACCCTTTGCTACCTTCCCCCATCCACCTTTCCCTCTGGTAATTACAATACTGTTGTCTATGTCTTTGGGATTTCCTTTGTGTTGTCTTGTTTGCTTACGTGTGGCTTTTGGTTTTATACCACATATGAGTAAAATCATATCGTTCTCAACTTTTTCCGTCTGACTTATTTCAGTTAGTATGATATTCTCACGATCCATTCATTTTGTCACCAATGGTAGTATTTCATCTTATTGATAAACAGTATTCCATTATATATATTCACATCTTCTTTGTCCAATCTCTATTTGAAGGAGACTTAGGTTGTTTTCATGTCTAGGCCACTATTAATAATGCTGCAAAGAACATAAAGGTGCATATGTCTTTACAAATAAATCTTTCAATTTGGGGGGTAGATACCCAGAAAAATAGTTGTTAGGTAATATGGTAACTCCATTTTACTTTTTTGAGGGATGGTGCACAGCAAAAGAAACCATTAATAATACAAAAAGACCACTAACTGCATGAAATAATATATTTGCAAACACCTCTGACAAGGGGTTAATATACAAAATATATAAACAACTCATATAACTCAATAGCAAAAAATCAACTAAAAATAGGCAGAGGACCTGGAAAGATACGTATGCCAAGAAGACATACAAATGGCCAACAGATTTATGAAGAGATGTTCAACTTCAGTAATTATTAGGGAAATGCAAATCAAATCTAAAATGAGATATCTCTTTATACATATACGTGAAATATCACCTGACATTGTCTTTCAGCTTCAGAAACAGTTGAATGAATGTGCCAAATAGTGTCTCTCTGCACACTCTTTCCTGTCTTGTACTACTTGTTACTTAATGCTAACTAAGCTCATAGTGGGAGCATTTGTGATGCATTCTCAGTCACATATAACACCTGTGTGCCCGAGTGTCAGAAAGGGGGCATTCTTGTCCCTCTCATCCTAGTAAAAACCATATTCAGACTTGTATTTGTGGAGGGTCTTAAACAGAAGAGTTACCTTTTGTCCCTCCTGTTCCCAGCAATGTCACTACTTTGCTTTATAAAGGATAGGATCCTGACCTATAAAAGTTTTTTTGTTCTTTCCCTAGGTGCCTGGAAGCAGCAATCTCTTTTTTGTACCCAGTGTGAGGAAGGGGAGTTTACTAACCCTTCCTCAGAAGCTGATAGGTTCACTTCGACACACGTCTCAGCCCTGGTTATGATGGGAGGGCCCTATCCTTCGTTCAGCAGCTTTAAGAATTTTCTTCCCAATGAGAAGGATCAGGGAGGGGATGCATATTATAAATTGTTCCACCTTTGTTATGCCTGCAACAGTTATAGGGTATTTCTGACTTCCTGCCCTGCTCTCACTCTTACCATGAGCATCCTGAGTAGACACATAGGAAAGGGTTTATAAGAGAGTACACACACCCATTGTGTCTGATGCTCCCAGTTATTCTAAACCTTTATGCTAACTCACATTCACCTGTAGAAATTCATAAAATTTTCACTGATTTCTTTCTACCTGTTACCATGGCAGTCAGTTCTTCCTTTGTGCTCTGCCAAAATGAAGTAGTTTTGTGTCTTGACTCATTTTAGAGGTTATCACCACTCTTTGGAACTTAGTTCACTTTGATGTCTCACCCCTTTTAGCTGGTTAATGAATTCAAGGAAAATTATATTTTTATAGATCATCAGTATTTTCTTATTGTTAGCTTCAGAGCAATGTTCTCCTTTGGCTTTCTATATCCTAAGCAGAAATAGAAATCTACAAAGCATTTTAAAAACAAAACATTTTTATTGCTGAGTGATATATTTTCCTTCAGCATAGAAGTTCAAAGGAGATATAAGAAATTCTTATTACAGTATAAAATGGAATCTCTCCTCAGCCTACTGATTTGCAATCTGGTTAATATCAGCATCCATAAAGAAAAGAGGGGAAAAAGAACAACAATTTTTTTTTTTGTTTTGCAGAAAGAGAAAATGCATTGCAATAGTGTAACAAAGAAATTTCATCCTGTTTATTAAAAAAGAGGAACTGATGATTATTTAAATCTGGGGTAATTTGGAGTAAATATAAGTTAATAATTTGTTTCCCAGAAGATTTCTCCATGTTTTTAATATAATAATGTACACTGTTTATTTTTAATATATTTTATTGATTATGTTGTTATAGTTGTCCCATCCCCCCCTTTATTTACCTCCACCCTGCACACTCCCTCCCACCCACATGCCCCCTCCCCATTAGTTCATGTCCACGGGTCATACACATAAGTTCTTTGGCTTCTATATTTCCTATACCGTTCTTTTTTTTAACCACTTTTTTAAAGTTGTTGTTCAATTACAGTTTTCTTTCTTTTACTCCCATCCCTCCCACCCACCCAACTGTCCCCCCTCCCTCCCATTTCCACCTCCCCAGTTTTTGTCCATGTGCCTTTTATACTTATCCCTGTAAACCCTTCCCCTGAAATTCCCATCCCCCCTCTGCACACTGTCAGCCTGTTCTCTATTTCAGTGTCTTTGGTTATATTTTGTTTGTTTGATTGTTTTGTTGTTTAGGTTCCTCTTAAAAGTGAGATCATGTGGTATTTGTCTTTCACCACATGGGTTATTTTGCTTAGCATAATGCTTTCCAGTTCCATCCATGCTGTCGCAAATGGTAGGAGCTCCTTTCTTTCTACTGTATAGGATTCCATTGTTTTTCTATACCGTTCTTAACCTCCCCCTATTTTCTACCTACCATTTATGCTACTTATACCCTGTACCTTTTTCCCCCTTTTCCTACTCCCTTTCCCTGCTGAATATCCTATATGTGATCTCCATTTCTGTGATTCTGTTCTTGTCCTAGTTGTTTGCATAGTTTGTTTTTTCTTTTTTTTTTAGGTTTGGTAGTTGATAGTTGTGAGTTTCTTGTTTTACTGTTCATAGTTTTAATCTTCTTTTTCTTAGATAAGTCCCTTTAACATTTCATATAATAAGGGCTTGGTGATGATAAACTCCTTGAACTTGACTTCATTTGAGAAGCACTTTATCTGCCCTTCCATTCTAAATGAAGGCTTTGCTGGATAGAGTAATCTTGGATGTAGGTCCTTGCCTTTCATGACTTGCAATACTTCTTTTTAGCCCCTTCTTGCCTGCAAGTTTTCTTTTGAGAAATCAGCTGACAGTCTGATGGGAACTCCTTTGTAGGTAACTGTCTCCTTATCTCTTGCTGCTTCTAGGATTCTATCCTTCATTTTAATCTTGGGTAATGCAATTATGATGTGCCTTGGTGTGTTCCTCCTTGGGTCCAATTTCTTTGGGACTCTCTGAGCTTCCTGGACTCCCTGGAAGTCTATTTTTTTTGCCAGATTAGGGAAGTTCTCCTTTATTATTTGTTCAAATAAGTTTTCAATTTCTTGCTCTTCCTCTATTCCTTCTGGTACCCTTATCATTTGGATGTTGGAATGTTTCAAATTGTCCCAGAGGTTCCTAAGCCTCTTCCAATTTTTTGAATTCTTATTCCTTCATTTTGTTCTGGTTGAATGTTTATTTCTTCCTTCTAGTCCAAACTGTTGAGTACTTATTTCCTTCCCATCACTGTTGGTTCCCTTTATTTCAGTTTTCACAACCTTTACTTTTTCCTCTATTTTGCCACCGTACTCAACCAGTTCTGCGAGCATCCTGGTTAGCAGTGCTTTGAATTGTGCATCTGACAGGCTGGCTATCTCTTCATTGCTTAGTTGTGTTTTTTCTGGAGCTTTAATCTGTTCTTTCATTTGGACCTTTTTTTTGTCTCCATGCCTGTTGCATAGTAAGGGGTGGAGCCTTAGGTATTTGCCAGGGAGGGACAACCCACGTGGCTGTGTTGTGATGCTGTATGTGGGGAAGGGGTCCAAGAGGGAACAATGCCACTAGATCAGCTCTTAGTGGGCCTTTAGTCACTTCCTCCTCTATCCACAAGCAAATTGGGCCTTTCTGGTGCTGATTCTGAGGTGGGTGGTTTTGTGTATATTCTAGGACCCAGGGGTCACTCCAATGAACTCTCCTCTGAGACTGGGAGTTTCTCTTGCTGCCTCAACCCCCATAGGTCTTTTCAGTCAGAGGATTTGAGGCTTTATATCCCTGCACTGGTACCCTGGGTTGCATGGTTTGTCACTCCTTAATTGTTTCTCCTGGTCTATCTTCATGCAAATGTAGGAGCCCCTGCTCCACCAACCACTGGCTAGAGCACCCCATTGCTCCACCCATCATCTTGCCATGAGTCCTCTCCTTCTGGCTGCCTGTCTCTGCTCCGCCTACCAGTCTGAATGAATGTTCTTTCTTTATGACCTTGGTTGTCAGAGTTCTATACAGTTCAACTTTTTGTCAATTCTGCTTGTTTGTTGTTTTTACATTTGTTGTCGTCCTTCTTTTGGTTGTGCAAGGAGGCAAAGTGTGTATCTACCTTTGCCTCCATCTTGGCTGGAAATCTCCTAATAATGTACACTATTAATTTCTAAAAGATGAAAAATCAGTCTAGCATTTTGTGAGCTCATATGGGCACTAAATCTTTTTTTTTCCGGAACAAAGTATTCCATAGAAGGCAAGCAGGAAATTCTGGTGGAGAAATTTCCAACAGGCATAGGCATTTACAATTTTTAAATAGTATTTTATTTTTACAACTTTGATATCATGTCTAATTCTTTATGGTTCAACTCTATGTTGCTAAAACTTTAAAAATGTGACATATCAGCCAAATGTAAAAGAAGATATGAAACAACTAAAGTGTTGACAATATAACTGCTTTTCTGTTAGCAAACTTTAGATAAATTCCATAAAATATAACATTCATTTGCCCCCTCTGCATTCTCTTCAGTCATATAAACTATTGTACAAATAAGTCAAGTTAAATTTGTGTAGAGATTAATATTTGAACTTCTGATGCTAAGACAAATTTTATTGTCACCATTTAAAGAACACCCGTAAAATATCTTCCATCTTTTCTACACCAAACTGGTAACTTCTGTCTTGTAAGTGATAAGACTGATAAATAGGTAAAATAATCTTATACACAGATCACATTGATACCTCAGTAATCTGTTTATTTTGAAGTGAGTCATGATGTTCTTGTTGTATGATGCATGAGTAATATTCCACAATATTTAACATTTTTCATTTTATCCTTTCATTTATTTATTCATAATCAGTTAAACACCAACTAGGAGGACCAATGAGAAATAACAAATTATTGTGTTTGAGTCTATACTGATTATGTATCTTACCCACTAACAAGTGAAAATAAATGTTTATAGACTTTTATTAGTACTTTGGAAATCCCTATGAAGTGTGTATAAATGATTGAGTTTTTCCCTCTATTTAAATGCTCCCCATGATATCTGCTGCTGTAAAATATATCTTGAACTAAAGATGTATTATATTGCAGCATATTGTATAAGCACATTTTGTATCTGAGTTATGTGCCTACAGAAATATGTTTCAAAAGAAAGTTAATTTAAGAATTAAAATGATTAATCACGGGAAGATAATAAAATCCAATTTTTAAGGGTTAAATAATCATTGAAATTCACTGTAGTTGTCATCATGCATTTCTTATTGCCTTTGTCATGTTTGTTATACATTTGGCTTAAGTGATATGCCACACTAAAAGGATAAGTCTTATAATTAATAGACAATTTAATATTACACAGCCAAGTAAAATTCCTTAGCTCAAGATATACAAAATATTTTTGAGAAGAATCAAATAGTTAAATTAACTTAATTTTGAAACTTGAAAATGTACACTAAAAATATGAATCATATAATAATGTTATATGAATCATATAACACCATACCAGTGTTCGAATTACCCTTTAACACAGAATTGGGTGGCATATTATTAAAATACATTCTAGTAATACTTAATTCCTAGGTAACTGATGAAATCAGAGATGTGAATAAAACAAATGTTATAAAACCACGATAATGGGTAGTTATTATTCCTATGTAATAATGTTAGAAGAAATCAAATTTCAGAAAATAAATTTAACTAAAATAAATAATTTGAAAGATTGCGTTTGCTTATATATAGTCAGTTGATTAATATGGGTTAATAATACTCTGGTAAACTGTTAAGTATTGAGAATTAAAAAGTAAGCTGATTAAATCTACATCAAGCATGGCTGCCATCTTGTGGGGACAAGATATAATGTAGTTAGGGGCCAATTTCAATAAAGTGTCCCTGTTAGGTTA
This sequence comes from Sturnira hondurensis, assembly GCF_014824575.4. Lineage (NCBI taxonomy): Eukaryota > Metazoa > Chordata > Mammalia > Chiroptera > Phyllostomidae > Sturnira > Sturnira hondurensis. The sequence continues at coordinate 4,345,375 of NW_028077629.1, read as the reverse complement.
GAAGTAATCATCTGACCTCCATTTACCTAGATGTTCATTAATATGCTTCTTAAAATTCCAGATAAGATGTCTGAAGAGAAAGAGGTCCATATATATACATATATAAATATATTGACCTTAGATATATATATTTAACTAATTAAAATATAAATTAAATATATTATACATTTATATCTATTTAATACATATAATTATAACCAAATTTTTGCTCCTAAAAATTCAGTATCATGGCTAATGTATGGATGTGAAAAAGATTTGAAACTCAAAGTTTTCACTTGCATTACCTTTAATAATAGATGGATTTGGTAAGGTGCTCATATTAAAAAAATCAATCTAGTTACTGAATTTGGTTAGTATTTATATCTCATTGAGTTAGAAGAAAACATGACATTTCCCTGATGGGCATCTGTGTAGATTATGAAAGACTTTGAAAGGAAGGAAGGGATTAAGAGTAAAGAGCAAACCAAAGTGTCACCAGTTCAGTTCCCAGTCAGGGCACACGCCTGGGTTGTGGGCCAGGTCCCCAGTGCAGGGTGTGCTAGAGGCAACCATACACGGATGTTTCTCTCCCCTTCTTTCTTCCTTCCTTCCCCTCTCTCTAAAAATAAATAAATAAAATCTTTAAAAAAAGAGTAATGTGGGAGTAAGGGAGGAAGGAGGGAAAGAAGGAGCTACATACCACCAAGGAAAAGATTTTCACTATTGTCACAGATAAAGTAATTTAACAGAGTAGAAAGTGGTGAGTCAGTGCAAGATTGACTTGAAAAAATTAGAAAGGAAAGAGTATACCTAATGTGAATATGTTATATAGGAATACCATATTTTGCCATTTATAATGCACAATGACATTTTTGGCCCAAAGTTTCAGGGAGAAAATAATCTTATTTTTTAATTTTTAAAATTAAATTAGGTGTTTCTTTATAGATACTTGTTTTTTGCGTTATAAAGAAATTTTAACATACATATTATTTTGCATATAGATATCATTGATTTCTGGAGTTACACTTTTAACACATAAGCATGAATAAAATAATTCAAAACATTTATGTAGATACAGAATTAGTACTACCTATATATTATGCACATCCTTATTTTTCCTTGAGAATTTGGGCAAAAACATGTGTGTAATACAAAGCAAAATATGGTATGTGATTTAATAATTTTCTTGAATCATATGTAAAAGTCAAAAAATGTGTTCTCTAAGTTCCAATCTTTAAAAAACATCAGTATAATTTCTGGGACTCAGTTTCCCATTCTGTTCTAGAAAGCCTGGTACTGCATTAGATTGGCCCAGAAGTCTCATGGAGCTCTTAACTTGTTTGATCTACCAGGTATAAAATGTGCTCTTTTGCTCCACAAACAAGAAGAATTTGTTACTTTTGCAAATGAACATCTCACTTATAATTTTATAGCCATAATTTGTTACTGTCTGCAAATATAGGTGGTCAGTCACTGTCCTCTTACAGTTTTCCATTCATATTCATGTTCAAGCTGTAATGCACTTAAAATCTTTTTTATGGCTAACCATATTTATGATACTAATGATACAATTACCATAAGTCCTCACTTAATTTTGTCAATAGGTTTTGAAAATTGGGACTTTAGTAAATAAATAACATAGAAGGAAACCAATTTCACTATAGGCTAATTTACACAGACAAGAGCTTAGTAGTTCTGTTCATAAAAACATCACTGAATGGCTAAATAAGACCCTGAAAATTAATATTAAACTTTGAAATAAATGTAAGCTATATATACATTTAAGAAAGAATAAATAAGTAAGATTATTTTCCAAGCTGCTTGTTTCAGTTCAGGGTCAAGGGTGACTGGAGTTTTTCCTGGCAGTCTAGTCATACCCATACTCACACTCACACTGGGACAATTTAGACATGTCAGTTCACCTAGTGTGCATGCTTTTGTGATGTGAGAAGAAACCAGAGTACATGTAGAAAAACCAGAGGAGAGAACATGTAAACTCATAAAGACAGTGACCATGTCTGGGATTTGATTTTTTTGCCATCAATGTTATAATTAAACATTACACAAAATCACATTATTCAAAGACCTGCTGTATAGTGAATTAAAAAGTAATGTTTTTGGTTTTTAAATTTAATCTTTATTGTATTTTTCCATTACTACTTAGTTCCCTTATACTCCCTTCCCTCAGCAATCACCACACTGTTGTCCATGTCCAGGAGTCTCTTTTCCTTTTTGCTTCATCCTTCACCCTCTATGCTTCCCTGCCAGAGGAGTCTGTCTGTTTTGCTTGTTAGGTTAGTTGGTTCATTAGATTCCATGTGTGAGTGGAATCATATGGTATTTTGTTGTGGACCTCTCTGACTGGTTCTAAAAATTGTATGGGGGGGGGTGGCGCTGCAACAAAGAGCAATGGACCCTTGCCCTCCTGCTTTGTCATAGCCCGAGTCCCCATGTTCTCTGGGAGAAGTGCTTCCTGGCTCTAATCCCCTGAAGCCTGAATACCTGATGGGGTGAGGTGCAGCTACTTGCCTTGCTAGAGCGTGTCCTGGGGAGAAATCTGGCACCACAAAGACTTGCTGATAAACCTGTGAAATCTGCTCTGCTAAGAGTGCTTTCATTCATGTGTTAAGGGTTTGAGCAGGAAATCCCAAAACTCTGTTCCTGACAGACTCTGACTCATACAAAGCCCTCAAATTTCTTTGAAATGTTATCTACTGTTTGATCCTTGCCGCCCTGTATTCCTGTATTTTATTGTGTACTAGAACCCAATAAAAGGCCCTGGAGGAAGGGGCTCAAGGACTTTTTCTCCTTGGAGAAGCTGGCTGCTGCTGGCCTTTTTCCCCTAAGAAACTGGCCACTGTTCACCGCCTTTTCCTCTGGGAAATGGCCACTTCTCCTCCCCAAGCAGATCACATCATGTCTCAGTCATGATTACGTTTATCCGTGGCAGCTGTGGGGGGCTTGCGAGGAAAGTCACTCCCACAGTATTTGTCTTTCTTTGACTGACTTATTTCACTTAGCATAATGTTCTCCAGGTCCATCCATACTGCTGCAAAGGGTAAAATTTTCTTCTTTTTCTGTGGCCAGGTAGAATTCTATTGTGTGAATGTCTCATAGTTGCTTTATCCAGTCACCTATTGATGGATACTTGGGCTGCTTCCATATCTTGGCGACAGTAAATAATGCTGCAATAAACATAGGGGTGCTTATGTTCTTTCAAGTTAGTGTGTTGGATTTCTTCAGATATATTCCCTGAAGTGGGATCACTGGGCCAAAAGGCAGATCAATTTTTTATTTCAATTTTTGAGGTATTTCCATACTGCTTTCCAGAGTGGCTGCAACAGTCTGCATTTCCACCAACAGTGCAAAAGTTTCCTCCTTTCTCCACATCTTACCCAGCACTTGTTATTTGTTGACTTATTGATGATGGCCATTCTGACAGGTGTGAGATGGTATTTCATTGTGGTTTTAATATGCATTTCTCTGATAATTAGTAACATTGACCATGTTTTCATATGTTTATTGATCCTCCGTATGTGCTTTTTGGAGAAGTGTCTATTCATGACCTTTGCCCATTTTTAAATTGTTTTTCTTTGGTGTTAAGTTTTCTAAGTTCTTTATAAATTTTGTATATCAACCCCTTATCAGATGTATCAGTCAATATGTTCTCCCATTTTGGGGGTTGTCTTTTTATTTTATTGACGATTTACTTGCTGTGCAAAAAACTTTTTAGTTTGATATGGCCCCATTTATTTATTTTTTCTTTTGTTTCCTTTGCCTGCGGTGATTGATACATCTCAAAAAATTTCTATGAGCACTGTCCAAAATTTTGCTGCCTATGTTTTCTTCTAGGATTTTTATGGTTTTGAGTATAACCTTTAAGTCTTTGATCCATTTTTAATTTATTTGTGGGTACAGTGTAAGAAGGTGGTCTAGTTTCATTTTTTCTCCGTGTATCTGTCCAGTTTTCCCAACACCATTTTTTGAATAAACTATTTTTAGTGATTATATGTGCTTACTTCCTCTGTTGAATACTAATTGATTTTAAAAGCGTCTGTTTATTTCTGGGCTCTCTATTCTGTCTCACTGATCTATATGTCTGTTTTTATGCCAGTAGCAGCTGTTATGATTCCTATGGCCTTATAGTATAATATGATTCTAAGTAGCATCATTTCTCTAACTTTGTTCTTCTGTCTCAGGATCACTGTTACCATGTGGGCCCTTTGTGGTTCCATAAATGTTTGAATTATTTGTTTTAGTTCTGTGAAATCATCATTGGAATCTTGATGGGAATTACACTGAAATTACAGATTGCTTTGGTTAGTATGGATATTTTAGTTAGTTAGTTAGTATGTTAGTTATTTTAGTTAGTATGGCATGTGCTTCCACTTCTTTGTATCTTTTTCAACTTATTTCTTCATTGCCTTATAATTTTCAATGTATAGGTCTTTTACTTCCTTGGTTAGATTTATTCCTAAGAATTTTATTCCTCTCGAAGAAATTGTGAATGGGATTGTTTTCCAATTTCCCTTTCTGTTAGTTCATTATTGGCATATAAAAATACAACTGATGTCTGAATATTAATTTTGTATCCTGCTGCTTTGCTGAATTTAGTGATCAGTTACAGCAGTTTTTTGGTGGAATCTTCAGGGTTCTCTATGTATAACATCATGTCATCTGCAAATAAAGACAGTTTTACCTCTTCCTTTCCAATTCGGAAACTTTTTATTTCTTCTTGTGTGATTCCTGTGGCTAGCACTTCCAGTACTATGTTGAATAAGAGAGAGTAAAGCAGACAGCCCTGTATTCTACCCAATCTTAGGGGAATGCTTGTAGTTTTTGCCTATAGAGTATGATGCTGGCAGTGTGTTTTTCATAAACTGCCTTTATTATGTTTAGGTATGTTCTTTCTATTCCCACTTTGCTGAGAGTTTTCATAATAAATCACTGCTGGATATTATCAAAACCTTTCTCTGCATCTATTGATATGATCATTATGGTTTTTAAATGGTTTTTTCATTCTATTTATGTGGTGAGTCACATTTATTGATTTGCAAATGTTGTACCAAACTTGCAAACTCAGAATAAATCCCACTTGATCATGGTGTATAATTTTTGATGTATTGCTGTATCCTGTTTGCTAATATTTCATTGAGGCTTTTAACATCTATGTTCATCAGGGATATGGATAATAAAACAAGGGCCATATATATGCTATCTGCAAAACACCCATGTCAGGTAAAAAGATACACATAGACTAAAAGTAAAGGGCTGGCAAAAGATATTTTGGATAAATGGAAAAGAAAAAAAAAGCTGGAGTAGCAGTACATATATCTGACAAAATAGACTTTAAAACTAAGGCTATAGTAAAAGACAAAGAAGGATACTATGTAATGATAAAGGGAACAGTCCAACAAGAGGAAATAACCCTAGTAAACATGGATGAACCCAACATAGGGCCCCCTAAATATGTAGAGCAAATCTTGATGGACATGAAAGGAGAGACTGACAGAAATACAGTCATAGTTGGGGATTTTAATACCCCATTTACTTCAGTGGACAAATCTTCCAGGCAGAAAATCAACAAGGAGACAGCAGCCTTAAACCACACACTAGATCAAATGGATTTAATTGATATCATAAGAGCATTTCATCTGAAAGCAGAAGAATATATGTACTTGTGCACAGGTAACATTTTCTAAGATAGACAACATGCTAAAACACAGAACAAGTCTTAATAAATTTAAGAAGATTGAAATCATACCAAGCATCTTCTCTGACCACATGCTATGAAACTAGAAATCAATCACAAGAAGACTGAAAAACACACAAAGACATGGAAGCTAAATGACATGTTGTTAAACAATGAATGTGTCAACCATGAGATCAATGAAGAAATCAAAAGATACCTTGAAACAAATGAAAAGGAGGACATAACAATCCCAAATCTGTGGGACACTGGGAAAGGCATCCTAGGAGGGAAAGTCATAGCATTACAGATCTATTTCAAAAAAATGAGGAAAAGATCAAATCAGCGATCTAACTTCACACTTAAAGGAACTTGAGAAAGAACAACAAACAAAGCCCAAACTGAGTAGAAGGAAAGAAATAATAAAGGTCAGGGCATCAATAAATGAAATAGAGTCTAAAATAGGATACAAATAATCAATGAATCCAAGAGCTGGTTCTTTGGAAAGATAAACAAGGTCGACAAACCTTTAACCAGACTCATCAAGAAAGAAAAAGGACCCAAATACCTAAAATCAGAAATGAAAGAGGAGAAATAACAACTGGCACCAAAGAAATACAACAGATTGTACAGAAATACGATGAACAATTAGTTATATGCCAACAAACTGGAAAACCTGGACAAAATGTGTAAAGTCCTAGAAACATAACAATCTTCCAGAAAATAAATCAGGAATAATCAGATAATCTGAATGGACAGATTACAGCTAATGAAATTGAAACAGTAATCAAAGTCCCCCAACAAACAAAAGCCCTGGACCAGATGGCTTCACTGGTGAAGTGTACCAAACATCCCAAGAAGAACACACACCTCTCCTTCTCAAACTATTTCATAAAATTCAAGCGGAGCAAAGGCTCCCAAACTTCATTTTACCAGGCCGGCATTATCCTAATTCCAAAGCCAGATAGAGACAGTACCAAGAAAGTAAAGTAATGTTTTAAATACACTGGATTCCATTTTCCCCCTATATTCTTTTCAAAGCTACCTATTGCTGCTAATTTTCATGTAGGCTGTCTCACAAATGAACACGTTTTTATATTAAATCAAAATAAATCTCTTGAGTCATTGAATATTATTAAAGAATTCAAAACTAACTAATGTAAGTTGACTTACTGCTATTATAACATTCAGTGAGCAGATGATTTTTATAGTTTAGATACTGATATTTTTAGTTTTCTTTAAGTGAAAGAATTATATGTTCCAAGGATTTCCATTTTACTGTTTCTTTATACATAATACATTGTACATGATTAAAAGAGACTGCATGCCCCCTCAAAAATCCAAATTTATATTTCGCCCAAATTGTTTTTCCATAAAATTAATCATTATACATTACTTCTTAGAGCTGTTCAGATTATCTTCCATTTCTTCAAATGATTAGTGTTCATGTTACAACTAATACTTGAATGAAGTGACAGCCTTCACATAGGAAGAGTAAGTTCATGAATTGTGACTCATTTACATTTTAATTTTAAATAATTAATCGTTACGTGTAAAACTTGAATGAATAAGAGCTGTTTCTCCCCCCAAATATGTTAATGCGTCACAAAGTTTTGGATTTCATTGTAGCAAGACAGATGCATAAACCATTTCCATGTGATAACTAAAGCTAAGCAGCCTTAATTAGACTCATAGGCAGCCTTCATTAAAAGCCTCTATGAAAAGCCTCTATGAAATTCACAACCAGTGAATTTATTGTTTTTTCCTCTATAAATTAACATTTAACTTAGACACTGAAAAGCTTTGTCTTGCAAATATTATATTATGATATGCAATTTTCTAATGTAGTACTAAATATAGTTAATGCATAATTTAAAAATATGTTTAAACTTATATCCCATACAAAACTATTATTTAGGACTTATTGGGTATAGAAATTATTTGTACAATGAAATAATTGATTGCTATTCACAAATTGCAAATCAATGAGCCACTATTATGCTTCAGTTTTGCACTAACTTCTTTTGTGTCACTTTTGGAAAGCTGTAGCTCATGATCCGTGATGCCTTAATGGTATTTTGTGATGTGTCACTCGGATTCATTTAAACATTTGAGTATCATAACAGCAGTCCTCAACTATAGCTTCACATTAGAGTCACGTCAAACATATTAGCCTGACCCTAAACTCCAGTGATTTGATTAAATCATCCTGAAGTCATCTTTTTGAAGTTGTTCAGGTTATACCAAACTGAAGCTATCTTTGGGAACCACTAAAGGGGAGGAATTGGGAATAATAAAAAGGCTTTGCTTATAGTGCACTGGACCAGATTTCCAAGAGAGAAGATGATCTGAATTGACTATATTTAGCTAGCTCTAGGAATGACATTTATTAAGCATAGACTGGGCCAACTAATGTTTCCAAACTAGTTATTTGAATCTAATGTTTTGGATTTCTTCCTTGTTCTCTGATTCTAAGATAGTATGGTGTTCTTTCCACATTAATAGTTATTTCATATTTTTTCTTGATAAAGTATACAGTGACTCATCAATTTTTAAAATATGTTTGTGAATAATACAATAAAAGCAAGCTAGGGGTAGATACACCTATTATTTTAAAAGATTCACTACCTATAACAACAAAATAGAACCCATGAAATTGCCACAGAAGCCGCTGAAGTGTAAAATGACATCAACAACATGAATGCAATCAATACTGAGACGGTGTGTTCTAATGACAAAAAAGATAAATGATCAGAATTGAGAGATATTAATCAGTGATATCTTCTTGGAAGCACTTGATTATGACAAATTCAGAAAGAAGTGAGGAATTTCAACTCAACAATGAAGTTCGTGTCAACAAAGGGGCTTTGTGTAAATGCCCCAGTGAATAAAGTGTGAATAAACTATGGTTGCACTGTCTAGGCACTGGTGATCTCAACCAGAGGTAGGCCTATATAAGCCAAATACAAAGGAACAGTACGCAATGACAACACAGTAGAGGATGGGCTTATATAACAAAATTGTGTTAAACTTCCTGGGCAAAAGGAATTTCAATTAAGCGTTGAAGTGGTGTAGCATGGTTGGGAGGATGAATAAATGCCTTCCAACACAACTATTAATGTAAGTAACAATATTGGCAGTACAACCTTTTCTGGAATGTTCAGGGAAATAATGCACACGATGGACCAAAGAAGCATTTCACAGAAGTGAGAACATACAATTGGGTTTGTAGAAATAATAGACCAATTCACCAGACTAGAAACAAGGGCTCAAATAAGAGAGTAAGAAGGAAAAAGGTTTGCGAAGTTTGGAGGGCTCTCAAACGTTGTTTGAGGACTTTGACATCCATACACCCCAAGTAGCAATATGCCCAAAGGATTCCTAATATAAATGAAATAGTATTAGGTCCCTTATTACCTGGTCTCAACTAGTCACTTGGTTTTGTTAACAGTCTGAAATGTGAGGCCAGACTGGATATAAATTAATCATTAGAAGAAAGATACCCATAGTCCTCAGTATTTTATTTTAAGGAAGAGACTTGCAAAAAATCCTTTCGTTCCAGGACTGGAAACTGTCATTCAGTACTTTCCCAGCTCTTTTCGTGGAGAAACAACCAACTTCCTTATTCTTGTTTTTGCTTTTTTTTTTCTTATTCTTAATTTGTATACCTAGTTTGTTATCAAGCTATTCAATGCAATATTTTGGTCAAATATTTCCCTGAAATGTGTATTTCTGTGTTATTCAATTATTATATTTTTTTATTTCAAGATCTTTTTTATCCTTTCTTTATCCTGAAGTCCTAAAAAATACACTGGAGACAGGAAAACTATCACTGTATAAAAGGTAATTAGCACGTCCTCTCCAATTATAACTTTATAATTGAAATCTCATTAAAAGCTTTCTAGGTCTCCTCTCCCTTAGTGACCAGGTGTCCCTAATTTGTTTTTAAATCAATGTGACTAATTCCAGGCAAAGATTAGAAAAAGTCTGATACCTGTTGGAGAATGGCAATAGCAAGGTTAAATAAGTGGGATGGTTTTTTAGGCTGCCTCTAACCTTGTTTTTTTTTTTTTTCCTTTTCTTTTTATTTATTTATTTTTTTAAGGCTTCAACGTCTTTTCTCTTAGAGTCCTGCCTTTTTGTAGTCCCGGTTGAAGATTCCAAGGGAAATGAGAGCACTATTTTGTTTCTCCCTTGTATTGCAGATAGGGGGAGGAGGTGGTTATTAGAAGCTCTGCCTCTCTCGGTTTCCCCCTGTCTCCGCCTGACAGCTCCGCTCTCTCGCGGGCTCGCTCGCTGGTTCTCCTAGGTGATCCATTTCTAGGCAACGTGGGGCTAGAGCTGAAGCTGCCAAGCGCGCTCTATCCTCGCTTCCTGCATCCCGCCAGGCGAACCGCTCCAAAAGCATCCTGCAGCCCGCGGCGGCTTCCCTCCGCCCGCCCGGCCCCACTGCTCGCGCCCGGCGCAACACCCCAGCCAACCGCGCCCGAGTGAACCGGCTTCTCGGGCCCGCCTCGCCAAGCTCCACTCCCCGCCTCGCACAGAAAAGGGATTTTCTCTGCATTACTATCTGCATTACCTTGAAGTTCACTTTTTCTACCCTTCTTTGAGAGGGCTTTTCCCCCTCCCTGCTGGAACCTGGCCGCTCCGCCTGGAATCTCCAAATCTTTCCTTTCCACTTACATTTTATTTTGGCAGTGAAGACAAGTGATTCTCTGCGGGCCGTTAGTTTGGGAGGGGGTTGCTTTTTGGTTGGGGAGGGGGAGGGGAACATCCGGCGTGAGGGCGGCGGGGGCGGGGGTCTATTGGAAGTTGCTGCGGACCTGGGACTGAAGACCCGCCGCCCCGGCGCAACGATGGGGATGGTCTGAGCTCCAGCCTCTCCCCCTGCCCGAGTGCAGCCGAGGCTGGATACATTTTTAAAAAGCCAAACTGCAAACAACTCTGGCGATGCCAAAATTCCCTTCCAAGTGACACGGCTTTGCGAAGGAGGATTCCTCAGACTGGGCTTTTTCTCTTATTCGCTCTGCCTTCCTCAGCAACGATTAAAGGCTTTGCTCTGACACTAGGAATTTAGGGGAGGGGGGAAAGCAAAAGCTGTGCTAAACTCAATCGTGATCTCAAACTCTTTGGATTGCTTTTTTTTTCTTCTTCTTCTTTTTAATCTTGAAAGAAAATCCACACTGAGAGAAAATCAGCACAGGAGGAGATGGAAGTTTTCCCCTTGTTCTTGGTTTTGTCCCTGTGGTGGTCTCGAGCTTGGGACTCGGCGAATGCAGATTCGATCATTCACATCGGTAAGTAAGGGCAGGTGCTGCCGGTGGGTACTTTTTACCGTTTCGGTGGTTCGCAGTTGTTTGCCGTTTGCGTCCCCCTCTCCGCCCACCGTGTGGCTCGTTGGCAGTGGCTGCGGTTCACTGCCCCTTCCCGATACCCTTCTCTCACACTCGATCAGTTTCTCGTAGGATGTGGATGATGCTCGAATCTTGACTTGTGCTGCTGTTTGGCGGTGAATCGTGGAGTGCGGGCTGCATGCGTGGGGGTCTCGAGTTTACCTCGTGGTGCGTGTGTGCCGGGAAGTGCGGGGGTTCTAAGTGTGGGGGGAAAGGAAGTTTAATGGACTCAAACCTTCCATATTCTTTCCCGGATGTACATTTGCTCCATTTTAAAAGATTGTCTTTAAGGGAACAGAGGAGCTGTCACCTGCGAGGCGGAAAGAACTGGGGTGGGAGATGGGGAGAGCTCCCTTCTGATCGAACAGGTGGTTTTGCAACGTGAGCGGGCTGCGTTCGCTGCAGCGCTGTGCGATGCTGACGGTTTGCTGGACGCTGCCCCCGTCTGCTTCTCCTCGACTCGTCCTCTCGGCTTTGCGGTACTCGCGCGGAGTCGCCGCGACCCGGGCGGGAGGGGCTGGCGGCGCAGGCGGCGTAGCCACCACTGTGTCCGCGCGCCCGGCTACCTCTCCTGCGTCCCCGGGCCTGGCTCGGCGGCGAGACTGGCCCCTCGGCTCTCCAGCAGCGCTGGGAGCAGAAGCGCGCCGGGTGCTTTTGTTGGCCGCCTCGCCTGGTCCTCGACTCTCAGTTACAGCGCAAGGTGGAGAACAGAGACGCTCGGCTACGGTGCCCGGTCAGACTCCAGCAGAAGGACCGCGGAGCAGGCTTAGAGATGCTCTGGGTTGGCCCCACCTATTGGCAACCAGACTGGCCGGGACTGGCCGAGGCGGGCGGGGGCGGGCGGGGGCTGCGCGTCATTATCATGCACAGCGCTCGCAGCTCCAGGCTCCAAGACTTCTCACTTGCTAATCCGGGAGAGCTGAGCAGAGACGAGCTCGTGCTGCCTTTTCTGCGTTAATGCGATTTCCTTTTCGGAAATTCGCTTCTGCGGGCCAGCGAGGATCATTTACTAGGCTGAAGAGAGGCCCCTCTTGGGGAATTTTTCTGGGCATAGGACTGTTATCTGTCCACTTGGCGTGATGTTCTGCAAATTGAGGAGACAGATGGGTCGCAGCATCTCCCCTTTCCGTCCCTCTGCCCCTTCCCTACACACACACACACACACACACTCACACACACACACACTTTCTCCCTCTCCCTCCCTCTCCTGTCCCCCGGAAGCTTAACCTGCTGCTGGTGGCGATTGTGCCTGCCAAGCGAGGGTCTTCTATATTGTGCGTGTCCTTAGGGGCTAGCCCCTCAGCTCAAGGGGGCTCCCTCTCTCTTGGTCTCAGAGGCTGTCTTTGTAAACATGTCTGCCATTCTCTATCATTTATATCAATAGAACCATATGTCTCTGTGCAAGGGGCGATGAGGTCAGGACTGAGAAAGTCTTGCATTTATGCATTAAGTAAATTAAGTATTAGGTAGCTTGCCTGCTACATCACGTTTTGCCTGGGGGCTATCAGCGCCTGCGGGTTCTGAACTTTTCAGGGAGAAATTCTGGTTTTATGGAGGAGTTCAGTAATGTTCTGATATAGTTCAGAAATGAACTGTGCTCCTCTTGAAGAAATGACTTGCATTTATGTCCAGTGTAAATGACCAACACAGGAATGTAGATATATATTATCATTGTACACTTACATTCATTTTATGATCAGGGTTTTCTGTCTTATGCTCTTTATCACTCAGGAGAGAGGGCTTGTGGATAAATGCTTATTTTGTTGCTTATTCTGTGGTCTACACAATAAATTCATTATTTGCAAACACCTACAGTGCTTGGTATCCTTTACCAGATGAATACTATTTTGCAATGCAGTCTGGGCATTTATTTCAAAATAGAACACAACTGTTGTATTTTTTCCTTCTCATTCTGTTGTCTGTCAGTGTGACATAGCTTACTTATTTATAACCAGACCAAAAAAAAAGTAACTGTGTACAAATTACAGATTTCTTTAGAAAGCTGGTTGTATGCATGATGTATATCCTGCTAACAGAAATTGTTACTTCTCAGACAATTAATTTGACTTGACTGCAATTAGTACATTAGACAAGAGGATTAGCTTCTTTTACGTACTACCGAGCAGTGCCATGAATCTAGCAAACTGGTGATTGCTTAAAATGCTCCATATCTTTTATAACATACTGAAAGATGTTATCTCATAAATTAAAAAAAGAATGACCAAGACTGATTTGTGTGCACTTCAGATGTTAAAATTCTCTCTTGCAATTACCCCTACCCCAGGCAGATGGTAATAAAGACAAGGGCATTCAAAACTGAATGCCCATATTAAAATTTTAAAGCTCCAGTTACTATTCATTGAATCAGTTTATTTGCTTGGTTGAATAGGAAAGGAGAATTAATTATTTTTAGGAGGTGATTGCCTTCATTTAACATTTAATGTGAGAAATATGCTTATGGTAAATATATTATTTCAGGACTGAAGAGGTGAAAGTGATGAAACAGGAAGGTAAGTGAATATTTCAGCTCTAGAGTTATAAGGAGATATGCAGAAATGGAAGCTTTTCACAGCCTCCTGTGATATGTTCAGGCAGAAAGTAGCTGCAATGTGTAGTTCAGGCGAGCTTGAAAGATAAAAAGACACTGCTGTAATAGGTTCTTTTTTTTAGTCATCCTGTAGGTGTTGAACTTCTTTTACACAAACTTCAGTGTGGGACATAGAGATTTTAGTGTAAGACATTGCTCTGATCTTAGTGAATTTGTATTTTTTGCTTTTTAAAAAAATGAATTTATCATGGTGACATCAGTTAATAAAATTATATAGATTGCAGGTGATAGGTTATATAATTCATCATCTGTATATTGAATTATATATTCACTGCCCCAAGTCAAGTCTCCTTCTATCACTGTGTGGCACTCCTTATCATCCGCCTGCCCTAAACCCCTTTTCCTTTGGTAATCACCACACTGTTGTCTGTGTCTGTGAGTTTTTTGTTTGGTTTTGGTTAATCCCTTGACCTTTTTCACCCAGCTCCCCACCTCCCCTCTGACAGCTGTCAGTGTGTTCTCTGTATGTGTAAGTCTCTTTCTATTTTGCTTGTTAGTTTATTTTGTTCATTAGATTCCACATACCACTGAAATCATATGGAACTTGTCTTATTTTACTTAGCATACTGTTCTCTGAGTCCATCCATACCATCACAAAAGGTAAGATTTCCTTTTTATGGCTGAGTAGTATTCTACTATAATAGGTTCTTTAAATATTGAATCCTTTTGGTATTGAAACAAAATGTAGATATGAAAACTCTCTCCATTTTTTCTTTCTTTTTGCCTTTTACTATTCATGCAGGTAGTTTAATAAAGTCAATTACATATTTTAAACTCTAATGTGTGTTATTAAACACATTATTAGTTTACTATAATAATGAGATATATTCTAATGGTTTAACTACACAACTGTGTTTCAGTCAAAACCACTTAATATTGTAATTACTTTGAGTTTCTGTTAAATTACATTTTAAAAATATTTTATAATTATGTACACTTGTTTAATATTCATGCATACGTACACACAGCAGTTCATCTCCCACCCTCCACCCCAAAGGAGGGTCTTTTGACATACAAAAACTATGCAGTTTTGAATTATGCTTCTACTTTAAGCCTGTGCATTGATTGAGTAATTTTATCAGACCCACATTACTTGATTGCTTAGAAGTTTCCTAATGATCTGCATGCTGAAGGAAGAACCAAAAAGTCGTGAGTGGAATGGCAATGATGCAGTGTTATATGAGGCTATTCAAAAGTCACTCTGATTTATGTAACTCGAAAGCTCCAAAGTCTTTGAGATTAGCCACGCTGAGTGCTATTTTCTTCATACATCAGTCGTCCCACACTCTTTACTCCCTTAACACAACAGGAGTTTGGAGCGCTGCTTTAATTAAGCAGGGATTAGGTGGTATTTCCAGTCAACTGCACAGTTTGTGTTTTGCTTCATATCTAGTACAGAGGAGCTCATGTTTTTAGCAGTTTAATGTATGCTCATTTCTTTTATCTGGTTCTACTCACAAAAATGATTGAAATGAGCTATCCTTAGTTATATATCTGTACAAGGAAGTACTCAAACTGAATAATTATGTATATATTGCAAAAATCACTGGTATGTTTTTGTTGTTATCAGTCATGGTAAAATACCTTATGCCAATAGGGAATGGGAACCAAGCCTTATTCATGTTCTTCTCATAAGCCATTGATCATAATCCTCCAAGAACCTAATGATCAACTTTGACATTTGAGAGGATGAAGACAATTCAGAGTATTTTCAGCATGAGAAAGTTCAAATAAAAGTACAAAATTGGTGGTTGAAAAAATGTATTACCTCATTAAAAACAAAAATAGATGGTACATTTGAAGCATCAGTTTTTATTCTGTTGGTGCTGAGGACTATTTTACCAAATACAGAATGTAGAAGCATTTTCAGAAGATGTACTGTGTGTCTCTTACAAAAGTGTTTCTTTTTCAACTCTTCAGATGATCAACATTATTCTTTGCACTATATACGATATCTCAATGGCTTTATCTTTTATTATTTAGAGTAGTTTTTGGTTCCCTAATTTATGGGTAACATATAGTATAAACTTAGGAAATATTAAGAAGTAGCTTCTGAATTTAAAATAAGGGTATACTTTACCTTTATTCTGTATCATTAATACAGCTATTTCAGCTGTGCAGATGTGCATTAAGTTTGACAGTGTTATTAATTGATGCTATCAACTATGACATGAGTAATACACTGAGGACCTTTGCTTTCTATTCCAAATGTATGTCCAGTAAATACCTCCTGTAAATTTTAATTAAAATATGAATAGAAATCAAGATGATTAACTTTTGACTTATCCAACAGTAGAAACCAGTTGAGACTATTAAGAGTAGTGGAAGATGCATTATCTTTAATGCTAATCTCTAAGGCTAAGTTTATCATACTGTAATTTTTATTTCAGAAGGATGCTGTAATTTTAAAACATTTTTTTCATGCAGGATTTTTTTACTTGCATATATTATTTTAGTTTTAAAAGGTAAGGTATATGACATTGCTATTAGATCTTCATGATATTTCAGATTATAGACAGCATATTGGTGAGTAGCAATACTTAGAGTTTTACTAAGGATTTGATGTTTATTAGAAAATGCATTTATGGCCTATAGAAATAGCTTTGCCATTAGGTGTCACTGCATTCTGAGCTGTTCCTTTGTTGTCCTACTTGAAATACCACATGAATATATATTCTTTTAAAATCTCAGGAAAAATGCCATATGATGAGGTTTGTGATGCTGTAAGAGGCAGGTGGTTCTTATTTTCAAACCTGAAGAGGAAATATCATACCCTCTCTCTCATTCTCACAGGAATTTGATTTTAGGACATAGCAATGTGCTCTCTTCTGCCGCTAGATTAGCCTGCTAGATATAGTAATGTAAATTTTCACAGATTTAAAATATAACAAATCTATTCTTAAATTAATAGTTAATTCTCTGTGGAAAAACCTGAGACCCCAGAGCATGTAAGTATGCACCATACTGCTGGTGTAAACAGACAGTAGTGACTGAGTTTTGTAAAGCGACGTCCTGACTGCAGTGCTCCTGCTTACCTATGGGACACTTGGAATTCTGAACTGATTGATGTTTGTAACACAAAACCCACATAAACAGAGTTATGAGTAAACATACCCATGGCCACAAATACAGGTACACGGGGTCTGGCAGAAGTAACACCTGCCTGTGTGTGGTTGGTAGGGTAATAATATGTAATAATTTATAGTTTTAATTGGAACATCTCACCTAAAATGTCCTATGGTGTGCTTAAGTGTGATGTGGTTATGTTACAGAATTACACGCTTACGATTCTGTAGTAAAAGGTGGCATTATTTGTGCTGGACACTGTATATAAAAAGTGTCAATCTTTGAATTTTGTGAATGATCCTACATGTTTTGGGAAAATTTTGGCCTGATAAATTTTAAGTTCCATGTATTGCATCAATCTCTACACACACACCACCACCACCATCCCCACCACCGTTGAGTTTGTATGGTAATATAAAGCCACCGTCTGTTATCACTGACTAATTTTTCTATTTATCAAATGTTTTAAAGAGGCAGAATTGTTCTTCTAGTATATACCATTATAAGACCAATGGTGGATGAAACTTAGTCACCTTTAACCTTAGTCAGTTTTAATATCAGCAAAATTCACATAACTTGAGAATGCAACAGTAGGTTAAATGAAGGGACAGCTAGACATATTATGTTAAACCTTACCCTGTGCCAATTTTAATTAATAAACTGTTGGAATAATTTATTATTATTAAAGGTTCAGAAAAAATCAGCTGATCAGATTGATATCTAAAGGAAAAGAAAAAATACCAAAATAATTGTGGCATTGATAATTAAAAAGACCTCTGTGAAATCGGGTAATTTAAATTGGTGAATTTTAATATTGAAAATGCTGACTCTTACTGTGGATACAAACTGCAGGTGAATGTGGAAGGCACAGCAGGCATGGATGGTAAGACAATAAAACATGTTCTGGATCTGCAGTTAGAAGGTCTGGGCTGAGTAACACTTTTAATAGTAGGAAACAGAGCAACAGGGGGAAGTTCTTGATTTTCTCTAGATCTCATTTTTATTAACCCTTAAGCAAAATTTAGACTGTTTAAGCTCTAAAATTATGTATACTACATAAACCAAATTCCTATATTTGAGGCACTTGTAGAAAAGATACAGTCACTGTACTTCATTGATGATTTAGAGTGAATTAAAAAGAAAAATACTAGGGGAAATAAATGGAGAATAAAGTTTTAATCAGTCAGATTGAAGACCCCTAAAATGAAGACTTTGGGGGTATGAATAAGAATTATGCACATATGTTCATCAGATATTCTAGGTAATTCCAGAATAGTAGATTGAGAGAGGTGATTTTTTAAAAATTTTGTTTCTCTTTTGTCTAGTATGAATACTAATGTGTTACATGCAGTATTACTCTTACAGTATTTGTACTAAAATACTAGTGCTTAGTAAGTCTGACTGGAGAAATGAGTAGGTTTATGTTCTCACCATCATGGACTATCTTAAATAATTTTTGGAATTTACACTCTGGAAGAACCTCAGGAATGTTGACATTGTTCAGTATCACGAGACTGTAAAGGAAACAGTCAATATTTTGTCAATGTTATTCATAGGTTTGGATTCCTTCTTAGATATTGTTTACCTAGTGGTATTCAATGTGAAGCTGAGGATGGGTTGACCTAATGAAAGCATCCTTGAATGAACAGGGGCAAGCTCAGAGGCAAGTACAAGAAGCTAAACAAGAAAAGTCTGCCTGTATGTGTTAAAATTTTTTAGAAACTCTGTAGACAAGTTCCTTATTAACAAATTTTTATTCAGGAAAAAGATCCAGTAATTAACTATAATAAAATAATTCTTATACTTTTTTCACTCCCCAACAAGTCAAATAACTATTTTTGAAATAACCTTATTTCTTTGCTTCATTATTAAGATCATTAAAATTCTAGAAGTTAATATCCCTGGAACTGCAGTGTAAGGTAGGCATTGCTACAAATATGTAGTATATGTGCTAATTGGGAACAAATTATTTCATTCAACAAGCATGTTCCGAATCTCTCCTCTACAGTGTAGTGTTTTTAGGTCCTGGGGTTGTTAAAGAAGTAACTTTTCTCTTTTAATTTGAGGAGCTTACAATATCATGGAGCAGGCAAAATATAAATAAGAAAATATGGGGAGATACACTGAAAAACAATTATCATCTAGTGGGCAGGAGCCTTGTAGTACAGGCTTCCCCTGCTAGGTAATGTTTTAGAAACCCCTCTGTATCAGTCTGCTAGCTGGTGGTGGTGTGAGAGGCTGCATTTGGCTTCAGTGATTTTTTTTTTGAAGACTCTTTCAATGCATTTGAAATGCATTTGCCTATTTTGAGACGTGTGATTCAGGAGTGCACCTGCCCACACCGCCTGAGTATTCAACAGTTTTTTTAATCAAAAACAGCATGACTCCCATGCCCCATCCTCCCTATTCACTGGCCCCAAGCAACTGTTTTTTGTTTCCCCAGATAAGAAAATTCCTCAGAAGGGAAATGTTTTGCTAATGTGGAAGAGGTGAAACAAAAAAAGGCAGAATCACTAAAATTATCAAGTTCAAAAACTATTCTAAGCATTAGAAAAAACATCTCAATAGGTATATTGCATCAAATGGAGAGTACTTTGAAGATGACTGAAGTTGAAGCATGTAAGAATAAGTACAAATTTTTGTGTAAATAAATGTCTTTTTGTGGTGGTCAGGTAGTGATAAATACAATGAAGAAAAATGAAGAAATGGCAGGTGAATGAAGTTGTTAGTTTGAATAGGGTCTGGTAAGACCTGTCTAAGGAGGAGATCATTGGAGCAGAGTCTTGATTCATAGAAAGGAAGTCAGTCATGTGGATAACTGATGAATAAGAACTTAAGGCAGAAGGCATAATGAAGGCAATGGCCCTGAGACAAGAGTTTGAGGAATTTGCTTGATTTGTTTAAAGAATACTTTGAAAATCAATATGGCTTTAATTTAGTAATCAAAGCAGGTAGTGAAAGGAAATAAGGTCTGAGAGGCAACTAAGGAAGATCCTATAGGGACTTAGGGATCATGGTAAGTTATTTAGATCTCCTGGATATATAGGAAGCACACTGGGGTGTTGAGATCAAATGTGTAAGATTAAATTGTTTTTATTTTAGAAAGGTAACCTTCTTTGGGCAGACTGGGTGGGTAGAAATACTGTATGAATTTTAAGTTTGATGGTAGTAAATTAGACTAATTTCTAGCTGAACTAGATAAATAGTTTTCAGATTGTAGGTATATTTTGAAGGTAAAAGAAACCAGATTTTTCTGATTGATGATACAGCTGGGAGAAATCCAGAAAAAATAAAGAGGGTTCCAATATTTTACCTGAGCCAAGAAGGTGAAATGTGTTGCTGTTAACTAAAGATTGGAACCATGGGCAATGGGCAAAATTTACATTTGTTAAATTTGATATTTTTATGATACATCAAATTTGAGAATTTAAGTTGAAATTTGATTATACAAGTCTGGAATGTAGATTCAAGCTACACATTTGAATTAATCATTTTAGATATGATCTTTATTTTTTACTTTGTTATTTTGATTTAATCTTTGTTGTATTTTGTCCTTATCATTTAGCTCCCTATACACTCCTCCCCACAGCAGTCACCACACCGTTGTCCATGTCCATGAGTTTGTTTTCCTTTTCACTCATCCCACCCTTAATGACCACCCCTAGCTGTCATCCTGCTCTCCAGCTATGAATCTGTCCCCATTTGCCTCGTTTGTTCATTAGATTCCACATATGAGTGACATCACATGGCACTTGCCTTTCTTATGGACTGGCTTATTTCACTTAGCACAATGTTCTCCAGATACATCCATACTGTCACAAAGGGGAAAATTTTCTTTGTTTTTAAAAAATAGATCTGCCTTTCCACCCAGCTACCTCACTTCTGGGAATATATTCAAAGAAACCCAAAACACTAATTTGAAAGAACACAAGCACCCCTATGTTCATTGCAGCATTCTTTACAGTCACCAAGATAACAAAGCACCCACGTGTCCATCAGTAGATGAGTGGGTAAAACAACTATGGGACATTTACTCAATAGGATACTACTTGGCCATAAATTAGACGTGATCTTTAAAAAGGGGTAGGTGGGGCTGGCTCACTTATGGAACAACTGTGTAGACACAAGAGTTCCATGATTATGCCCTGGAACATTCCAAAAGGTAGAGGCCAGTGAGAGGGAAAGGATTCAGGAAAAGAGCAAGATGAGTGACCTAAGAGTTAGAAAAGAAACCAGAGGTTATGGTGTTCTAGAAGCCAAGTGAAGAAACTATCAAGAAAAAGCAATTGAGACACCCCATTAAATTCTGTGCATGAAAATTGAGATTTGACTACTATGTTTGGAAATTTCAAGGATAAATAAAGATAACTTTGATAAAAGTGATTTTTGTAGATTAGATGTGACAAATTACTGATTGGGGAGGGTTCAAAAATATAATGAGGACCTCTGTTTTGCTAAAAGGGGAACAAGGAGGTGGTAGTATGGGAATATGAGGTAAAGGGAGGATTTTGTTTTTAAAGATAAATGCTAGGATAAATGGGGTAATTTTTAAAAAGTTCAATCTTAAGAAAATTTTCCCTTAGAGGATTTAAAATAAAATATTTCTTTTTATTTCAGTCTATCTGATTCTTAAGTTTGGACAGCAAATATTTGTATAGCACTGTTCTTTGTTTTTGTTTTCTTTTATAATCTTGGATCAAGTTGTATGGACCAATGCCAGTAGAGTTAACCAGAGAAGCTTAGGTGTCCTTTCTGATACAAACTCTGTTAGTTGCTCCACATTTTGTTTCATTTAGTTTCCCAGATTAGCACTCAAATGTAGATACAGATTTCTTACCTGAAATTATTAGATTATACCTTAAAGAGTATTGATATACTGTTATAAATAGAATCAATATACAGTTTGATGTTCTAATTTTAAGAATATACAATATTCTTATATAGTAGTGTTAAAATAGCATAAAATCCTCTTGTAACAATAGACATATTTTAATTGATTTAGATTTCTTCTAAGTTAATTCTGTCATGCATTTGATTTACTTAAAATCATTTGGAGTATTTTTTAAAAAAAGATTATACGTATTTTGCAAGGCACTGCATATCATTGCCACATAGACATTAAATAGATGAAAATAATTCATGTGATATTACTTTCAAGTGGTACATTTAAACATCTCCTTTTATGGAAATTTCACTTCTGTTTGTGCTGTACTGTAGCTCACAGATCTTCCATCACAGGTGAAAGTGAGCAAAGAAAACATTCTAAAATTTCTAATCTCAAAGTTCAACCTTCTGAAAAAGAATCTTATTTTTCTCAGTGGTCTCATATTTAAAACACATAAGTTCTGTGCATTACATTGATTTTGTAGCTAAAATGTGTATTAAAGTATGAATGTGATTACTCAGTGAATTATATTTTTCTATTTTTTTGTGATTTTCATTATTTTCTCCTCTATAAAAACATTTTGTTCTATGGAAACAATGTAACGTGAATGTCACTGTTTGTTTCTGTGCCGTTACAGGAATTAATTGATAAATAAACATGGAGTACACGAACAGTGACAGGACAGGGGTCCTGTGGTTTGGGCATAACAGTGATTGATAAAAAAGCAATCTGTATTGTGGCTGGATCTTAGGAACATAATTAATGAGATATATAATATCAGAAGATAGCTTAAACTGACTATTTCACCTGGGTGGTGAAATGTTATCATGTGAAGGAAATGCTACACGGGTTTAAATCTCAATTTAAATTGGAAGGGGCACCTGAAATTTGTGAAGTGTTTAGTTTACTTAACCTTGGCATCACTAAAATGACATACCACACTGGCAGTACATTTTAGATTGGCTTATCATCTTAAAAACCAAAGAACAGGTTATCTATTAGGTGCTAATGAGGGACAAGAGAGGGACAGTTCTATTGTTTTGTATGCAGTTTAAGGTGAATTAAAATCTGGAAGACAGAGCCTTTCCTTTGATAATTTCCACAATCTGATGACAGACAAAACTATGATAGTGTTGTGGTGTCAATTACTGTCTTGCTCTTCAGTGTTGGACAACTTTTTTCTGATTCAGTAAATGGTGATAACAGGAATCTAATGAATTTTTAAAGAAAATATTACTAGCCTTGACCTGTGTGGTCAAGTTGTTTGGCCATAGTCCCAACCAAGCTAAAGGTCACTGGTTCTGTTCCTAGTTATGACACCTGCCTGGATTGCGGGGTCACTCCTGCTCGGGGCGCTTGTGACAGGCAGCCAAGTGATGTTTCTCTCTCACAGTGGTGTTTTTTCCCTCTCTTTCTCCTTGCCTTTCCCCCTCTCTTCCCTTTCTGTAAAAATGAATAAATAAAATAAGAAATACTACCAACAATTCTCAGCATAGCCCAAAAGAGGCATGGCCTTTATGAAAATTATTATTAATTTTTTATTAAAATATTTTAACACCTCATTAACATGAACTCATGTACAGATTTGAGGGGGATTACTCTCTGTTCTTTGGTGGCATAGTGAAGTTGGATTTTGGACATTTTTGATAATTCATTATTTTCAAGCTAAAAAATCATGATCTATTAATACATCCTCATTCATTTGCAGAAAATATACTTTTAAGGTTACATGAAGACTATGATGTGACATTTTTTGATGCAACATATCCTTATTGAGACCTGTTATGTACTAGCTGAATACAAAAAGTACACACATAATATGTTTTCCACTCTAGTTGTTTTTAGGCATGTCTGCCTTCGGAGTTAATATTGTAATATCAGGAAGCTGAAGGTAGAGCAATTCAGAATGTGCAGTTGAAAGACTGTGGTGTACTATGACGAAGGAGATTGTGATCAATAAATGCCATAAAGAAAACGTATACTTAAGGAAAATTATAAACAGGATACAATTATAACTTACTGACAGGCTTCAGTTACAGTAGAAATATCTTTATTTCTAAACAGCTTTCTGATGGTTAATCATTCAACTTGCTGCACCTACAGGAAAGAAAAACAGTATAGTCATGCTGTAGTCAGAGTTAAGGAAAGTCTCTACCATTTGCCTCTTTTCATCTTTTTATTTTCTATAGATGCCAGTAGTTATGCTGTAAGGTCCAGTAGAGGAGGTTGCGTTAAGATCCAGTTGTCCTGTTATTAAAAGATCTAATGCAATCCTTTTGAAATTTATTGCCACCTATCAGATCATCCCTCTCAGCATGTTTTCTTGGGTATAGAGAAAATAAATTACTCTTCCTTCCTTCTTCCTCTTTTGAACTTATTAGTAGTATACCGCTATTTCATATTCCTAATCTGTATTTGTTTCTATATGTTTAGAACATCAGTGACAATGACGGTTTTGTATTGTGGCAAATAAAAAGAGAAAATCATCTCAGAACAAGTAAAATTAGTTGCGTTTTCAAGTGAAATAAGTGTTACCCGGAAAACATATTTATACCAACTTTTAAACAAAAGATTGTATTTTTATTTATTTTTAGGGAGAGGGAAAAAAGGGAGAAGAAAGGGATGCATAAATGTTTGAGAGGAACATCGATTGGTTACCTCTGGGAACCTGGCCCACAGCCCAGGCATGTGCCCTGCCTGACCAGGAATCAGACCAGCAACCATCAGTTTGTGATGCCCAGCCCACTGAGCCACACAAATCAGGACTATTTATACTAACTTTTAATTATGTAGGTATAGTTGTGAATAAGATAAGCATCAAAAATGAAAGTAATTGTTCAAAAACTAACTGGTCAGTATGTTCCTATTTCTCCATAAGAGTTCTTGTCTTGGTTGATAAATGGTTAATAAACAGCAAAGCTGGCTGTTCTTATTTTTCTTTTTTTTTAAATAACATTTTTAAAGTTGATTTTATTTATTTACTTATCTTTAGAGGGGAAGGAGAGAGGGAGAGAAACATCAATGTATGGTTGCCTTTCGTGCATCCCCTGCTGGGAGTTGGCCTGCAGGGAACTGGCCTGCAACCCAGGCATGTGCCCTGACTGGGAATCGAACCTCAGTCCTCTAGTTCGCAGGCCTTATTTTTCTTTTTTATTTTTCTTGTTCACCCTTGGGTAGCAATGCTAATGAGATGAAATGGGTAAAAGCAAGGAATAAGGCAAAAAAGGATTTCAGGCAACTCATAAACCAGAAAATCAGTCTCAAAATGCTCACATGCATAGGTTTGCTGAGCAGATACAGTTTTAATTTCTCAAAATATTGCCCGTATTCTGAAGATAAAACTTCCTCTTGGCTGCTGAATGTGTAAGAGGATCAAAGAGGATTGAGGCACACTCTGAAAGATGCAGACTGGAGCCCAGTGAAAAATACTACTATTGGTGAAAGAGTGCCGTTCGGGGTTAATACTGCTGATGGCTGGGACCTCCTGGTTAGTTCAGTTTCATGTGTAATGTCTATGGGGATTTTTTTTTAATTTTATTTATTTTTAGAGGGAAGGGAAGGAGAGAGGGAGAGAAATATCAGTGTATGGTTGCCTCTGCCGGAAACACACAATGTACCGTGTGTCCCCTGCCAGGAACTGGCCTGCAACCCAGGTATGTGCGCTGACTGGGAATCGAACTGCGATCCTCTGGTTCGCAGGCCCGCGCTCAATCCACTGAGCTACACCAGCCAGGGCTTGTCTATGGGTATTTTTAAAAAAATATGAATTTCAGCTTTACTTTTAAAACATATTAGGTAATTATGTCCATACAGTGTTGGTTTGACATTTCTATTAATATGCATTATTTATTAAGCATCTACAGCTGATGCTGTATTATAGACCATAAGGAAGAATTTGAATGTTTCACTTTTAAAAAACAAAAGCACATGACAATGATAAGTGCAAAAATATGGTTAGTGGTTAATTTGGTATTAGTTTGAAGAGAGGGGAGAAGGAAAAGTGATGTGATCAAGTAAAACATTTTGATTATGTCTTATTTATTAAATTGAGTATCGATTTCATTAATACATGTGAAAATTTATAATTGATTTATCAGTAATGATATGTCTACTGTTGCCTCTGCTTACTATGAAATCTGCAGGTTCAGTTCAGTTAGACTTTGGTTAGGGATTAAAGTTTGCCTTTTAGACCCCGTTCACCACATAGGGTGATTCCTGACACTTTTTGGAGGGGAAGAGAATGTTTACAATATGCCAGGATCATTAAATGGCAAGTCAGAGAATAACTACGAAGTCGGTGTTCATGCATGTGCTCTCTGTGATGGGTTCATTGAGCAAGTTGCTTTCTCAGCCTTCAGGGCCTTGTCTTGGAGTCAGCGTTTCCCCTTTAGGATGGGCATGGAATGCCTTTAAGCATTGAAGTGAGAGAGAAGAGGGGAAGGAATGTTCAGAAGGAACAACCAGGCCGATTCTATGAGAGAAAGTTTGGAATATTCCATGTTTTTAACATTTCATAATATATAATATCAGTGTATGGTTGCCTCTTGTGAGTCCCCCGCCGAGAACTGGCCTGCAACCCAGGCCTGTGCCCTGACTGGGAATCAAACCACGATGGTGTGGTTCACAGGCCTGCACTCAAACCACTGAGCTACACCAGCCAGGGCGTGTAATACTTTTTAAAATTCATATTTCACTAGTATTAACAATTTCTGTCTCACCCTTGGGTCAGAAAGAATGAACAATTCTTTCATAAAGTATCCTTAGAAATACTCCTGAGAAGATAGTTATTTCCTTGGTCTTATGTAGATGTTGTATGTTTATAGTCATTAGTAATAACACTAATCTATCTAATTGATATTTTAATACTGTCTTTATTCCAACTATACACTAAAATATTATATTCTGCAATGATGAACAAAGAGCCTCTTGCAGCCAGTTGAACCTCATGATATGGTCCTTGATTGAATTTTCAGTGGAATAGTTCATTTTAATCCATGTAAGTCAGAAAGAATGGGAAGAAAAGTTTCCACAAAACAACCTCAGAGGCAGAGAAAAGTTTATTTTTTCAAGCTTTATCGGGATCTAATTGATATACAACACTATAACAGGTTTAAGGTCTACAACATATGATTTGATATATTCATATATTGCAAAATTCCTACCACAGCAGCACTAACAACTTCCATCCCATCATATAAAACATTACATTGTTTTGTGGTGATAACATTTAAGATCTATTCTTTTAGCAATTTTCGGTTATATGACACCATATTATTAACTGTCGTCACCATGATATATATGTTAGATTCTCCGACCTGTTCTTCTTGTAACTGAAAGTGTGTCCCCTTTGATTACGCCCCTCATTTGTTCCACTGCCAAGGCCCTAGTAACTACTACTTGACTCTTTGTTTCTCTGAGGTTGTCTTTTTAAGAGTCCACACATAAAGTGATAGCATACCGTATTTGTCTTCTCTTTTTAACTTATTTCAATTAGCATATTGCCCTCGGGGTTCATCCAAGCTGTCACACAGGGCAGCATTTTCTTTTTTCTCATGGCTGAGTAGTGTGCCATCATCATCTCTCTCTCTATTATAATAGAATATTTTATATATATTATTTAACCATCTATCCTCTGACAGACACTTTGTTGCTATGTTTTTGCCATTGTGAATAAGGCTGCAGTGAACATGGGAGGGCAGACACCTATTTGAGGTCTGGATTTCGAGTTCTTTGGATAGATACCCAGGAGTGGGATTGCCGGATCATACTGTAGTTCTGGTTTTAATTTTTTGAGAAAGCTCCCTATGGTTTTTTATAGTGACTGCAGCAATTCGTGTTCCCACCAGCAGTGCACAGGGGTTCTCCAGACTCTCACCAGCATTTGGTATCTACTGTTTTTTTTTTTTTTGATATTAGCCATTCCAACAGATGTGAGGTGCTTCTCTGTAGTTTTGCTTTGCATCTTCCTGGTGATTAGGGAGTGATGGTAAGCATCTTTTCATGTACCTACTGGCCATTATTGGACGTCTTATTTGGAAAACTGTCTGTTCGGTTCCTCTGATAATAATCACCAATATAGGGAACACAGAAAGAAAGGAGCCACCATGGGAGGAGGGAGATTGAGTTTGATTCAAACTCAAAATTATTTTGGCATGATGATAAAGTGCCACGTCCCAGACAGCAGCTTCCCAACAATCCCCTTTCCTGCCTCATGTGGAGAAAAAAAAATTCTCCACAGCCATCCGTCCTAGTTTAGTGTAAACAAGAAAGTGTTTTTCTTGTCATGCTTTTCTAACTTTCTTTTTCTTAGATTCAATGCGAATAGTTCATTTTCTGTTTAAAATGTGAACTTCTTGAAATAGTTTTTAGTTACATATATTCAGAAAATCGTAATTCTCTAATAGTAGGAGCCTTATAACTTTTAGTTCCTGTGTGTGCTTATGTATCAGTTCAGAATTATTAATTCTGAATAATATTACTGACCGTTTAAATTGTGTATCTTCATTCTCACTTCTTAATATGAGTATACCTTTCAATTTACCAAAGGCTGGCATACTATTACAAGACTAGTGCTGTCAATTAATTTGTTTTCATTCAAAATAATTTAAAGAAATGATCTTTGACAGTGTCTTCGGTTACTAAAGTCAAAATAAAAATATGATAATTTAATTTTTTGCATATATTACATATAGAATCCCCTTGCCTAAATCATTAAAATTACATAAAAGGATAAATATATTTCCACAGAATTTTGTATTCTTTAGTTACACATTATCCGCAAACATAATTAACCAAAGGAAGGAAAACTGTGCTCCTAGCACGGCAGAAGCTGAGCCTGAAAGGAACACATGTCCCATTTAGAACTCAATACAAGGGATTTTATTGGGATAGCAGGCCTTGTTTGTTTGTTTTCCTCCCTCCCTCCATTCCTTTCTTTCTCTCTCTTTTAAGGATCTTGGAAGACCCTGCTTCCTAGCTAAGGATCTGCATTCTCAGATAAGAAATGTTTGCAAACACTGACCTGGAGTCTGAAAGATGTGAAAGCAGACGCAGTGTGTCTGTCTGCATGTGTATAAAAACACTGGGTAAAATGAGGAGTGGAATGGAGTGGATCCAGACAGGCCAGCCTTCTTTTTCTCTCTATGTGTTTCTCTTTAGAGACTCACTTTTCAGTTTGTTTTTATGATACATACTGTCAATGCTTAATCCAGTAAAAACAGTTTATGCATGATATATTATTAGAACTTAATTTTGGCATTTTGCTCTTTTCTGTTCTTACTAAGTTGGGCTATTGTAAGAGAGCCAAGGATGGAAAATTGAGTGCACTAGTGAGGTGGAAGGCTTCCAGCATCTTGCAATCTTGCTCTCAGGCTCTCTGGCTGTAGAGCAGATTAAGGGATAAGAAATTCCCCATCAGTAAAGGATAACCTGAGTGAGTGGAGCCAGTCAAACTCAGTGATGACTGGTAATTTTTTGTTTCTTACACAGAGTGATATGTAGTGTTGAAAAGAGAAGCTCTGGATTTGATATTGGGATTATACTATATATATCTATATTTAAATCTTGTGTTGGTCACTGTGCCAATTCATAACTGTGAAGTCTTTAGATAAGTGATGAAATTTTGTAAGTCAAATTTATCTGCTGCCGTTTCCTTTCCACCTCATCTGGAACTGCAATGCAATTTAAAATATGGGCTTGTGGACTTTGCAAATAGCTCGTATTCATACTTATGCACACCGAACTTGTAATCGAAATACACTTCCAGTCAGGGCCCTGTGTCTGAGTTGTGCATTAGGAAGTGGATGTCACACCTGAGATCAGATGGGGCTCCCTATTTATCCTCTGTTCCTAAAACATGAATTCAGATTTACAACTGTGACTTTTTTGAAGGCAAGGCATTCTGTTTTATTTTTTAGTTAAATTTATTGAAGTGATGATGGTTAATAACACTATTTAGGTGTCAAGTATACAATTCTATGATACATCAGCAGTGGCATCTTATAACATATAAATAAAGTTGAAAGTCTGTGTTAAAGTAACTAAGTTGAATGTTAATCACTTCAAAGATGATATTTCACTCTAAATTTACATTAAATAGATGGCTGAAATGTTACTTGTTATCACTGATACTGATATTTAGCTGTGCCTTTGTGGCCACACCCTTTAATTTGAAATAAGTTGATTTTATAATCTACACAAACCAGGACTCTTTTGTGAATAGAAATGGCAGTATTAAGATTTCTGCATGGGTGACGGGAACAGACTAGGCCTGACTGGAGGCAAATAGGGACAAGGCAGCGCTATGACTGCAAACTCCTGTCTTCAGGCCTGTGATTAGTTTGCAGTTTGGCCCAGCTCAGAGCTCCCTGGGTGGATTCTCTTTCACTAAGCAATGATTCTGATGTAGCAATCGGTTGCTCCTTCCTCTTATCTAGGTCTTTTATGTTGATTAAAGAAATAGACTTAGGTTTAGTTTTGGTTTTGGTTTAATTTTAATTACTTAGAGTTCTTTTCTTCACAGGCAACAGAAAAAAAGAAAAACAGCTAAGTATAGGTTGTCTTTATTCACACAAACATATTTGACTGTTTTTTAAAATCAGAAACTAGTGTTTGTAATCACCGCCCTTATTCCTTTACATACGTTCTTTCTGCTGTTTGACGGTAGCTCCTAGCAGAAACTCACTGGATGTTGGCAATTGTGTCCACGTGCACCTAACTTCAGTTGCTGTATCTGTCGTACTAAGTAAAGGACATGTATTCTCACTTGCAGTGGATTGTTCTAAGAAATATAAAGAGAACTTAACAACAGAGATTTAAATTCACTTCAGTTTCACATCTTAAAAGGAGAGATCGTCAATTGAACAAGTTCTGAGGATTTTTATTTTGTGTTCAAATATTTTATGAAGTAGCAAATACTCCAGATAAGAGAACAGCCTTAACCGTTAAAGTGTGAAAGATGCATATTTATTTATTTTTTTCCAATTTTTTATTTAATTATTTTTCAAGTACAGTTTTCTGTCTATTACTCCCATCCCATCCCACCCCCCCCGTGCTGCCCCACCTCCCATTTCCACCATTCTCAGTACTGGAAACAGATGCATATTTAAAAATACTTTTTTCTTATAGGAGAAAAATCATAAAATATTGTTTTGTGATTTTGAATTACTTGTACTAGAACTTCTGTGTTATATAATTGATTCAATCTATACATACTTCTCTCTGAGAAATACACCCTTCCTCAATGTGGTAGAAATTACTAGATCCTACTAAACCTCCTTCCCTTTCTCTCTGTTTCAAAGCCCAGTTTACTTTAAGAGTAATCAGGTGACGATGCCTTGCTTGGCCTCTCACCCTCACACTGTTGCTCTTCCCTTGATTTCAATCTTTTTCATCTCCTAGCACACATAAACTAATTATCAAAATTCTGTGGCACACCAAAAAATGCATTTTAACTGATCTGACAAAAAATAAGTCTATTTTTATTTATTCCAAATTGTATATTGTTTGTTGTCATTTTCTTCATTTGATAATCTAAGGAAAAAGAGGTCAGTGCCTCTCACTAAGTAGTTAGGAATTGCATGTTTCAAAAATTCTTGTGGCACACTGGTTGGAAATTGCTAACTGCTTCATATGAAGAAAAACACAAAAACCCTAAATTTATATATAAAAATTGTGTATTCTTTCATATTTAAACATTCAGTCTCAATAGCTTTGAGACTGAAAAAATAAATTCACTGCTCAAAAGATTAGAACTCGTCAATTTTGGTATCTTTTAGTGCTTCTGCCATTTTCATTTCACCTTTCCACATTGGCAAAACATTTACCTTTGGGGAATTTTTTCATCTGGGGAAACAAGAAAAGTCACCTGGGGCAAGGTCGGGTGTATAGAGTGGGGAGTGGCACAGGGGTCATGTTGTTTTTGGTGAAAAACTGTTGAACACTCATATGGTGTGAGCAGGTGCACCCACAAATCACTCACCGTTAAAGGGAAAACACACTGAGAGTCTTCAAAAAAACTTCATTGAAGACAAACGCAGCCTCTCATAACGACACCAGCTAGCTGACTGATATAGATGGGTTCCTAGAACACTCCCCTAGTGAGGGAAGCCTGCAATACTAGGGGCCCACCCTTCAGAAGAGAATTTTATTTTCTTGATGTCCCCTTCTTGTATAAACCTTACCCATTTTTTCTTTGCTTCTGGCATCCCAGTTATTACTTTCTGTGTTTTCTAGATGTGGAATTGGGTTTGAGAGCAGCATCTTCCTCTCACTGTGCTCCTTTGTTCTTTATTCATCTGTGATTTTTAGGTCTGTAGTGATTTTTAGACCTGGGCCAATCCTGTTCCTTAGGTCATCTTCCATGTAGAAATTATGTAATCACAGACTGTGACAATTGGGAGAAATATTGGAGACTGTGTATCATCTCGAGTCTTTCTGTGGTTGATGAGCAAATGTAGAGGTTAAGTGACTTGAAAGCTGAATAGATAGGACTTTTTGAGTAGTCTATTAAACACGATTTTTACCAAAAACATTTAACTATAGTCACATCTTCAGAGAAGTATTAATGTGGGCTATTAGTAAGGAGTTAGAGATAGCCTAATTATGTAGAATTGGATAATTATTTTCATTAAAGTAGAATTAGTCCATTTTTCCCTGTTCTCTACTATATTGCTGTAGAGTACTATAATTAATTCTTTTGAAGCCTGGTAATATGTTAGAAGTAGCTAACCTAATGGTTGGACAACTATTCCACAAGCTGCTGGGGGCATTAAGTATATATACCATTTTCTAGGACTTCTCCAAGATTTTAGAACCTAAAATTGTCTACCCAGATCCAAAACTAGTTCCTCAAATAACATACTCCACTGTTTCATCCTCACTCTCTCTCCTTCCTATCCACTCTTTCCTCCCAAAACTAAGGTTGGAACTAGTTTCTGCTGAGGTTTATTAATGTTAATTTTGTCTCTATCGAAACATGTCATCGTATATATCTTTTGATTGTTTGAGTATACACCAGTTTACCCTGTCTTTTATCACTCTTGGACAATGTATTTCAGTGTTCTCAAAAAAATAAAACAGTGATTTTAACAAAATGAGTTTTCAATAAATATTAGTTTGCTTCCCCCTTTCCCTGCCTTCCCTCAAAACTTCAAAAATTTGATAGTTTTATTTAAATAGGTGTACATTTTATTTCTGTCTTTTTGTGCATGTTTGCCAAATATCTTGAGGCTAGAGTTAATTGATTTTTGTAATTATGTCAAGTGAAGAGGAAAACTGTCTATGAAAGTATGGGTTATTTATATTCTCAATTTCAAAGTCAGACAAAGAAATTGCTATTTGTTTAATGTGACAGGAAACACCTCAAACAATTTTAGATTTCTTTTTTCATCCCTTTTTTGCTTCAGAACTGTCATAAAATAGATGTTTTCCTAGTTACTTTGCAAGCTCATAATCCTGCTGCTGCCTGGACCCATTTTGAGATATAACCCTTCTTTGTCATCTTTCAACTCCTCCTACAGTTATGCTTTTTATATTTTTTAAGTATAAGCTCTTCAACTCACATTATTTTCTGATTCTTAATGTCCATTCTATAAAAATCAATGACCTTCTAATTTAATTTTAAAATAATCATTGACAGCTTTTCCAAACCACCTGGTATTTACTGTAGTGAAAGTTAATTTTGCATGTCTTCTGTTTATGTAAAAAAGATTCCGAGGGGGAAAAATATGTTTTAATGAAAACATAAAGGGAGAGGGCAGTTGCAGTGATTTTGGGAAGCATTTAATTCTCGTGGCAGTTTTGTACATTGGTGCTGATTCACTAATTGTTCTTTTTTTTCTCAGTTAAATTTGACTTGTCTTCCAGAATCAAGCTATTAATGTGATGTTAATCAATAGCGCTTTCTCCACGGGTTTATAACTGATTAAAGGTCAGTAAATTATTTGGACATTTGAAATTAGATCGGCATAATTTGTATAGAACACTGAATGTAAAGTCCACAATTTAATTTAGTTGAAAAGTACTTTACAGGAAAAGGATTGTTATTGATAACCACCGTTATTTAAAATAAAGTGCACTTGAAGTGATTCTGTGGTGTGTAAAGGGATCATTTGATGAACTAGTTTGCCCACTTTGGGCACCACTATAGTAAATGTAATAAATAAAAAAGTCCTTTTTAAAAATATTTTATTTATTTATCTTTAGAGGGGAAGGGAAGGAGAGAAGGAGAGAAACATCAATGCGTGGTTGCCTCTCGTTAGTCCCCTGCTGGGAACTGACCTGCAACCCAGGCATGTGCCCTGACTGGGAATCGAACCGCGATCTTGTGGTTTGCAGGCCTGCACTCAATCCACTGAGCTACACCAGCCAGGGCAAAGTCCTTTTAGTTTGATTTGTCTCTCTGTGAAAATGCCCAGAGGATACTATATAGAAGATAAAAAGAATATAGAAGATAACAAAAGGAAAGATGACTAAATGCATTCTCTGAAATGGGATTGATTTATAACTCATTCATAATTACACATAAGAAACAACACATTTATTAAGCACTCACAATATGCTAATCATTATTACAAACCCTTTACAGCTATTACCTTATTATATTTTTATAATAACCCCACTAATGCTGGGGTTATTATAAAATGGAAATGCATCATTTCCATTTTGCATGAAATTGAAGTTTAGCCTTGCTATATAGTTTGCCCAACTTTACTCAGCACAAAACATAGATAATTGGGTATTACACCCATCCTCATTTTTCCCTTATTAATCAGCTCTCATAGTTTTCATTGTGTTTGTGTCTATTCCATGTATCCCATGCTTTTTTTCTCTGACAGCTACTTCACCAACAGGAAGCCAGATTTCATCTTAACAGCCCTCTCTGATTTTCTACAATGTGATGAAGGGTACCCCATACATCTCTCACTACATACTAATGTTACTGTAGCCCTGCATTTGATTTTCCATCATCTTGAAAGAGAGAAAAAAGAGTGAAGTGTCTTTTCTAGTGCGTTGTCATTAAAAAGAAAATCCTTGTTTTATGAGTGTTTACATATGATTGTTATTTTATTGTAGGTTTTTCTGAGTCACATAGTGTCAGTGATTAATAGAAAGCCTCTAACACGCTCAGTATCTACATCTGTAAATATTTGTTCACTTTTCTCCAGTTGTTTACATAAGTACTTGAAGCTGGCATAAGTCTTCATTTCATATAAATACTAAAAAATTAAATGTTTGTGCTTAGCCCTATTCTTGCCAATAACTCTAGATGGGGTTCTTTGTGGCCTCTCAATCTGTGATTCCCCACTGGGAAAACCTCACTCGTTATTTCTATTTACCGTGAATCATATACCAGGGAGTAACTAGACGTGCATCACATATATTCTTTTCTACCTCCCTTTCCTGGTAAAAGATAGTAGTTAGTTAGCTGTAACTCCTTGGCAGGATCTTCTGATTAAGCTAGCTCAGGCTTACATAAACAATTTGACCAACATTCTTCCCTTACAAAAAACAGCGATTTAATTTGATATCACCAAAATTACATTTTTAGTTTTATATTTAAAAAATTTAGAACCTATATTTTAATTGTTTTTACTGAAATTTTGTTTTTCTTCAATCTAGTAAACATTTCAAACATTCTTTTGGACTATATAAGCGTTACTCTGGAGCCCCTCTCATGTGTAAAACGGAAGGAAATAAAATTATAATGATTAAAGTAAGGTACAGAGTATGAAAAGAAGTGCGTTATTTACAAGTCATGTTTCTATTTTGTGAGATGATTAACTGTATTAAGGTGAGGGCTACCAGGAAAGAAAAAAAGGGAAAAGAAAAGATTAATTTTATCAATTTGTTTTAAATGTGCTTCTTATGTAGGTTAATATATAAAGTGATTAACTTCCACTTGAAATTGAGTTCTATAAAGATAGAGTAAAATGTCAAATATGGAATAAGAAAAAAAACAAGTAATAAACAAATTCAAGAGGTGGAATGACCTCCGTAGAGCGCCGGACAGCTGCGTGCGGTCCGGGCCTCTGCGGGAGAGGACGGGGGCCGCGCCCTGCGCCACGTTAAGGGCTCTGCTCCCCAGGAACCCTGGGCGGGGCAAAGTGCGTGTGAGTGACAGCTCCGTTCAGCTAATGTCAGCCAGATATTGATTCTCACTCAGTGTGCCAAAGATTTGCTGAATGGAACTGTTGAAGTTCAGCCAGGATGGTCAAACATAAATATTTGGAAGAAATAGAAGCATAATCTTCTTGTGTTCAGCGGGAAAATGATGATAATGTTTTCTGTTATATATGGTTACACTCCTACTATATTTGTCTTAACCTCTGATAGAGTCTCCAGTAATGATGCCAACAACACTGGTATCTCTTTCACTAGAAAGGATGGATTGAATACTAAATTTGCACTTTTCCTTAGTTTGATAATAATTTGTATTTTTGTTTTGAAAGGTAGACTCATAAAAAACATAATAAAATGTAACCTAAAATAGCTATCATCATAGGGAAATAAAAGCATGATTTTTTTCTGGATACTTAGAATAAAACCTAAGAAGCAGAAGTGTATATGAAAAATGGACCTTTTAGGAATGTGTTTTTCTGCTATAGCCAAAGTTATTTATACCTACTGGAATGTATTTTTCTCTCAATATCAATTTGTGGATTTCATATTTCCCTTTTATGTTCTTGTAACTATTCTTTAATCATTTGTATTTGAAGCAGAAAGCAGAAAGAGATTGGATTTGAAGCTGGAATAAACCTTATCACATTCCTCTTAAAGAATTCGTTCTCTGGATGCTCTTGATCCTGGGTAGAAGTTTAATTTGTGGATGCCTGTTTGTGTCCTGGATAATACTCACCTTTCCCTCCTGTAGATTTTACCACATAAGATTGTGAGTGCTAAGGGATTAATAGTCCAAGAATAACAGTCCTCTATGGTTAGATATCTCAACACAAGTGGGTTAGACTTTAGAGTTCTGAATGCTTTTTTCTAAGTCTTCTCCATGTAAACTTTGACATTTATTAGAGAGGGGGGAAAAAAAAAAGATGGCTTCTACTCTACACAGTTATTTCACTGTTTGATGGTCTTCAACAATTATGCTGAGTTATATGAACACAGTTCAATAATATTAATATTCCTTTGGTCTTGCTCTTTTTATATTAGGCCCTTAATGACTTAGTGACCTCTTGGTTATCTAAAGATAAAATTGGTGGGTGAATTTATTATCTTTTGTGCTTTTTCTCATTAAAATAAGTCTCATGTTATATATTTGATAGAATTGTTAGGAGGTTCAAATAGTAAATTGCAAAGCACAATAATATATTAATAACATTAATTATATCAATATTAATTACATTTTTATGGAATATCTAAATTATCATTACTCTTAATGCTCTGAGTATAGTGAGAAGTAAAACAGGGAAAACAGTCAAAAGCCATTTTCCTGAAGCTTACTTCTAAAGTGAAGACCATTTTTTATTATATAAAAAATATAATGATATAATACCATTTGATAATTTTTATTTTGTTTTTTTCCTGAGGAGATATATCATATAAAATATTGCCACAAGCAATGTCTCAGATTTTACTGCTTAAGTTTTCTAAGATTTTTATGATCTGGGGTCTAACATTTAAGTTTTTAATCCATTTTGAATTTATTCTTGTGTGTCATATAAGAAGGTGGTGTAGTTTCATTTTTCTGCACATACCTGTCCAATTTTTCCAATACCATCTAGTGAATAAACTATCTTTAGCCTATTGTATGTGATCACTTCACCTCTCAAATATTACTTGACTACGAAGCTATGGTTTTATTTCTGAAATCTCTATTCTTTTCCATTGACCTATTAGTCTATTTTTATGTCAGTACCATGCTGTTTTGATTACTGTTGCCTTATAGTATAGTTTGATATTGGGTAGTATGATTCCTCCAACTCTATTCTTCATTCTAAGGATTGCTGTTGCTATGCAGGGCCGTTTGTGGTTCCATACAAGTTTTTGAAATATTTGTTTTAGTTCTCTGAAATATGTCCTTGTAATCTTGACAAGAAATGTGTTGAATGTATAGATTGCTTTGGTAGTATGGACATTTTAATGCTATTAATTATTCCTGTCCATGAACATGATATGTGCTTTCACTTATTTGTATCTTCTTCAATTTCTTTTTTCAGTGTCTTAATTGTAAGTTCTTTAAATCCTTGGATAGATTTATACCTAGGTATTTTATTATTTTGAAGCAATTATGAATGGGAATGTTTTCTCAATTTCCCTTTCTGATATTTCATTATTGGCATATAAAAATGCAACTGATTTCTCAATATTAATTTTATATCCTGTTATTGTACTGAATTCACTGTATCAGACTAAATACTTTTTGCACAGCAAAGGAAACCATCAAAAAAAGAAAAAGACAAGCCATGGAATGGGAGAACATATTCACTGATACATCTGATAAGGGGTTAATATCCAAAATTTATAAAGAACATATAAAACTCAACAACAACAAAACAATCCAATTAAAAATAGGTGCAATAAAAAAGGGGAAGGATCATCAAGGAACATATAAAAGATACATGGACAAAAATGGGGTATGATCAAGGGTGGGAAGTGGGGATGGGTGAGGCTGAGGGAGTGGTGAGGAGAAAATGGAGACAACTGTACTTGAACAACTATACAAAAAATAAAATAAAATAAAAATGGGCAAAAGACCTGAATAGACACTTCTCCAAAGAAGATATGTGCATTGCTAATAGACATATAAAAAGATGCTCAAAGTCTCTAATCATAAGAGAAATGCAAATTAAAATCCCAATGAGTTACCACCTCACACTTGTCAGAGTAGTTACAGTCAATAAATCAACAAACAACAGTGCTGGTGAGGATGTGGAGAAAGGGGAGCCCTTTTGCACTGTTGGTGGGAATGCAGATTTGGTGCAACCACTGTGAAAAGCAGTATGGAGATACCTCAAAAATTAAAAATGGATCTGCCTTTTGACCCAGTGATCTCACTTCTGGGAATATCCAAAGGAACCCAAAACACTAATTTGGAAGAACAGAAGCACTTCTATGTTCATTGCAGCATAATTTATAATCGCCAAGATCTGGACGCAACTCAAATATCCACCAGTAAATGAGTGGATAAAACAACTGTGGGGCATTTACACAATGGAATGCGACTTGGTCATGAAGAAAATTGTACCCTTTACATAGCATGGATGGACTTCAAAAACATTATGCTAAGTGAAATAAGCCAGTCAAAGACAAATACTATATGATTTCACTTGGTGTGTGGAATCTAATGACCCAAGTGAACTAACAAGCAAAATGGAGACTTACTCATAGAGAGCAGGATGACTGCTGTGGAGGGGCTTAAGGGGTAGAGAGATTGAGCAAAAAGGAAAAAGGACACATGAACATGGACAGCAGTGTAGTGATTGAGGGAAGCAGGGGATAAAGGCAATAATTAACAATGAAATAAAACAATAAAAAAGAATAAAAAATAAAAGATAAAAGATAAAGAAGAAAGTATAGAGGGGCATGAAGAAAAAGCAGGGGAAGGGAGACAGTGATGGAGGATGTGAATGTACTATAGATTGGCAGTCAGTGACATCATCTCTGAGGAGATGATACAGAGCAAAGCCTAAAACGAAGTGATTATCTAAGGGTAGACTACTCTAGAAGCAGGGAGAGGAAGAGAGAGGAGAGAAGTTAGAGAAATATGCTTGGTATGTTTAGGTTCTGGCCAGGATGTTAGTGTAGCTGCAGCGCAGTACGCGACGGTGAGTGTTGTAGAATAGTTCAAAGAGCGAAAACCGGAGGTTATTTTAACCCAGTGCAAATCGCACAGTGCACTGTGATAATGGTATCACAGAATCTCACTATCATGTAAACTGTTTATTTGTTTATTTTTAATGGAGGGCTATGCTCTAAGCTCTGTTATGAGAAAGCTTCCTGTGACCACCCTGGCCGTGTGACAGGGGTCCCATTACCTGAGGGCAGCACTTGCTGCTGGATCACCCCCCATCCCTAACTCACTCCAGCTTGTACCAGGGCTGTTGGAATTTTAGGATTGAATGGATTTGAAGAAACAAGAATTTGCAGAGAAGAACTTTCCTATTAATCCAGAACAAAGACTGTATTACGTGGAGAATGATATTAGGGACCCTGCAGCCAGGGGTTGAGGAAATGGGGTGTAGTACCTCTCCAGAGGTGGTTTTGGCCTCTGGAGGGCTTCCTTGGAGGCCGTCACCAGAGACCTGTGTGTGTCGCCTTAGACTGAGACTTCACAAGGCACAGATTGCAGATCACCTGTATTTGTTAGTTGGATACGCTATAATAATGTGGCAGCAATCAAAGGTGGAGTTGCTATGATTCCAAGGATTCTCCCTCCAGCCCCTGCTTTCTAACAGAGAAGAACTCTTAGACAAATGCTTAGTTACAGAGATTGTATTTAGGAATATATTCATTATTTTTTCTGACTTATCCCCCAACAGGATTCTTTTTTTTGTATCTATAAACAAAGTAACTCTTCACATGCTCTGTATATTTAATTATTTTTCATAAGAGAAGTAATATAAACTCAGTTTTAAATTGAGAGCTAGGAGTTTAGAAGGGAGACTTGTTAATACTGGGCTTTGCAGAATGGAAAGCAACAGCATATTTGAAGTGTTGTTCATTATTGAATTGAAATGGTCATGTGTAGAGAGTGGAGCATCAGTGCTACATAGACGCACTGATTGCACTGGGTTGTTTGTTAGAGCTGAGAGGTACAGGCTGCTGCAAACTGCTTTGATGCTATCGGAAAGCTGCACTGAACTTGTGGTTACAGTTGAAGTCACAAGTCTTGCAAAAAAACGTTCCAGCTACTATTGAGAAATGGTAGTGTGAAGAAATTGTGAATTTTTTCAAGCTCATTTTCTCAAATATATATATGTGTGTGTACGCACATAAAATAAATCTCTTTTAAGTGGTTAAAAATTATTTAATTTCTAATTCAATCCATTTATTGGCTTTTAAAATAGTGCAAGAGAAAACATAATGCCAACCACACTAAGTACCAGTTGAATAAGCTGTCTGAAATTTAGAAAAGAAGTAAAATTGGAGGTAGAACACTGAGTCCGATCTGCCCCGTTTTGTCCTTAGCTGAGCATCTGTCTCTCCTCTAACGTTTGTTGACTCCAGAGGCATGAGAATGTACTTTACGTGTCTTGTTGTTCCCATGATGACTACCAGTCAATAGCTCAACAGCTGACACTATTTCTATATAAAATATTCAAAATTGCTAGTGTAAGGAAAGCAGAAGCTATTAAGCCAGAATGGATATTTTTTAAAAAATCATGGTTTATGTAACAGTGTAAACCTCTATTTTTATTTATTTATTTAATAATTTTATTTATTTATCTTTAGAGGGGAAGGGAAAGACAGGAGAGAAATATCAACGTATGGTTGCCTCTCGTGCATCCCCTGCAGGGAACTGGCCTGCAGCCCAGGCATGTGCCCCGACTGGGAATCGAACCACAGTCATCTGGTTCGCAGGCCCGCACTCAATCCACTGAGCTGTACCAGCCAGGGCATGTATTTTAATTTATACAATGGAGTTAATAGTTTCTATTTTATTGTAATTTTGGGCTTATTTTAAATTATATATGTATATATATTTATATACATATTTATACATACACACACATAAATGTAACACACAGTATGAGGCAGGCACACTTGTTGCTTGGTTTCCTGATATCTGCTTCCTCCCACCTGTTCCCCCACCTGTTCCCACAATGCGGATTTTGTTGTAGATGGCTGTGGGTAATGCAGCACTAGGAGTACAGCACGTGCCCCAGGCTGACTCCATCAGCACATTCGATCTTCTAGCTCATAGTAGTTAGTGAGGGGTGGACATATGACCTAAACAGACCCGATTAGAAAGTCTTAGGACTCATGGTTGGAACTTAGAAACTTGAATAAATGTTTTCGCCATTTTCTACAATGGTAATGCGTGTGGATGAGAAGCCCTAAATTTCTGTAGCTATCTTGGCTCTCAGCCTGGAGACTAAGCCAGCAATCAGCAGAGCAGAGCCAAGAGAACTGTAGAAAAATAGAGCCAAGCAATGATGTTATTGTGAACCTCTGGATCAAATTGTGCCTGTAGCCTGCTTTTCATTTAGATTTGTAACGTTGATTTAGATTTTTCAATTTATCCCCTAATAAATTTCTTATTTATTGATTACAATAAGTAATCAAAAAATCTTAGCTTCATGACCTGCTGAGCAGTTGATTACTATACCAGAGAGTGTCACATTCCTTGTGGCCTTTTATATTCTTCTTTGAAGGAGCTATGGTCTATGAAAAAGTTATGTCTAAAATCTAAAATCTCACTTTCAAAATTAATGTGAAACCATGCTCTTTGCAGAGTGAGAGTAGAATATTATAAATTTGGCATGAAGCTCCTATCAGCCTGACTGATTTGGAATCCTAGCTCCATCTACAGCTAGATATGTGATCTAAAGATGTTTTTTTTTTAAAGAAGGCTTTTTTTATCCTCACTTGAAGATATGTTTATATATTTTAGAAGGAGGATGTGGAGGAGAGAGGGAGGAAGAGAGAGAGACAAAAACATCAATGTGAGAGAACCATTGACCAGTGCCTTCTGCACACACCTGAACTGGGGGTTGAACCCACCACATAGGTTTGTGCCCTGACCAGGGATTGAATCTGAAACGTTTTGGTATATGGAATGAGCCACTTTGCCTGGGCAAAACCTACAGAAATTTACTTAATATATCTGAACCTGTTTCCTCATCCCCAAAAAGAGAATAAATGTACTTTACTATAGATTTACTGTTAAAGCAGATAATCCCTACAAAGCACCAAGAGCTTTGCCTGTCGTAAATAAGCACTTAGTAATTTTCAAGCATTATTATTATCATCTATTTTGCTTTTAGTCTCACTTTGGGGGAGGGTTCTATTAGGGAGTTATTAAATCTCAATTATGACTTTCAGGATTAAAGCAAAGAAATAATTTAGTTATGAGTAAGTCATTGCATCTCTGATTTGAATCATTTTTTCTTATGCATCTAAAAGAAGACTGAGATATGCAATAAAATGTTTGTTATGTTTTTGAAGGTTTATAGTTATTGGTGTATATTTCCTACAAAATAGGCAATATGAGCTACTCAGAGGGATAGTTGCATGTCTAGACTTGAATGGTCTTGGAGAGCCAATGGCACACTTTATATATGGAAAGTATTTTAAAGATGTACTCTGAGTGATTGGTTCTACCAGTTGATTTCTCTAATGTATATAGATGGCTATAATTGAGGTTTTTTTTTAAATTCTTGTTCAAGTAAAGTTTTCCATCTTATATTCCCTTTGGTAGCCCATGAGAGAAAGACCAGACTTGATTAACTTACTCTATGAAGGCAAAATTCACATGTGTACAGTGAAAAAGGAAAAAGATTAAAAAAATCACAAACAGAATTTAAGTTGATTTTATTAGGTAATCATAACCATAACCGTTAAAATGTATGTCCTTCATTTTGGGGACACACATACACAAACGTTTTATTACTGTCAGTGTCTACCTTGTACAGGTAGGTATGTGCACAGGCACATGTTTACTTATGGCTGATTTGGAGCTCCAGATTGATGTGTATTTGCTAATTCTTCATAGGTGTCTCAAGGTACCCCTAATCATATTATGCTTAATAATGAAATTCTTTCCTTACTTCTTCTCCACACACTGCTTCATGATGATGTGCGTTTCACTGTGGGGTAGTACTGTCTGTCATCTGGGAAAAGCAAGAACCCCTGGAGTAGTGCTTGATGTCTCCTTGAATGTCTATTCCGATAACTGGTCAAACACAATTCCCATAGC
Source organism: Sturnira hondurensis (assembly GCF_014824575.4). NCBI lineage: Eukaryota > Metazoa > Chordata > Mammalia > Chiroptera > Phyllostomidae > Sturnira > Sturnira hondurensis. Next base: position 4,301,884 of record NW_028077629.1, on the reverse strand, counting down.
TTCTGCCTCCTAAATATCTCAGATCCATCCATTTCTCTCAATCTTTACATTACTCCCTAGCTCAAGTGGCCATCCTCTCTTCTTCAATTATTGCAATACCCCCCACAATTTGACACCTGTGTATTCTACCCTCACTAGTATATGATTCTCAAAGTAATGTGAGTAATATTTAAAACATAAGGTAGTATCAGGTCTCTACAATGCATAAATATTTTGTGTTAATGTCTGACTTCCCACGAGTCTCCGAAGTGTTAAGACAAAACATAAAACCTCTAGCATGACTTACAGGACCCTGGGTTGTTAGAGCTCTACCTCCTCCTCAACCTTTGTTCCCCAAACCAGATTGGCTTTTTTAACTTCTCCAAATTTCCTGTTATCCTTCTTCTTCAGAAACATTGGATTTGATGTTTTCTTTATCTAGATTAAAAGACAGCTTACCACCCATCATGCCTTGCATTTCTAACTTAAGTGCTACTTAACTCACTAAAGTCTTTTTGACGCTATAGACCAAGGCGGATCTCTCATCTTTCCATGAACTATTCTTATCCTTCGCAGCATTTATTCCAGTACGGCGACTATGTAGTATTTTATATGATACATGTTTACACTGCTGTACGTGTCACAAGGTCAGGGACTGCACTTTATTTTGTCAGAGCCATATCTTCATTATTTGACATGGACTTTGTGTGTAAGGCTATACACAGTATTTAGTACCTGTATTATGTCAGAAACTTTGTTGTCTTTTCTAAATAATGTTTATAATTTCTGTGTATTCTTATTCTCTGAAGATAGAAAACAGTTTATTTAACCAGGCTGCATTATTAGATTTATAAATTATTTTTATTTGCTTATTTTATTGAATTTATGGGGGCGACATTAGTTAAGAAAATTATATAGGTTTAAAGTATACAGTTCTATCATACATCATCTGTATATTCTTTATGTATTCACCTCCCAAAGTTGTCTACTCTTATAAATAATGTAATTAATTCTGGAATTCATGAAGTCATGGGTATTATTTGTTGAGTTCCCTAAAAACAGAACTCGATGCAGAAGTAATTTATTGAGGAATTCTCTGAGAAGAAAACTGAAGGGAGTGAGCAAAGAATAAGGTACAGGTAGAAGCTAGTAAAGATATGGTTCGAGATGTCTATTCTTTGCCTGGTATCAGAGGGGTCTCTGGAATGAAATCGTACCACAGGGGTGGTTCCATCTGAAAACCAGGGACCTATGGTGTTACACCCGTTAGTCTTTAGCCACAAACGTCCTGTATGTGTTTAAGTATGCAGGTGTGAACATACAGGGCCTGAACTGTAAAGGGGATGTAGGCAAGGCACCAACAGCATCTGGTACATGGAAGATTCCTGGAAGTTGAATGGAAGAAGTCTCAGATATTAAGTAGGATTTTGATACATAACCTGTAGGGAAAGCACATTCTTAGAAGAAGGAATAAAACAACGTAAAGGAAGTCCCGATCATGCTGTTTGGGGAAATGAGTTTTAAATAAAATAGAGGCTAAACGAGGAATGGCTATTTAGAGACAAATTATAAAAATAGATTGGATCTATATCACAAAAGATCTTAAAATCAATCTCACATAAAAGATGCATTGTTCAATGAAGATATTTCATTCAATAGATATATTTATATGATTTTGAGTTATTTTAAAAGTCTAAATATCTGAAAATATAAAGATCTTTACTGTTGAGGCACAAAATTTTACTTTTCTCTATACTATTGAGTGTTACATTAGTTTGGGTAAACACAGAATTGTAAGGTATTATACCTGGTGTTGAGAAACTTACACTATATGAGAAAATACATGTACAGTAATCTCACCTTTACCCCAACCCCTCTCTTAATTTTATATTACAAGGAAAGGTTATTCTAAAACATTTTAACTTTTATATTTTTAGATGTAGAAATTGAAAAATGTGTTTTAAAGAAAATGCCATGAAAACAGTGCAATGAAAACCAGATAAGGATTTTGTGGACGTGTTAGAATATTTTGAGCCCATAAACAGTATTTAAATTATTTAAAGAAATCTTTCCATGCACAATTATTAGTGAGTCATAAATGTAATACTTACAATGTAATGTTTATTGAAGAAGATACAAGACACAAGAAACATTTTACTTAGGACAATGATACCTCAGTCCCCTTCAAAGTAGGTACCTTTGGACCTCATACAGTTCTCCCAATTGCCATCAGCTGCCCTGTCATATTTTCCTGAATCTCACTGAAGGTCTGAAATCTCTTCCCTTTCAAAGGTGATTTTAGTTTTGGGAAAAGGCAGAAGTTGCAGGGCACCAAATTGGGCTGTAGCAGGGCTGAGTCTCCTGGGTGATTTGATGAGACATGCATTATGCGTGAGCTGGCATGTTGTCACAGTGAAGCTGCCAATCACCAGTTGCCCGTAGCTGCAGCCTTCTGAATCATCTAAATAGTTTCCTCAGAGGAATGTTGAAGCTTAATGCAAAATTTCATGCAGCTTTGTTGCTCTATTCAGTCATTTTGCATGTGATGACCACAGTCATATGCACACGCTCACACAACGGTGTCTATTGCCCACCCCCAACTAGTACAGTGAAGTCGTCATTGTTCACACATGTGCATTCCAGTCCACTCTTCTTGGCTTCCAGGTTGTACTGATCGGTGTTGCACAAACCATTCTCATTATATTAACAATGGCTGGGCTTTTCTGGACAGACCTGTACACACCCCATCACCATTTATATAAATCACATTCCTGAAACAATAAAATAAAGCCCTATACTTACTACACCCCCAGAAGCAGATATTCATGTCCAGAAGCAGATAAGGATGATATTATTTTGTAGAGTGGTTCAGAGGCTTAGTAACAATATCCAAGCTTTTTCAAGCTCTTATTTGTGCACACGCCCTTCTTACATCCACATCTGCTTAATTCCATATTTATTTCCTGCCAATTTCAAATGTTCTCCCTGACCTTTGACTCTCCCAGGAGAAGTTCTCCCTGCTGGTTCATGTCTTGGTGCCTTTGACTAAGTTGTTTTCTGTACCCCGAGTTGTGTATGCTGAACACCTTATATCTCAAGGTTCAACTCAAAGAAATATTCCTCTGTGAAGTGTTTCTGTCCTCCTCCAACAGAGAAAGATAGTTCTCTCTTCTTAGGTCCTCACACAGAACCCTCTATTTGTTATATTGCATTGCAATTTTTATTCACTGTGCTGCATTGGAGTTACTTATTTACCAGTCTCTTTTCCATTATACTGTTGTCAGCTGCTAAATTCTGTGCCTGTGGCTTACTTGTCTTGTTTATCATGACTGACACAGGGCAGAATAATGTACAGAAAGTTAAAATGGGACTTGTCTGTCTCAGAGTTTTTACCAAGGCCACGAAGCAGAGAATAATATGTATCAAGTGTTTTAGACAGTCTGTGTGAGCTTGCAGTGGGGCTTCTGAAAACCACTCTCTGCACAGATTTCAGATAAACACTAAATAAGTACATGAATAAGGTTAACTTGCAGTAGACTGTTGCTTCACTGTAAGCTTAAGTCCTTGTGCTTTTCTTTCTTTCATATATGTAACTTACATAGTTCTGGAATTTTTCAAACCAGATAGGAAAGGTTCATCAGTCCACCAGTACATTTCAGTTTCCACCTCTCATTGCTCTGTCACTGACACATTTTTGTTGAAAATGAGTCCCTTGTGGCCCAGTGTGTTCTGCCTACTCTGGCTCCCTTGCTAGTTTAGATTCCTGCACAGGAAGAGATGACAGACAGTTCAGAGTTGATTTTCTAAAGCTTTAGTTTTGTTTTTATGTACTCTGCTATGTCTCTGAAAAATGATACCACTGGTAAGTCTAGTAGTGCTTCTGTATCCATCTACAACCTCCTATAACCAGTTTCCCCAAGGCCCTTTATTGCTGCGGTCTTGATTGATTTTTCTTTTGGGGACTTTTGAGGCCTTGTCAACATTTATGGACCATGTTATTTAGGGATCTCTTTGGGACTTAATTACATAGATTTTTTAAATACTTACCTTTAAAAGTCTTTTGGAAATATTCAGATTTTCTCTCCTTTCCTCTGAGGGGAATCCTTGGGCTTGTAACAATTTACCCTCCTTTGCTTGGGTAACATCCTTTCCATACCAAAGATTTATGAGAGTGATAATCTTCTCAGGCCACCAGAAGTCCAGTTGCACCTTCTGCCAATGCAGTGGGTGACTACCCAGCTACATTTGCACAAGTAACAAGAAATGTGCTAATCCATGTTGACTTTTCAAGTTTACCTGGACTTGCAACTGAGAACTTCTCTTGATAAAACACTTTTTTTTACAAAAATATTTTATTTATCTTTAGAGAAAGGGAGAGAGAAAAAGAGGGAGACAAGCATCAGTGTTTGGATTCCTCTCACGCACCCCGACTGGGGACCTGGCCCACAACCCAGGCATGTACCCTGACTGGGAATTGAACCCATGACCCTTTCGCTCACAGACTGGCACTGAATCCACTGAGCCACACCAGCCAGGGCAGTAAAACACTTCTTTACACCTCATCGGTAAATCTTGATTTAAGAGTGAAGAAAAAGCCCTGGCTGGTGTAGCTCAGTGGATTGAGAACAGGCCTGCAAACCACACAATCCAGGTTCGATTCCCAGTCAGGGCACATGCCTGGGTTGTAGGCCAGTTCCCGGCAGGGGACACACCAGAGGCAACTATACATTGATATCTCTCTCCCTCTCTCCTTCCCTTCCCCTCTAAAAGATAAATAAATTTAAAAAATTTTTTAAAAAGAGTGAAGAAAAAAAATTATTCTAATAGCATAATAGACAATATTTCAGTTATTTATTTGAGAATATTAGCAAATGTTTGACATTGCATGTTATAAAATATGAATTTAAGCATGTTTCTAAGAAGAAATTTAGTTATTGCTGAATACCAGATAAGACTCTATCATGGGAACCATACAGAATTATTCGCATCTCTGCTATGAATAAACAATTGAGAATGAAGTTTCATCTGTTAGAATCATGGATAAAATAGTATTTTGGATATTTTAAAATTTGACTTTATGTAACGATTTTAAGGAAATAAAAAGAGTCATTATACCTTTTCAGGCACTATTTATATTTTTATTGAGTAATAAGTAATGCTTATTGAGTAATTTATTCATTTAACGAATAATTTTTGTGTTTTGGTAGCACTGTGCTGGGGCCATAGAATTAAAAAATGAACAAAAAAAATCACATCATTGCCCCCCAGGAGCCTACATACTAATTGGAAAGACACACCCACACACATATACATATTATATATTTTATTTCCTCAAAGTGAGCATGTGGAATAAGTGTACATAGGGAAACTCAGATGACGTTTGTATAGAAAACATAGTGCCTCCAATAAATTAGATAGCTGGTCCAGGTTCATTTGGAACTTTTGAAAACATATCTCTGATTCTTGTGAGACCATATGACAGGGGTGTCAAACTCATTTTCACCAGGACCACATCAGCCTTGCTGTGGCCTTCAAAAGGCCAAAATAATTTTAGGACTATATAAATGTAACTACTCCTTAACTGTTAAGGAGTTAAAACTACATTCAGCCCTTTGAAGGCAACAGCGAAATTGATGTGGCCCCTGGTGAAAATGAGTTTGACACCCCTGCTATATGAGGTATTATATTCTCTATTTATATATATAATGTTTATAGTATAATATGTATAGTGTGTATGCAATATATAAAAATCAGGTTGATCAAAAAGAACTTAAAATGTTAAATAAAATGTAAAAGCTAAATAATATATAGAAATATAAAAATAAGTAAACAAAAGTCCCCAGAGAGCATAGATTTAAGCACAATGTAAGGTTAAAAAGTGAAACTGAATTCAGAGAATGCTTTCATTCTAGCTTGAAAGTTTACTGAAGGAAGAGGGACTTGAGGATTAAGAAATCATAATTTAGTGAGGTCAGTGATGTCATCAGTGGCTCATTTGAGTTAAAGTGTTTAGAAGCAATAGTCTTACATTAGCACACTAGAATTTCTGAAGGGGTTTACTCATAATCAAAAACATCTATAGAAAAAGGGTCTTCTTAAAATAAGATTTGTTAAACAAAATCTGATAAATCAATTAAGATTCAAGTATGAGTGTTTATACATTTCCTCTGCAAACAACAATATTGGTAGAAGTTTTCAGTAACATCATGAAATATATTGATTGTTATGTAAAAGAAGTGCCTACAGATTTTCAGACAATCTGTATCTGGAAAGATGCCTTAAAATACTTGAAAATTGGCAGGTGCTTCCCAATACCCTAATGCGACTGATTATACTATATTTTTTGTTCCTAAGCTATATCCTGGAAATGAATTGACTGACTCTATAAAGGCAGGGGTCTTTTGTCTGTTGTGTTCACTAAATATCCCATGGATGGTCAAACCTGGCATGATGTAGTAGTCATTCAGTAAATATGTCCGTTAAATGAGTAAAAGACAGAACTGAAGAAAGCCTATTTATTTCACATATTTCCCTATGGTATTGCAAGAATAAATTTATCATCATTGCTTATTTTTATTTATTATACTGATAGTTTATCTCTTCTATGCCCATTTACTGAGTTTTGTATTTTTCTTTATTTTTTGTGCAACTCGGATTTATCTTTCCTGTAAGTTTCTGTATGGTAATTAATTTTGCCAACTGAAAAAAATGGGTCAAAGTATCCTATTTTTATTTATATGCATGTTTGATATAACCACTACTATTTTGTGTGTATGTACATATAGATACTGTACACATACCCTAGACACATTATAAATATACATACTATACTTAGAGCATACAACACCTCACATGGTCATCCCACTATCAGATATTTTTTTTAATTCCAAAATGAAGGTGGGTCGGCTAGCCCATTTATTTGAGATACTATGTTTTCTATATGACTGTCATCTGAATTTCTTTACATACAATTACTCACCTGCTCACTTTGAGAAAAAATGTGTTTTGGCCTATGGCCACACCTCTCTGAATGACCCCAATCTCGTCTCATCTCAGAAGCTAAGCAGGGTCAGGCCTGGTTAATACTTGGATAAGAGAAAAAATGTGTTTCGTGCCCATTATATGTAAGGCAGAATACTTAGAGTATGAAATTAATTGTGGACAACTGTGAAAAGAATTGTAAATTCTCAAATGTTTTCCTCTCCTATTGCTTTGCTTATCTTACATTGTTATTTTCTCTTGAATACCTAGTATTTTTAGGTTATTGGCTTTTGTTCAAGTTATCTATTGCTGTAAAACATTTTTCTCCCTAAATCTTAGTGACTCAAAATAAGAACAAGACTTATTTTGCCATGAACCTGTGAATGGATATGGCTTGACAGGAACAGTGTATTTCTTCTCTACTCTGAGTCCCCAGGGAGAACTTGAAGCATGGGGACTAGAATCTCTCCCTCCCCAGCTTTACTGAGGTATACTGACATACAAAATGATATATATTTAAAGTAAACAGTGTGATGATATGATATACATATACTTTGTGAAATGACTGCAACAATCAGGTTAACTCCTATGAGGTCTGTCCAAAAAAAGTCCAGCCCTTTTTAATATAGACACAGCAGTGTGCATGACCTTGATGTAACCTGGCAGCCAAGGATAGTGGACTGGAATGTGCGTGTGTGAACAACAATGACTTCACTGTGATAGTGGAGGTCATTGAGTGAGCATGTGGACTGTGTGGCCATCATATTCAAAATGACTGAGAGAATAGAGAAAAAAATCTGCATCAAATTTTGTGCACCTTCATGTATCACATCTCAAGCAGAGTTTTTTTTTGGTGAAACATCAAACCACCCATGTGACTCAGCCCCCCTATAGCCCAGATTTGGTGCCCTGTGACTTCTGGCTTTTTCCAAAACTAAAATTACCTTTGAAAAGGAAAAGATTTCAGACTGTCAATAAGATTCAAAAAACACACTGGGGCAGCTGTTGGCAAGTGAGAGAGTAGTGTGTGGTCCCAAGGTGCCTACTTTGAAGTGGACTGAGGTGTCATTGTCCTATGTACAATGTTTCTTAGATCTTGTATCTCCTTCAATAAATGTCACTATTTTTCATATTACATGGCTGAATACCTTCTGGACATACCTTATATATCACATCACAAAGTTGACACTTGTTTTTTGTGGTGGGAATGACTAAGATATACTTTCCTAGCACCTTTCAAGTATCTAATACAACATTATTAACTATGGGCACCATGCTGTACATTAGGTCTGCAGAACTGAAGCTGAAGGCTTGTACCCCTTTACCAGCCTTGCCCAATTTTCCTATTCCCCAGCCCCTTGTTTCTACCATTCTACTATTTCTATGAGTTTGAAGTTTTTAATTCATATGTAAGGGAAATCATACAGTATTTTTTCTTGTTTGGCTGATTGTATAATTGTCAGGTACACTACTTGTGAAGTGTTACAGTGTTATTTGAAAGTAGACTTGCACCCCAATGTTCAGAGTAGCACAATTTACAATAGTCAAGTGCTGGAAGCAGCCTGAATGCCCATCAGTAAATGGATGGATCAAAAAACTGTGGTGCTCCCCACCTCCCTCCCATTTCTGCCCCCCACCCTAGTTATTGTCCATGTGTCCTTTATATTTCACAATGGGATATTATGCAGCAGAAAGAAAAAGAAAGAAAGAAAAAGAAAGAAAGAAAGAAAGAAAGGAAGGAAGGAAGGAAGGAAGGAAGGAAGGAAGGAAAAGAAAGGAAGGAAGAAAGAAAGAAAGGAAGAAAGAAAGAAAGAGCTCCTACTCTTCACAACAGCATAGATGGAATTGGAGAGCATTATACTAAGTGAAATAAACCAGGGGTGGAAGAGAAATACCATATGATCTCACCTATAAGTGGGACCTAACCAACAGAACAAATAAGGAAGCTAAACACAACCAGAGACATTGAAATACAGAATAAATAACAGTTCCCAGAGAGGAGGGGGGAGAGGGGTAATAGGGGAAGGAGCATCAAGGAGCAATATAAAGGACACATGGACAAAGCCAAAGAAAGTAGGTTCAAGGGTGGGAGGTGGGGGTGGGTAGGATGAAGGGCATGGTGGGGGGAAAATGGAGACAGCTATACTTGAATACTAATAAAAAAAGTAGACTTGGACTAAAACTATAAATGTATATTGCAAACTCAAGGACAACGACTAAAAGAAGTAAAAAGGAGTAAATGATGTGCTAACAAAAGAGAGACATACAATCATAAAAAATTCTCAATTAAAATCACAACAGGAAGAAGAGTAGAAAACAAAAATTGGAATAAAGAATAAGGATAACAAATAGAAAAATATAGAAATTAAAGGTAACTATTAATCCAACTATACCAGTAACTACTTTGAATGTCAATCTTCTGGATGAACCAATTAAAAGACAAGACTGTCAGACTGGACCAAAAATAAGAACTGACTATATGTTGTCAGAAGTAATCTTCTTTAAAAATAAAGACATAGCCCTGGCTGGTATGGCTCAGTGGAGTGAGTGCTGGCCTGTGAACCAAAGGGTCACTGATTTGATTCCCAATCAGGGCACATGCCTGGTTGCAGCTAGGTTCCCAGTTGGGTGCAGGAGAGAGGCAACCACACATTGATGTTTCTCTCCCTCTTTTCTCCCTCACTTCCCCTGTAAAATAAATAGATAAAATCTTTAAAAAAGATATAGATTAAGAAAACATGGATGTCAAAAAATAGATATTTAAAAATATACATGTCACTGCTAATCACATGAAGACAGTGGTAGATATATTATTTGCAGACAAAGCTAACTTCAATGCAATGAAAAGCTACCAAGAATAAAGACAGGTATTACATAATCATACTGGGGTCAGTTGTTGAAGAAGATATAAGAATTCTTAATGTTTATAAACTTCACAACAGAGTGTCAAACTATTTAAGGAAAAAACTAAAAGAATTGCAAAGAGAAAAAAGAATCCACTATCATAGTTGAAGACTCCAAAACCCCTGTCTCAGAAATGGAAACATAAAGAATGCAGAAATCAGTGAGGCAAGGAGTTAAGCTCAATGGTTTGATCCAACAACTGGATGCAATTTACTTATATTAATGACTTCAACAGCAGCAGAGTAAACATTCTTCCCAAGCTAACACAGAACATTTATTATGACAGAGAACGTTTTGGGCCATAAAACACACTTTAACAGTCTAAAAGGGTAGAAATCATGCAATGCCTGCTCTCAATCCACAATGGAATTAAATTAAAAACCAACACCAGAAAAAAAACTGGAAAGTCCCAAAATAGGTGATGACTAAACAACACACTTCTAAATATACACTGGTCAAAGAAGAAGTCTCTCCCTGGCTGGTGTGGCTCCATGGATTGAGTGCTGGCCTGCAAACCAAAGGGTCACCAGTTTGATTCCCAGTCAGGTCACATGCCTGGGTTGTGGACCTACCCGGTCCCCAGTTGGGGGCACACCAGAGACAACCATGCATTGATGTTTCTCTTCCTTTCTTTCTCCCTCCCTTACCCTTAGTCTGAAAATAAATAAGAAAAACCTTTAAAAAAAGAAATCTCAATAAATTCAAAAATATTTTAAACTAAATAAAAACAGCATCAAAATTTGGGGAATGTAGCAAGAGTAATGTTTATAAGAAAATTTACAACATTGAATGAATACATTTGCAAAGTAAAATGTTTGAAAACAAGTAATTTAAGTTTCTACTTTAGGAAACTAGTAAGAAGGATAAACTAATCCAAAGTAAGCATAAGAAAAAATAATAAGAATTAGAGTCAAAACTAATTAGATTAAAAACAGGAAATCTACAGAGGAAATTAATGAAAACAAGCTAATTTGCTGAAGAGAAGAAAAATTATGTCTCCAATCAGTATAACTACAAAGGAGAAGAGAGAGGAAAAGAAAGGAGAGAGTACAGAAAATTTTTCATGTCATAAATTCAAGAAGGGGCATCATTGTAAATCCCATGAACATTAAAAGGATAATGAAATAATACTATGAACAGCTCTATGTCTGTATTTTGATAACCTAGATAAAATGATCCAGTTCCTCGAAGGACACACTTAGCAAATACACTAGAAATAGCTGATCTGAATAGACTTATTTATTAAAGAAATTGAGTGAATAATCACTAACCTTTTACAACAGAAAGCACAGGCCCTGACGGAGTTACTGGTAAATTCTATGAAGCATTTCAGGAAGAAATTATACCAATTCTTATATTCTCTTTCAGAGAATAGAAGCAGAGTGAGTACTTCTTAACTCATTCCATGAGGCCAGCGTAAGCCTAATACCCAAACTGGGTAGAGATACTGCAAGAGAAGAAAACTAAAGATAAAATATCTTTCATGAACAAAGATGCAAAAAACTCAACAAATTTTAGCAAACTGAATCCTAAAGTGTATACAAAGAATTATACACCAAAACCAATTGGGATTTGTCTCAGGTATGTAAGCCTGGGTTAACATTCAAAATCAGTTAATATAATTTATCACAACAATGGGCTAAAAAAAACAACAACCCAGAAACAGGGACTTTCGGCCAAGATGGAGGAATAGGTAGATGCACTGTACTTCATTGTACAACCCAAACAAGGACAACAACAATTTAGAAACAAAATAACCAGAACTGGCAGAAAATTGAACTTTGTGGAAGTCAGACAACCAAGGAGTTAAAATAGACACATTCAGACTAGTATACAGGGCAGAATCAGGAGGCCAAACAGAGAGGGGTCATAGCACAAAAAGTGGTGGCACTGTTCTTGCAAGGAAGCCTGGGCACACAAGACCTCAGCAGGCAGACCCTGGGTATGGGGTGGCAATGGGGCAGACCCAGCAAGACGGCAATTGTGAAGCCAGGCACTACATGCAAGATGGCTAGCTGACTGGGTGGTCCCATATTCTCATGCAGGTAAACCAGGTGAAATTGAGACAGACCGTGCAACCCAGGGTCCCAGCACAGGGAAATAAAGCCTCAAAATACTGATTGAAAACAACTGTGGGGGTTGGGGTGCTGGGAGAGACTCCCATCCTCACAGGAGAGTTCCTTGGAGAGACCTGTTGGGTCCTAGAACATACACAAGCCCACCCACATGGGAATCAGCACCAGAAAGGCTGAGTCTGCTTGGGGGAAGTGGCGAAAGGGGCTGAAATCTGACAGAGAGCTGAGCGAGTGCCCTTGTTCCCTCTCTGACTCTGCCCCCACATGCAGCATCACAACCCAGCAACTAGGTTGCCCCACCCTGGTGAACACTTAAGGCTCTGCCTCGTACTTAACAGGTGCAACAAGACAAAAAAAATGCCCCAAACGAAAGAACAGATCAAAGCTCCACAGCAAATACAACTAAGTGACGAAGAGATAACCAACCTATCAGATGCACAGTTCAAGGCACTGGTGATCACAATGCTCACAGAATTGGTTTAATTTGGTCACAAATTAGATGAAAAAATGAAAGCTACACTAACTGAAATGAAGGAAAATGCACAGGGAACTAACAGTGATAGGAAGAAAACTGAACTCAAATCAATGGAGTGGACCAGAGGAAGAAAGAAACAACCAAACAGAAAAGAATAAAGAAACAAGAATTCAAAAAAAAATGAGGAGAGGCTTAGGAACCTCCAAGACATCTTTAAATGTTCCAACATTCAAATTATAGGGGTACCAGAAGGGGAAGAGGAAGAACAACAAGTGGAAAACTTATTTGAACAAATAATAAAGGAGAACTTCCCCAGTCTGGCAAAGGAAATAGACTTCCAGGAAATCCAGGAAGCTCAGAGAGTCCCAAAGAAGTTGGACCCAAGAAGGAACACACCAAGGCACACCATAATTACGTTAGCCAAGATTAAAATGAAGGAGAGAATCCTAGAAGCAGCAAGACATAAGGAGACAATCATCTACAAAGGAGTTACAATCAGACTGTTAGCTGATTTCTCAAAAGAGACCTGGCAGGCAAAAAGGGGCTGGAAAGAATTATTTGAAGTCATGAAAGGCAAGGACCTACATCCAAGATTGCTCTATCCAGCAAAGCTATCATTTAGAGTGGAAGGGCAGATAAAGTGCTTCCCAGATGACATCAAGTTGAAGGAGTTCATCATCACCAAGCCCTTATTATATGAAATGTTAAAGGGACTTATCTAAGAAAAAGAATATAAAAATATGAACAGTAAAATGGCAGCAAACTCACAATTATTAACAACCACATGTAAAACAAAAACAAAAACATACTAAACAAACAACTAGAGCAGGAACAGAACCACAGAAATGGAGATCAGATGGAGGGTTAGCAGCAAGCGAGTGGGAGGAGGAGAAGAGGGGAGAAGGTACAGAAAATAAGTAGCATAGATGGTAGGTAGAAAATGGGAGGAGGGCAAGAATAGTATGGGAAATGTAGAAGCTAAAGAACTTATGACACATGAACATAACTAAAGGGGGCAAATGTGGGTCGGGGAGGGGTGTCCAGTGTGGAGAGGAATGAAGGAGGCCATGGGACAACTGTAATAGCATAATCAATAAAATATATTTTAAAAAGACAAAAAAGCAAGAGCATATCAGTAGATACAGCAATTCATTTGACAAAATTCAACACCCATTCATTTTTAAAAAAACTCTTAGTGAACTAGGAATAGAAGGGAGCTTTCTAAACCTGATAAAGGATGTCTACAAAAGAACCTACAGCCAACATTATACTTAATGGTGAGAAACTCAAAGCTCTTCCACTAAGATCAAGTAGAGAGTGAGGATGCTTCCTTCTACCAGTGCTTTTTAACATCATACATGAAATCTTGGCTAATGTAATAAGGCAAGAAAAGGCAATACAAGGTATATTTATTGTAGAGTAAAAAATAAAAGTGTTTTTGTTTACAGAAGATATGATCATGTATGTAGAAAACCCAAAATAATTTATCAGTGACCCCAAAACCACCCTCAGGAAACAATAACCAATTATAACAATGGTTTAAGGTGCAAGATTAATGTACAAAAGTCGATCACTTTTCAGTATACTGACAATGAAGAAGCAGACATTGGAATTAATAACACCATACCATTAATATTAACACCCCCAAAGTTAAATACTTAGCTATAAATATATCATCTATATGAAGAAATTTATAGAACTCTGATGAAAAAGTCAGAAAATAACTTAATTAATGGAGAGGCATTTTATACTTATGGATAGGAAGAATCGGTAGTGTCAAGATGTCAGGTCTTCCCAATTTAGTCTATAGATTTGATGCATTTCCATTAAAAATGTCAACGTTATTGTATGGACATCGATAAACTTATTCTTAACTTTATGTGGGAAGACAAATGACCCAGAATAGTCAACACAATTTTGAAGAAGAACAAAAGTTTGAGGACTGGTACTACCCCGCTTCAAGACTTGCTGTAAAGCTACTGTAATCAAGGCAAAGTGGTATTGGCAAAGTGATAGACAGATCAATGGAACAGAATAGAGATCAGAAATAGTTCAAAAATACTCATGCCAACAAATGGTACTGGAACAACTAGACATCCACAGGCAAAAAAAGGAATCTAGTTATGGACCTTATACTGTCCACAAATATGAATTAAGATAGTACATAAATATAAATGTAAAATATAAAACGTTAAAAATTTTATTAGATGACAGGAAAACCCTTAGATGGCATTGGATATGGTGATACCTTTTTAGATAAATCAAAGACACAAATACTTGATAGCCTATCCTTAATTAAAATAAAAAAAATTCTGTTCTGTGGAAGACATTATCAAGAGATACTTTGAATGATGTTGTTTGATGGATATGCTATTACATACTCCAAACTCATAGAGAGTGCAATACAAAGTGAATCCTATGGACTTTAGGTGATTATCTGTGTCAATATACATTTATCTTTGGTAAAATATGTACCATTCTAGTTTGTGATTATGATAATGGAGGAAGCTATGCATGTTTGGGAGAAGGGAATATATGGAAAACGTCTGTAGCTTTCTCATAATTTTGTTCTAAGTCTACACCTCTGAAAAAAATAAAACCTTTAAAAATAAATGAAAATGTCATTCGTGATTTGGACAAATTTTTATTCTTTTTAGTTAGCCTAGGGAGAGACTCGACTTCCCCAAGAACATCTTTGAATTGTTAACACAATTATGGATCCTTGGCAAGGAATAAGAGAATGGCTGATGAAAGGAATACCAGCATCTGCCTCACTAATGTGATTTAAATCATATGATATTTAAATATGAATCTCAAATGTATTTTTGTCTTTTCACATTTAACATTTTAAAGTTCTCTCCCAGTGTGCGGCTATGATATTTTCTTTCTTTTCAGTCTTATTAAGATTTATTGATAGATTAAAATTTTGTGTATTTAAGGGATCTACTGTGATATTTGGTATACATATAGACTATGAAGTAATCACCATAATCAGGCTACTTATGTATATCACCTTATGTAGTTAACATTTTTATGTATACAAGGGTTTGAGAACACAGTATTTTCTTAGCAAATTGTAAGTATGCAATACAGTGTTGCAGTGTAGTTACTGCAACTTGCAGTGACCACAGTGTTAAGTATAGTCACACTACTGTATATTCAATGTCCAGAACTTGCATAAGTGAAACTTTGTCCCCTTTCACCAATATCTCCCCACTTTTCTGTCCCTCAATCTCTGGCAGTCACCACCTTACTCTGATTCTGTGAGTTTGACTACTGTCGATTTCACGTATAAATGAATCATGGAGTACTTGCTTTTTTGTGTTGGCTTAATTTACTTAGCATAAGGTCTTCCATGTTCATCTACATTGGCACAAATGGCAGGGTTTCCTTTATTTTAAAGGTTGAATAATATTTGTGTTGAATAATATTCATGTGTGTATCACGTATTTTTCATCAATGGACATTTAGATTATTTCTCTTCCTTTGGCTATTGTGAAAATGCCGCAGTGAACTTTGAAATGCAGATATCTCTTCAAGATACTGATTTCGTTGTTTTAAAAAGTAAATAGCCTGAAGTGGGATTGTTGGAATATATGGTAATTCTATTTTTAGTTTGGGGGGGATCCTCCATAATTTCTTCCACAGTGGCTGCGCCATTTACATCTCCACCAACATTGTATAAGAGTTCTCTTTTCTCCACATTATAACCAACATTCACTATTTTTTGTCTTTGTAGTAATGGCCATTCTTACAACCGTGGAATGGTATCTCATTGTGGTTTTGACTTTCATCTACCTGATGATTATATTTTAAAAGATTTTATCTGTTTACTTTTAGAGAGAGAGGAAGGGAGGGAGAAAGAGACAGAGAGAGAAACATCAATGTGTGGTTGCCTCTCACGTGGCCCCACCAGAAACCTGGCCTACAACCCAGGCATGTGCCCTGACTGGGAATTGAGCTGGCGACCCTTTGGTTCGCAGCTTGTGCTCAATCCACTGAGCTACACCAGCCAGGGCTGATGATTATTGATATTGAATACCTTTTTATATATCTGCTGGATTTTTCTATGTCTTTCTTTGAGAAATGTTTATTCAGGTTTTTGTCTATTTTTATATGGTTATTTGTTTTTTTTTACTACGAGTTATAGGAGTTCCTTATGTATTATAGATATTAACTGCTTATTGGATATATGGTTTGAAATATTTTCTTCAATTCCATAGGTTGTCTTTTTATTCTTTTTAAAAAAGATTTTATTAATTTATTTTTAGAGAGAGGAGAAGGGAGGGAGAAACAGAGAGAGAGAAACATCAATGTGTAGTTGCCTCTTGCTTACCCACAAATGGGTAAGCAGATTTTCCCCCATTGTGTTGCTGGAATCCTTGTCAAAGGTGAGTTGACCAAAATTACATGGGGATTGCATTACATTGTCCCAGGAGTAACACAGCCTTACTCCTGCCACATTCTGTTTATGAGAAGAAAATCATCAAGGCTGGCCCTTTTTGAGTGGTGGGGAAATGGAGCCCATCCTTAAGGGTAAGAGGCTCAAATGTACTGCGGACATGATTTAAGCTATCACAGCTTAAATCATACATGATATTATGTTAAGATAATATTTCTCCATCATAAATTATATTATGGTACGATAATTTTGAAATTTCACAATTTTTTCATTTACAATCAATTCCTGTTATTCTCAAATTATTTCTGCATATTTTCTCATGTTTTAAAAAGTAAAAGCCCCAGCTATTTACATTTCCCCAAATATTTTTGATCTTAAAGAAAATTATCTTTATTTCCTTTATAAATTAAGACAGGAAGATTTTAGGATGAAGTATACCCAGCCTTCTGCTTTTACTCTCCTAAAAATTAGTCATATGTGTTCAGCATATTTAATCACAAACCTTTGTAGTATATGTATGAAAATAGTACTAAATTAGAAAAATATTGGTACTAATTCACTAGGTTCCTGACTTTGGTTACTAGAGAAGTCAGAGTTGAAGTAAAAAATGTATCATCTGAAAGAAGAAGATTTTAATTTTTGTAGCCGTGACTGACTGGGGAACTACCCACTTTTATGGTACCTTACCAGCTCTCACTACTGAAGGCCAAGACAGCTCCTCACTGATTTTTCTTCCCTATGTTGTTCCACCATCATCGGGAGTCTTGCCTTATTGATTTAAATTCTCCTTAGATCAAGTATAATTTTCATTTGTTTTTCTCCTTGGTTTTGTGTACAGAAATAAGTCTGAGAAAACAAGGTTATCTTCTCTTGTGACAAAAAATCTTACAAAATTATATGTACTTCTTAATATAATTTAAGATAATATTTATTTTTTACATTTTAAATGTAATCTCAGGGAGAAAGCAAATATTTGTAGGGCAAGTTTCAATATTCAGCTAACCATGTGTACTCACTCTTCTTATTCATGAAATTATGTGAGTAAACAGAATTTAAAAATTTCCTGTATTCTTAAAAAAAAAACTGCTTGGTAAGTTAAAGGAGTTGTCTTCATTTGTGTAAGTGTTCTTTTCCTCAGCAATTTACTTAATGTGTTTTATTTCAGTTTTTTTTAGTTGCATTGACATGTGTGTGTATCTCTATCCTTCCCTGCCTACCTTTCTATGTCTCTGTATCTATCATTGATTATTCAATGGATCTGTCAAATGGTTAACAATAAAATATTATTATAGGGGTACAGTGCATTTTCTAGAACTAAGGAGTTGGAGGACTGCTGACCCTGGGAAAGCCTGGAGCAGCCCTGAGTGGAGCACAGCTAACCCGCTCGCTTCATCCCTTCCTCTGCTTCTCCTCAGTCTATTGCTTCACTCTTTTCTCTTTTTCCAGACAAGCTTTTCCTCTTCTCAGTTTACATGGGCAAGAATGGCCGCTGCCAGTGACTTCTCTATCCTTCTAGAGAGCTGAGAGTTTGATTTTAGAATCTCTTATACAGAATTTTAGGTTTCTGAGGAAGGATTGATCTGCCAATATGTATCAGTTTTTAGCCCTGGAAAGAATAATTGTGGCCAAGGAGTGAGTTTATTTTAAATACATATGTGACCTGATGAAAGATTCAAGTGTTGGATGGGTTGCTGTGGAGAAGAGATGATTAGTCCCTGAGAATAAAGCATGTGCAAGGGTGTGCACATGCATGTTGTGTGTATGTGTGCACACACACAAATGTGTGCCTATGCCTCCATATTGTGGTATGAGGTTGGTGCTTATGTGTCAGTTAGAGAAAAAAACAGTATTCATTCACTTTCTAAGGTTAGCCCTATGTCTTTGCCAAATCAATTTTTTTAAAGATGAGTCCATTTCCTTCTCTGGTTGATTTATTATAGTCCATGAAATACATTGTATAATATTGGGATGGAAGATCCAGCAATACATAGAATAAGCTGACAAAGCCATTAATTTTAAATTAATACTGCTATTTTCATAGAGGATTATATCCATATTTGGTGAAAATTTAAAACATTGCTTTTTTACAACAGTATTGAGATTTTGAAACATTTATACTATACTGTGTTGTCAGGAATAACATTGACTGAACCTTCAGGGTGATAGCCTATAGAATAGCAAAATCAAAAGACAATTAATTATAAATAAGGTACAGAAAATAGCATAGACATTAGGTAGAAAATAGATAGGGGGGAGGGCAAGAATAGTAGGGGAAATATAGAATCTAAAGAACTTGAGACACATGGATATAAACTAAAGGGGGGAATGGTGGGGGAGGGGGTGTGCAGGGGGGTGAGGGGAATGAAGGGGGGAATAGAACAACTGTAATGGTCTAATCAAAATAAATTTTAAAAAGATAAATAAATAAATAAATAAATAAATAAGAGGCTGAGGTTTAACTATTTTTTATCATTTGAAATGATCCATGAAAAGAAACACTTTTTATACATTAGTCTAAATATAAAAATAAACTGCCACTTATAAAATAAATTAACCATCTCAGAAAACAGCAGTAGCTTTATAATAAAAAGGAAAGCAATAGACTTTAGTTCTTTTATGCAAGTATTTCTAGTTATTGAAGTTTCAACACTACAGAATTTTAATTTTCACCTAAATTGTTATTAGGGTCTAATAATTTTCAAATTATTTCCTGACAGTACTGCAGAATTACTTTTTATTTCAAAGGAAGAAAATGATATTATAACAGAGGCATTCAATATTGGGACAAAGATCAGAACTCAGGGTTCCTGAGACATAATTTTGAATTTACTTAATAAAGTCTTCAGAAAGAATAATTTTCACTTTCTTATAGCTAAATTAGTGCTTTACACCTCTGGGGCTAGGTGTAAATAAAAAGGATAGAGATGTGGAAATGCAAAGATTGATTATGGCAATTCATTAGTATTCATTGTATAGAATCCATGCTAATTATAGAGGCATACTTTAAGAAAGTTTTAGAGATTAAAACATGGTTTATGAGACATTGCATTCAAACACATAATATTCCAATGTGCTACCTAAGATAAAGGTTATAGCTACATATTACCCAACAGAAAGTAAGTAAACAAACTCTGTAATTAGAGTGGAAAGAAATTTAGTAGTATGGGTCATAAAGCAAAGGGACCAAAGATACTCATTAGAATAGTAATTAGAGACTTTGTTGGCTTTAAATTGGTGGACTTGGGAGAATGCCCTGAAAATGGCATATATGTTAATTGAACATTTGGGAAACTACCAATAGTGAAGTGTTTATATATATATTTTTTGAATACAGCATTAATTATAATGGTGAAATGGATGTTTTTTATGTTAATGACCATCAGTGGCTAGCTAGATTATAGTTAGGATGATAGGAAGTGACAGACTTTGCCTTTCCAGACGACAAATCAGTCTTTAATCTAAAATAGATTTCAGGAAAAAAGAGTAATGTAAAACAATAATTTGAATATCTGGGCCATGGGAATACTCAGTTATCTTTGTAAAAGGCATATATAGTAGATGCAATGACTTTTCAAGGAGAGACTAAAAACGAGGGTGTCTAACTCTGTATCACTAAATAGTAAACTTACCAGTTTTTAGAGAGTATGTACATAATTAATAGGGAAGTCGGTAATGCCAGTTCTCTTATACATGTCTATCTTTGTAAACCTATGAAAGATATGTAGTTATACACATCTGTAAACAGATAGCTATACATTAGGGAGAATGACCTAAAGTGTGATATGTTAGTAAAAAAGGAGCTGAGTTGTATTTTATATATAAAATTTCTATTTTGATTTAAATTATATTCTATTTTTAAATTAAAATGAAATTAAATATTTTGTAAACAATTAGAATAATAAATAAATAGACAAAGAATATGATTTAAGACATTTTCAGAAAGGTATTTTATCACCTATTATTAAATATTTTAATTTGAATACTTTTAAAAAAGAATAGTATTTTAATACTTATATTACATTGCTGTGTAAAGCATATAATTAGGGATATTGGGAGAAATATGGAAGGGGGAATTTTTTAGTGTTTATTTTATAAAATAAAGCATAGATAATAAAAACCAAACATGCAAAAATGTGTGGTTTAAGAATTTATTTCAAGGTATTTTTGTAACCACACTAACATCAAAAGATAACACTTTACCTGTCACCATAAAAGTACCTCCAACTGCTTTCATCCCAATAAAATATTGTTCCCAGTCCTCAAAAGTAATATTCTCCCTACATATTTTTTGGTTTAACTATATTCATTTTATGGAGCAAATAGTTATTATACATCACAATACATTTAATTACTATTTTACCTTATTTCTACAAGTTATATGGTCAGTACTCCACCTGTCCTTTTTCTGTGTCTTGTGAAACAATTTTGCTGTCTGAATGTCAGTTATGTTCAGCGTAAAATTTATGTTTTACATTGATGTCCCATACGTTTTTACATAAATGTCAGTTGTGTTTTTGAAGTATCATATATATGTTACCTCATTTTTCCTTGACATAATGTGCTAAAAGTGTCTGCTGACAATCTGATTTTTTTTCTCTCTTCGTTTCCCTGCCCCCAAATCTTGCTGTTGAATTCACCTAAATGCCCAAAGAATGCTTTGTTAGCCTCCGATGTGTGGTAGTCAGTGAGTCAGTCTCTCTCTCTCTCTCTCTGTCTCTCCATTCTAACTTGCTGTGGTCCTTCTGGATATTTCAGGTATATGGTGTGCTCTTCAATATGTAATTTCACACATTTTTGTTTATTTCAGAGAAGTTTCTTGAGTTATCATTGAACATGTTTTTCTGGTATTTGCTTTGATCTTAGTCATCAGGGTCTCCTAATATATTTACATTTAACCGTTAGGCTTATCTTTGACCATCTATTTTATGTCTCAAGCATAAACCATTGTCTTATGAAAATTTTTGCAGCTTTATAAGGTTTGTGATTCACACCAACTACTTTTCTGGCCTGGGTGAGTTTTTACTAAAGCAAAATAGAGATAAGCATTATGTGTCAGTCCTTAAGTTTGCCTCCACACGGGTCAGAGAGGTCTGCACAATAATTTGAAAATAACATCTAGTCTTTCCCCCCATGGAGCAAGGAACGGGTCTCACGTCGGAAACATGGACGGCTGTCTTCAAGACTGCTGCCCACCCTAGAGAGGAGTGGGGCAATTGCTAGTAAAAAGGCTAGAAGGTTTTCCTACCATTTTTAAGTTGACTTTTTCTTGAGTTAGAATTTACATGGTTCCTATAAAACTTTGACTATATCTCAGAGTTCTGACAAAGTTGTTTATATCTGTTTCTGCTTGTTTTTCAGTGTTTCTGTGGGTGACTTGAGCTCGGAACTGCCTACTTGGTCATTTTGCTGATGCCACTCTATTCTTCAGCTTTGAAATAGTATTTTCCTNAGTGGGGCAATTGCTAGTAAAAAGGCTAGAAGGTTTTCCTACCATTCTTAAGTTGACTTTTTCTTGAGTTAGAATTTACATGGTTCCTATAAAACTTTGACTATATCTCAGAGTTCTGACAAAGTTGTTTATATCTGTTTCTGCTTGTTTTTCAGTGTTTCTGTGGGTGACTTGAGCTTGGAACTGCCTACTTGGTCATTTTGCTGATGTCACTCTATTCTTCAGCTTTGAAATAGTATTTTCCTTTGATTTCTTATTTTTCCCCTGAGTAATGTCATATCATTTCTGTGTTTCCAGTTGGCATTAAGTTGTTTTTTTTTTCCCATTCCTTACAGGTTTTTTAATGCTTTAGCTGATTTTGAAAGAGTATGTTACAGCTTTTATCAGTTTTATGAGCAGTATTTTCTAACATTTTAAAACTTACTGTATCTCTTGAAATTCTTTGTTTTTATGGTAATTTTGTATGTATTTGATCTTGATGTTTTCTGGTATTTTTAAATATAATCTAACTTTTCTGAACTTTAAAAGTTAGGCACTAAGGGAAGGCACTGTGTTCAGGGAATCTTTTTAAATTTAAGAGCCTAATCATTTGTGGTTTCTTTCCTTTTTTAAAAAACAATTCTGCTTTCTTTCTGAGATTCTTGGTTTGTACTCCTCCCTCAATTTTACTTGAACAACTATTTCTGCACTTCCATCATGCTCTGTTTTTACTACACTTTCAGCACTTTTTCCCTAGTGTGGAGTCTTGTCCTTGAAAAGAGTCCAGTTAGTAGTTTGAGAGTTCACATGAGCATTTTAACTCCTACCTCAAGGCCTACTTGCTGCAGATTCCAGAACTTATCTACTATAAATTTGTTATCAGAGTAACCTCCCATGCTTTCTACTGAAAACTTGGCTCTTTTGGTTCTCTTGGCTGCATCATTGTCAGACTCTAGTATATAAGCCAAAACCCTGCAGGTTTGGGGCTGTTGATGGTTTGTCCTCACCTGTTTGTATTACAGGGTTTCTGGGGATAAGCTGTCTCTTAATTTTGTAAACGTCACCTGTGTGTTTTTTGTTTGTTATCTTCTTTCTTTTTTTTTCCCCTTATGGTTTTTTGAAGAATTTCAAAAGCTAGTCCATTGCTGCTTGCTGTCTTCTCACCGTATTATTATTTTTAAAGTAACAAATAGGAGTTAGTTTCACTTGATTGTTAGGTTTCATACCCTGTACAAAACTGTGTCAGAAAGTCGATGGGAATTTGTTGCATGCCCACTATATGCCAACTCTATGTGGTGGAGTAAGGCCAACTTGGTTCAATTATTTATGACTGATGCTGCCCTGGATTTGCCCAGACTAGTCAGGGATGCTGCTCTGATGACTGTCTGATACAATGCAGACAAAGTGGAATTGGGAAGTTGTACTGGGAATGGCAGATGAAGGAGACTTTTCTCCTAACTTACTACCACCTTCATCACTGCTGTGATTTTACAAAGTACCAACAGAGTTCTCTGTGCAGACTTTATTTCTCAAGATTTTGCTCTATATTTTGCTTTGAATTTTTAAGATTGTTGCCCGTTGCCTTATGTTCACCAATCAACAATCAAGTCAATGGTTGCCTACTGATGGTAGTCTTCCCTGATCATCCTAGCTTCAGCTGTTTTCCTAATTACCCTAGCACATGATCTAGTTTTCTTTTATTCATATCTCTTATTAAACTTTAGACTTTTATAACAGATTTGTTTATGTATTTATGGGTTTTCTTTTATTTCTAAAATGTAAACTATTTCAAGAGTTGGAGAGTCTTCAATCACGACCCCCATTATGTACCCAGTTCCTAAAGATATGTATACCTCAAATTATTTGTAGGTGTTACATTCTCTAAAATGGGATATATTTTGCCAGTATTGTGTCTTTGTACCAAGTGACATTTTAGTTTCTCAGAGATATTTAAGTAGGCATGCCAAACTATACTAATTAAGCACTAAACCAGAGGTTTTTTACTATGCTTTAGCAAGTTTTAGCAATAGTTAGTTCATGAAATACAGATTTTCATGAACTAATTATTCAAAATGTTACTTTAAATATAATTAGACAGGGATGGTATTTTAAATTTATTTTAGAATGATTTTGATGTTGTGAAGAAGAAGGAAGGGGACGAGGCAGCGTGTGTTAACAGCTGTGGCTCACTGTGCCGAACGTGATTCGGTAACAGGGCAAGACCGACCTCTCGTCCAGCTGCTTTTCCAACGGAGTGTTTTTCAATAACAACAACAACATCAAAAACACTCACTTGCAACAAAATAATACTAGTCACAATGTTTATAAATATTTTAAATCATATAGAAGTTTTTCCTACCTAATACAACTAGTATCTATGAATGAGGTTGTGTATTTTTTCTAGAGTTTATTGAGCTCATTCTTGTGCTTACGGAACCTGATGTGCGTGGCGCAGATACAGTTATATTTTATGTTTTTTAACTTTTTAAACAAGCTTTCCATTTTTTCTTCTAGCCATGATGGACAGTAAATATTTTGTAAGTTATATGTAAAATGTTAACTTCTAGCTCTCAATTATGGAGGATAAAAAAACAATTGGTTAAAATTTTTCAAAAGTTAAAATGCCAACTAAAATTTCTTTATTGCAATAATTTGAAATAATTACTTTATGGTTATACTAGGTCACAGTATTTTTTCTCTCACTGAAGATTTTATTTGTATTAACATTTATGTTTAGGCAAATATGTATTTTAAATTGTTAAACTTCATATGCAAATAGCTGAGGAAATATTTTTCTCTCATAATTTTCATTTTTTGTCCTTCTGGAATGGCAGGTTTAAATATTTGACTGAAATTTTAAAATTCTGCTTTATACATATATTTTCAGGATTTTTTACACTAGAGCTCAGGGGTTTAAACACACGACAAAATGTTCTTTGCATCTTTCTATGTATTTAAAATTTATAATATTTAGGAAATTATTTTGTTTTAGTGATATTTATTTTTACTTATTTTAGCTTCACTAGTCCCGAAATGTTAAGCCTTATATTCCTTTTGATTTATAAAATTCTCAACCTAATATATACACATGTGTATTATATAAAGAATGTGTACATATTAACAACTGATATGTAAATCTGTACTATATCTGAGTATATGTGTATAGAAGTATGTACAAACACACAAACATCAGTATACATACAAAGTCTGTCCAGAAAAGTCCAGCCATTGTTAACATAACAAAAATGGTGTGCATGATATTGATGTAACCTGGCAGCCAAGGAGAGAGAACTGGAATGCACGTACATGAACAATGATAACCACTCAGTGGAGTCAGTAGATGCCACTGAGTGAGCATGTGTACTGTGTGGACATCACATGCAAAATGACTGAGAGAACAGAGCAACAAATCTGCATAAAATTTTTTATTAAGTTTGAACATTCCTCTGCAGAAACTATGTGGATGATTCAGAAGGCCACAGCCATGGGCGACTGGTGATTGGCAACTTCTTAATGACAATGAGCTGCTCATGCATCACATCTCCTACAGAGGTTTTTTGGCAAAACATTAAATTATCCAGGTGACTCAGCCCCCCACAGCCCAGATTTGGTACCCTGTCAACTTCTGGATTTTCCAAAAACTAAAATCATCTTTAAAGGGAAGAGAGTTCAGTCTGTTGATGAGATTTAGAAAAATGTGATGGGGCAGCTGATGGCTATTGGGAGAACTGTGTGAGCCTACTTTGACGGGAGCTAAGGCATCATTGTCTTATGTACAATGTTTCTTGTATCTTGTATCTTCTTCAATAAATGTCTCTATTTTTCATATTACATGACTGGATACCTTTTGAACAGACCTCATATATGCAATTTGATACATCACTATGCTTTTCATATTTTAGTGACATTGTTTCTATAGTAACTACTGCACTGGAAAAATCAAAGCAGAAATGTTTGGAAAAAGCAACCAGATCATAAGCTTAGTAAATGATAAGCAGGTGGGTGTATTTATCTGGGGCCATACAATTGGGAAGTGGCTAAAGCAAAATGAAGTGTACTCTATAACAAAAGACAGTCTGTCTGAGGCTGTAATATGCTATCTTGAAAAACAAAAAAATGGCCAAATTATTATGGTTTCAGTAATACACATGTATGTATCCACAAAATCTTGTATGCTCTGTACGCAGCAATGAATCTGGTTGTATTAGGTGCAGTGTAAAAGAGGATTATGGCATTGCTGTCAATTTGAGGCGGTATTTCCAAACTTTGGCTTAAGTATTTCTTTTAAAACACTTATATTCAAGACTAGACTTTCAGGGATCATTTCTATAGTTTGTTAAAAACATTTATATTTGAAAAAAGGAATTTCTCTGGAATTTTAAATGAATTACACCTAACAAGAATGTCAAGTGCCTGGGGACAAAGTCAATTTGCAATTGTTTGCCATGATTCAAATTGATTTGCTCTGAAAATTTTAATCAGGAAAGATTAGAACATCTTTTAAATGTCATATTTTGTTAATGCCATAATTAAACTAGTGATAGAGTATACCAATAAAATATTTATGGCAACGAATTAGATTTGATTTAAAACAAACAGAAATAGAGATACAAAATAATTTTGAAATATTTAAAATAATTGGAACTTAACTTTCCCAGGTAGGGAACCTTTTTTTTTATACATTCTTATTGGTAATTGTCAAGGAAAGTCCCATTTACATATACCATTTGGTTACAAAGGTCATTGTATTAATGACCTTTAAGTAAATCAAATTTGCCTATTACATATTTCTTCTATTCTTAACAAGTAAATACATAGTAGAAAGGTTTTTCTTGTATAACGATAAAAATAAAGTGAGGATTATTTCATAAAATAAAAACAACATTCATGAAAGACATATCTATAATATACATGAGTTAGTAGTTGACTCTTATTGTTAAATCTCCAGGATACAATATTGTCAAGTATGACACGTTAAATTTGTTATAGGATATATATTTATTTAATACATCTGTATTAAACAACTCTTAAGAGCCTGGATCCTCCTAGACCTGTGGAGATGAATATAAAGAATTTGTTAAGGCAGGTCTGGAGCTAACCTGGTCATAAATAATTGTGAGACATACTGAACAGGTTTGGTTAAGTGATTGTAGACAAAGCATTAGATGAGGGGAAAATCTGATATGATTTGAAAACTTATGCCTACTTTATGGTATAAGTGGCTTTTTGAGAAATCATTAATGTGTAAGTAAAATGATACTCTGTTACTTTTCTCCAATAAACATAATAGATTTTGAGTGTTGCTATGTTTGAATTCTACTAAAAGGGACTACATTGTGTCACTCACTAGATTTTACCAGGTTTCATGCAGAATTTATCAGTCTACATCTTATTGGTTACCAGTTTATTTTTTGTTTAGTCAAGGAAAAATGTGAAATATGTTATGATAGGAAAAGCCTTTTCAATTTCATTTGATGATTTTAAAAATCATAAATATTAAATATATATTATGCCTTTTGTGCATAATTTGTGCACAAAAGGCATAATGTATATTTAATACACTTGTGTATCTCAACTAATACAATTTAATGTTTCGAATTATAATAATAGCATACATCTAAACACACAGAAAACCTTACATAGGTGATGTATTCCTATGCTGAAAAATGAGTGAATTTCTTAAAAAAAAATATACAAATGTCATTTTAAAATTCCAGTCAAAATTTTTGTAGCAAAAGCCAACTGATTTCTAAAGGCCTGGTCTTAATTAGCCATCAAAAGTTTAAGTTGTGAGATTTTTATTCTTTACTTTCTTACTTTTCATCATTTTTTTGTTTTCAATTACAGTTTACTTTTAATATCTTTCTGCATTGGTTACAGGTATTCAGCACAGTAGTCAGACAGTCATAAACTTTACATAGTGTTCTGTTCCCCACGCCCACCATGTCCTGCTTGGTATTTCCAGTACCCAACTGGCCTCACACATAGTTACTGCAATATTATGAACTATGTTTCTTTTTTTTAATTTTTATTTTTATTTAATTCTTGTTCAAGTACAGCTTTATGAAAAGTTCTAGATGGAACTTTTCATCATTTTATAGTACCTCTTGCTCAAGTGCTCAAATGCTTCCTGTTTCTTCCCTTGCCAAATCATGCTTTCTCCTGGTGACCAGTGGGGCAGTTTGGGTCAATTACATGAACTAAAAGAATGAGAGTAAATGTATACTTTAATAACACAAACGCAGTTTCGAGTCAGACAGATCTTAGGTTAAATTATAATCCTACACCTACTGGCTGTATACCCTTTGCCAAGTCATTTAACTTCTCAGAGCTAGATTATTTTTTCCTCTCTAACTCAGATAATTAGGCTTAAGCCCAACGCGATGTTTGGCAATCTGTAGTCACTAACCGTGTCTGAATTTCCTTCTCCCTTTCCTTCCAGAAGTTTGTGCATTTCAATAGAGCATAACCCATCAGTGTCAAGGGATGCATCTCTGTTTCTTGACAAAGAGGCAGATGAGAGTGATATTTAGGGATGGGAAGCTTTCTACTGCCTCTGAAATGACACATCTGCTCTGCTTGCTTAGGAGGCCAGCATGGTCTGTCTTGTTGCCAACCCAAGGAAAGCTTTAGAAGCTTGCCAAAACAGTTTCTCCTAGGCGTTTTCCCCTCAGGCTTCTAATTCCAAGTGACTTTGTAAATGTGTGACCTTTGATATTGACTATTTTTGAAAAAAAAATTTTTATAGAGGGGTACGAGAGGCAGCAGCCCTATGATCTGAATCCTTTGTGGAGCAGAGAATTCTCATTTATCTGAATTGTATTTCTTTGTAAACTCCCTTTAATAGTTTCATTTGGGCAACCTAATCTCTCTCTGGAGATAAGAAAGAAATTCTATGAACCCAGCAAGTATTTTAAGACAGGAAGTAGAAAAAGAAAGATTTAATTAAGTACAAAGCTTTACCTGGTTTTCCCTATAGTTATTTATAAGTAACAAATTGCCTCTGGATTTATACCTATACCGTTTCAAAGTTTTTGTACCAGCTCCAGCTTCTCCTCAGTCTTGTACTATTCCCAGAAAATTTGCTGTAGGCAAACGCGCCTTACCTCTCTCTTTTCTGGGTCTTTATCCTTTACCTGATATATACCTTCACTTCGCTCAGTTCTCGCTACAAAAAAAATGTATGCTATGTCTAGCCAGTGTGTCACCTTTACCTATTTATATATTCACAAGTTCACATAAAAAACAGACAGATAAACAAAACAATACCATTACTGACTGCTATATACCAGATGCTGGGTCATAGAACTAGAAACGAAACCTGGTTTTTGTTTTGAGAAAGTTCACAACTGCAAACATACAAATAAATTTAATTCCATGGGAGAAGTGTGAGAATAGAGGCACATTCAAAAACTACCCTGCAGCGTTTGACTAGGTCATTGAGGCTCCCCGAGTAACACCAGTGATGATTGAACAACGTCTTGAAAGATAAGAAGTAATTCGCTAAGTAGAGAGTGGAAGACGCTTACGAGTGGGGAGAGACAGAATTATGGGGACCACATTGACTCTCAGGACCATCCGTTTCTTATAGCTGAGGTCTCCAGAAAAATCACCTTAACCATCCTGACTCAAGGTGAATTCAACTCAAAACTTTTGTGTGGTTTTCTTCCTTTTTTATTACCCATAAGCCCTTAATTTTTATAGACAAGAGAGAGAAATTTAGCTGGATTAGAAATTTGTATTCCTTTTTTTTATTGTCCTGGTGAGTGTTAAATTTCTTGAGGCCTAGGACTGGTTTTCTTTACTTTGTATTACTCTTTAAAATATCCATAACTAAATCTAGTACATTAACTAATTAACTGTTTACTATGCATCAAGGACTATGCTAAGAATAGGGATTTGTGTGTGTGTGTGTGTATATATATATATATATATATATATATATATATATTTAACTCCAGCTAGTACTCTTTGAGATTATGGAATATTATTATCTTTGAGATTATGGAATATTATTACTTCTATTCAAGATTAAATAAAACAATGCTTAGTGGGACCAATTTAACTCAAAAGGTCTGGCTTCAGAGCCAAAACTCTTAATAAATACTTTGTCTTACCTTCACAGAGAAGTCATCCTACATATATGAATATTTGCTAAACTTGAAATAATACAGTTCTTAAAATAAAATCAAGGTAATAAAATTGAATAATTCTCAGTGAAGAAAATATCAATGTGTATGATAGTATACATTATAAATTCAGAAACATTTTCAACAACTTTAAAGTAAATGAAGCAGTAAGGTATTTCTGAAGATGATTTTACCATGTTGTAATGCTATTTATTGTATCTTTTTAGGGCCCAGGTGTTTATACTCTGATGGTGCCATCTTCCTGGGGCATTTTCTAGAGAACAGAGTTGCTGTAACTAACTGTACCTGGATATTTCAGAGCAAACAGGTGTGATAGGGGAAAATTGGAAAAGCTGTGGGAAGAGCTAGTGAATATAAAGAAGTTTGCCAATCCTTTGAAAAATTTTTTAGCTGTCCAAACTCCTTTGTTGCCCATGCCCTGGTTTTAGAGAAGACTTCCAGAATACATAATCCTGATTTGGGCTTTTGACTCCTGTATGCACCAGTGAATTTGCAACAGCAGTGTGGTGTAATGACCATCTGCCTCTTCATTCATATTTCTCTTTCCACTCTAGAAACATGAGCTTAGTTAATTAGAGAATGGTAGGGGTTAAAATGTAGGCAAATGCTGTAGAGTTATGATATTAGTGCAGTGTCCTGGAAAGGGTTGGCAGAAAAAAAATGCAAGTCTTTCCATTTCTCATTAAAATCTACATGGAAACATATGAGGTGAAGCACTTAGAAAATGAGATTGATTGAACAATATACTCAAATTGGTTTATTGGCATGAATGATGTCCCCTTCACAGTAGTTATCATAGGAGCCAGTGGTAGTGTCCTGTCGTCGTCCCACACACCCCTTGGGGTTTCTTTGGTGACGTTATCTTTGGATTCATCGGGATTTACAGCAGTGGCAACTCTTCAGACGGAAAGAGTCAGTCCTGATTTTGCCATTAGCAGACATGAGAATGTATCAAATTTGATGAATAAAGTGGGTGATCAAAGTTGGTAGGATGGTTTGGGGCCAGAACCAAAGTGGGGTTATACAATAATAGAACTGTAAAAAGTGTGGTTTCTGAGCAGGCTCTGTTTGTTACAAAAGGACATTTATAAGTATATTTTGAAATATTACAGCATATGTATAATATGTATTTTCCCCTTACTTATCAGGGATTCTGATACAACTACACAATTTTCATTTTTCTTTTAAAATTTATACTCACACTGAATATTTTAAACTTACATTGTTGAGCAAAATTATACATATTTTTAAACTCAGATAATTTAAAACCAACCAAAACCATTTTTTCTCACACTAATGGGAGATATTTGAAAAGTAAAAAGGATCAATCAATTTAAGGCCTTGAGCAATTCACATCAAAACAAAAAGGGCTACAAAAATGGTATTGCGTCATTTGGAAGTGACTCATAATACTTAGAGTAGTATTTTGTGAATGTTATTGTGGCATTGTATTCATGTAATTCTCATATCAGCTCTGTGTAGAAAATATTTTTAATTTTTAGTAGACTGTCCAAGTCTGCAGTCAGAATTTAAACCCTTCTGTCTGATTCTAGAGCTTTCCTCATTTCAAATGGAGTGATGATGTGCTCTAAGTAGAGTTATAATTATTCTTAATTTTCACATTGTTACATTGTAAAGTGAATGTACCTGAGAAGTCATTACTTCTAAAATCTCCAAGTGTGCAGGCAGGTCAGCAGCATCAGCAGCATCTGGTAGCTGGTGAGTCAGGTACACTATTAGGTGACACCCAGACTTACTGAATCAGAAGCTACATTTTATAAAATTCCCATTTGATAGCAGTGTTCATGAGCATGTGTTCATGTTCCTAGCAGTCTTAAATAGATGAATGCTGTTCCAAATTGATCTGTGACAGCTCAAAAGATTGTAAGACTGAGGTCAAATGCTAATGACTTATAACATAAAATTTAGAGCTATTTATTTTTATTATTACCTATCTTTAGGTCTATTACTGTTTCTCTAGTTAATTAGTCATTTAGATTTTCTATTTTATTCTCAATTGATTAAAATTTTTATACATCTAAAATATAATTTGAAAGGAGGTTGGCTTACTGTTTATTAGCTATGCTATTTTTAACAAGAATTAGTCTTAAGTGCTTCATTTACATATTTTAATGTGAATTTTTATCAATTCTTATATGTGGAATCATGTTTAATTTCTATGTTCTAATCAAAATGACATTCCCATTGTATGTCACTTCTATTTTACTACAACTGATCACAATATTAATAGAAACAATTATTTAAATTTAAGTAGTGTTTATAGTTGATATTATTTATATTCAGCACAGCTAAAAAAAGGATTTGAAGATCTGACTAGATTCTCATAAAAGTGTAGATGCAGTAAAGCCAAATATAGTCTTTGTATAGTATAACTAAATTACTGAATCAGTGTTCAGTAAGTCAGGAAAGGCTAAAAGTTATTAGCAGCTGAGATTACAGGAGAAAGTTTTACTTATTGAGGAGGTTCTTACCTGGTTTTTATTTATTTTTTTGCCAATATATTTTATTTATTATTTTATTTTATTTTATTATATATTACTTTATTGTTGTTCAATTGCAGTTGTCTGCATTTTCTCCCCACCCCAGCCAAACCCACCTCCCTCCCTTGCTTTCACCCTCCCCCTTGGTTTTGTTGTTGTGTCCTTTATAGTAGTTCCTGAAAACCCTTCTCCCTACTGTCCCCTCCCCCTCCCCTCTGGCTATTGTTAGATTGTTCTTACTTTCAATGACCTGGTTTCTAATGGTGGATCATCCTTGTCCACGCCTTCAAGGTTGAAGAGCCTTCACAATGGCACCCCCTGTTTTTTACAGAAGTAGAAAGTAGATCTTTGTGGTGGTAACAGAAGAGCAGAATTCAGAAAAGAAACAAAAAATCTTTACCTTTTTTCCTGTGGGTTTCTGTAGAAGTCTATGTCTGCTCACCTGTCTTTTTATTTTCTTCTAACTATGCGTCAGCCCTGTACACCTCCTGGGAATCCTGCCACCATGGAAGACAGTTGAAACCACTGATGAATAGGATTTATTTTAAACTGATAGTCTAATTTCTGTCCAGCGGGCTTAAGAACTACTGTCTTTCCAACTGTATACCCTCATGACATTTTTAAGAGCAGTAATTGTGTAGGTACCCTTTCCAGTAAAAATTAGAAGCATAACATAATACTTGAGGAAGGATGATTCTGGAGTAAGTCACATCTGAGTTGTAATCACATCTCTGCCACTAGGAGTTTTCTTTATTAAATCACCAAACCTTTCAAAAGCTGTTTCCTTATTTGAAAATAAGAATAATAAAAGGATCTACTGTAAAGAATTGCTGTAAAGATTGAATATAAAACACTTCAAGTACATTCATTTCAGAATAAATGTTAGCTACTGTTATATGTTATTACTGCTGACTTCTCTTGTCTTTCGCTTTTATAGATTACCACATCAATAAAATAATTTGTTTCTCTTTTATAGATGAGGAAGCATTCTGAATAATCAAGTAACTAGCTAAGCACCAATGTGCTACATTTAGTCCTCCACTATCTTATGTTACTTGCCTCATCCTCTACTTTGGGAGCAGAGATAGTAAAAATCTCTAATTTGACATTATGTCTTAGGTTTCCCTACTGGATAGAAATATTTGGAAAGCTAAAAAAGTTTGTCTAATCCTCAGTTTTTCTACCCTGCAAAGTAGGTATAATAGTCATATTACCTAAAAGTTATGAGGACTAAATGAGATAATTCATCTGAAAGATGTACTACAATGCCCGCCATGTATTCAGTATTCAAACATGTTAGCAACTGTTGTTATCTATCCCCCTGAGAGCCTGCCCTTCCTGAAAAATGTTACTACCGCTCAAAAATATTTTTGACTATATTTTTGAATTACATTAAAATTAATTTATAATCCACAGAAAAAATCCAGGCCTCCAGCTTGAATAATTTATATTTGTTTCATGTCCCCAAAATGATATTCCCTAGATTATTAATCTAATGGTTGAATGACTTTTGCTAGTCATTCAACAAAATGACTTGTTTCTAAAAGTAAATTGCATTTTCAGATGATGGAAACATTCCACCAGTGAGTACATACTCAAAAAAGTATTGCAAAATCTTAAAATAGTGTCTAGGGAGGTTAAAACTCATTTTTTAATTAATGTAAGTGTGAAAAATTCATGAGTCTCACAGTGACAAATTTGAAAAAAACTTTTAAAGATATTTACTGAAAATAAAGCACATTACTTGAACAGTTGTTAGTTTACTGCTTTTAAATGTATTTTATTTTTACATAATTTCAGACAGAAAAAATTTTCAAGAAAGTACAAAAAAATCCTGAATATTGTTAGTGGATATCTTCTGATTGTTAACATGTTAAAATTTACTACATTTACTTTATATTTCTCACTGTTTTTCTTGGCATTATTTCTGTCTGTGTAAGTGTATATACATGTCTGTATATATGTGTATATATATGTGTGTATATAAATATTTACATATAGGTATATATATATATATATAGAGAGAGAGAGAGAGGGAGAGAGAGAGACAGAGATTTTAGAACTGTTTAAAAGTAAATTGTAGCAAAGGGTAGGAGCTCCTTCTTTCTTTCTGCTGTGTAGAATTCCATTGTGTAAATGTACCGTAGTTTTTTGATCCACTCATCTACTAGTGGGCACTTAGGCTGTTTCCAGGAGTTGGTTATTGTAAATAGTGCTGCTATGAACATTGGGGTGCATAGCCTCCTCTGAATTGGTGTTTCAGGATTTTTCGGGTATGATCTCAGCAGTGGAATCACTGGGTCAAAAGGCAGATTATTTTTAATTTTTTGAGGAAATTCCACACTGTTTTCAACAGTGGCTGTAATAGTCTGCAGCATTCCCTCCAACAGTGCACTAGGGTTCCCTTTTCTACACGTTTTCCCCAACACTTGTTCTCTGTTGATTAATTAACAATGGTCATTCTGATAGGAATGAGGTGATATTTCATTGTGGTGTAAATTTGCATTTCTCTGATGACTAGTGATGTTGAACATCTTTTCAAATATATATGGGGCTATCTGTATATCCTCCTGAGAATTGTCTATTCAGGTCTTTTGTGCATTTTTTTTTAAGTTGGATTGTTTCTTTTCCTGTGTTGAGCAGTGTAAGTTCTTTAAATACTTTGGAGATTAAACCCTTGTCTGATATATCATTGGCAAATATGTTTTCCCATAGGGTCAGTTCCATTTTCATTTTGATGATGATTTTTTTAGCCATGTAGAAGCTTTTAAATTTGATGTAATCCCATTTGTTTGTTTTTTCCCTTATATGCCTTGCCCTAGGATATATCAGCAAAAACATTGCAATGTGGGATATCTGAAATTTTACTGCCAATTTTTTCCGCTAGGACTTCTGTGGTATCACAACTTATATTTAATCTTTTATCCATTTTGAGTTTATTCTGGTGTATGGTATAAGTTAGTGGTCTAGTTTCTTTCTTTCTTTCTTTCTTTTTCTTTCTTTCCTTTTTTTTTCTTTTTTTGGCCTATACAGGTCCAGTTCTCCCAACACCATTTATTGAAGAGACTATTTTTACTCCATTGTATGCTCATGTTCCTTGGTCAAATATTAATTCATCCCAGAGACATGGATTTATTTCTGTGCTCTCTATTTTGTTCCATTGACCAATGAGTCTGTTCTTATCCTCTTACCATGCTCTTTTGATTACAGTGGCCTTCTAGTTTAGTTTTATATCAGGTATTGTGATCCCTCCAACTTTATTCTTCCTTCTCAAGGTTGCTGTGGCTATCTGGGGTCTTTGTGGGTACCATATAAATTTTTGGAGTATTTGTTCTAGATTAGTGAAATATGCCATTGGTCTTCTAATAAAGATTGCACTGAATATATAGATTGCTTTAGGTAGTATGGACATTTTAATGATGTTAAGTCTTCCAGTACATGAATTGGGTATATGCTTCCATTTATTTGTGTCTTCCTCAATTTTTTAATGTTCTTTAGTTTTCCAAGTATAGGTCTTTTTACTTGATTAATTTTATTCCTAGGTACTGTATTTTTCTTGTTGCTATAGTAAATTGGATTTTTTCCTAGTTTCACTTTCTGATAGTTCATTGTTGATATACAAAATTCTTACCAATTTCTGAATATTGACTTTGTATCCCTCTGCTTTGCCAAATCCACTTATTAGGTCAAGTAGTTTTTTGGTGGGATACTACAGGGTTTTCTACGCACACTATCATGTTGTCTGCGAATAAGGACAGTTTTACTTTCTGTTTCCCAATATGAATGTCTTTGTGCCCTTTTCTTGTCTGATCGCTGTGGCTAGAACTTTCAGTACTATGTTGAGTAAGAGTGGTGAAAGCAGACACCCTGGTCTTGATCCCGACGTTAAGGGAAAAGCTTTTAGTTCCTGCCTATTGAGTATGATGTTGGCAGTAGGTTTCTCATATATGACCTTTACTATGTTGAGGAATGCTCCTATTTCCACTTTGCTGAGTGTTTTTATCCTACACGGGTGCCAGATTTTTCATGTGCTTCTTCAGCATCTATTGATTATGTGGTTTTTGTCTTAAATTTTGTGTATTTGTTGTATTTCATTCATTAATTAGCAAATATTGTACCATCCTTCATCTGTAAGATAATTCCACTTAATTGTGGCATATGATCTTTTCAATGGCTTTGCCTGATTGTCAATATTTGGTTGAGGAGTTTAGCATCTATGTTCATCAAATATATTGGCCTGTCATTTTCTTTCTTTGTTGTGCCTTTACCTGTTTTTGAACTTAGGATAATTTTGGCCTTGTAATAAGAGTTTGGGGGTCTTCCCTCTTCTTGAATTTTCTGGAATAGTTTGAGAAGGATAAAAATTAGTTCTTCTTTAATGTTTGAAATTTGCCTGGAAGCCATCTGGTCCAGGGTTTTTGTGTACTGGGAATTTTTTGATTACTGCTTCAGTTTTGCTGATTGTTATTGGTCTATTCAGGCTTTCTGCTTCTTTTTGATTCAGTTTTGAAAGATTGTATGTTTCTATAAATTTATTCTTTTTGCCAAGGTTATCCAAAATTTTGGCATATAGTTGCTCAAAGTAATTTCTTACAATCTTTTGTATCTCTTGGTATCTATTGTAACCTCTCTTTTGTTTCTGATTTTATTTATTTGGGTCCTTTCTATTTTTTTTGATTCTTTGTTTGGATGATTTATCTATTGTTGACTGTGGGACATTAAAATCCACTAATGACTGTACTGTTATTGATCTCCTTCTTAATGTTCAAATATATTTCCTATATATTTCAGTGCTTCTGTGTTGGGTGCATATATGTTTACAAGGGTTATAGCCTCTTGCTGTACAACTCCCTTAAATATTTTGCAGTGACATTCTTTGTCTCTTGTTATGGCCTTTGTTTCAAAGTCCATTTTTCTAAGTATTGCTACCCCACCTTTTTCATGCCCATTTGCTTAGAATATTTTTTCCATCTTTTCACTTTTGCCTGTGTAGGTCTTTTATTCTGATGTGGGTCTCTTGTAGACATCATATATGTGGGTCTTCTTTTCTTCCACTCAGCTACCCTGTGTCTTTTGGAGTATGTAGTACATGTATATTTAAGGTTATTATTGACAGGCATTTATTCATTACCATTTTTTCTCTTTGTGCCTATGTTCTCCCCTCCCCCTCTATCTTTTTATTCATTTTCTTAAAGCAGTTTGTTTAGCATCTCTTGCAATGCTGCTTTGGTTGAGATGCACTCTTCTAATTTTTTTTTTTTTTTTTTTTTTTGGTTTAGGAAGCCCCTTATTTAACCTTTCAGTTTAAATGGGAGCAGTGCTGAATAGAGTAGTCTTGGCTGTAGCTCTGTGCTTTTCATTACTTGGAATATTCTGTACCACACTTTTCTGGTTTGTAGTGTTTCTGTGATAAATCAACTAGTAGCCTAATTAGAGCTCAAGTGTCAGTTACGAGCTATTTTTCCCTTGCTGCTTTTAAGATTTTCTCTGTCTTTAAATTTTTCCATTTTAATTATGATGTGTCTTGGTATAGGCCTCTTTGGGTTTATTTTGATTGGGCTTCTTGAAGTTGCATGGCTGTATCCCTCACCAAGTTAGGGATGTTTTCTGTCATTATTTTTTTCCAACAGGTTTTTCACCACTTGCTTCTTTTTCTTCTCCTTCTGGTATTTCTATGATGTAAATATTGTTATGTTTCATGTTGTTCCAAAACTCCTTTAAACTCTCTTCATTTTTTGAGTCCTTTTTTTTATTTGTTGCTGTGATTGTGTGTTGCTTTTCTACTTTGTCTTCCAACTCACTGAATCAGTCCTCTGCTTCATGTAAACTGCTTTTAGTTTCTTTTAATGTAGTATTCATTTTAGATATTGTATTCTTCATTTTCTTCTAGTTATATTCATAGTTTCTATGTCTTTTTTTCATGTTTCTGTAGTTCTTACTAAGTTCCTTGTAGTTCTCACTGAAATCCTTTAGCATACTTTAACCATTATTTTG
Source organism: Sturnira hondurensis (assembly GCF_014824575.4). Lineage (NCBI taxonomy): Eukaryota > Metazoa > Chordata > Mammalia > Chiroptera > Phyllostomidae > Sturnira > Sturnira hondurensis. The sequence goes on along the minus strand of NW_028077629.1, from coordinate 4,262,995 downwards.
AACTCTTGTGTCTGATAAATTGCCTCAAGTTCATTTATCACTCTTTCTTGGGAAGTCTCCTTTCCTTTTGATTGGGGATTGTTTTTTTATCTCCCCACTTTAGGTGACTTTTTGTTTGTTTTTGTATATTGGATTTATCTGCTTTGGCTCCATGTCTTTGTGAGATGACTTTCTGTGGTGTAGGAGTCATGTGAGACTCAGTGGTGTAGTCTCCTTGAACTCCTGAGATGAGTACTCTAGGGAAACCCTTCAGGGAGTTTCTGTGGGCTCTCTGGTTGTAACTGGGTTTTGGTGGTTGTTGTCTCATTCACCGGTGCATTGTCCCCTACAGCTGGCTGACTGAGGGTCACAAACCGCTCATTATCTTGTGTGCCGATTGATGTATAGGAGCTTCCAGAACACAATGAAACCATCCAGCAAATAAAACCCACAACAGCAAAAGTACTCCCCAACTAATATCTCAATTACAGTAACAAATGAGCTAAGATTAATAAACTTGGAAAGAAATTAAAATGTTATACAAAAGGAAAAAAGAATATGAGGTGACTAACAGAAAAAAGGGTGATATTGAGAGGGTAGGGGGAGAAGAAATAATAAGAGTAGGGAATAGAAATAAGTCAAAAACAGGAGAAAATATAATTCATATTGTAAATAAAATAGGGAGGGAATAGGGCAAATGTAGTAAGAAAAAGGAAGAATACAGTATGAAGTTTAGAGGATGAAATAGTGAAAGATAGTAACAAAATTGAAGGAAAATATTCACTGCAGTGATATCAACACTGAATGAGCAAAAATTAATAAAAGTGGAAAGGGAATAAGAATATTATTCTAAAGAAAAAAGGGATTATGGAATATCCAAAGGAAAGAAAAATAATTTTGAGTTTTAGAGGGAGGAGAAATAATAAGCATAAGGGTTAGAAACTGGGCTAAGAAAGTGTAAAAATAAAATTAAAAATGAAAATAAGACAGCAAAGACAGCACATAAAATGGAAAAGGGCAGAGAACAGTGAAATACGACGTTTAAAATAAAAAAATGTGGCCCTGGCTGGTGTGGCTCAGTGGATTGAGCCTGCAAACCAAACAACCACAGTCAGGTCACACACCTGGGTTGCAGGCCAGTTCCCAGCAAGGGAGCCATGAGAGGCAACCACACATTGATGTTGCTCTCCCTCTCTACTCTTCCCCTCTAAAGACAAATAAATATATTAATTAATTAATTAATTAATAAACAAACAAACAAAAAATAGTGAACAACTAGAAATAAAATTGAAGAGATGAAACAAGAATCCCAATGTCAATGACAACCAAGCCAACATTAATAAAGGTTAAATAAAGATAAGGTTATTATAAGAAATGGAAAAAGCATGTGAGATGGGTAAAGGAAAGAAGATGGTTTGGAGATGATGGAGGGAGGAGAATTAGTAAGAGTTAGGAATAGAAATATGACTCAGAAAGGGAAAAATAAAATTTAAAACAAAAATAAGAAAGTGAAGGCTGAAGGCAAAATGCAGTAAGAGTTGGAAAGAGGAAAATCTGAGATTTGAATTAAAGTTAAAACTAAAAAATAATAAAAATTAAAAAACATATAAATAAAATAAAATAAATAACAATGAAATAACAGGAACAAAAACGAAGACAAAGAAACAATGTTGAAAAGCTGTGCATGAGAAAAAATAACAAATAATGAAAAAAATGAGGTAAAATTTGTCTCTGCTGTCTAGTGTTTGTTTGCCTAATGTGTTCTACTTCAAGATCTGTCCATGGTAATGCCAGCTGGTGTCCCAGTCTAGATTTAGGCAGCCTGTTCGAGGCTGCAAGCCATCCACAGTCTGTCCCTTTTAGGCTTGGCTAGTCCTTGCTGTTCTGCTTTACTATGCACCATGCCCATTTGCCTCCAGAGGGGACTCCAGAGGTGATCAGGCAGGTGGGATCCCTATATCACCCCTGGAAGGTGCTGTTCAGTCTTCAGGAAAGATGGTGGCTGTGTTCCCCAACCTCTGTACCACATGTCTTGGTCTGTCCCAGATTATTTTCAGTAGTGTATGGTTTCTGATAACTAGATGTCTGTTTTATGTTAGGGGTCAATCTGTGTAAAAGGGTCAGCTCCTTCCTGCCTGGTGCTGATGGCAGCTCTTTATGAGAGGGGAGGCTGTATGGGGTTCTGAATATCTTTTGCTTTGGCCATTTCTAATCTCTTTGCTGTGCTGTTTTCAGTGGAAAGGGGCTGGAGTAGGAGCCAGGATAGCATCTCCCTCTCTAAAAAGAAATAAAGTTTGTGCCTGGCTGGTGTGGCTTAATGGATTGAATGCCGGCCTGCAAACCAAAGGGTCACCAGTTCAGTTCCCAGTCAAGGCACATACTTGGCTTGCAAGCCAAGTTGTGCCCCTAGTACGGGGCATGTGAGAGGCAACCACACATTCATGTTTCTCTCCCTCTCTTTCTCCTTCCCTTGCCCTCTTTCTAGAAATAAATAAATAAAATGTTAAAAAATAACAGAATAAAAAATGAAGTTTAAAAAAAGCATCTGATAAAAGTTAATAAAAGGCTTTTCTGGAGATTCTCCTTCAGTCTCCTGTGGATATGTGCCTAGCAGGTGGTTCTTGAGCCTGGCCTTATTGTTCTGCAGTTTGTAATGAATGCTACAGGTCGGGGTTGGGTGTACCTTCCCCTTCTCAGAAATTTGTACTCAATTTGTACTCTGCTTTGGAGTCCACTGCCTGGCTGCAAAGAATTTCAGGCACTCTGCTTTTGCCTGTCCAGCTCTTAGCTAACTAATGTCACAGGAAACTCAGACCAGACCCTCCATTTGGAGTGCAGCCCCCAGTTTGCCAGTCATGCTGTGTGGGGCCTTGCAATCCCTTCACTGTGCAGCCTTCTATTCTTCATGGCCAACTGGATTTCTCTTAGCTGGCGGGGCAGCTATGCATGCACATAGGGTTTAGCCACGCCTCCTCAGTCCTCTTTAAAAATGTCCCCATGAGGCACCCACACTGCAGTTCCAAGCCACTACCCTGCTCTCTGCGCACTCTATATACCCAAAAGGCAGAAAGTCTTACTCAGTCAGGGCTGGCCACAGCCTGCCAGTACCTCCAACAGTTTTAGCAGATTGAATTTCTCTTTGAATGTGGGGGTGACTTTGCCCACAAGTTCCCCTGTCCGTCACGGATGAAAGTAAACACTATCAAGACATGATCTGCTTGGGGAGGAGAGATGGCCAGTTTCTCTGAAGAAAATGGCCGGGAGCCCCTTCCTCCAGGGGCTTTTACTGGGTTGTAATACAAAGGAATATGGGGAGGCAAGGATCAAACAGTAGAAAACATTTCAAAGAAATCTGAGGGCTTAGTCTGAGTCAGAGTCTGTCAGGAAGGGGGTTTGCAAAAACTTTGGGAGCCATACTCATTTCCTGCTCGGACCCTTAACATATGACTGAAAACACTCTTAGCAAAGTAGGTTTCACAGGATTTTAAAAATTTTTTAAAATATATTTTATCGATTATACCATTACAGTTGTTCTATTCCCTCCTTCTTCATTCCCCTCCACCCTGCATACCCCTCCCCCACCATTCCCCCCCTTTAGTTTATATGACCACGCGTCTCAAGTATATTTCCCCTACTATTCTTGCCTTCCCCCTATCTATTTTCTACCTACTGTTTATGCTACTTATTTTCTGTACCTTCTCCCCACTTCTCCTTTTCCCACTCCCCTGTTGCTAACCCTCCATGTGTTCTTCATTTCTATGGTTCCACTCCTGATCTAGCAGTCCTCTTGGTTTGCTTTTGTTTTAGGTGTGGTTGTTAATAACTGTGAGTTTGCTGTCCTTTCACTGTTCATATTTTTTATCTTCTTTTTCTTAAATAAGTCCCTTTAACATTTCATATAATAAGGGCTTGGTGATGATGAACTCCTTGAATTTGATCTTATCTGAGAAGCACTTTATTTGTCCTTCCATTCTAAATGAAAGTTTTGCTGGATGGAGCAACTTGGATGTAGGTCTTTGGATTTCATGACTTGGAATACTTCTTTCCAGCCCCTTCTTGCCTGTAAGGTCTCTTTTGAGAAATCCGCTGACCGTCTGATGGGAATCCAGTCACCTTTGTAGGTGACTGTCCCCTTATCCCTTGCTGCTTCTAGGATTCTCTCTTTCATTTTAATCTTGGCTAATGTAATTATGATGTGCCTTGGTGTGTTCCTTCTTGGGTCCAACTTCTTTGGGACTCTCTGAGCTTCCTGGATTTCCTGGAGGTCTATTTCCTTTGCCAGACTGGGGAAGGAACTTATTATTTGCCAAATAAGTTTGTTGCCAAACTTATTATTTGTTCAAATAAGTTTTCCATGCATGGCTGTTTCTCTTCCCCTTCTGGTACCCCTATAATTTGGATGTTGGAGCGTTTAAAGATGTCCTGGAGGTTCCTAAGCCTCTCCTGATTTTTTTGAATTCTCATTTCTTCATTCCTTTCTGGTGGGATGTTTTGTTCTTCCTTCTAGTCCATTCCATTGATTTGAGTCCCAGTTTCCTTTCCATCACTATTGGTTTCCTGTGCATTTCCCTTCATTTCAATTAGTTTAACCTTCATATGTTCCTCTAATTTGTGGCTAAAATCAACCAGTTCTGTTAGCATCCTGATAAACAGTGTCTTGAATTGTGCTTCTGAGAGGCTGGCAATGTCTCGGTCTGGGACTTTGAGTTCTTCTTGTGCCATCTTTTGGGCTGTTTGTGCCTGTTATGTAGCAGGATCGGAGCCCTAAGGTGTTCACTAGTGCAGGGCAACTAAGTCGCTGGGTTGTGACGCTGTATGTGGGGGCGGGGTTAAAGGGGAGCAATGGTGGTTCCCTGTGCTGCCTCCCAACACCGGGGCCCCCATGAGGTCCACCCCACTGCGCGCCAATGTGTGATCATGGTCAGCCTGCCGTCCCACACCCTCACTGCTACCCAGCTGCCTGGGCACCTGGGTCGGGGGATCTCTCCTGCCCCACCCTGCTCCTCTGCTGGCTCTGCCCCTCTTACTGGTCCCTTTGAATGGTTCATTGTTGTCAGACTTCCGTATTGTTCAATTTTCTGCTCTTTGGCTTCGCCTTTGTTTACTAAACCTTTGTTGTATTCAAACTTGATTGTGGGAGAAGGCACATTGTTTTCACCTACGCCTCCATCTTGGCAGAAGTCCAAGTTTCACAGGATTTTTTAGGAATTCTTTCTTATGCCAGATTTCCCCAGACCTGCTCTAGCAAGGCAAGGAGCTGCACCCCTCCCCATCAGGTTTTCAGGCTTAAGTGGATTAGAGCCAAGAAGTGCTTCTCCCAGAGGACTTGGGGACTTGGGCTATGTCACATAGCCAGGGGGCAAGGGTCCATTGTTCTCTCTTTATTGTAGCCCCCTGAGTTCTTTCATGATGGCCTCCCAAGTGATCAAGTCTGGCTTAGGTTGCCCCTCTCTCTGTGAGGAGTCTTTCCAGTCACTGACTTCGGACCATGCTTTGGGGGCAGGGAGAGGAAACTGAGGTAGCGTTTACTACCAGAGGCAAGCTTTGTCTCCTATGGCTTGCACTCTGGAGGTCACTCACTCATCCTTAGCCATGGGGGGGGGGGTAGTTACAATTCTTGAAATCATGCAGAGCGGTTCCCAACATTTGAACTCTCCATGTGGCACTCCAGCTGTGGAGGTGCTCCTTGCTGTGTGTGTGCAGCTTGAGTCTCCCAGAATCCATTTATTCTCCCCAAGTCTCTCCTGATTAGGTCTGGGGGTTCCCTGTACAGGTCCTCCCACCCCAGGAGGGGCAGGAGCTATTAAGCTGCATTTTTCTTTCTTTTTTAAAATATATTTTATTGATTATGCTCTTACAGTTGTCCCATCCCCTCCTTCATTCCCCTCCACCTGGCACACCCCTCTCCCACCCACATTCCCCCCTTTAGTTCATGTCCATGTGTCATAAGTTCTTTAGATTCTATATTTCCCACACTATTCTTGCCCTCCCCCAGTCTATTTTCTCCCCACCATCTATGCTACTTATTCTCTATACCTTTCCTCCCCTCTCCTCCTCCCACTCTCCTATTGCTACCCCTCCATGTGATCTCCATTTCTGTGGTTGTGTGTCTGTTCTAGTTGTTTCCTTGGTTTGTTTTTATTTTGGGTGTGGTTGTTAATAATTCCGAGTTTGCTGTCATTTTACTATACACGTTTCGATCTGGTGTCACCACCGCTGCAGGACCTTGCTCCGGATATTCCCCCTTCAACATATAAAATTGCTTACCAGATGGTGCAAAGGATCCCTTGTACTCCTTGGCTTCAGAAATTCATCTCAACTAAGATTCTGCTGATTGTTCAGGTCACTTTTTGGGAGATCGGTTGGAAGTCCATGCTGGGGGTTTGAGCAACTGGGCTCAGCTTCCCCTGACTCATCACTATCTGGAGAACTCACCAAAGATGATCATCTTATTCCATCATTCCTGCTATATGAGTCAGTTGTTTCTGACTTTGCAAGAGAGAGAATGGGGAGAGAGACCAATGCTGAAGTCCTTTGCATGTACACAAATATAATTAAAACTGTTTTAAAAGAAATAATAGATGGACTGATATTAAAAATAATTTTGGAACTATTTCATCTTGCAAAACTGAAGTTCCATATCCATTAAACAACAACACCCTTCTTTCCCTTCCCGAAGGCCCTGGAAATCACCATTCCACTTTCTGTTTCTACGAGTTTGACTATTTTAGGTGCCTCAATAAGTGAAATCATGTAGTACTTGTCCTTCCATGCCAGAATTATTTCACTTAGNGCTTCCCCCGACTCATCACTATCTGGAGAACTCACCAAAGATGATCATCTTATTCCATCATTCCTGCTATATGAGTCAGTTGTTTCTGACTTTGCAAGAGAGAGAATGGGGAGAGAGACCAATGCTGAAATCCTTTGCATGTACACAAATATAATTAAAACTGTTTTAAAAGAAATAATAGATGGACTGATATTAAAAATAATTTTGGGAAGTATGCTTTCAATAGTGGTTAGTGAAGTAAACGGTATTTAAGCTGAAAGTTAAAGAATCGAAAGGAGCTTGTCATGTAAAAAACTGTGGATGGGGTCCAAGCAAAGAGAACTGCTTTACACAGGAAGGAGCTGAGACTGTCTAAGGGGGGAACTGACATGCCAGCGTGGCAGAGAACAGTGGGCCGTGGTTGGAGGAATAAGATGTAGCTGAAGGGAGATATATAGCTCTGACCACTTCGGCTACATAAACTATGAAAAGGCTCATTATTTTCTTCAAAGTGCCTATTGAGGTCATTTAAGGATGGAAGCAGAGATACGATGTTATGATTTTTAAGAATTGCTTCTTTGTAGAAAATAGTTTAAGGGAACAAGTGACAAATCTGTCCACTGACCTATCTGAACTTCTGGAATCATTATTAAGATACTGTTATCTCTCATTGGACAATAGTAGATGTCTAATTTGTCTCTTTACAAACTTCACATTTCGAAGTGAGCTGTTAAAATTAAAAACATGGAGTCCTGGTCTTCACTGATTAGGAGTTGACAGCAAGAGGCGAAGGACTGTGTGATATACTCCGATTCTGTGAGCTCAGATACATTAGGTTTTGTAAGGTGAAGAAGAGATAATAGTGTGGAATCAACAGAGGGGAGTAAGGAAAACTCAGGAAAGGAAAGGTTTAGAAACAGTAGGCTGAGTCTGGCTGTATAAGCCCCATAGCCTGGTCCAGGGAGGCATGTCTTCCAGTTGTCCTATAGTGGAGCATAATGGGATGAGTTTGAAAGGATAGCCTAGAAATTCTAGTCTTGTGGTCCTGAGCAATGTCCTTTATGGCATGGAGCCTAGAGTTGAATTGGATGGGGGTTGAACCAGGCGAGTGGTTGAGGAGATGTATGTCTGAGGCCTTCTAAATGTTACGGGCTTTGTTTTGTTATTGGTGTCTCTCTGGTGTTTCGTGTCTCATGCTGGAATGTTGGTGCGTAATGGTCCAACAACACAGTAACAATATATTTAAAGTTTTAATAAATGTACTGTGCTGTGAATTATATTATACAATTTTGTTTATTACTTGCCCACAGCTTGTTTTTCTATTCACTGTGGATTAATTTTTAAGGTTCTTTGGTTTACAGAAAAACTAAACTCATATGAAGAGTTTATGATCTAATTATAAACCTGCAAGAGGCATTGTATCAGAGATTATTGCATTAGTTGGAGGTTGTATTTGATTATTTCTAAGGTCTCATCCTACTCAGAGTCTATGATTTAAAGATTCTAACATCTTTTTACCACAGAGTGAGCTAGAAATTTGAGGATATTAAATGTGACCTGAAGGAAGAATCAAGAATCTAATAAAGACATATATAGTGTGAACAATTCCTAAGCTTTTGATCAGCCTGTGGAACTGAGAGTTACGCACTTTCAGATTCATGGTGGTTTTAAAGGCATGCTTCAGTTGAATGGGTAAGTTGTAAAATATATGTAAATTAAAAAATACTAAGTTACAGTCTTTTAAAAGACTGCATGAGGGCCTAGCGTATCCCCTTAATTGATTTCTACTGATTAAATAAGCCTTATATAATTGTCCTGAAAACATGATCAGATTACTACTAGTATTTTTACCAGCTTTAGTATTGAAACAATGAACCAATGGTGTACTTTGTAAAAAATCAAGCAAACTATGCAAAGTTGTAATGTCTTCTTGATGCAAAACTACCTCTGTTGGCTCAAAGAACTAATGGCAGATTTCCCATCATTGTAAAGAATGAGTTTGTCCCTCATCAATCTTCTCCTCACAGAGATTCCCCTAATGGTGGACTAATGGCCTTTATTGTAAATATAGCCTGTGGCTGTGGAAGAGACATAATGAGGTGACTTATCTAAGATCAAAACCAAGCCAGTTGATAAATGTTATAACAAAACAAATGTCCTACTCCTTAAATTCTTACAGTTTTCTAAATATTCTCCATTAGATGCTGTGGGCAGGCAGACAGCAGCTTGTGTGTGAGACTGACTTGACTGTTCTGAATGCTGCAGACAGAACCAGAGGTCTGCAACGTGCCTCAGCTGGAGAGTCATATTTGGAAATATACTTACATTTCACTACTAACAGATTTTATATCTATTTATTTAATATGTTGCAAAAACTAAGTTATTCAGGGTATATGGCCTAACAGATATTGAATACATTTTCAGGTGTTGGGGGTATAGTAAGGATCCTGGAAAACTGTGAATTCTTGCCAGAACCATATAGAGTTGAAGGGCTGGAGGAGAAGTTATAAACAACAAAAGCTATATTGTTTTACAAGTGAGGGAAATATTCTTACAATAAGAGGCAGATGATAAATTTTGTTTCCTTTTTCTAACAAAGAATATCTTTACCCAATACAAAATATTTACCAAGGAAACAAACCTTGATTATAAATACGAACATGAAACAAGCGTCCATGGCTTTCTTTTGGATTTGGAAATATATTTAAGGAGGAGTGACTGAGTTTTAAAAGAAGTATTGTGTTTATTGTATTGAGTCATTTAACAAATGTACATTAAAGTAGCATTTCTATCTTTGCAGAATAGCTACTTTACCTGTGCAGACAAGAAAAGGTCCTACAAATGTACGTGTTGAGAGATTAATTAATAGAGTCTGCCGCTATATAACTGATGCTACAGAAAACTTCAATTCTTGAATTGAATATTTATGTTAATACTTTATGTTAATAATTTCTCATCTCAGTGAAAAAAATGCATGCATGTCAATGCCCTCCTGCCAAAGATTACCAGAAGCATACCTTTCTTTGAAGGAGTTGAAATTCACGGTACATTGCAATAATGAAACTTTTTCATTCCTAATGAAATCAGGAATCATAGGCTGACCCAGTCGCAAGTGATGGTGGAGCAAGTTCAGGTGGTGGGCCTTTGTCTGCACTGGATGCTGTCAGAAAGCAGAAGTAATTTTGAGGTTGAGTTTATATTTTTTATTAAATCTGTCATTGGTAAAGAGGAAGCAGTAACTGATAATAGCCGAGAAGGGGGGCATATGATGATGGTCATCTTGAAGTTTGGACAGTGTTTTTGTTTCTTCTGTGTTCAGACACTTTTATGGAGCGGCTGCATTTTGTCTTGATCCATCACAGTCACCTACCTGATGTTGGTGCTCGATGAAAACAACCTATGTTCAGTCATCAAACACCATGGCCTAGATGAAAGTGTCAGACCAACTTGTAGCAAGATCGAGGCCTATGTGATAGTGCAAGGCCAGCTACCAGGGCTGCTTTCTCTTCCCCACATGAAATAGCATACTTCTGATTGCATATTTTATGACAAAATTACTTCATATGTAGTACGATTATTTTCCTTCTATGCATCTTGCTTCCGTATTTTATTAATGTTTATTCCATCACTGGATCATAAACTTCACAAAGGCATGGGAGGAGGACAGAACAATTCTTACCTTGGAGTTTTTCAATAAGCACATATTTAGAAAAGATTCTTGCAGGGGACAGAGCCAAGGGTAGTGAAGAGGCCAATTTCCAAATCTCCATATGTAAAGCAAAACTAAGGATAAACCAAGTAGTAAGTAGAGATGTGGTTACAAATCTGAAGAGGTGAAGACAATAGAAACTGTTAGTATTCTGCACCGGGAACAGGTTCACTGGAAATGAAAAGGCAGATGGAAAGAGAGTAAACAACAGAGCAAGAAGGATATGCAGGAGTCAAGCGCTCGGTGTCCCGAGGAACAGACAGTCAGAGCAACGCAGAGGGCATCCTGAGAGCCTTAAGTGCGTATCAGGAGAGTATACCCAACGACATCATCTTTGCTTTAACTTTCTAACGGTAATTATGGAACTGTGGACCAGAAGGAGTGCTATTCAAATTTACCTTGAGCTTCTAATGTGTATCAGATACTATTTAAAGTGGTAAAAATAGAACAGTTTAAAAAGAGGTAGAATCGCAGGAGTAATAGTTTTTAAATTATCTTCCATACTATTCAAATAATCCTTAATCCTTTTTTCTAAAATCACTGGAAGGACCTAAATATCTTAAGATGTGATTCAAATGTGAAAATTATTATGTTACTCACAAGATACTGGACCAGAGACCACAGCTAGCAAATATATTCTCCAGAAAGATAATGAGCAACTATGGCTGATTTAAAATATACAAAATGACAAAGCAGTGTGTGAAGATTGTACAGTCTGCACCAGAAAGTTATCACAAACAAAAATTCTTGCTAAATCAATATTGATATTTCATTAAAAGGCTGGACTACTTTTAACATCGCCATAGTATTATGACTTGTTAAGCTTCCAGGCAATATCATTGGGATCTGCCTGTATGTTTTATCTCAATTCTTCCTTTAAAGTGGAAGCTTTTCCTATTTATTTCTTTTGTGCAATTTATATTTTGCATTTTATAAATTTTCCACAATATGTGCTGGTATAGTATTTATAAAATAGAAATTTAGAGAATCATTTCTCTTTTGCTAGAGGGAAAGTGCGATACCATTTTTTCCTGAACTCTGACGCTTAAAATTTAAGAGGAACAAAGGATCAAATTTATGAAATCACAGAATTTCACAGAGGCTATCAAACTTCTGGATAAATATGTGAATTCTAAAAGAATTGCAGTAAAATCTTTCTAGCCCATGTAATTTGTATGTTGCTACTGTTCATTGGACCTTGTCATAGTAGGTGTCCTTAGGTGCATTTAGTGTGTAAAGCTTTGAAAACTGTGACGCCCTCTACAAAAATGAGTTTCAACTACCGAGTTCATTTTGTTAAGAGAAAAACAAAGGTGCTGCTGAATGCCATGCGAAGCCTCAGTACTCTCCATTTATTTTTGCCTTAACTTTTTGCTGTAAATAAGCAAGAGTTAAGGAGAAGGAATCATATTGAACATCTTTTCTTGTTGTATTATTTATTGAGTTACTTTTGCGGTTGGGGATATAACAAAGTAATGAATGTTTTCTTTAGTGTTATCTTTCACTTATGGTGTTGATTGCAAAGTAGGCTGGACTTATTTTTTTTATTTATTGATTTGAGAGAGAGGAAGGGGAGGGAGGGAGGGAGAGAGAGAGAAACATTGATTTGTTGTTCCATTTATTTATGTATTCATTTGTTGATTCGTATATGTGCCCTGACCAGGATAGAACCCACAACCTTGGCGTATCAGGGTGATGCTCTAACCAACTGAGATATCTGGCCAGGGCTTAGGCTGAACTTTTTACGCAACTCAAATGTGTCAGGAAGCTGTACATTGACTTTAGAAAAATGTCCATTGCATGTGCAATTGATTGCATTATATAAGAAAATGAATATAGGGGCATTACTGTTATAAGGATGTATTTTATTAAACTGCTATTTGTCATCTGTTAGAAAAACATCTGTAATAGAAATTGAATAATTTTGACTAAACTGTTCAGGGCTTTTAGGAGGATGTTTCTACACACAAACAAATAAATTTTTTATTACATTTAACTAAATACAAGTAGGTATTATTGGTTGCTGTGACATTAGATCTTAACAGTTCTTACCATTTTGTCTATATATTTAAGTATTGCTATTTATTAAAAATTGATTTAAAAATTAAATATCTAATATATACAAATTTATTGGTTTCATTTTATAACAATGGAGGGGGATAGTGGGATTGGACAGCACATCCTGTAACGTTTTATGTACGAGAAGAAAAACTATGATCAATTACTTTCAATATAGTCACCAGTAGCTCTGAGAATGGTGGAAGTGTGAACCACCCAGGCACCTTCAGAGGTGCATTGCAGTTAGTTACTCAGGTGTCGTCTGTGCAGGGAGCCCTCTGTGATGCTGCCTCCTGTCCTGTCACTTTTGAAAACTCACTGTCCCTTCGGAAAAAGGTTGGAAAGATTTCTAGTGCTCATTTAAATAGCCTTACAGACACCTAATAACACTTTATTTATTTAGCGTTTTAATTATAAAGTTTCCAATAGTCTTTTAAGCCATCTTTAGGTTATATCTGCTGAGGTGCCAGAATGCACAAATAATGATCCTATCCTTACTGCTTTGGAGAAAAAAATGTTTGTGGTAAGCAAACTTGTCAAGAAGATTAAAAATGATCTAATTATGTGAAGAACTATTAGACAACAGTATAGAGTCAAAAGTGCTGATCTTTAATGTGATTTAATCTGCTCTTGATTTGTTAGTATCAGCAATGCAGGGATAACACTGACATTCCCCGAGTGTTTTCACTCCTTTTTTCCTGGTTTTCCTTTACTCTTTGTTTTACACACGGTGGGTTCTTGTAAGCCCTCTTGAACTTTTTTCTATGTAATAACATCATTATAAGATTATACATTTCAAGAGAAAGGTAACATTCATTTCTAACTTAACAATTCTATTCTAAATAAAAAAGTATTCTTTACTTTCACCATTTTAAAAAAGATTTTGTTTATTTATTTTTAGAGAGAGGGAAAGGGAAGGAGAAAGAGAGGGAGAGAAACATCAATATGTGATTACCTCTTGCACGCCCCCTACTGGGGACCTGGCCTGCAACCCAGGCACGTGCCCTGACTGGGAATGGAACTGGCAACACTTTGCTTCTCAAGCCTGCGCTCAATCCACTGAGCTACACCAGCCAGGGCAGCATTTTTTGTTTTTTAAATAAATGGTTTACTAGATATAGCATCAGACTAGAATTTATAGAATTTGTGAAGATTAAATATTAGGTATTGCTAATACAAAAAGTTGCTTTCCTATCCCAGTCCCACCTGAGAATACTTTATTTGGCTCCATATTTGTCCATTTTTCACCTATTTTAAGAATATTTTTTGGCTTAAGTTGCATGTTTATTTGTCAACAGCCTTGAATATTTTGGGGAAAAATATGTGTGTGTATGTACATTTATAGATTAATAAATATTAGTTCTTTGTATAAAATCTTTTCCTTTTGTGTTGCAGAATGTAAACTCTGTAAAGTGAATCAAACTATGGAGTCTGGTGGCATAATTATTTATGGTTCATGACAGAATTCACTTTTCAGAGTGCAGTTTTGTGTGTAAAAATGAGCTCCCTCGGATAGCATTTTGACTAATTCAGTTATATAACTACAGCGGTAGTTACGCCATGGCAATAGCATAACATCCATGGACAAGGGAGTAAGAGCATGCTAGTGAGGTCACTGTATGACAATAGCTGAGCCCAGTAGGGTGGGGGGCAGACAAGAAAGTTTTGAACCAAGGCTTTAAAAATTACATTAATGTAATTGTTGTTCGCATAGTAAATTATATGTTTTTTTAAAGTTTTTATTTATTTATTTTTAGACAAAGGGGAAGGGAAGGAGAAAGAGTTCACACAGTAAATTATATGTTTTTTTTAAGTTTTTATTTATTTATTTTTAGACAAAGGGGAAGGGAAGGAGAAAGAGTGGGAGAGAAATATTATGTGGTTGCCTCTCGAGTGCTCTTTACTTGGGGCATGGCCTGCAACCCAGGCATGTGCCCTGACTGGGAATGAACCAGTGACCCTTTGCTTTACAGTCCAGTGCTCAATCCACTGAGCCACACCAGCCAGGACTCAAGGCTTTTTGAATGTGCTAGATGTAGTCATTAATAGAACTGATTAATGTCTTTTTAGCCTTCTTTAGTTTCTTACACATCAATGTTGTAATTTCATAAGGGAGCTAAATGGTAATGGAAAAAATTCAATAAAAATTTAGAAAAAGAATATTTGAAAAAATATAGATGTGTGAAGTAAGATCAGTAAGTATGTACTTAAAGCTTGTGTCAGTATGAGCATATGCTATTCTAATTTAATAGCATTTTATTAAGAAAAGAATTCTGCATTATTTATTGATAGTATATATTTGTGAGAAATTTGGAGATAAGTATAAATATTGTTAATTAGTACTAGAGCAAATCCTTTCTAATAAATCAAATAAACATTTTAAATAGTATATTGAAATTCTATATTTTTCAAGTGTCATGATTTTTTTTACAAATATAAAGTAAATCATTAAGCTATGCATTTAAGCTCCAAAGGCAAATGATAGTATTTGCTACAATATACCCTTGAGCCCAATTCTACCTTTCCCCCAACATGAGAAACATCCCGTCTGCATTTCAGTCTTCCACTTATCCTTAGAGGGTTTAGGAATTTATCCTGCGGGGCAATTTATACAAGTGATTGAGACGAAGTCATTAATTTTCTGACTCTTCTAAATAAGAGGATGTTTCTGACCCTTTTGATTTTACTGATCTGAGACTCACTGTTTACTCTGTGTATTCTTTTTTCTTCCTCTCCTTCTTCCTCCCTCCCTCTCTTTCTGCCTCTGTTCCCTATCTCCTTCTAATGATGCTTGACTTATTACCTGAGTTCTTTGACGTCTCACTTTCAAATGGATATATAAATTTGACTTTCACTCATCAGTTCTTACCCAAGAATATGTCTGCTTAAAGTCAGGAGTGTTTTCATGATATTTCATTCTACTTTAAGCCTACTTATTATTCCCTGTAGCTATTAAAGGTAACAGAATTTATCATCCATTATTTTCTCCCAAATGTAATGTATTCTTATATCTTAATGAGATCTTAGTGCAAATGGTCTCTTCAGTTTTTGTTAGTTGCTGAACTCTCACTTGAATTAAAGTATTATCCTAAGCATAAAAAAAGAGGAAAGGGATGTATTGCAGTTAAAATTAGGTTGCTTTTGTGAAGTGGATACGGTGTCTCACCTAGAATATAACTCTATTGGAACTTTTGTGGATTTTTGTAACTGTTGTTTACTGCCGTACCTTTAGTGTACAGAAAAGTACTTCAAAAGAAGTGGGTTTATTATTCCTTCAGCTGTAGTAGTTCTTGAGGGATTTCTGTGAACTATGGTTTAAGAATATGGTTCTACATTATCTTAGCCAATGGTCCTGGATTTCAATCCTACTGATACAGCTAATGTCATACACATTAACAGTGGGAGAAGTGTCCGTGTGTGTGTGTGTGTGTGTGTGCGTGAGAGAGAGAAAGAGAGAGAGAGATGACATAAAATATATTTGGGAGCCACTGAATGTTTGGATTGGTATATTAGTAAAATTCCTGATTGAGACAGAAGAAGATATTTTAAGCTACTAAGTGTCTAGGTAGTTTTCCTTCTGTGAAACTGTGGAAAATTCTTGAGTTTTCAGTGGTAATGCCTATAGAGATCCATGGTGCATTCCAGACATGCTAGGAATGGCCTTGGAAGCAGTCCAAAGACTTATGCTGATGGAACTGGAGCTGTGAGAGAAGGCTTCTCACTTTAATGGTGTATCCTAACACCCTGGGAAATGTTAGGTGATTCACATATAATTTATATTCTAAAGTACAAAAATATATCTACTAAAAAAGTAGACCAGCTCAAACATCATATTTTAGAATACCCAAGGCTATAAAATAGTCATGTTAACTTTCCCTCCATAAATGTTGATATTTTTTATTTTATTTATTCTAATAAAATTTTAGGGCAAGGATATTTAGCTTCCCTTGGATATCATATATCTCTTTGGATATAATTCAACATTTTTCCATTTTGAAAATGACCATATGACTACATAGATGTTTGAGTAGTTTCTATAAATTATCAATTTTTGTTTGGTTTTGGTTATTTTGATAAAATTATTTAAGTATTTAGTTAATTTTTACATTAGGTATTGTACTTATAACAACATAGAGTATTCCTTGCAGTTACAAAGAATGGAGACATCCATACACAGTCCAAGATAAGGAAATAAGGCCACTTATTCCTGTTATGTATAGTTTGCTGCAGCCATGTTAAGGTTATAAAAACTCAAATCAAGATGTACAATCCTTAAAGTTGGAGTGGATTTTGTAAAACATAATTCTTTGTTGCAAAGTTTTAAAGCTACATTTTAAAAATAAAATGAACATCACTTATTTTTATCATTTTATTGTTGTTTTATTATAGTTGTTTCAATGTTTCCCCTTTGCCCTCCTCCACTCATTTATTCCCCTGCTTCCGCAGTCAGTCCCCACACTCTTGTCCATGTCTGTGGGTCCTTCATACATATTCTTTCACTAGTCCCTTCCCTGTCTTTCCATCCTTATCACCCTCTGGTCACTTTCATTCTGATCCATGTTTGCTGTCTGTGGTTCTATTTGGTTTGTTAGTTTATGTTGTTCATTAGATTCCTGTTATAGGTGAGATCCTATATATTTGTCTTTCTCTGACTGGCTTATTTCACTTAGCCTAATATTTTCCAGTTCTATCCATGCTGTTACAAAAGATTAAAGGAAGAAGATTTCTTCTTCCATTCTGCTGCGTAGAATTCCATTGTGTAAATGTACTACAGTTGTTTATTCATTTATTTAACTGATGACATTTAGGTTGTTTCCAAAACTTGGCTATTGTAAATAGTGATGGGGCTGCCTTTTAATGTCACTTATTATTTACTTTTTAGTATATTTTATTTATGCTATTACAGTTGTCCCATTTTTTCTCCCCTTTATCCTCCTCCACCCTGCACCCCTCTCCATCCAGCAGTTGCCCACCTTAGTTCATGTCCATGGGTCATACATATAAGTTCTTTGGGTTCTCCATTTCCCATACTGTTCTTAACCTCCCCACTGTCTATATTTTAGCTACCATTTATGCTTCTTATCCCTGTACCTTTTCCCCCATTCTCTGCTCTCCCGCTCCTTGCTGATAACCTTCTATTTGATTCCATTTCTGTGATTCTGTTCATATGCTAGTTGTTTTCTCAGTTTATTTTTTGTTTTTAGGTTCAGTTGTTGATAGTTGTGAATTTGTTGTCATTTTACTGTTCATAGTTTGATTTTCTTCTTTTTCTTAGATAAGTCCCTTTAACATTTCATATAATAAGGGCTTGGTGATGATGAACTCCTTCAACTTGACCTTATCTGGGAAGCACTTGATCGGCCCTTCCATTCTAAATGATAGCTTTGCTGGATAGAGTAATCTTGGTTGTAGGTCATTGCCTTCATGACTTTGAATACTCCTTTGCAGCCCCTTCTTGCCTGTAAAGTCTCTTTGAGAAATCAGCTGATAGTCTTATGGGAACTCCTTTGTAGGTAACTGCCTCCTTCTGTCTTGCTGCTTTTAAGATTCTCTCCTTATCTTTAATCTTGGGTAGTTTAATTATGTTGTGTCTCGTCATGTGCTTCTTGAATCCAACTTGTTTAGAACTCTCTGAGCTTCCTGGGCTTGCATGTCTATTTCCTGTGCCAGATTGGGGAAGTTCTTCTTTATCATTTTTTTCACTCATTTTTAATTTTAAAAGCTTAACCATTAGGGAGTATATAGCTCCCTTTAATTAGAGTTTCTATAAACTTTTTAAAGAATAAATAAATTAAAATACATAAACATTTGTGTAAATATAGTTCTGCATTTTGTATATCCTTTTTTCAGTTTTTGAAGACTTTAAATTATGTTAAATATAGAAAATAAAACACTTTGGGTTGTGAATAAATGCATATAATGTATATCTGAAATATATAGCTAATTTGCTTTTGAAGTAAGTTCTTCAACATTTCAGTGGGTAAAATATGTCCTTTGTGAAATGCCATCCTTCTCATCATGGATAATAAAGGGTTTTCTTTGTAGTTTCAAAATTCAAATTAACTTTTATGTGGTGGTATTTTTGTATGATATTCTGTTCAATGACACTCTCCAGATAGGAGATTCTACAATAAGATTGAATTGTTTTCATATAGTAATATCTACATATTTTTGTTAAAGTATGTCAGCCTAACTAGGAAGCACATCTGTCATTTTGCAACTTTATCATAATTTCCTTCTTATCTGTATGCTAGTGTTTGTCAGGGATATGTATTTAATATTCACACTCAGTTTGTTGATACTGAGGGCATTGGTAATGTGATCATCAAAGTGATATGTACCTCATTTTCTACAGTGTATTTCTTCAGATAAAACTTGAACTGTGATATTAATTTTAAAGTCCTGGTGTATGGCTCTTAAAAATTAAGCTGTCAACACTCTCCAATTGAATAGTGGCAAAGTAATGACAAAGATATATTATGAAAATACACAAGAATCAATATTTGTAGTTAGCTATGTACTTTAGCAATGTGGCCACGAAAAAATTTTGAGGGTGGAAATCAGGTAGTAACATAAAGAAAACAAAAGATATTTACTGTTAAATAAAGCCACTGCTAGATATTAAAAAATTCTATATGGCAATAATTGATAAAGACTGTGTGTTGCTTCACCATGCTGAATAAGTTTTGTATTCAGAATGACTCACAAGACAATATGTGTTAAAACAAATAATTCTCTAAATAAATACATTGTTAGTTGAATAATTTTGAATTTGTTATTGAAAAATATTATCACAAATTTTCTAGGGACCAGAAAAGAAAAATAGAGACAAGGCTATGGAGGACTATAAAACTTAATGTACTTGATATATATATATGTGTGTGTGTGTGTGTGTGTGTGTGTGTGTGTTCACTATATATCAGTCATCAGTTTGGTAATGATGACAAAGTAAAATGGAAGATACCTATCTATGTTTATTTTTCAATTGTATATGTAATGTGCTAAACACAACCTAACAGAACATACACTTTGGTGGACTATCACAACTTCATAGTATACTATTATTGACTGAGGCTGTGAGTTTAAACATTTAATAGTAATTTATCTATTTTTGTATGTTTCTGATTTTGTTCATATTAAACTATGTCATGTATAACTATAGATACTCAAAAAATTGGTTCTAAGAATATTTGAATTCTAGGTATAGGCAAGGTGTAGTAGAGATCAAGGGATCATATCTAGAAGTAGAAATTAGAAGTAGCCAGAAGTAGAAATTATAATATTTTTATTCTTTCTTCTTATGGACCAAAATTATTTTATTTACTTATTTTGTATTGGAGATATCATGAAAGAGAAAATAGTAAAAGCAACTGTACCTAAAAGGAACAGAAGGTAAGTTATGCAGAAATGAGTTATTATGTGAAGTATACTTTTATCAACACTGATGATTCCTCTCAGTATGTCCCCTAAGAAATAACAGAGGAATACTTACTGAGAATTATATACCTTGACATTTCCTGGCTGACTAGAGTATTTGGCCAAGATAGGTGAGAGAGTGGAAGCCATAGTTGTGCTTATAAGTAGAAACATGAATAAGGTATACTTAATGAAGAGAAAGGAAGATGGACATAATGGTGACCTGGGGAAGATGTCTCTGGTGGATGCCATCTTAATAATAATGCAAGAATAACTACTAGAAGATCCTGATGAACGTATTTTAAGAACTTTCTCAGTTTAGAAGGGGTCTTTCTTTAGATGGTTTAAAGTCTTGTTTTACAAATAAATATTTTTCACTAATTCAAAGGTTCTTCATTTTCCTTTTGTGAAGAAAATTTGCTAAACATGTAAAGAATAAAAATGAGCCCTGGCTGGTGTGGCTCAGTAGGTTGAGCACTGGCCTGTGAACCAAAGGGTTGTCAGTTCCATTCTTAGTCAGGGAACGTGACTGAGTTGCAGGCCAGGTCCCCAGTAGGGGGTGCATGAGAGGCAACCACACATTGATGTTTCTGTCCTTTTCTTTCTCCTTCCCTTCTCCCCCTTTCTCTAAAAATATAAAAATAAAAATAAAAAAAATTAAAAATGACATAGCTAATATTTGTTTGATTTGTAAAATTGTGTTGTTTTTGTAGTTACAATTACGCATTTCCTACAAGTGCAGTCTGGTGCTTAAAAAGATTCTTTACTTATCTTCCACCAGAGACTCAAAAAGAGATCAGTTTTCTCCCAAATTATTTTGTTGAGGATATTGTTGATATTGATGTCAGAAAAAGGGGGGCAGTTTTACGTAAGTGAAAGAGTTTTAACCATTAGATGTAATGAAAATCAGAAGAAAGCTTTGGATTCTGTGACTCAACTATATATTTGCCATATTCTGCATGCAGTTCCAATATTTTACTTAATTTTTTTTGAAGTCACAATAGTATTCTGAATACTGTAGTCACAATAATATCCTTGGGTATCTTGCTTTCTAACTACCTCATTTACCTTCCTCTATCTTCTATACCTCCACATGACTAAACTGTCTGAAGGTCTGTATAAATCCTCATATGGAGGAACAGGAAAATTACAGTCTCAATGGGCATGCCATTGAGGTATTAGGTAGATTTAGTAGTAACTACCCTAGCTCTAAGTCTCAGCTTATATTACTGGGATACAGCATTGCTCTCTGAGTCTTGTTCCTATAATCCTGGATATGTTACAGAACAAACCAGGGAGTTCCAATGATATACTATTACGGAATGGACCCACCCTTGTGCTCCAGGGTCCCCCTCACCTCAGACTAGGTTTGTCTTGCCTGCCCAGGGAAAGACATCTCTCAATGCCAGAGATTTGTGAAAAGGAAAGAGATTATTTATTTAAAGAGTTATACAAACTTAAGTGTAATGACTTAATGCCTTCATTGAGATCCTAAAGTCCTTTAGAATAACCACAAATACACAGTCCTTCCTTCCCCCTCTGCCCAGTCCGGGGTAACATATCTCAGAAAAAGAAGTAGAAATCTGTTGTTCTTCTCTGCCCAAGCCATGTGGTCCCCAAAAGACCTCCCATGGCTGCTGCACCTGGGTTTGAATCCCAGCGCCAGTCTTCCTCTGCAGCACCATTTCCATCTCCTCCCACAACTGGTCACAGCTGCCAGCATTCCCATATTTTTCCAGCTTTACTGGGCTGCCATGAATAAGTCTGGGCACATGTGGCTATGTGGCATGGGGCCAGTCATCTCCAAGGCCTTACACAGTCACTGTTACCAGGGAGAGTTGCTTCCCGGTTACTTCATGGGTTGAAGTCACTCCCATCTCCCTGGCTCAAAGCATGGCCACAGATGTTTAATGTACCTATGAAACCAGGTAAGGTTTGTAGATATGTTAAGTGACTGTTCTGAAGGTCATCTGCAAAATTGTTGCTATTCAAAATAACTCTCAGTGGCCCTGCTCCATGTGTCCCATCCCCCAGCTAAGACTTGTGCGGGTGAGGACATCCTATATATGTGTGGTTTTTCCCTAATATTTCCTGGACACCGAGTTCTGGACCCCATTACAAATCCCTATTTGGGCCAACCCCTAGCCTTGGCTGCACCCTGTTACAGATATATGGTACTCCATCAGTAACCAGTAAACTCTGACCACTTTCTAGTCCCATGAAGTTTGTTTAATATACACACATTTAATTAAATTCCTGTTTTCTTTCTCCTGTGATAATGTGTGTGTGTGTGAGGGGGGAGCTGGTGTCTGTGGGATAGACCTGACTCAACTCCAACATCAGAGTTAAGTATTATTTTAAATCATATTATTTAATTGCAGTAGCTATTATAAAGATGAGATTTGGGATATTAGTGAGTGCTCTAAGAAAAATGGCCTTTGTGGTCAACAGAGTGTGAAGAATGTTGCATATCACATCTCTCTTTGGAGGTCCACAGTGCATGTTAGTGTATAGCCTAAAGCACCACAATAATGGAAATTCGCCTTGATTCTATTTAATTCAGCAATTTTCAAATAGCATTGCATAATATCAATTTTTATAGCAGCCTAAATGTAATTGGTTGAAAGATTATATTCAGAGAACGCTGAATTATGGATTAGTATTAATTAGAAGGCAGATTTCTAGTGGTTTGTCATAGAACTCCATCCTTGACTCTTTCTAAATTTTCATTATCAACTCAGATGAAAATATTGAAAATTATCTTTTTTACCCTTGCAGTTTCTATGAAGCTGGAAGGGATATTAAATATGTTGAATACATTGAATTACAAAATAGAAATTCCAATAAACTGGAAAAAATTTAGAGACTAGATGAAGATTATCATAATGATATGTTTATAGAGTTAGCTCCAAAGTATTTTTTAAAAAGAAACTAGTATCAGCAAAAACAGGTGCACAGTTAGAGATGAGGATTAACTTTATATGACTATATCATGCATATTTAGCTAGACTGAATTCAATGTAGGGGGGAGAGAGAAAGGAACACTAATTAGTGTATACTATGTGTATATCTCAGCTAGTGACTTTCATAAACTCACATATTTTTCTTCAAGAAATTCAATAAATAAATGGATTGTTATTTTTCTTCAATAACAATCCAATAAGATTGAAATTATTATAAATAGTATATGAATAATGTTAATTGACTGAAATTAAATGACTTGCTTAAAATTATTCAGCAGATAATTGTCAGAACTGACCTTTATTTTCAAATATATCTATCAGAATTCATGTTATTATTAATAGCCCATAGAACTATAGGATTCAGGAAAAAAAAGAGTGAAAAAGATGACTGCCTTGATCCAATCATATCTGGTGGCCCTTCGAGGTCCAGCCATTACTGCAGTGGGACGTTACTAGAATGGGTCAAGTCCACAGGAGAATAGACAGAATAGCTTTATATTAGGTATATTTAACACAATTTGGATGTGTGTATATTTTCGATAAAATTATTTGGTAGGATGTGATGGGTTGTTTTACATAATTCAAAGTCTGTTATCTTAAAAATAGATTTTTGTTTTGTCTGCCTCCCTAGGGAAAAACTAGGACCAGTGAAGGGAATATGGGGAGTGGCAGATTTTACTCAACGTAAGATGGACCTAGTAGGTGTTGTTGCTTTAGTTTTTGTCCTCTCTCCTGTTATTTTATGTTGTACTCTATATTTTTATCTTGCATGTCTTGTTTTTCTCCCTAGCATGAACATTTTAGGAGGCCAGAAATTTATGTCTGCCTAACCCCCTTTCCCAGCACCAGGAATAGCATCTGGGATAAAATAGGTAACTAATAATATTTATTGAGGGAGGAAAGTCACACCAGTAATTTTTGGATTCATTTTTGATCCTAGTAAAATAACACTTTTCTTACTAACATAGTGTTTTCCTTCCTGTTAGCTAAAGAAATAATCCTATAGTTTGGAAATTCATAAATTAATAAAAATTCATATAGTTTAATGTTAGGGAGCACTGGATCCTCTAAAAGTCATGTTAGAGATAGTTACTCGTGGTGTTTGAGAACTCTTATCAGTTTGTATAAGAATCCTCTTTGGAACATTTTGTGCTTTGATGTTGGCAGTTACCAAACTATCCCATGAGGGTATGAGCTCTGAATTTAATTGAACTGCCAAGCTTCTGACTTGCTAGCATTATAATCTTGAATGGTTAATTTATATAACTTCATGATTTTTGTTTCAATTGAAAATAGCAGTACCTACTTCATGAAATTGTTTTAAGTATTAAAAGCCATATTGTAAGTACTGAAGTGCTTAATGCTGCTTCAGACACAGAGTGGGTATATATATTAAATACTAGGACTACAATTAGTAATAAATAATATTATTACTCTTACAACTACTCATTATTCACACTGTTTACCTTGAAAATAATAAATATTGAGGTTTATAATAAATATCATCTAATATGTAAATGTACTTCCTGGAGTTTTTCCCAGAATAACCATAGTTCTCTGATCTTCAGATAGAAAAACAAAATGTTATAGAATATGGGATAGAGAGGACTTGAGTGGTTACAGATGAAGATAAATTATTTTTCCTCAAGAAATATATAATCTCTGTACCTATTTTTATCATACCTCTACTTTGGGCTTTTTATGGGCAACCCCTACTTAGAACTTCCCTTGTTTCTCTTCAAGGATTGAAACAGAACAGCAAGTCGAGTTGCCACAGACTGTAAAGGACAAGCATACTCTCTCCTGTTGGAGTGTTTTCCTTGCTTTTGTGAAAAGATTCCAGCACTACTAGTATAGGGTGCTGAAATGGATTCTGAAAGAGCCATTGAAAAAAATGACCCTGCCTGAGGCTATGCCAGGACTGTCATGGTGACTTGTCTTCAATCTGATTCTGAAGTGTCTACACTCCGACCTTTGTCTGAAACTATTCTGTTTTAGAAAAACTTGTCACTGTGATTACCAGTAGGACTCAGTGTGACTTTCACCATTATAGGTGTACATTGGTTCACCTAAGGCATACTGCACTTACCTGATCTGAGCCTGAATCATCTTTAAAGTTTTTTTGCTTTTAAACATTATATGTATTACTGTGAACCATGGAAGAGTAAATTGCACCCATAATGACTCTTTAATTCTAGAGTATCATTACATTAATGTGCATCAAAACAAAACAAAAAACAAATATAAACTCTCACTCCCTTACTTAACTGGAGTAAGTTACCCAAAGTAGAAAATTAATAGTGATATCATACTATTTATCTAAAATATAAACATTACTCAAATGTCATTTTCCCCAGTAATGCCCTTAATAAATAGTAAAGAAAAACATTTAATTTTTTGAAAATATTAATATTCAGAATATTTCTTTATTGCCTTTTCCACAATCCATTACTGAAAATGGTGTGTTTTTGCTCATGGTTACTTTGAGGATCGTGCCAATAATAGTCATCTGAATAATTCTCTTTTCTCTCTTACTTACCTAGGCATTCTATAGAATCTCTTTTTAAATATATTTTATTGATTATGCTATTAACAGTTGTTCCATTTTTCCCCTTTCTTCCCCTCTGCCCTGTACACCCCCTCTCACCATCACTCCCCCACCTTAGTTCATGTCCATGGGTCATACATATAACTTCTTTGGCTTCTTCATTTCCTGTACTATTTTTAAACTTCTCTGTCTATTTTGTACTACCACTTATGCTTGTTATTTCCTGTACCTTTTCCCCCATTCTCCCCGCTCCTCCATCCCACTGATAACCATGTGATCTCTATTTCTGTGAATCTGTTTCACTTCTAGTTGTTTGCTTAGTTCATTTTTGTTTTTTTTAAGGTTCAATTGTTGATAGTTGTGAGTTTGTTGTCATTTTACTGTTCCTGTTTTTGATCTTCTTTTTCTTAGGTAAGTCCCTTTAACATTTCATATAATAAGGGCTTGGTGATGATGAACTCCTTTAACTTTACATTATCTGGGAAGCTCTTGATCTTCCCTTCCATTCTAAATGAAAGCTTTGCTGGATAGAGTAATCTTGGATGTAGGTCCTTGCCTTTCATGACTTCAAATACTTTTTTCCAGCCCCTTCTTGCCTGTAAAGTCTCTTTGAGAAATCAGCTGATAGTCTTATGGGAGCTCCTATGTAGGTAACTATCTCCTTTTCTCTTGCTGCTTTTATTATTCTCTCCTTCTCTTTAATCTTGGGTAATGTAATTATGATGTTCCTTGGTATGTGCTTCCTTGGGTCCAACTTCTTTGGGACTCCCCGAGCTTCCTGGACTTCCTGGAAGTCTGTTTCTTTTGCCAGATTGGGGAATATCTCATTCATTATGTTTTCAAATAAGTTTTCAATTTCTTTCTCTTCTCTTCTCCCAGTGGCACCCCTATGATTCAGATTTTGGAACATTTAAAGTTGTCCCAGAGGTTCCTAAGCCTCTCCTCATTTTTTTTGAATTCTTGTTCCTTCATTCTGTTCTGGTTGAATGTATATTTCTTCCTTCTGCTCCAAACTGTTGATTTGAGTCCTGATTTCCTTCCTGTCACTGTTGGTTCCCTTTACATTTTCCTTTGCATGTAAGCTTCAAAGACGTCTGTCTTAAAACTTGAACATTATTTTCTTTCAATGTAGAAAAATTACATATTCATTTAAATTTATACTTTTTGTTGAAATATTAGAGATATAAGTACATACCTAAATAAAACAAAATGTTATTAACTGTGATATGGAGCTAAAATTTAATGTAATATGAACATATACATCTTATGACCTTAATTGTTGCTTCTTTCCATAATTAAAAATGTGAATTTATTTTAGATTTAATGAATAGGTATTGCTAGTTACATGATTACACAATACACTTACTAACATACCAAGGAAAGTTTTCATTTGTAAACATATACGCACATTTATTTATTTTAAAACAGATGATATTCAGATAGTAAGATGTAATTATATTGAACACACCTAGTTAAAAAACTTAAATTTAACTACAGATATCAAATTCTGTTTTTAATAAATTTATTTTTAATAACTGATTCTTAGAAATGTATTTTCAAAGATTTTACTAATCGTGCTGATGGTTTTCCTAATCATGTTTTAAAAATGATGTCTGATTTATTACTTTTTTATCACTGATAAAAGTGTTTTATTGCATATATTTTTAACACTTCTACATTTTGTTTGATAAACACCAAAAAACATTGAGTGTTGTTATTATACATCTGTCTACTTTTAGTCCCTTTGATTGATGGTCTTATTTGAATGATGTGACAAACCGGTAATGCCATAGTTCTTAATCCTTTTAGAGCCAGACTGCACACTTCTCCTCTCAGGTCCCAGTGCCTGGCAATGCCGTGTGTTCTTACAATTAAGTTCTTAGATAGAGTTAAGTTAAAGAATATGATAGGAGTAAGAACAGAGTTTTTATTGTCCATTAGAGTTTTTTAACTGTGGTAGAAACTGTAATTCTGAGAAGAAGAAATTGTAAACAGCTTTTTTTCTTTGAAATGGTACTTATAAATTCATTTCAATTACCTACTCTGTTTTTTTATACGAAGAAACATGTAAAATGAATAGGTCAAATGAGCAGGTAAATTATATTATTTCTAACAGATGTTTATATAAAAGTATTTTCTGCATTTATGTCTCACATCTTGAAAGACTAGCAGTAATGAGGTGGGGGGAAGGGACAGCAGGTGCTAAAGAAAGCACCAGTAAAGTCAGTTCTCAAAATGGTACTTTCTCACCATTTTGTAAAATAAATTAAAATCTAACTTCTCTGAATCTACATCTTTATCATGCTTCTTGTTACTCCATCATGCCTTCTTCTGATTATATTCTGATTCTTATGCCACACATCCTTATATTTGCAAGAATGCATACATATATACACAGAAGCAGTGGAATGAGGGCATTAGGTGAAAAAAAGGGGGGAATAAGAAAGAGGAACAAGATAAACAAGGGAGATGAACCCTCAATCTTTGATTAAAAGTCTAGACTAAAATAAAGAGTAAAATAGAGTAGAAATATGAAAATGAAAGATTAATGACCAATTTTGAATAAGTAGATGAGAAAAGGAAGAAAAATCTAATAACTGAAACAAAAAAGAGGAGAGAGAACATTTATATGCAAACAATGAAACAAAACTACAGACAAAAATATATATATATATATATATATAGATATAAATATAGATATAAATATAAATATAAATATAAATAATATAAATATTATGGTGTGAAAGTCTGGAAAGGGAAAGTGACTGGTCTCAACTTCCATGATCACACTAATGATAAATGACATTTTCTGAATTTTTATTTCCCAAACATCTCTTCCTTTAATCTATATATAATTAGCATAAATCTGAATATGATGAAATTTAGAAATCTCGAACGGTCTTAAACATATTTACATGTGGTATATGCTTAATTATATGTGGAAATATTGATACTAAATAATTTAATGCTTAATTTTTAGTTCTCTTTGTGTTTTCAAATTTTTAGAAGTAATTTTTATTGTTTTATTCAAATTCCTGGAAGCACACTGCTTAGGTAATATTCTTCTTTTGTTTGTGTGTTTAATTTCTACAAATAACATACTGTTCAAATTTAAAGAATTTAAAAGCAAATATGGTACTGTTCCTGTCTTATAATACTGTTTTTGTGTCCAAACAGAAAAAGTTTTATTAACTTTTTATCATGGAGGTTCTTCAGAAATGGATATGTAAATCTTTATCTCTTATACCATCTAACAGTAAAAGTAGCTGCTAGATGTCATGGATTAGCCGTATTCTGGGGCATTTTTATGTATTCTTCATCCTCAGAAATTCAGTGGCACTGTAGTTTTTATTATTTGAGAGGGCCTCTGCCATTTGGCATATTCTCTCATATTTGATGAGACAGCACAATTGAATTCCTAATTGATTCAGTAACTGAACTGGGAATTGGAGATCTATCTCACTCTCATATTGAGGACAGATCTGGAGAACGGTGTCTTATGTATTGCTTTCAGTCAGTGGAGTGGGGGAAACCCCAGTGACCAAGAGAGTAAATACAGGTCAAATAAAACTAGTTGGGTATTCATCCTATGGAAGTTTTATGTTAAAATCTGGTTGTTTGATGAAACATCTTTCTATTTAGATATATTTCAACAATTAGTGTTACTTGTTTTGAATAAGACCATTTTGAGTTTATTTGCTTCGGTCACCATATTTTCAAAAATTACGAAGACAAAGCATAGGACTCCTCAGGGAGTCTGTGGAAAATCACTGATCTCTTTTTTATGGAATCTGCTAGATGTTATATAACAAATCAATGCCTAATTATTAACTTGAACTTTTTCTCAGTGACGAATACCAGCATATTATTTGTGTTTGTAGTAGTATAAACAACATTGGCAGTTCTACACTTTTCCATAACACGTCATGATTTCTCAGTTAATTTCATTCAGTGTTTTCTGTACTTGACCTTAGCTAAAAAGTGAGGAAGTGGTTATTTTATTTAACTGATTTTATATGAAGAATGCTCTTTACTGATGGTGAACTGGACACCTTAATTTTAGCAATAATCTATTGATCAGTATAGGGTTGATTAATTTCAAGAACTAATATTATCCATTGTGAATAAATTCTAGAGAACTTTTTTCACAGAAGCCACACTTCATGATTTTGTCCTAGATACTGCAGTTCTGCTGCTTTTGGGACCTGTATTCACTGATTATAATGTGAATTAAGCTACCTACTGATATTTTTTTAAATATTTTATTTATTTATTTTTAGAGAGAGGGGGCAGGAAGGAGGAAGGGAGGGAGAGAAACATCCATATGTGGTTGCCTCTCATATGTCCCCCACTGGGGACCTGGCCTGCAACCCAAGCATGTGCCCTGACTGGGGATCGAACCAGCGACCCTTTGCTTCACAGGCCCGTGCTCAATCCATTGAGCTACACCAGCCAGGGCTCCCTACTGATATTTTAACTGGAAGAACATAACACTTTGAACCAAGGCTAATGCAACTATATCTTATAAAAATGTAAATGTTTATAGATAAAGCCTGATTAAATGTAAATATTCAAGCCTCTACACTGACTAATAGGTTTTTCCAATTAAGATTTATTCTACTTCTCTGATGGATGTCCAACGTGAAAGAATTATTACTATTTTCTATAATTATCTATACTCAGTAAACATTTATTTTGACTCTATACAGTTACCATTTGAATCTTTAATTGAAATTAATTTATGTAAATTCATTTACTTCACTCATATAAGTTCATCTTAATATCCATGTTATTTTATAAAATTTAGTTTTTCCTAAAGTATACTTTGATATTTTTGCATTTGTCTAATATCACTTTTAGACTTCCTCCCAACAGTTTACTTTTGTTTATTCTTAGTGTTCATTGGTAATAACAAAGTAATCTATACTTAATTCTTTTGGTGATACATTTTGAGTGAATCATCAAAATCACTAACATTAAAATTAGAAAGAGATTTCTGGTTTTAAATTAAGTGAATAAGTTCAGTGACAATATTTTCTTTAGAATAGTTTGTGAAGACTACATAGTGTTTGTGCCAACAATTATTTTAAAAATTAGCTTGAATATACACATTTTGTTGGTATATTCGTCTATAATGTAGCCTTTTTTAGATAACAACAAAAGAGAATTAACATGTTTTTCAAGAAGTCATAGAAAGATATGTTTACAACATGGTGTCTGCTTCTGCGGGGCTCACCAAGTAGTAAGGAGGACAGTGGTTGAGTAAGTAACTAATTCCTATGGTCTATACTATGAATAAATGCCAATTTATAATAAAATAGTTTCATAGCTCTTTTTAAAAGGCTTTTGAATATATGTATATTGATGCTGTTAACCTGGCAAAAGCTTCCATTGCTTCATTGCTATTATATAATATTCTCATTAATCAGGAAGTTGAAAATTAGCTGAAATGATTTGTGGAAGAGACATAAAATCTTAAACTAAGCAGATCCAATATTAAAACCAAGACTTCAAATTCAACATGTTCATTCTTGCCAAAAGCAAGTTCTGTTGAGTCTGATATATTTGTTCTCTAGGTGTTTGGTGCTAGAATATGTCTCATACACGGAACAGCATATAGAGCAAGATATCAGATACAGTTGTAATACGAGAGGTAACATTTACTGGGTGTATATTATGTGTCATATCTTGAAATCTATTATTTTCATGTCTTGCAACACTCTAACCACAAACTTTGGTGGAATTATTTCCATTTTATGGATAAGAATCTTAGTAAAATATTAGTTATTATTTTCAAATCGAATTTTGGTTGTGAATACCAAATTATTTCTGCTTTTTAGAATATTTGTAAATGTAGAAAACTGTGTTTTATAAAGTTATATATACTTGCTATTATAGAAATCATACCTTTTGAAATATGTAATAAACTCTTAGTAGATTTCTTCTTAAGCATATGAAATTTTTAATGAGACAAAAGAATTAGATAAAGTAAATATCTTGGTTTCACTTATTAAAACCAAACTGATTTAAAAATGATTCCTTAAGTGGCTTGATATATTGTCTGAAATGTTTAGACTTATTATTGGGGAAGTATTCTAAAGATATTTATATTTTAACTTGCATCATTTTTTCCAATGGAACAGAAATTTACTTTAGTAGTATGGTATATTTTATCTGTCAGTAGAGAAATAGGACTAAAGTGCTAAAGAAATAATATGGAGCTTGTATTAAATTATATTTTGAAGAAAATTGCATGTCATATGTGTCAAAGATAGTTGATAAATACAGTGAAACATTTATTGATTTTTTTGTATGTCAATATCTGTGCTAGGTGCTTTATACATGGCTTAGTGATCTCATTTAATTAATGTGCCTTGAATAGTCATAGTCCCACAATCATCTATAGCTAGTAATGTTTAGGCCTCCACCATGGGAAAGACACTGTGTTAGGAGGTGCAGTGTATACAGTGACCTGTCTTCGGGGGTCAGAGCCTAATTAATTATGGAGGTAAAGCCTATATATAAAATGATGGAGATAGCTTATACATGCCAAAATAGGAGTATGAACTATAATTGTTAAGGGTGCTCAAAGCATTAAAATAATTGTTATGAAGTTATTTTAACCCATTTTTGTTTATTATCATCTAGAAGTCAGGTGGTCAAAGGTGGCTCTGAGAGTTGGGAAAGGTAAGAAAAGGTCCAGCATGTCAGCACTTCCAGTTTGGGATGAATTATCAATAATTAACTGCAATGCAGTTGTGTTAGCCTATCAACAGTGGAAATACAAGCATTTCTTTTTACTTGTTTTCTTAAAGCATGGGAAAATCACTCATTAACAATAATGGGCAACAGATCAAACTGTGAAAAGTGATAAATTTAAATGTTAGTCAACTTGGATGAGTCACATTATAAAACAAAGTTTGAAAAGTAAGCCAGTTCTTAATTTCATACAAGTAGTCTAAAACCAACAATAGGAGCTATTTATTAAAAAATTATAATATTAAGTTCTGAAAGCTCTTTGAAATAAATATGTAAAAGTTCTGTAATCTAGGACAGTATCATAATTTTCACTGATAATACAAAAAGGATTATTAATTTAGCAAATACTGTCTATAAATTATTGTTGGTTCTTATAAACTACAATATCATTTAAAATTTTTACATGTCCATAAGAGTCACAAGTTCTATAATAGTTCTCTCATTACCTATACACAAAGAAAGACGAAAGAGGCAAATCAGAGGACGGTTAAAATACATTTGTGAGTGTGTGCATGCACACGTGTATGCTTACACACCTACGGTTCTCTGTACCGAAGAAGTAATGCAGCAGCTCATGTTGTGAGCAAGCCTAGTATTGGCTTCACTTAATACTCACTGAATATTGTTGTTAGAGGGCTCTCTAGTTTAATATTTGTTTAGTATTTGAAAAATCAAGATTAAGAGGGAGAAAAGTAGATTATTTATATCACCTGACTGGATGGAGGAAATATAGTGAGAGGAAATGCCCCCATTATGGGGTAAAAGGACAAGAGGGTGCTGTGGCACAGAAGTGGCCTGGGAGTCCATGGGAGTGACAGTAGGAGTAGAAGACACAGAGCCACAAAAACAGTCCTATCATGACAGGAAGGAGAGAAACTTCACAATAGCGACCTGAGACTCACAAAATGTCTGTAACTACCAGAGGGTGTGTGCGTGGCTAATCAAGAGATTTATATGTCCTTCCAAATCTGTGGCTGAGGAGTGACTCAGAAACTGGTACTGATTGCTCTTACTGTGTCTGTGCCAGCTCATATTGCCTGTTGAAACTGGAGTTTCACCCAGAAGTCACGTACCCAAGTAGCTGCTTCAGAATGTAGGTGATGTAAATAAGGCTCTGTTAATGTAAATATAAATAAGTCCTATGAATATTCTCTTCAGGGAATTTATGTTACAGGTATTCAGGTGTGTGTATATACACACATACATATATATGAGGTCTGTCTGGAAATAGTACAACCATTGCTAATATAATGAGAATGATTTGTGCAACATTGATGTAACCTGGCAGCCAAGGAGAGTGGATGGGAATGCGCATGTGTGAACAATGATGACTTCACTGTACTAGTCAGCGGGGGGTGGTTGACACTGTTGAGTGAGCATGTGTACTGTGTGACTGTCAGACTCAAAATGACTGAGTGAGTACAGCAATGAATCTGCATTAAATTTTGCATTAAGCTTGAACATTTTCCTGCGGAAACTATTCAGATGATTTAGAAGACCGCAACTATAGGCAACTGGTGACTGGTAGCTTCATCACTTCAATATACCTGCTCATTAATCACATCCTCTGTAGAATGTTTTGCAAAAAATCAAATCATGCAAGTGACTCAGCCCCCCTACAGCCCAGTTTTGGCACCCTGCAACTTCTAGCTTTTCCCCAAACTAAAATCATCTTTGAAAGGGAAGAGATTTCAGACTCTCAGTGAGA
The DNA here is from genome assembly GCF_014824575.4 of Sturnira hondurensis. NCBI lineage: Eukaryota > Metazoa > Chordata > Mammalia > Chiroptera > Phyllostomidae > Sturnira > Sturnira hondurensis. The sequence goes on along the minus strand of NW_028077629.1, from coordinate 4,229,083 downwards.
TTCAGGAAAAAACAATGGGGCAGCTGATAGTGATTGGCAGAACTGTGCAAGGTCCCAAAGTGCCTGCTTTGAAGAGGACTGAGTCATTGTCCTTTGTACAATATTTCTTTCTTGTATCTCCTTCAATAAATATCTCTATTTTTTCACAGTACATGGCTGGATACTTTCTGGGCAAACCTCCTATATTTGCATTTGCATTAGCATTTATTTGCTGCAGTGTTTGAAATGACAAATATTTAGATGTACCTAAAAGGTAGATGAATTATGGCATAATAAATGAGAGAACAATATTCAGTGCTGAGATGATGGAAAATCTCTATGTATTGATATGGATGTATCTCCAAAGAATATTTTTAGGTGAAAGCAGGATATAGGAGAGCACTATGCATCATGTACCATCTTTTATTTAAAAATGTGAGGTAATGATATCCTATATTTTTTCCTGTATACGCATTAAAAACTATGGAATTATACTTAAGGAACTCAGAACAGTCATTTTGGAGGGGAGAGATGAGAGCAGGCATTAGGCTGAGGAGGGAGAATGAGAGCAGAGAGACTAGAAATGCACGATTATATAATTTTTAGTGTTTTCTAAAATTTCAATCATATTATTCAAATGTAATATTAAAAGAAGCATACTCCATTTAATAGGTATGTTGCTAGCTGGCAATGGGATTGAGCTGCCTCACACCTTTAAAAGTGATATAACTACCTGAATATAGTAAAAATGAGCAAATATTCTCATGAATCTATTACAACTCAAATATCATTTTTTGAACTGATTCTATGTTTATTATTATTTTTGACATTTAAACTAGAGCTACATCTGGTTTAGACTCACAGCCACTGCTCACCCGGTTCCTTTGGGCTATCCATATTTTACTTCCATGGGAATAGAGATAGTAAAGAAACATGCACTGTTAAAAAGGACTCGTGGGGTGTGTAACTGGGAACCTAACTGATTTAGTGCAAATTTCTCTGTTCACAGTATTACAGATATTCTTTCCAAACAGGAACCCCAAGGACAGGCTGCTTTCCTCAGAATTGTGAACTGAGCCATGACTGTGTCCATGCCCTCTGAGCTGCCCTCTTCTCACATGGAACCTGTGACCCCAGATACCACATGCTGTTCTCTGCTTCCCCCAAACCTACTCCTAATTGCATACTTTCCATTCCACTTACATCTGTTGAGCATTTTATCCTTGAAACAATCTCTTTGTTGCTTTTTCAAACATCAGTCATATTGAAAAGAAGATGAATATATAGCCAAAGCCAATATTTAGGTTTAAACATATAAAATTGTATTCTCATTCTGTGACAGACATTTTCATGATCTGTTAATTAACTTGAGAAACTTTATAAAAATATAAAATTAAGTCTGATGATTATATGTTTCATAATGTAAGTTTATTAGAGAATAAAAGCAGCTAATTAGGTATATGAAAATGTGTGTGTTAATGTATATGTGTGTATAATCATATAATTTAAAATTTTTTCAGTTAGGCAAAACATTATTTAATTAGAATTTCTAAGCTGGAAAGGATTTTAAAAATAAGTCTCAATTATTCATTTCATTGTTGTGGCAACTAAAATCAGAATGAATACGTACATAGTCTCAAATGTAGTTACTATATCACCAATATTACCTGATTTTTAATTTACATTTTAATAGCAGCTTTATTGATATATATATTTCATATACCATAAAATACACCCTTTTAAAATGTACAGTTCAGTGGTTTTTCATATATTCGCAAAGTTGGGTAATCACCACTATCTAGAATATTTTTATCACTCAAAAAAAAGGAAATCCCCATTAGCAGTCACTCCTTATTCACTCCTTCCTCCAGTTCCTGGTGGCAAACGCTAATCTCTGGTCTCCATAGATTTGTTTGTTCTGAACATTTCATATAAACAGAGACATGCAATATGTGGCCTTTCTGACTATTTCCTTTCACTTCATAAAATGTTTCCAAGGTTCATCCATGTTGTAACACATCATTCTTTTTATGGCTAATAGTCCATTGTGGGGAGATAACATTCATTGTTTATCCACTCATTAGCTGATAGGCATCTATGCTGTTTCCCCTTCAGGACCATTATGAATAATGCTGCTATAAACATTTGTGTACACTTTTATGTGTGAATATATAGTTTCTTTTTCTTTGCTGTTTTAATTTTAAAAATTATTGTTGGTGAATTACAGTTGTCCCAATTTTTACTCTGTTTCTTTCCCATGCCCCATCCACCCCCACTCCTTAGTCAGTCCCCACCCTGTTGTCCATTATCATGGGTCTTTATGTATGTTCATTGACTAGACCATTTCCCTTCTTTCCTGGTTATCCCTCTCTCTGCCTCCCACCTGGTCACTGTGAGTTTGTTCCATATTTCCATGTCTTGATTTCTATTTTGTTCATTTGTTTGTTTTGTTGATTAGGTTTCTGTTAAAGGTGAGATCATATGGTATTTGTCTTTTCCTGCCTGGCTTGTTTCACTTAGCATAATGCTCTCTAGGTCCATCCATGCTGTCGTGAAGGATAGGAGCTCCATCTTTCTTTCTTCTGCATAGTATTCCAGTGTAAATGTACCACAGTTTTTTGATCGACTCATGTACTGCTTGGCACTAAGGCTGTTTCCAGCATTTAATAATTGTAAACAATGCTGCTATGAACTTTGGGGTGCATATTTTCAATATTTTTTGGTTACATATAAGAGTTGAATGGCTAAGTCCTGTGATAACTCTATGTTTAACTTTTTCTTGAAAAACATTTTGGGAAACTTCCAAAATGTTTTCCAAAATGGCTGTACCATGTTAAATTCATAACTGCAATATATAACAGTTTAAATTTCTCCACATTCTTTTCAACACTTGTTACCTGCTTTTAAAAAGAAAAAAAATCATCATCCTTTAACTTGTAAAGTAGTACTTCATTGAATTTTTGATTTACCTTCCCCTAAAGATTCATGAGGTTGAACATCTTTACATATACTTATTGGCCACTTGTACACATATATCTTTCTTGAAGAAACATATATTGATATTTTTTGCCCATTTTTAATTGGGTTGTCTTTTATTATTAAGTTATAGGAGCTTTAATGTAGAAGTCTCTAATCGCATATTTGATTTGCAAAAATTTTCTCCCAGTCTGTATGTTGTCTTTCACTTTCTTTATGGTATCCAATGATGCCAAAAATGACCAATTTTTATGAATTCTGATTTACCTGTTTCTAGTTTTGTTACTGTGCTTTTCTTGTCATATCTAAGAAACCATATGTATAATCCAGTGTTACAAAAACTGACTCCTGTGTTTTTTTAATCTCAGGTGATTTTTTTTATATGTATTTAATTATTTTTCAATACAGTCCTGTGTTTTGTTCTAGGAATTTATATGCATTTTTAACATTTTTCCTCAAAGGAGTTTATTATGTACTCTTTGGTAATTAACCAGTAACAAAATAAGCAAACAAAAAATAAATTAGAAAGGACATTTTACATATTTTATATGATTATATTGCCTTCATTCACTTCATAAATATTTCTGCATACCTACAATAAAGCAAGCAGGTTATTAGAAGCTTATAGTTTCTATGTAATGGCATTATTTTTTCTTTATTTTCTTGTGGCAGGTATTATGTATTTTTTTTTCAAAAGAAAAGAAAGAGTTAAATAACTTTCTATAAATCATTCTGGTAATAAGGGGTAGGGCCAGAGTTAAAAATAGATAAATAAAAATGCAGTGTGATTATTTGGTTGCAAATAGGCTCTGGCTATTTGTCAGGTAACCTGGGGATTAAGAATAGGGTTGCCAGGCCCTGGCTGGTGTATCTCAGTGGATTGAGCATGGACTTGCGAACCAAAGGGTCACTTCACCAATTCAATTCCCAGTCAGGGCACATGCCTGGGTTGTTGGCCAGGCCCCCTGTAGGGGGAGCACAAGAGGCAACCACACATTGATGTTTCTCTTCCTCTCTTTCTTCCTTCTTCCCCTCTGTCTAAAAATAAATACATAAAATCTTAAAAGAAAAAAAGAACAGGAATGCCAGAGCTAGGGAATTACCTGGGTTTGAGGAGTGTCTCCCCCACTGAATTTTCCAGGTGTTGGACTTTGGGATAGTTAATTAACTTTTTTCTAGTTTTTTCTTAGTTTTTTTGCAATGTGTAATAATAGTAGGGAGACTACTATGAGCATTAAATTAGTTAATGTATTTAAAATACATAAAACTGTGCCTGGCATGTTATTAATGCCTGCAAAATGTTAGTTATGTTTACTTATACAATTACACAATAATCACTGCTTTTATGGAATGTACATTCTATTACAGGAGACATTGAATTACTAAACCCATAAATGATCATATAATTATGAATTTTGCTTAGTGCTACACCTATAAAAGGAAGAAATAAAATAAAAATATATATATAATGAATAAGATAGTTCAGTATACTTACTCAAGTAGTACTTTCTCCATTCTGTGCTATGAGGGATAAAGTCTTTTTATGCTTGGTGTCTCAAATGCTTGGGCAATAGTTCATCTTTTAATATATGTAGAGTTTCAACATAGCAATCTATGAGGAAAAAATTTTTGATTGGGACAGAAATGTTCCTGACTCAACTAAAAAGTAGGTCATTGCCTATATTCAGAAATGCAGAAAAAAGAAAAAAACAGCACATGATAATATTTCATGAGCTCATATTTCCACTCAGTTCAGTACAATTCAGCATATGATAATATTTCATGAGCTAATATTTCCACTCAATTCAGTATAATTACTTCAATTCATTTTTAGAAAGAAGGGATTATAAATTATACATCACATACAAATAGTAAATTCTCTCAAGATAATAAAGTTCATTTATCCCTGTAAATCTGAGGCCTTTGTTATTACACTTGTTCAAAAGTAAAATTAAGTAAGTCATCATCATTCTAGTGCCAGTAACAATCACTCAATGATGTAAGTTTACTGAACACATTTGGAAAGACGTGTGCACAGGACCCCTTGCCTCGGACTAGAAGACAGGAAAGGATTATGTACAATGAACGGAGACATTTAGCCTTGGGAAGGACCAGGACCTTTCTTCCTTCCCAAGTAAGAGGGCTCCCTGACACCTCTTTTCAATGAAATAGCCCCACATTGAAGCTTTCTGTCAGGAAACAAATTGTCAATACTAGTCTTTCATAATTAGATAGTTTTTTTTAGTGAACCAAAGTGGGGGGTCTTGCTGCCTATAGGCAAATCCTAGAGGTAGAGACAGGTGAGAAAGGAAAGAGGTTTTTATTCAAAGGCTGCCTGATCTGGGAGAATGGCAAACCCTTGTCTCAAAGCCCATCCCCTCTGGGAAACCCAGAGGAAAACTCAGCCCTCCTCAGCCAGACCAAAGACAGTGTTCAGAGTTTCTCTTCCTATTCAAAGTACCATCCTTTGGGAACCACAGGTGGCCAGTGAGTGGTCATCCAGGTGGCTCAGCTTTTCTCCCTGCCTCATTGGAACCTGTGCGTGGGGTTGACACCACCACTAGCCAAGTGCTTCCATGGTCAGAAGGTCCTGTAAATGTACTGGCCAGTATGATTATGCAGTGAGTAAGATGGCCTCCCTTCTTCCCCCTGGGTTTATGTTATTTTCCTGTGTGGGATGAACCGGGTGCTTTCTCAGCCCAAACTTCTGCACACTTCAGGACCATTAGCCAACCAACTCCTTCTTTTCCCCAGGCTATGTTGACAGGCTTCTCTGGTCCCACACTTTCACCTGCTGCCCTTCGGACCTCTGATGGTGCACACGTGCATGCCTTCACCTTGTCCCACCCTCAGTCAGCTACTGGGAGAGTGCAGGAGGGCTTTTTCCCTTATCTAATTATCTTGTTAGCCTTGGTGGCTCACTGCTATACTTTTTCCTGCTGCCATCTTGCCTGGGGGCGGGGCATCTGCCACCAGGAGCAGGACACCCCACACTAGGTGTGAAATGTTGGCAAGGTGCAGGCTTGGACACTGGGACACCGTGGCCTCACCCACTGCCTTGGGAGGTAAGTGATCTCCTCTGGCAGCCACTTCTGTACCCCACCCTCCACCTGTTCCCAGCAGTCCGGCCAGGCTATCATCAGTTTTTTGTGTAAATTATTAAAACTAATGTAGATTAGTACCAATAAAATGTTCATGCCATATATAATGTATTGTTTTGAAGTCTGCATTTTCTGTAGTTTAAAAAGATTGGACAATCTTTTTTTTCCCCTTTTTCATAGCCAAGCACACACTGATCTGCTGTCAATTCTGTCAGTAGGAGCATGCTACTTAGAAAGGGTGCAGGTGATTTGAAAAGAAATGTCAAAAAATAGAAGAGAGATTGAGAGCTGGGCAAATTCATGGACTCCATTCTAATTCAACTGAGCAAGATTTCTTTACTTCCAGGTCTGGTAAGAGTCATTTCTAGAAGTTAACAGAAGTAGAGCAAGGCAAATTTATGTGTGAGTTAGCAGTGGTGGGGGAGAACCAAGTGAGCATGACTAATGACTCCTTAAATGGAATGTATTTGCTTGCATACACTTAACGATAAACAAAGCCAATTGGGCAATTGCTCAGTTCACCCCTCTGTTTACAAGAGCTGAACAATCACCCAACATAAAAATAGATGGAGAATTTTTTCCTCCATAAAGAATTTCTTGCAAACAGAATTGGAAGTTTATCCAAATAAATACTGAGTTTTTCCACCTCTGTATCACTTAGAGGATATTTTTCTCTTTCCCTGCCTAGTCCTACCACCACTGAGTATACCTGAGGTTTAGCCAGTTCTCGAATGATCAACAGTATGACTGTCAGACATGAGCAATACACTGGCCAAACTTTGGCTACGTGAAAAAGGACTTTAAGATTAAAAGCTAGGGCATAAGATATGCAACACAGAGAATTACTTAAGAAATTATAAGGTTTAGCTTCAGATGTGACCCCTGTACCTTCTCCATATTGTAAAGGGTGGGGAAAGTTGGATCTGTTCCTGGGGTCATCTCTCAGCCCTGTATCCCTCATCTTTTACATACTTTAATGTGCTGTCTATTATGCTTTGCTAACTTAACCTTGTGCAATGACAAGGCTGTAGAAACAGTACAAGTGAAACATCAGAAAAAAATGTTGGCAGATAGGGCTAGAACAAGGAGTTAACTCATCAGTTCAGTTTCTAAATTAAAGTTATTTTGGGCAGTCGGCAGGGTTGGGCAAGTCATTCATTGCTTGTGCTGGGGAAACAGAGGCTGTTTCTATGACAGGAATAATCCTGGGTAGTTTTAAACAGACCTGCACATTTTTAAAACTTTGGGAGCTGGTTGAAGGAGGGGGGTTGGAATCCAATGGCATCTCACTCTTCATGACCCACTAGGATTTTCAATGAGGGATAGTTCTACTAAAGCAGAGAACGCCACACCTTTGGAAGGGAGCCCTTCAGTAGTAAGTCAGGATTGTGTTCCTCGTTTATATCTGTTCTGTTTTATTTAACTCTTTGAAAATTTGTTTTCAGTAAGGAAACATGTTTAATTTCTTTTATCTTTAAACTTGCCTCAAAAGCTTTGTGGCAAAACTGATGCATTATTACATTCATGTACTTTCTTTTGATAATAATCCTTCTGCATTCATTTAAACGCTTCCATACCCTATTTATCTTACATGCTTTTACATTCACATATGCCATTTTTACCTTTTTGCTACTTAATTCTTATTCTTAATCCTCCTTCTCCTAAATACAAAATGTTCCCATTTTTTAAACTTTGAGTATTGTTCTTTATTTTCATCTTGACAACTTTTGTGATTTTAGTACATCATAATTACTTTTAGGATATTATGTTTTTTCTTTGATTTTCATCTAGTTTATCTATCAGTGCCAGCAGGTTTTAGTTTCATGTCTCCTATTTATTTCTACTTATTCTCTTTTTAAACTTTGTTTCCATGTTATTTATTCTTAATTTATGACTAATTTGATTTTTTTCTCTTCAGTTTTTCTTATAGTTTTCTTGTATTATTATGTGGGTTGTGGTTACTATGCCCAAAACAGAAGTATGCCATATGAGCAACGGCCTGAAGAGAGAGGGCATCTTATTTCTTCCAGCTGTCATGGTGTTGCTTTTCCAGGTGCACTTACTATAGTTCCCCATTCTTTTGTGGAATTCTCTTCAAAGAAACCACACAGGATTCCAGAGGTCTGCAGAGTAACTCCAGGAGAGCCATAATATGATCTATGTGGATAACATTTTTGATTTCTTAGTATTTTATTGTGTTCTGTTCTATCACCGTTTAAATTCTATCACTCAGCTTAAAATGCAGGTTGTTCCAGACAGTTACTTTTGTAGGTGAATTTAAAAGAAGTGATATCAGATATTTTTCAAAATTGGTACTAGAGATATTCAAGAAGTTGAATATTTAGTGGTATCAATTGTTGGTGTACAACATACAATAATATATAAAATGGCATCTAATATACGACATAAATTAAAATTGTACATAATAAATTTATTGTCCATCTGTTGGTGTTATAAAATAAATGAAACTGATCCAGTAATTCAAGTGAGTATGAAACTTTTCCATACGTGTTTAGGTTTAATACCACTGTAGAGATTCTGGGAACAAGGAAATGGAGGCATAATTGGCATGTTCAGGATTTGTGCAAGGGAATGTGCCTTGATTACAATCAGTATGGTCTCTTCTTTGTTTGCCTTGTGGAACCACTGCTGCTGCATTCTGCCCTTGGATTTTGCCATCAACACCACTAATAAAGAGGAAAGCAGGATATGGCTATAATACCATGCTCTGGGCATGGCCTCTTGCTTCATGTGACTCTTCTGGTTCACGTTATAGAAAACAAATATTACAGTCAAGTTTGATATACCCATTTAGCCTGTTTCCAAGCTCTGCTAATTGTGGCTGTATCCATCTCCTTGCTGTTAAATGGTATGTGTTAGAGCAAATGCAACATGACTTTCTTGGGTGCATCTTTGATCTGCTCTTGAAAACTCTTTCACTCAATTTCTTTGTGTTGTGAGGTGGAGTTCTATTTGGTCATGTATTCTCATTAGGCTTTTTTTCGTAGTGTTATGTTGACTGTTAAAACATGGCAGCACATTTAACAGCAACAGGATAGCTATCCCTGGTAAGGATTATATTTTGAGTATACTGGGTGTCAATGTCTACAAAAAACTCCGGTGGGAGATACAATTTATGCATCTGTAAACATTTATTGCACACTTATTTTGTATGTAGTACATTTCTTAAAACTGTTCTAGGCACTGGCAACCCCAAATTGAACAAATTAGACAAAATATCTGGCTTCACAGACCTGACATTCCACTAGAAAAAGTTTTTAAAAGTGGAGTATTGCACTGACTAGGTTGGGTGTCATCCACAAACTGAGAGGTAGCTGTGTGGATTCCCAGTCAGGGAACATGCCTGGGTTGTGGGCCAGAGCCCCAGTGGGGGTATGTGAAAGGGAACCACACATTGATGTTTCTCTCCCTCTCTTTCTCCCCCCTCCTCTAAAAATAAATAAATAAATAAATCATTAAAAAATAAAAATAAACTCTTGAAAAAGATAAAAAATATAAAATGAGGTATCATTGACATAAAATTTATGTTAGTTTCAGGTATACAAGATAGTGATTAGACATTTGTACACATTATTAAATGATCACAATACTAATTCTAGTTACTATCTGTCACCATTCAAAGTTGATACACTAATGGGACTATATTTCCCATTCTGTGTGTAATATTTTCATGATTTGTTTATTCTGTATCTGGATGTTTTTACTTCTAAACCCCTTAACCCATCCTCCTCTCCCAGACCCCTCCCCTCTTGAAATCACCAATCTGTTCTTTGTATTCATGAGTCTTATTTGTCCTGTTTTTTAGATTGCACTATAATGAAATGATGTGGTCTTTGACTTTTTCTGACTTACTTTAATTAATATAATATGCTCCATGTCCATTCATGTTTTTTTCAAATGGCAAGATTTTTTTTTATGGCTGAGTAGTACTCCATTATATATATCACTTTTGCTTTATCCATTGTTGGAGACAGGCTGTTTCTATTTATTGGTTATTATAAATAATGTTTCTGTAATCTGTGGTGAAAATTGATGTGTGTATATTTAATTAAATATATTCATTTCCTTCAGATATATACCCAGAAGTAAAATAGCTGGATCATAGGGTAGTTCTGTCTTTAATTTTTTGAGGAGCTTCCATACTGGTTTTCATAGTGGTTGTACCAATTTACAAACCCACTAATAGTGTGTGAGGGTACTCTTTTATTGCATTCTGGCCAATACTTGTTGACTTCTTTATAGTAACCATTCTGACAGATGTGATATAATATCTCATTAATGGTTTTCATTTGCATTTCCTGATGATTAGTGATATTAAGCATATTTTTATATATATGTTGACCATTTGTATATCTTCTTAGGAAAAATGTCTATTCAGATATCCCTCCCATTTTTTAATCTGATTTTTTGTTGTTGAGTTTTCTGATTTCTTCATATTTTTGGATATGTGTAATCCTCAATAAAATAAAATACACAGGAAAAGCTAAATAGTCTACATATGAAAAAAAGGTTAAAAAACTCACCAGACAAAAACCACATGAAACACTTATTCCATTTAATTTCTTGTTACATGCACTGAGGAAAATAAGAACGTTAGGCCCCAAGGCAGTAATGCTCTGAGGTTCTAATTAAGGCTCCTCCTTTGTGACACATTCATGCACATACTCTACACATGCCACTGACCCAGGCAGAATTTCACATGCATGTACCAATGGCCAGAGGATCACAGTGGGGAATGATGGAAAGGCGGGGTATGGCATCAATGATGGTCAAGGATATGGCATCAATTGGGAACTGGGGACCCAGAGAACCTTTCCACTGCAGGCTAGGCAAGAGTCAACATTAAAACAAAGGCAGAACATGGGTAAATGTAGGATGCTCAGAGAAAATTGGGTAGATGAGGAGGGAAAGATGCAGAGAAAGGTTTGGGAAAGCAGTGTCCGAAAAGGAGGTTTTTCTTTTTTCCTCCCCGTCTCTTTCCCTCTTCTTCTTCTTCCTCCGTCCCTCCTCCTCCTCCTTCTTTTCTCCTTTTTTTGTTTTAATGTTAAAACAGTTCTTGTTTATTAACTGATCAGATTACAAAAATGGCTATAGTAGATACCTTAGTTCATCCCTCTAATAAGCCTGTTGAGCTGGTCCTCCCTGTTACCAGCATCTCCACCTTCTACAAAATGAGTGGTCTTTTTCTTCATTCCACCTTATGGAGGAGATAATTTGAAGCTTTCTCCAGCAGTATAGACTTCATGAATCAGATCCTCCATGCAGATGATGACATATTTACCAAGAGATTGAGCAATCAATGTATTATCTGTCAGGGCAATTCATTTTTTGTTGATTTTTCCATAACCACGTTTGTAGATCAATTCATTTACTGACTTCAGATTAGGGTACCCCCATGCAATATATGGTTTCACAATCCTCAGCATGTTAATTGAAGCCTTGTTGAGCTTAATGAAGGTGCTATTGAATATCTGGTGAAGGTGAAGAAGCTTCAGCAACTTCTGGACCTTTGGGCTCACACCATGGACACCTCTGATTCTGATGACAAATGCCAACTTGGGTTTCACAGGTACATATAAGTTGTCCACTTTTCTTGCCATTCTAGCCATTTGAATCTCAGTTCTGTGCATCTGTCCATATTCCTTGGGATCGTGCTTAGATTTTTCATAGATAAGCTTCCTCCATGCCTTTTGAAGCATCTTTTGGGCAAACTACATTTCATACGACATTCCTTTGCTTTTTCTTAAGGGTTTCTGGCACAACATGAGCCTTCTTCTTCTTCTCTTCTGTACCTTCCATGGTTCCAGCCGGAAAAAAGAGTTCTTCATTTTTACAAGGCCATGAGAGTATGTTTAATCTCTCAGAATTTAAAAAAAAAGTTAAGATTCTCAAGAATCAACAAAAGAATGTAAAGGGAAGAGCACAAATGCTCCATTCTTTGTGGTATAATATTTTCCCATTTAAAACATAATTTCAAAATAAAACCCACTTTTATATTTTCTAAATGAAATAATGTACGATGGTTATCTTTCCAGCTTATTTTAATTTTCAAACACAAAGTTTTATTTTAAGATAGAAAAAAGAGAAAGGCAGAAAAGTACATTTAAAAAGAGGAGATGGGAATAGTGAGAACAGCAACACCTGTTAATCTAAAGGTGAGTCCTCAGAAAGAACCACCTGTAGCTACAGAGGTTTCCCTTTGTTGGGATCTGAGTTAGGGAGGGGTCCTGTGGCTCTGCCACCCTTTCTCAAGGTACAGGGAAACCAGAACACCCACTCCTTAGCCCTCCCCATTTCCAGTCTTAAGGACTTTACCAAATACCTCCACCAAAATAATCCCCCACACATATTTTTGACAATTCACTTGCAAACATATTCTTCCATTCAGTAGGTTGCCTTTTCATTTTATTGATGGTTTCCATTAATGTGCAGAAGCTTTTGAGTTTCATGTAGTCTAATTTGTTTATTTTTGTTTTGTTTCTTTTGTCTTTGAAGTCAGATGCAAAAATAAAATCACTAAGACTGATGTCAGGGAGTTTATCATCTGTTTTCATCTAGGGGTTTTATAGTTTCAGGTCTTACATTCCAGTCCTTAAATCATTTTGAGTTAATTTTTGTATGTGGGGTAAGATAAAGGTCCAGTTTTATTATTTTGTTTGTAGTTGTGCTATCCTCTCTACCTCATTTATAGAAGATACTGTCTTTTCCCTATTGTATATTCTTGATTTCTTTGTCTTAAATTTTATATTTGTGGGGGTTATTTCTGGGCACTGTATTCTGTTCCATTGACACATGTGCTCTGTTTTCATATCAATATCTTACTGATTAGATTACTGTACCTTTGTAGTATAGTTTGAAATCAAGGAACTGATACCAATGGTATAGTTCTTTTTTATTTCAAAATTGCTTTGGCTATTGGGGGATCTCATATGGTTCCATACATATTTAAAATTATTTATGTGAAAATGTTATTGGAATTTTGATAGGGATTACATTTAATCAGTAGATTGCTTTGTGTGTTTTGGACATATTAACAAAATTATTCTTTCCATTCATGAGCATAGAATATCATTCCATTTGTTGTGTTTTATTCAGTTTCTTTCATCAATGTCTATAGTACTCTGTGTACAGGCATTTCACCTATTTGGTTAGATTTATTTCCAATATTTTTTGTTGCATTTATAAATGGGATTACTTTTTAAATTTATCTTTCTGATAGTTTGTCATTAGTGTAGAGATGTGCAACAGATTATTAAAAATTATACTCTATTAATTATGCTCTTGCAGTTGTCCCAGTTTTCCCCCTTTGCCCCCTCTACCTAGCACCCTCCAATCCCTCAGGCAATCTCCACACCATTGTTGACATGTCCATGGGGTCCAAGGGTCATGTGTATAAGGTCTTTGGCTGCTCCATTTCCTATGCTGTACTTTATGTCCCTGTGGCTATTCTGTAACTACTTACTAGTACTTAATCTTCTCACCTCCTCACCCATTTCCCACAAGCCCCTCCCATCTGGCAACCATCAAAACACTTTTAACATCAATTTCATATCCTGCAAGTTTATTGAATTTATTAGTTCTAACATTTTTAGCAGAGTCTTCAGAGTTTCCTATGTATAATCTCATGTCATCTAAAAATAGTGACCGTTCTACTTTTGTCTGTCCAATCGGATAACTGTTTTTTCTTGCCTAATTGCTGTGAATAGGTCTTCCAATAGTATTTCGAAAAAAAGTGGGGAGAATGGGCATTCTTGTTTTGTTTCTAATCATAGACAAAAAACATTAAAACTTTTCACCATTAATATGATTTTAGTTGCTTTTAAGATTTTATCTTTAAATTTTGTCATTTTAATTATAATGTGTCTTGGAGTGAATGTCTTTGGGTCCTATGTCATATAACTTTCTCAGCTTTCTGGACCTACGTGTCTGTCTCCTTCCCCAGGTTGGAGAAGATTTCAACCATTACTTCTTCAGAAAGTTTCCTATTCCTTTCTATCCCTCTTCTCCTTCTCGGACCACTGTAATGTGAATGTTATTTAGCTTGATTTTGACTCCTAGGTCTCTTCAGTTGCCTTCACTTTTTAAAATTCTTGTTTGTTTCTTTTGCTGCTCTGTTTGTGGTTTTCAGTAATCTGACTTTCTGCTCACTGATTCCTTCTTCTGCTCCATACATTCTGTTATTGAGAACCCTACTATTATATTTCTCAGTTTATTGTTTTCTTCCACTCTGTGACTTCTCTTTGGTGTTATCTTAGATTTTCCATCGTGTTGTTCTCAATTTGTTCATCCATTTCTCTCTGGTATGATGGTCATCTCCACACCACTACTTTGAATTTTTTTCCAGTTAAATTACTTATCTTTGTATCATTACATATCTTTTTCTGAGGTTTTGTCTGGAGTTTTCTTTTGGAACATAATTCTTTTTTTTCTTATTTTCTTTAACTTGGTCTTGAAGAGGTGATCTTCCGTAGGTGGTGAACCTTATCTTTAAATTTTGCTCTAACTCCTGGTTGTCTCTTGAACATTTGTGATTGTCTGAATGGCCTGATTAGTTCTTGATAGGCCCTCATTGTTGAAAGTATGCTAAGACCTGTCAGTGTTCCAAGGGGAGGAATCTCATTTAGCAAGCAGTTTCAGGCTGATTGGAAGCCAGACCCTGAAGAAGCATTTTCATATACGGACAAATGTATCTAGCCCTTTGGGGCAAGGATCATAAAACCTGTTGGTCTCTAGACCAGGAGATCTGGAGGTGTCCCTGGGGTTACAGTTGCAAAAACTGAGCTCTAAACAGAGGCATAAACTCCTTTCTGGTAGGTGTATTTGAGCCACAGTAAGGGTAAGGGAATGGGCAAGGAGTGTCTCCTGCTTTTGTTTACTGGGAGTGCCTTTGTAATCTCTAGATGTGCCTGAAACCTGAAGCCTATCCCTCAAGGGAAGTGGATGTTGCTGTGATTATTTGCACTCACCTGTCCCATCCAGAAGGTAGTACAGTGCTGTATTTCTGCAAGGCAGTAGGACAGTTCTGTGACTGCTCACCCCCACTGTCTTAGTAAGGCAGCAGGAGACTGCTACATTGATGCTGGCCCACCTGACATTGCTGGGCACGCTGAGAGTGCAAAAATGGCATCCTCCAGTGCACCCTGCTCTGGGGAGTGTTTCAACTTCCCCTGTCCCTGCAGCAGATGCCTTAGGGTTAATAGGCAAATCCCCTTTGCATATAGTTGATGCAGTTTCCAACTGCTGTTTTTGCACTGGATCCTAGGGTGGGTGAAACTTCATGTGAACCCTTTAAAAGGAGAATCTCAGTTTCTTACAGCCTTTTGGGCTTCTTGGGTGTCAACCCCATTGGTTTTTTAAGCCTAACAGTTTGGAGGCTCATCTTTCAGGTGCATATCCTAAGGGTTGGGGTGCTTGATGTGGGTCACAGACCTCTCCTCCTTCAGAAACAGTGTTCGACTAGTGAGACCCTTTTCGGTTGTGTGATGGAGATTTGGATTTTAGTGCAACTATGTATCTATTTCTTTCTTTCTTTCTTTCTTTTTTTTTTTACTTTTTCCATTGTGCCTCTTTTATCTTTTTTTGTGGAAGAATAGTTCATCTAACGTTCAGGTTTTTTCCAGAGGGTGATGATCCATATGTAGCTGTAGACTTGGTGGTCCTTGGTAGGAGGCAATTTCCTCTGTTGGCACCCCTGAGAGGAACAGTTTTTACACAGAGGCGGCATGCATAATGGATTAGAGCTTGAACACTGAAGGTTTTTGCCTGGATTGAAATCATACCTTTCAGGACACACATTTCACAAAAAGTGTGCTATTGGGCTTCTTTTGTTTCATTTATGAAATGCACCTAGTGATACAGGTTAACAGTCCTTTATCTGAACTCTCAGGGGCATATATGTTTCAGAATTTAGAAATAATGGATATGGATCCTATCTAAATAATATGTAACCTAAACAGATCTGTGACATTTTATACTTTTTGCAAAGAAATACATTAAGTTACTGTCAGTGGAATAAATAAAATTATAAGTAGCGTCATCTCGGTTCATATCAGTATTCATCTCCGAAGCGACTTATCTGCCATCTTTATGAAAAAATAAACAACAACAAAAACAACTTTAGGTTTTTACTATATTTTTAAGTTTTAGAATTGTGTTAAGATTTTTATAGATCTATAGGACCTATTTTCCCGGATTGTTTTGAGTACTGAAGGAAATAATTCATGTCTTCATAAGTTCTAACATGTGTTGAGTGCATATCTATTATAGTTACCACCATTGCTCTGGCATTTCTTTAGTAAGTAAAAAATTATTATTGACTCAGTCATTCCAGCATAAACTCATGTACTTGAACTTATTTCATTTGACACCAGATCACATCTCAAATTATTTTTACAAAATGGACTTTGAGAATTTTTCTGTGGAAACATTTTGAAACAGGACTTGTGAAACTTGCTGTACTTTTTACTCACCCTTGGTATTGTCTGCCATTTGACCATAATTTCTTTCTTTTTTATTTTTTTTAAACATTTCCTTTTTAAAATTTTCACCTGTCATGTTCTAAGTATTTTGGCATGCTGTCGCAAGCCTCTCTTAACAAGGCATTTTATATGTAATGAGTTTGTACATAGTGCGTGTATGGTGTATTTCTTCTCTTCACGTTTTCCACATTTTAGATCTAAGAAGGATCCAATGTGTGTCATCTATTCACTAAAATCTTGATGGATTTTCATTGCATATATGTGATATCGTGTGTCTGTCTGTGTGTGTTTAAATCGACTCTTACGAGTTATCCTAGGAAAATACCCTCACTTATACTTTGATTCTTTCAGGAAACAGAACTTTTACTTACAGTTTAATATTGATGTAGAATTTAGAAATGGTCTTTAAAGCAGTATTGAACTATGTGGCAACTGATTTATTGCATATTCAAGAACAGTATTTGTGCTACATCATAAATGATAGCACAAAGAAATCAAATTCTTTCTTTGTTATCTAAATAGTTAAGGTCCTAACAAGCTTCTTTTCAAAACCTCCTAATCCTGAAAATGTGGAAGGGAAGGAAAAAAAGAAAAGAAAGCACAATATCTATTTTTTGTCCTAGAAAGTAATGTTTTCTATAGCGTTAAACTGTAATTTTATATTTTTACCTCT
Organism: Sturnira hondurensis; assembly: GCF_014824575.4. NCBI lineage: Eukaryota > Metazoa > Chordata > Mammalia > Chiroptera > Phyllostomidae > Sturnira > Sturnira hondurensis. Next base: position 4,211,855 of record NW_028077629.1, on the reverse strand, counting down.
TATTTAGCTCAAAGATTTTATTTATCAACTAAAAGAAAAATTAAGAAATAAAATTGTATTATAATTATTTTATTTTTTTGGAGACAGAGTAAGAGAGAGAGATATCAATTTATTCTTTCACTTAATTATGCATTCATTGATTGATTCTTGTATGTGTCCTGACCTGCGACCAAACTCATGGCCTTGGTATAAGAAATAAATTATTTTATGTAAGTTAATCACATCTTAGTTTCTGCTTTCACATTAATTTATTACACTTAAACCTCATTTACTAAAAGTTGTAATCACAATAACCACGCACCCTTGCTGTCCTGTTTAGCATCACTGCCCATTTCTTCACCGTTGCTGTGCTTCACCAGGCAGAACACTGGACTCCGTGCAGGTCATCAGAGACACCCTGGCATTTCTGCCTTTGCGCCAGCTTTCCCTCTGCCTGTAATAAATGTCCTCCCTTCCTTTTTAGTTTTTTACCAGACCTTCAGTCATAGGTGACCTTCACAACCCAGATTGAAAGTCCTTGCTTTCAGATCTGTTCTGTTGACAGTTCTAGGGGCATTTTTTGTTTCACTTCTGATATTCTTATATTTTCTCTTTGTGTGTATTTTTGCATTTATTATAAATTTTTACATTTATGATATTATATTATTTTCCATTATATTGGACCAAACTTTTATGAAATTCTTGAAATATGTGGCTTATATATCTTTGTAATCCTTACAAAGAATGCTTTATATTTTTGTTGATTTTAAATGGGTTTAAAATAAGTCAGCTTTAAATTAAACTATTAGGTAAAGAATGATTCAGTTCATGGAAGGATTTAAATGCTAGGCTGAAACATTTTGATAATCTGAACGATGGAGAAGGTGGAGGAAGAACACAAGAACTTCAGACATAGACCTCGAGTTTGTGGGTCCAGTGCACTAAGTCAATAGTAAGATTATGCATGTGGGCCAGAGATGAAGGATTAGACATGAAGTATGAATCAAAAAGAAGAAAAGGTGTCCAAAGTCTAAAACAACAACATAAAGTACATACAAAACAACAATTACATCTTGAGGAATGCCACCAGACCACGGGTTTATGTGATCGCAGTTTCACTGTGTTAATGAGTAAAGAAGCTTAGATTTTATCCTTTTGAAGAAAAATAGGATTTTAAAAAAGAAATGATACAGATTATGAGGAGGCACATAGTAGATTGTGCTAGAGGAGGCTGTGGGATTATCAGAGGATTTTTTAAATGTAGGAATACCTGAAGCATGTTAAGGTCAGATAAAAATAGAATAGATGAAGGTTACAGTATCAAACCATAGAGAGATTGAAAACATATAGCAAAATGAAAATCATAGATCATATGATAAATAAAATAGCTTTGTCCTGAGACTGGAAATGTGTATAAAGGTTTGATGTCTTTAATGAGTAAATTTGTTGACTGGAGCACAGAAATTTGGAAAAGTTACTGCATCATGCTGTTTCTCAGTAGGCAATAATGCAACTATCCAACACAATAGCTAGTGGGAAGGTGAGGCTTCATCAGAATGATAAAAATTAAGAACAGCAGCTCTTGCAGCAAGAAGTGGAAGCAGACTAGAGATGTAAAAGGATTATCAGGTAGATCAGGTAGGTCTGAAGATTTGAAAATGAGGCTGGACCCATTGAATCTGCAGAGACACAGATCTGCAAAGCTTTTGTGAGGGTCTCTGGAGAAAATGGACGTAGGTGACTACATTAATGCAGGTTTGAAGTTTTTCAGGGACAGTGTTTCCTAGACAAAAGAAAGAATATGAAGCAAGTAAGTTAACATATCATTCTGATAATAATTGAAAGAATGACATTTAAGTTGAATGTGAGGCAAAGAGGGAAAGTACAAGAGGTTTGATTCTGAGTTTATGAGGTGGCTAATGGTGATAGTTAACGAGCTTTTCTAGAAAATGTAATGAAAACAAACTTTTGGTTGTGGACAATTAGTGTAGAAATTTACTTCTTTGAAATACCTCCATATATCCAGTGTTCACCTTGGTTATGGATTCTATAATGTCGTGTGTATGTTCTGCATAGAGATTTCTTTTCAGATTGGGCTTCTATTAGGAGAGTATTAGCCTAGTGTTACTTTGTGTTGTTAACCATGCATAGAGTTAGGTCCCATATTGATACTTATATAGGAAAATACATCAGTAAATATATATTTTACAATTAAAATTAAAGCACAAGTTTCAAATCTCAGCAATTGATTGTGTGCCCAGTTTGTGTAATGTCTCAGTTTTCATTATTTCACTAAAAAAACTTTTTATTCATATTTGTATAAGCATATCTTAGACAAGGGGTTTGTTAGGATAGCCAGAATATGCTTTTTACCCTGCCTTATTTTTTATTAGGAAAGAACAAGACAAAATTAAGTGAATCATCTTTAAGCCATAACACTATCTTTCATAACCTTTTATGAGTAAGAATCTGTTTCTGACTTATAAATTTTGCATCTAATATTTTATTTACATCTATCACTGCTGACATATCCTAACAGAAATAGTTGACATTAGCAATAACTCACCTTCCCATATTGTTTTGTTGTTAGCAACTTACTTTCATGTGCATTATCTCATGTCACTGAAGTACATTCAATTCTGCAGCAAAGATGGCTCATTTTAATGCTTAAAGAGGTGGTAAAAATAATTGTCAATTTATCAATGATAGCAATAATTCATGAAAATAAATTATCTTTGATAAAAGAAAAGTAATATACAATTATTATGCTTTTGTAAATAATACACATTAGATTTGGAATGTATTATTTAAACATATGAAATTCTATATATAAAATCCTAACTATAGGCTACAGAGAATTCAGAAACCTTATGAAAATTAGTTGAACATAACATAGTCTGAAATTTCATGCTAAAGGCAATTCACTAGATTGTCTTGAACAGATGACTTTATCTTTTCGTTTTGCTTCTTAATATTTATTTTATTTCATATTAACAACTACCAGTAGAATTAAGATTGGTGATTAATTTTTTTATTGTTCAACCACAATTGTCTCCATTTTCTCCCCACCATTCTCCACCTAAGATTGGTAACTAATTAATAAATAATTGTAATAGTATGAAATAAAAATAAGAATTTAGGTAAGGAAAATATTTTTTAAAACTACCTTTAAGGAACTCATACTTTGGTAGAGTATATATTTATCATAGAAAGGTAAAGGTACAGTAATAATCTTTTCTTTCCTAATTCACAAATGTGTCATCACAATACCACGGATGCAATAAATAGTAGATAGAATAGCGTTCAACAGTTGTCATGTTACATGCCATCATGAAGCCTACAGTCTAATGTGAGGAGGTGGGTGTGATCAAGTAATTAAAAAAAATGTAAAACGGCAGTTGTATGTGATAACAGGAGCAGCAGAATGGAAGACTCTAAGGTAGTGTCGGTGGTTAGAGATGCTCTAAGGAAGCAGTGGCCGGGGTGAAATGTGAAACGTGCATGGAACTGACAGTGATGAGCATGTTGGGGGCCCTGTGGCAGGAATGGGTTTGGTTAATGCAGAATGCTGAGGGAGGGCTCAGGTGGCTGGCAGGGGGAGCGAAATGGAGTATGGTACAAGATGAGGCCAAGTGACAGATGAACAGCAGACCACTAATGATACTACCTATGTTGTATAAAGTGTATTGAAGACTGGGGAGCAGGGGCATGGATGGAGTGGAAGCTAGAGATTGTGATCTGAGTTTATTTTTATTTTTAAGATGTCACTGTGGTTGTAGCATAGAGGAGATGCTAAAGAAGGCTGAGAGTATGTATATGAGTTGCACAAACAACATCGGACCACATGTGCAACTGTGGTCCCATATGCCTATAATGGAGCTGAAAAATTCCTCTCAGCTTGTGCTGGCATAGCCATCATAATCCCATGGTGCAACACATTGTTCACATGTTTGTGGTGATGCTGGTATAAACGAACCTACTCTGCTCCCAGTTGTATAGAAGTATAGCACATACGGTTATGTACAGTACATGGTACTTGATAATAATAACAAATGACTGTTACCAGTTTATGTGTTTATTGTATAATACTTGTTATTTCAGAGTGTGCACTTTCTACTTGTAAAAACGTTTGCTGTAGAACAATATGTAGTATTAAGCTGGCAGCAGCCTCATACATCTTGTGTTTACTGTGTCTATTGATTGTATCATTTTCTCTGGTGCTTAGTTTAATCTCATGTTCTTTTATACAGTAACACGCTGTTCAGGTTTGTAGCCTGGGAGGTACAGGCTACACCATAGAGCCTAGGTGTGTAATAGGCTGTGCCATCTAAGTATACTCTGTAACATTCACACAAGGATTAAATCACCTAAGGATGCATTTCTTGAACTGTGGCAGCCCATCATTTTGAATTGTATCCCCATCATTAAGCAGCCCAAGAGAGTATAAGTAAATGAGTGGACAAAGAGAACGATAATGGCAGCTTGGATGTAAAAGTAGAGGCATATCTGAGAGGTAATTATCAGATAAGATAGAGATGAATTGCTAATGATCTTAGCAATTATTTCCTTGTCCTTCCTGTGATGTCAAGGAGACATCAAGGAGATGTCAAGGAGAGCATCTTGATTTCTTACTTGTTAATTAGAGGATGGTGGTACCATTCACTGAGTTTGGATCTACCCCAAGTCCCCCAAATGACAGTAGTTTGATGTTTGTTGAGACACCATAAATGGCATGTTAAGTAGATCATGCTAGTGGGAAACCCCATGTCCCTGGTCTCATATATCTATGAGGAAAAAATTCCAAAGCAATAACATGCCTGGACATTCACAGACATTTGACTCAGTCATCTCTAGTGTAGTGGGAAGATTATTTGGTTACCAATTTTAGAGGAAGAAACTTATATAAACATATTCCTCTCTCCCTCCCCCAAACCTCTTCTCCTCTTCTCATTGTCTCTGCCTCTGTTTCTTTTGTAAGATAGGAGCATTTCTACTCATTATCAGAGGGTTTAGGAGCTTAATTAGTGACTTTCTGATACTTGAAATAGGCTTGGAGTTGTCCTTCATACTGGCGACAACACAGACAATTCTGTCCTTTTCAGGTGTGGCATGTTGCAAGCCTGTTTTGTTCACAGACATAACCTGGGTTCTAATCAGTCTACTAGAAATAAAGCTAACAGATTAATCCTCCATTTGTTTTCCTTGTGACTATCTCTTAATTGGCTTTTAAGTTATATGAGAAAGAGAATGTGATTTAGACCCTGTAGCACTCTTACAGGGAGCTCAAGAAATTAATAATCTGCCTCGAGAAGAAATCGTTGTTTTGGATGTGTCTGCCTTGGGGGAAAGTGGAGAAGTAGGTGTTGTTTACTTTCGTCTTAACATCTAATGGCAATTTAATGTCAGCCCTGATAAATTAATATAACATCTAAAATAAATATAGGGAATATTTAAACAACATGTACATTTGCAAATTTAGCAGCTGCCCTAAGAGCTAGAGGTCAGGTTGAAGTAGTATCTGGTCATATCTGATGATGGTGATAGGTTCAAGTGGGAAATACCTCTTTTGAAGAAATATCCTTGTGCTGATGCTTCAGTTGAGAGAAGTCGGAAAACAGAATTGAATGAGAACCCTTCGGAAGGAAGCAGATAGTACACAACTGCAACACACCTACCTCCTTCCTTTTCCCGTAAAGCCCATCCCCAAAACCAGTACCTGTGGAGCGGTATTTAGTTGAAGAAAGAAGGCTCTGCCTGAACCATTCTAGGATAGTCACTGTATTGGTTATTTATATGATTAAAAGGAGTAATCATCAGAAAAGAAATTCTGAAAATTTAAAAATATACCTATTTTAATTACTTGAATAACTCTTAGTTGACACTGTTATTCTTTGAAAATGTAAGAAGGGTATTTCATCAGTTTCTTAGTCTTTACTGTGAAGTGTCATGAAACTCAAAGTATGAATTGGTTCAACTATAGTTCTAATATGTAATTTATTCTTAGGGTTTATAATACATTTGCATTGAATAGGCTTTAGCTGTTCCTTAAAAAAAAATCAGTTGTTCAAAAGGCATCCAACAGGAAAAATCACTTTCTTTTATAGAATGCTGCCTGAAGACACACCCATTCTTGACAGTTTTCAACTAGAACGTTGCTAGGTAACATACACAATACTAAACTATGATATAAACTTTATTGGACTGATTCATTTTGTATATGGTACATCTCTCTTGCAATTATCCCGATACACATATAAACAATAAGTTTTAACATCGAGAGGGTGCCATTGTGCACATAGCAGGTGTTAAATAGTGCAGACTCATTGAGTTTGATGACAATTTTGTAATTCCATCTAAGCTCTGAACCAATATAGGAGTCATTGCTCCTGAATACCAATTATTAGCATTAAAAAAATACTAACAGGCCTTGGCTGGTGTGGCTCAGTGGATTGAGTGTGGGACTGTGAACCAAATGGTCCCTGGTTCGATTCCCAGTCAGGGCACATGCCAGGTTGCAGGCTGGTTCCCCAGTAGGGGGCACAAGAAAGGCAACCACTCACTGATGTTTCACTCCTTCTCTTTCTTCCTTCCCCTCTCTCTAAAAATAAGTAAATGAAACCTTTAAATATATATACATAAAAAAGATAAAAAATAAAGCATGCTAACATAGGGGAGGTCACATGCTTATAAGATACCTCATATTTTTGTTGGATAAAAGGGTTTTTTCATGTTTGATATGCCTCCAATTAATTTTAATCCCTAGTTCTATTGTTCATACAATATATAAATATATAAATCAATTACAAACAGTGATAACTTTTCAAGTAGACCAAGCTTCTTTAGAACTCACACAGCATTTTTTAAAAACACATTTTCTGCAAGTTACTGAATTGAGCATGTGAAGGTGAGAACAGTTCTTGATTTTCCTCAGTTCTATCACTTATTCTTCCATGGGGCTGGTTAATAAGTGTTTCCATGTTGTGCATGGCACCTGAGAGCACTGTTATCTTTCACTAATTATATTTATTAATCATAATTATCTAAATAATGGTAAGTAATATTTATAGAGTGCTACTTATATGCTATGATCTGTGCATACTGTTTTATATATTTATTTATTAAATGAGTACCTAATGTGTGCCTTCTGCATGTCTGGTACTTGAGTATGTCTTAGTGGGAGAAGGGATACATATTGTAGGAGTTAGAATTGATACAATTTTTGGAGCAGATTGGGAAATAAACATTCGGAGGGGAGAGTTAGAGAATTTGAGACAAGTTGAAAAATCAGCCTTCCTAAAGTAGTGCCATTGGTGACAGGAGAGGTCATGCGAAAAGACTGAATACCTAGGCATGTTCACTTACTGAAGTGGGATTGCAAATGGGAACTTACGGAGAAGTCAGTTAGAAACTTTTGCTTCTGTCAGTTCTATTCTGTCTTGGTCCACTGTCAAGTGCCTCGTAGTGGGCCCAGCTAAGGCTGTTGTTATTCAGCTAGTACCACTAGTTGAAAGGAAGAACTGGGCACAGGAAAGAAGAGAGTTAGAATAGGCTGAATTCTGCTCAGAACCTCCACATCACTCTATCTGATGCCAAATCGTGCCTAGAGAGCAGTGATAACTGCTTCTCTTTCATTTCCTAAAGCTTTTGCAAGTTTTACTGTTGTCTATCTCTAACCCTTAAAGGGAAGAGGAGGAAGAAAGATATTGTTCTAGACACTGGGTTTTCAGGAGTGAGTGAATAAGACAGAAAAAGTTACTGGCTTCTTATAACTTCCATTATAGTTACAGAGTCAGAAAATAATTGAATAAGTATTTTATTTAATGTCAAGCAGTGGAAAGTGCAGCAAAAATAGTTAAGCCATATATAAAGTAGATGGTAGTGAACCAAGAGCAGACATTTGGAGATGGAGATGGAGGCTATGGTCTGGGTGAAAGATGGTAGTAGCTGCAAGGGGAGGATGGCCTGGCCATCTTAGTGGTGAGAAGTGGTCCTGCCCTAAGTCCCTTTTATGGCTAGAGCTAGATAAAAGGATTTGCTGATGGAACGATCACTAGTTGTTCTGATGCTAATGTGTTTGAGCAAATAAGTAAAATTTCAGTGGTGCCTGAAGAGATGGGGAAGGATGTTGCCCTAGTGTGTTTTGGGTAAAATTAAGGCCTACTGGAAGTCAAAATAGAGACTTCATGTTGTTTCGGCAGTTATACAGACAGGAGCTGAGATTGGAGGACAGGTAAAACTTGAAGTGTACATATTTGAGTTATCTGAGTTTATAATGCATTTAAAGACAGATAGGAAATTATATAAAGTTAAAAAAGAGAAGAGGTATTATGTTCTGGTCTCATTTGCTTAAACAGACTGAGTAATACTTCTTAGGCATAATCTTACCTAAATCCCACTTTCTTTTATAGAACATTAGAGCTAGTTTTCAATAAATGTCCAATACTCTAGAATACATTGTCTTAAAATATGGAAATTGGGTGCAGAAAAAAGTGGGGTAGTTAAATTATAAAGCCAAAAATAAGTTAGTGCAGATGTATTGAATAGAGACTTTGATAGAGATAAGTTCAAGATTTGTCCTAAATAACTAAAACAAGAGGAATACCACAATTAATTAAACTAATTAAATTAGAAGATTTGGTGTATTCATAATAGAAGAGAGACTGAAAAGGAGAAGTTGCACTGAAAGTAATCATCAAGGCTCTGGAGCTACCACTGCATTTGAAAGTAGTATTTAAACCCCTTCATTTTGCCCTGGCTGGCGTCTTTCAGTGGATTGAGCACCAGACTGTGAAGCCAAGGGTCACCGTTTGATTCCCAGCCCGTGCACATGCTTGGGTTGCAGCTCAGGTTCCCAGCAGGGGGCGTGCCAGAGGCAACCACACATTAATGTTTCTCTCATTTTCTTTCTCCTTCCCTTCCCCTCTCACTAAAAATAAATAAAATCTTTACACACACACACACACACACACACACACACACACACACACACTTCATTTAAATTGCCTGGGATAGCATTACCTAACACAACAGATGGCATTTGGGTTTCTTCTGACATCCTTTTTTCTGAAATGGAATTCAATGAAAACAATCTAATAGGAGCCCAAGCATTCTGATACAAATTCATAATTCTCCAGTAGTCTGCCTTTATCTGTGATAAAATTAATTAGTTTCAGGTAATCTTCCACAAAATTTTCTCAAGCAGGATTTAATAATGATTGGAGAAAAATGAGGCCAAGTTTATCCTCTCAACAAAGGACTTGTACTTTTTTTCCCTCTCCACCTGTGAACTACATAGGGGACCATGTATTCTATCTTTTTTTATATTCTTTTGGGAATGGTATGTAGACTGGAAAATACTCTGTGATTCTTCTGTGATATGGTAAGATAACAAACTCCTTTGGATAATTAAATTGGCCTTATAAATTCTGTTCCAAACTTTTGTTGGTGATAAACTTGGTAGTTAGGAACTAACTACTCATGATGACTAGAGCGATAAACTAAAGTAATTCCCTATGACCAGAAGCACACACACAACAAAGGTGCAGTAGTTGGTAATACACTGTCATACAACTTTAAAAAAACAAATCAACAACCCCACACCACAATTCAATGAGAAGAAAGTCTTAAGTCAATTTAACAATCTTACTTTGTCATTTCTACAAGGGGATACTGTTATTTTGAAATGAATTAAAATACAAAGACACATTCTAGCTCCTTTTAATATTTCAACAAACAATTGTCCACTTGTATCAGTAGTTCTAACAACAAAAGAACTATCTTTTCTACTCTTACAAGTAAGCAAAGACTCAAAAGTTGCTTGTAAAGAGAGGAGCTAATGCCTATTATCCTATTTACTAGAAATAATGTAATTTAATCAATGAGAATAAAACATTATTTCCATGACTACCTTGTATTTTAAGGGTAAAATTAAATTTTAAATTGTCGTTAAACAATTAGGCAGTTAAAAGTTCAGTTGTGCTGAATTCAGCAGAATCTCTGAGGTTATGCTAATTACAGGAATTTTCTTGGCTACTAAGCAAAAAAGTACCTTATGTAAAATAATTTATATATAATTTTCTGTGGAAAGGAAGGAAAATGATTTTTCCACATGAATATGATTATTAAGTAGACAACAGGAAATTCAACCAAGAAAACCCTTCTTTGAAGTGTGATAACAGGTGGCTGGATTAGATATGGCACTTAATCACTGTATTATTCATAGTACTATAGGAACAGCTCTCCTTACCCTCTGAGATGTATCCCAATCCTATCCCTTATTTCTTCTCTTTAACAGCACACTTCAACACCTGAGCAACTTTTGTACAAATGCTACAAACTCAAACACACAGTTCAGCTTTTCCATGGCCCTAATGAGGTCTGTCCAGAAGGTATCCAGCCACATAATATGAAAAATAGAGACATTTATTAAACAAGTTACAAGAAACATTATGCAAAGGACAATGACCTCTTGGTCCCCTTCAAAGTAGGCAGCTTGTGACCTCACACAGTTCTCCCAGTTGCTATCAGCTGCCCTCTCATATTTTCCTGAATCTCATCTATGGCCTAAAATCTATTCCCTTTTGAGGATCATTTTAGTTTTTTGGAAGAAGCCAGAGGTCACAGGGTGCTAAATTCTGGCTGTAGGGGGCCTGAATCACCTGGGTGATTTGATTTTACCAGTAACTCTACAATAGATGTGACGAATGAGTGGATGTATTGTTGTGATGAAACTGCCAATCACCAGTTGTCCATAGCTGCAGTCTTCTGAATAAATCCCGATAGTTTTGGCAGAGGAATGTTCATGTGTTATACAAAATTAGATGCATATTTGTTGCTCTGCTTACTCAGTCATTTTGAATATGATGGCCACACAGTACACATGCTCACTCAAAGGTGTCTGCTGACCCCACTGACTAGTACAGTGAGGTCATCTTTGTCCACACATGTGCATTCCAGTTCACTCTACTTGGCTGCCAGGTTATATCGATGTTGCACAAACTGTTCTTGTTATGTTAACTGTGGTGACTTTTCTGGACAGATCTCATATACCTTATACATCTCTTCCATGCAGTTTCTTCACATATTAGATCAGTTTCATGTGTCCAAAGTTCATGTTGGATTTTATGAAAATATGATTATTAAGGAGTCTCTGGAGCATTCACTGACAACCAACATTAAACTATTTAGAGCAGCACAGATACATAGGACTTACACATGCATAGAATGTGAGATAGCATGTTGTACAGAGGAGTTTTATGTGATGACCGAAGCATAAAAATGGGAATTAGGGCAGAAAAAGTAAATGTGTAGTTAAGGATTCATTAAAACTATGTGATACAGCTAAGAATAAACTGCAGCTGTAACAAACCTAGTGTGCTCATTTTAAATGAAAGCAGTAATCAGCCCTGGCTGGTGTGGCTCAGTGGATTAAGTGCTGGCCTTCGAACCAAATGGTCGCTGGTTCTATTCCTAGTCAGGGCATGTGCTAAGGTTGCAGGCCAGATCCCCAGGAACGGGCTCATGAGAGGCAAACAGGCATTGATGTTTCTCTTCCTCTCTTTTTCCTTCTCTTCCTCTCTCTCTAAAAATAAATAAAACTGTGAAGAAAATAAATGAAAGAAGTAATCAGAGTCCCAAGACTAAAAAGTAGGATTACAAGCATAGTAAAGTCTTCATATATACAAAAGTGGTAGCTTCGTGTGAATGGAAAGACAGTGTTTTTTTAAGTATACCTTATTGATTATGTTATTATAATTGTCCCAATTTTTCCTCTTTGCTTCCCAGTACCCTCATTCACTTCAATAATTCCCCCTTATTTCCTGTCCATTGGCCGTGCATGTAAGTTCTTTGGCTTCTCCATTTCCTATACTATTCTTGATATTTCCATGTTGATTTTGTACTTACCAATTACACTTTTAATCCCTGCATTTTACCCCAGTCTCCTCTTTCCCACTTCCAGCTGATAAACCTCCAAATGATCTCCATAGCTAGGATTCTGTTCCTGTTCTGGTTGTTTAGTTTGTTTTTTATTTCATTGTTGATAGTTGTGAATTTGTTGTCTCTTTAGTGTTTGTGATTTTGGTCATCTTTTTCTTAAATAACTCACTGTACTGTTTTATGTAAAAATGATTTGGTGATGATGAACTCCTTCAGCTTTACCTTGACTGGGAAGCACTTGTTCTGCCCTTACATTCTAAATGATAGCTTTCCTGGATGGAGTAATCTGGGTTGTAGGTCCTTGCTTTTCATCACTTTGAATACTTCTTGCCAGTCCCTTTTTGCCTGCAAAGTTTTTTTTTTTTTTGAGACATCAGCTGATAGTCTTATGCAAACTCCTTTGTAAGTAACTCTCTGCTTTTCTTTTGCTGCTTTTAAGAGTCTCTTTTTATCTTTAACCTTTGGCATTTTAATTATTATGTGTCTTGATGTGGTCTTCTTTGGGTCCAACTTGTTTGAGACTGTGCTTTGCTAAATTAGGGAAGTTTTCTTTCATTATTTTTCCAAATAAGTTTTTAATTTCTTGCTCTTCTTCTGCTCTTTCTGGCATCCCTATGATTCAGATGTTGGCACATTTGCAGATGTCCCAGAGTCTTTTTATACTATCCTACATTTTTAAAAATCTCATTTCTTCTTTCTGTTCTGGTTGAATGTTTATTTCTTCCCTTATGTTCCAAATTGTTGATTTGAATCCTTGCTTCCTTCCCTTCATTGTTAGTTCTCTGCAGATTTTTCTTTACTCACTTAGTGTAACCATCATTTCTTCCTTTATGTTGTTGCCATACTCAAAGAGTTCTTTGAGTATCATGATCATCAGTATTTTCAACTATGCATCTGATAGGTTGGCTTTCTCTGTTTTTAGTTCCTTTTCTGTGCTTTTTTTTTTCCTGTTGTTTCATTTGAGCCATATTTCTTTGTCTCTCAATTTGGCAGCCCCTCTGTGTTTGCTTCTGTGTATCAGGTAGAGCTGCTCTGACTGCATGTAAAAGGCATTTGTAAACTGTGAGGGGCAGAGCCTTAGATAATCGCCATGGTGGGGCAATCCACTTTACCACATTGTGGCTCTGTTGTGGGGCGATCAGAGAGAGGACTGTGCTGCCGCCTGGCTTCTGGGGGTTTGTCTGGCACTCGTCCTGTTTCCAGTCACTTCTTCCACTTCCAGTATGTGACTGGTGCCCTTTCAGCTGTTGCCCTGGTGTTGAATCCCACAGTGGGTGAGTTTGCATATGTTTTAAAACTGTGTAGACCCTTCAAGCAGAGTTTCCTGAAAATCTGGCTGTTTCTTCTGCCAACCCAACACCCAGTGATTTTTATAGCCAGAAGTGATGGGGATTTATCTTCCCAGAGTGGAACCCTGGACTGTGTGGTTTGGCCTGGGGCTGCTGGGATTGCTCACTCCCAAGGTACCTCCTAATTTTTATCCAGCATGTGTGAATGTGGGACCACCTGTGCCTCTTCTGCCACTGCTGCTGTCTCTCCACACCACACCGCTTCTCCTCGCCTCTTTGCCCCGTCTCTGTGTCTCCACCCCTCCTACCCATCTGGATGAATGTGGCTTCTTTAAATCCTTGGTTATTGGATTTCCATATAGTTTGATTTTCTGACAGTTCTGGGTGTTACTTGTTGCATTTCTTTTTGTGGTTGTGTGAGGAGGGGAAGTGTTTCTACCTATGCTCCCATCTTGAGCAAGAGTAGGAAAGATAGTGTTTGTAACGTGAGGCTCTTTTGATATTTAGTATGTGGACAGCAATATTATCAATATATTTCCTTTTTGAAAAGGAAAGACAACACAAAAACAGGCATATTCTCTTTAATTCCTGAAAGGCATACTATTCAGATATTCAGAGATGAAAGGCTTTTGATTATACATTATGTATAACGGCTGCATGAAATTTTCCCCTTGGCTTTCCAGTTACCCAGGCTCTTGTTTGTGGACCAGAGGGAGCATTGCATCTCTTCTATCTTTGTATAAAGTGTTCACAGAACATAAGTTCACTTCCTGCAAAGCATTCTGAGGTTAACTGACGTGGAAATAATATTTAGCCAGTGAGCTAACCAATGGCTCATTTGTTTCAGGACGGAGGAAAGCAGGCATAATAGCCCATGCTCATGTTTGGACACAGGCTTTTGACCAGTGGTATCTGAAATCACTGGGTTAATGTCATTTCCTTTTAATCTCACCTATTAACCACTTACTTATATTGAATTGCTTATTGATGGACTTGGTTCAGAATTGTCTTATATGTGTTTGACCTATGATTGGCTTGATGTCTAACTAACTTCTTGAACTGTGTTCTGACTGATAATATCACAAGGATACTCCAAACAACACCTACATATTTATTTTTGTATTAATCTTTTCTCTAATATCAGTTCTCGTTTCTTTAATATTTTCCAATTTATGGAACTCTCTCAAACTGTTTACTGTGTATTCTATCCATCTGTCATGTCCCCCACATTTCATATATATATGAATATATATATATATATACACACACATACATATTCACACATTTGTGTATATGTATGTGTGCATATATATACAAATAAAAATTTTTGATAATATTTATTGATTTGAGAAAGAAAGGAAAGGGGGTAGAGCGAATGATGTGAGAGAACATTATTGGTTGCTTCCTACATACACCCCAACTGGGAATTGAACCCACAACCTAAGTGCATGCCCTGATCACAGATGGAAACTCCAACCTTTGGTGTATGGGATAATGCTCCAACCAAATGAACCACAAGGGCCAGGGCTGTCTCAAGTATATTTTGATGACTGAGTGAAGAAATTAATGGATTAAGAGAAACAGTACCGTAACACTGTAAAGGATAATATAGTTTTTTTGAATTATGGACTAAATTATAATCTATTCCATTGGTAGAATATATTTTGTTGTTTATAAATGCTCTGTTTTCACAGTCTATCTCGAATACTACATAAAAAGGCAAACTATGTAAAGCTGGCACAATGAATGTTCCCTAAATCCTCCGTTGTACCTTGATATAATTATATGAAGGAAAATTAAAAATTTAAGACAATGTAAATAAAAAGGCAGGGAGATTATTTTTTAAAGCAGCAAATAGTGCATGAATATTTTTACCTTCCATTATCTTGGATCCACTTGATTGTCAAGTTTAATTAACTGAATGCTAAAATAAATCCAAAAAAGTACAAAGTTTTATAGTAAATAATGTACTTTTGCATATTTTCTTATCTTAATGAATGTAAATTTCTTCTTCATGTTTTCTACTCTGATAAACAGAAAACATGTTTTAAAGGCTTATCAAAATCAAACATTGTGAAGGAAACAGTCTGCTTTGTGCTTCCATGGAGATTAGGATTATTACTTCATTTTAAATATTTGATTAATGCTAGTAAAAGAATATTTTTGAAATAGCACTTTGATTGACACTTCTTTTCCAAGTCTCTAAACACTTTACTTGAGGCATTGAAATAAATTCATTATAGTTCTTATTGTCGTTTTTTCTCTCCTTTCCCTTAACTTCTGACATTTCTTTTAACAACCTTGTTTATTTCAGTTTCTTGATTTTAACAAGGGAAACAAAGAAGGAGAGCATGAGCATAATCAATTTATTTTCCTTTTGGGGCAATTGGTACACTACCATACATCTTTTTCCTATGATAACAGCAAAATATAATATCTATGGTATATTTATAAATGTAATATTTATAACATTTTACTATATTAAAAAGAAATACTATTTACAATATTTATTTTATTGAACATTTAGTATATTATATTATCTCTGCTGTTAATAACAGCTAAATAAAGTAATTTGCATATTATTTACCATAATTTATAGATGAAATACATGCATGTCAGAAATATTATATGAAGCTAAGTGCCACATTTCCTGGCTTTTTCTGTTACTTTTACTCCGCTGCTTCTATGATGGTTAACATAGCATTTCAATTTATGATCTCAGTAACTAATTTATTCTCTTTTTTATAAAGTGACTTACCCACACTAAATGAGGATTAAAAGAGAGAGCAAGCAAGCAAGAAAACAAGATTGGATTCAAAAGTGAAACCTAAAATGATACCAACAGTGCATAGGTTGGTCATGGATTTATCTATCAGTATCTTAGAAACCAAATTCAAAAGGGAAATTTAATCAGTTACACAATCATGGTGCCCATAATTTTCTTTTTCCTTTGAGATGAAAAGTTGTTCTCTAGTAATAACAGATTAGAACTTTCCCAAGTGGAGAGGCACTCTTAAATGCTGTGTAATATAATAAAAATTATTCTCAACAATATTCTTCAGGAGATTCCACAATGAATTGATGGACTGTTTCTTGTATAATCTCTGATGACACCGTAGCAAAATACAGTCCAGCAAAAGCAATCAATGGAGAGTTTGCAGAGTGAAATGGAGGCACTGCCTGGTTGTACCAAGTAGTACAAGTATATTTAGGGCTTTGGAGAGCCACTTGTTTTTCAAACAATCTTTCCTTGCTAAATTATCAATAAACAATACATTCAAGATTATATTACCCACCTTGTGTCCATAATGAACTTAATTTCAGTTAAAATTGAATTCAGAGTAACTAAAAGGCTATTGAAATAGGATTGGATAGGTGTGATGTATTTAAATGAAATTTAGGGATCCCAGGAAGGACAAAGGCTAGATGTGAAGGACTCCTAACTCCACTTTGAGGCAAACCAAGTAAATAAAATCTAGATGGTTTAATTTAATATTATCTAGGTTTTATATATATCAATTTTTTGGTTAAAGACATTTATTACCTTTAAAAAAGAATATTGTATTTATCCTTCTATTATATATATTTGATAGACTATCAAAAATTGTTTTGCCCATGTACTGATAGGGTTCTAGTGTAACACATTTATAAATAAAATAATCCAACATTTGTCTGGCAGTGTACATACTGTGTGGTTCCTTTTCATACATATATTTTATCCATAGACAAATGTCCATGCTAATTGTCTCAGCTCTTCATTGGCCAGCAAACCACCTATTTAAAGTGTGTTCTTTTCACTGAAAAATCCCAGTGGTTCTTTTTCCTATTTAAATATGTCCAAATTTTCTTCTTTGTTCTAATATAACTGACAGGAAGAAGATCTTTAGATACACAAAGGCTTAATCTTTTACAATGTTTCCTATACAGTTTTTATATAGTATCTTGTCAAATTACAGCACTGGCATTGAAATTATTTCCTATCATATTCCCAATACCTTGTGATAGGTGCTATGAAAGTTAATGAAAAAAGAGACACTTTTGCTCTGATTTGCTTTTTAAACATCTCTACAAAAGTCTCTACTGTACACAGTAAGTGCTGAATGCCAGAATATATCCTAAAATATATTAGCGTAGTAGTTTTTTAACATAGTTGATGCATTTTTGTATCATTTTTGCCATTTAAGCAATTAAGTAAATGTTTTGTCAAAAATTGAAGATGACTAATTTTAGAGATATATATAATAAATTACTTAAAAATATAATATCAAAAATACTGGTTGACTTAACTAAATGTGAATTATGCTAGATAGCCTTATTTGTTTCTTTATGATAAGATTCTGGTTATTAGGCTACTGTAGCCAACATTATGTATCTGGACTTCAACAACACATGATTGACTACTCATCATCTAGGGAAAGTATTTACTACTTATATAGTGCTTAATATGTGCTTGACACTTATAAGTATTTGATATTTCTTAATTAATTTGATTTTGCCAGTGTGTTAAGTAGATGATGTCATTTTCTGAATTGTATGGAGCAAACTCAGGCTAGCAAGTAGCACATGAGTCATCGGAATCTCAGGCTATCTCATCTAGACATAATATCCAGGGGGAGTTTGTTCTTAGTTTTTTAAATTTTTATTTATTTTATTTTTAGACAGAAGGGAAGGAAGGGAGAAAAGAGGGAGAGAAACATCAATGTGTGGTTGCCTCGAGTGTCCCCTACTGGGGACCTGGCTCGCAATCCAAGCATGTTCTTTGACTGGGAATTGAACTGGCAGCCTTTTGGTTCATAGGCCTGTACTCAATCCACTGAACCACACCAGTCAGGGTAGAATCCTGATTATTAACTGCAGTTTTATATGTCAGTCAATTGGAGTGATGGAATGTCATGGAAATCTTTGCCTTTACCCTTCAAGTACCATATTAGCTTATAAACGTGAAGACTCCTTCTTTTAGAAACTTCAGCTCTGTTGCCTAAGCTTTATAATAGTTTTTTAAAACTTGATCAGTCATGAAGATATTCAGGGAGCCTATATAGAACTTGGAAATTATAGCTGAGAGAGATTAAAAAAGTGATACACTAAGTGACAGATTTGGGGCACAAAAGGGGCATGGGTTAAACCTACCATAAATGTAGCAGGGGATAATTTAAGTTGCTATGCTTCAATCCAGTAAACAGTGAAACAAGGAAAGTGTAAGGAAGAGCTGATTTACAATAAGCCAGTCACCTACAAAGGAGTTCCCATCAGACTGTCAGCGGATTTCTCAAAAGATAACTTGGGCTGGAAAGAAGTATTCCAAGTCATGAAATCCAAAGACCTGCATCCAAGATTGCTCTAGCCAGCAAAGCTTTCATTTAGAATGGAAAGGCAGATAAAGTGCTTCTCAGATAAGATCAAATTCAAGGAGTTCATCATCACCAAGCCCTTATTATACGAAATGTTAAAGGGACTTATCTAAGAAAAGAGATAAAAAATATGAACAGTGAAAGGACAGCAAACTCACAGTAATTAACAACCACACCTAAAACAAAAGCAAACCAAGAGGACAGCCAGATCAGGAGCGGAACCATAGAAATGAAGAACACATGGAGGGTTAGCAACAGGGGAGTGGGAGGAGGAGAAAGAGGCAGAAGATACAGAAAATAAGTAGCATAGATGGTAAGTAAAAAATAGATAGAGGCGAGGGCAAGAATAGTAGGGGAAATATAGAATCTAAAGAAGTTGAGACACATGGTCATAAACTAAAGGGGGGAATGGTGGAGGAGGTGGTGTGCAGGGTGGAGGGGAATGAAGGGGGGGAATAGAACAACTGTAATGGTATAATCAATAAAATATATATTTTTAAAAGCCATGTGAAAAAGGCTAAGGGATTTTAATAGAGTCTTGTTCCACTATGGTGTGGTTTCCAGTCTTAGGTACGCTGCACGAATATGTTGTACTTGATTAATATGCCTTACCATGGTTAGGGCATTAATTCTGAATTTATGCCTCAATTAATGTCTTCAGCTCTGATAATGCTTTAGTGTCACTGGTATGTATTTTAGTTTTTTCTAATTTAGTTATAAAGATTTAGTTAAAACTGATCTCAAATTTAATTTAATTATATGTTCTCCTTTCTTCCATTTGTGGCCTTAAAACAGACAAAGACAGTTTGGAGTGGAGAGAAAGTGAGTCATGGGTTGACTCTGAAATGTTGCCTGCTTTTTTTTTTTTTTTTTTTTTAGGGATAACTATTGCAGCATGTTAAGTCCTAGAAGAGAGAGAAGTGCTAAGTGTATCATTAATTCAACCATTGCTGCTGTTGTTCTTCCTTTGCTAACATCTGTGTGGCTGTCTAATGGCCCTCACATGGGAATTATTTGGATGATCTCACTATAGAGTTCTTTGGTGTGGGGGATCCGATCTGAATCCAAGCTAGCCTTCATTAGAGCAAGGTGTCAGCTGTACATGCAATCGCCCCTTGTGTGCAGGTTCTCAACACGTAGTATGTATTGACTTTGGCACAGTTACATTTTATGTACTTATATGTGTACACATGGGCTGCTCCACTGCCAACACCTTGGCACAGGTTTGTGGACCACTTGGGTGAAATGCAGAGAATAGAAATCACTGCGTGAATAATTAGGCCATGAGTTCTCAATTTTTGTGTGGTAAGTGTTAAATTGTGCAGATTCCCACATTTGCTCTTGTCCATCCCTTTCTGCATTCTATTGAGCTGATCTAATGTTAAAGCTGAAGACTGTTAATCGTTTGTTTAGTTTTTCAAAGCACTTCATTCAATAGGGTTGAGAAACACTAAATCGGACTGTCTTGGTTATAATTACAAGATTCTGTATATATTTACTTTTCTTGAATTAAACACTTTGGGTTGTGATATTTAATACTTACAAGCAAACATGAGTTTGCAAAAATAACTTCACATAAAATATATTCCATTTATATTTATATGACAACATGTTTCAAGACTTCAAAAATAGATTTTCTTTACTGATGTGGTTTCCTTCTGCCCATGAAGGAAACCAGTTCAATGAAGTAAAGGGTTAAGACCCCGTAGAGGAAAAAAAAAGTAAAATTAACTTCAGAAGTGCCTACAATAATACCTCCCAAGGCAAACTGTTGGCAGACAAGGAAGGACTAATTGTGGACATCTGTGTGTGAGAGTCAGCTCTAGGGAGTCAAGTGCTCTTCTGAGTCACACTGCAGTCCCTTTATTTTTCATACTAAGTAGCAGTTGCCACTGTCATGAGCCCACATAGTTTTATCAATTTCCCATTTTTGCTTTATAAAAGCTGACTCTCACAGAACTTACTTCTTGTTGAGAAACAGTCAAGTAATAATGAACTTCTCACCTTTGGGACTGCTGGTGAAGTAAACTTACATGGAATGATGAGCCCACAGATGTGCGTGGGTGAGGTTCTTCTAAGGAATAGCAATACTGATTTTAATTTTTAGTAAATTATTTGCTCTAAAGGAAGTTTGCTGTACTCTATCTCTACCACATTATACACTGACCAGTTGGAAAAATGGTACATTAGTAATTAATCCAGAATGAAAACAAACCATTGTTTTAAATTGCATGAATGGAAGAATTTTTTAAAATGCTATTTAATCTACAGTTTTTTAAATCAAGTACAAATTGTAGTAAAATTATGAGTTATATTTGAGTAAAACCCAGTATAGATACATTAAAATAATGTATCAAATCCTTTAAATTGATACCAGGAAGCAGTTTTTTAAATCAAAATGAATAAACATCACTTTCAATCTAATTATTCTAGCACAACCACTGCCAACATCCTGGAGCCTTTGTTCCCGTGCTTTCTGTGTATGTAACATATGTAATGCTGATGGCAGTCCTAATGCTCATGTTAAAACGTAATCTCTCTCCATTATTGACATTTCATTATAATCGTTTTCTACATTATTACCTTTTGCACATAAATGTAACTATAAATTATTGTGTGATATTTCATTAGGTAGCATGATTTAGTTAGCTGTTTTTCCAAGAATTATATATTCTATATGGCTTGCTCTTAGATTTTGCTAGTAGATATAGGATTGTTTGGGAGATCTGTTTTCATAGTGTATTGTGGTAGTTTGGAACATTTCCTTAGTATAGATTACCAGGAGTGAGATTATTAGGTTAAATAGGCTAGACATTTTATTTTTGTTTCATACAGCAAAATTGCTCTAAATTACTTACAGTTCTGCCAGAAAGATAGGTAAAACCTCAGTTTACAAACTTATTAATATTTTATATTCATCCTTGTTAATGTGTGAAACTGATAATTCATTTTTCTCAGATTTGTATAAAATATAAATTATTGGATTAGTGGAGGTTAGTGGAGTTGAAAGTATATTTTGTATGTGAAAAATCCATTTGTTTTTCTCTTGTATAAATTACTTTGGATATATTCTTTCTTCCTACAATAGAAAATTTAACATTTTTTATTATTTGTATAATTTATATAAGTTCTTTATAAATAACCTTTTATCTCTCATAACTGCAAAAATAGCATTTTTATATATTCTTATTTTTACTGATGTTTTTTACTCAAGAATTTAATGTGATTTAACCAATTGCTCTACCTTTTCTTGCTGGTGATATAATTTAAGCCAAATTCATTTATAACTTAGAATAGTCAGAAATTTATAGATTTTTATTGTTAACTCTTTCTTACTATTACATTTAGTTTAGTAAGTCAAAGGTTAGTGGGAGCAATTTAGTGCAAAAAGCTGTTTCCTTGTGGGAAAGCACCTTTATCAAAGCTCTTGGATCAAAGCTGGCTTTGAATTTCGTAGAAAGCAATTAGATCAAAAGAAAATTAGGATCTTAGCTCAGAATAAGGGCATGTAAAACATAATTCATCTTGATTCAGAGTTTTTAATCTTCCATCACTGCGCATCAAATAGATTGCATATGAAAAATTGTTTTGGCTTTGTTTTCAACTTTATTAAGTTTGGTCACTGTTTCTTAGAAGCAAATTTTATGTTCTTCTCATGTTTAAAGATAAAGTCATGTTAGAGTCATTGCACAAACAAAAATATGCAATAGGCTTCATCAACAATGATGTCATATTTGAATAATGATTTTTTAAAAATTTTCTACCATTCTAATAGTGGGTCCTGAGAATTAATAAGTTCTGAATCTGTAAACAAAGAACAGATAACATTTAGTGGGTGTGGGGAGAAGGGGGAAATTAGGGTTGGGGGGTTGAGCAAAAAGGAAAAAAAGGACTCATGGATGAGACCACAGTGAGGTGATTGTTGGTGGGAGGGGTGTATAAGGGGACTAAATGCTAATGTAAACCATATAATAAAGACCTTATGTGTGTGTATTGATGCATACCTATATACATATACATATATACATACGCATACACATATACATATATACATATACATGAATGAATGGATAGATTTCCAGCAATAGAAAATGAAAAGTCATTAAGCATGTCCTCATAATACCTTTGGGACTGCCAAAAGGCTTGCTTAGGAGTTGAAAAAGAAATAGAAAGAAAATGATACAAACTCCTGAGAACAGAACACAACTCAATGAGCAATGAAAATCAATGAAGGCAAAAATGGTCCATTCTCACCTCGTTCATTGTCAGGACAGACCAGTTTTACTCCATTGATTTTCAGTGCTCCTTGAGTTGTTTTTATCTTCTTTGGTCGTTCTCAGTTCTCTGTCTTTTCAGCTTCACGTTTATGCTTTATTTTCACCTGTGGTGGTTCAGAGGTAGGCTTTACTGGTAGAGTTTTAGCTTAATGAGATCATTTTTGCTTACTTGATTTTTCTGCTCTGAATCATTATCACTATTTAATAATTTCTTAAGTGGTACTTTTCTAAAGAGTCTCCTGTAATTTTTTCTATACTTTGCTATGCCAATCAAAGATTTATTAGAAATACCTGTGAGTAAAGAAGAGAAAGACTCTGAAGGAGGCAGGGAGAATCATTAGTAATGCAGGACTGATCCCTGACAGAGAGAGAAGGAAGGAGAGAAGGAAGGAAGGTGGAGTAGGAAGACCCTCAGATGCAGCGGTACTTGGACAATTTCAGTCAGACCAATGATTAGGGGCATTTTGTACCAAAGTTGCCTATCAGAGGAGTCTTTTATCTTTCAGGAAGGAGCATGCCTGTGTAATCTTGCCCTGCTTAGTCATTAGCTGAGGATAACTCATGGGAAGTATCTCAGCAGAAATGCAGAGATGGATTCTACAACACAGCAGCTGGAGCTCTTATTCAATCATATTTCCCACAAAAGGAAACTTGAGAGGTTCATTTTCATGGGCTCTGTGTTCTACCTATGTACACACATGCATATACATACAGTGTGGACCTAAAGTAGGTTTACAGCTGCTTGTATGAAAAAATAATACAATAACTATAAATAATACAAGAATAAACTGTTTCATGTACTCACAAGTATAAACCTACTTTTGCCCCATTCTGTATTTGTAAGGGGGGAACTCAAAAAAACAGAATTTATTTATAAAAATCATATGTGTATTATTATACGTTTACTTCAGTCACCTTCAAAGTACTATCCACTTGATGCAATATACCTATTGAGACATTTTTCCACTGCTCAAACACTTTTTGAACTAGTTTATTTTGATGACTTTTAGTGATTCTGCCATTTTTTTTGTTTCACCTCTTCCACATTAGCAAAACATTTCCCTTTGAGCACTTTTTTCATCCAGGGAAATAACAGAACAATCACTGGGGGTGAGATCAGGTGAATAGAGATGGTGTGGCACAGGGGTCATGCCATTTGTGGTCAAAAGCTGCTGAACACTCAGTGCAAGACAGGGAGCTGCTACCATAAACGACCCATTGTGAAACGGGCAAACACACTCAAAGGGTCTTCAGAAACCACTTACTGAAACTGAATGCGGCCTCTCACAACAATGCCAGCTGGTACACTGATACAGATGGGTTGCTAGGACACTCACTTAGTGGAGGAAGCCTGTACTATAAGGAGCCTGCCCTCCAGAAGATAATTCTGTTTTGAGGGGGTTTCCCCTCATGTATATGTGTGTGTTGGTATATAGTATTTTTAATATATATTAAAAACTTGTATTTTCTACCCCTAAAAGGAATTATTAATAAATGTTTTAAACATGTTTATAGTTAGTTACTGTTGTAGATATCATAGTATTAGGATGCCTTTTTACTAAGATATGTCATTTATTTCAATTATCATATTTTGCCTTGTATAATGTACACCTACTTTTTTGTGAATTATATAGGTTATTATACACATGGTATGTAATCATTATACCAATGTATAATGTGCACCCTTATTTTCCCTCAAAAATTTGGGCAAAAAAGTGCACATTATATGCTACAAAATATAGTATGTGTTACAATTTTCATGTAGGATAGTCCTCCTGTATGGGAGGGAGGTGGGGAGCATGGGGTGGGGGGCGGGCAGGGTTGGGAATATAAGACAGAAAGCTGTACTTGAACAAGAATTAAATTTAAAAAATATTAAAAAAAGAAAGATAAGTAAATTTGTCCATTGGACACATTGTTAGAGATAATTACTTTTGTGAATTACTTTAGTATTCAGAAACAATATGTTACAGCTTACTTTTTAATTTATTTTCAAAATTTAATTCATCTTCTTTTACAAAAAAAGAAAATAGTCAAGCTCTGTATAGTTTCCTTTTTATTTGGAAAGCAATAGTATACCACCCTTACAAAAATTAAGACCACTGACTGTTTCTTGCTTAATGAAATCAAAATGCTTATGGCCCAAAGACAGTATTGCAGAACTGAATATGATTGCAAATAGGTTTTCACTAAACCACAGGATGCACACTTTGGCCACAGCCAAAATGTAATTAGATTTCTCAGAAATACCTCCTAGTGTTGAAGAAAAACAGTACAATATCACAGTGGTACACAAGTGTATAAATAGTATTACCTTTTTTAAGTAATATAAATGATAATTTGCATATCGTTTCCTCTGGTAGTATTAATGATATTTGAGTGATTTAGGTTATAAAAATGCTTTTGCATGCTTTAAAAAACAATGGTAAAATAATTACATTTATACCTTTTTTAAACTTGATGGTCACATGACTTCTTTTTTATTTTAATATATTTTATTGATTATACTATTAGAGTTGTCTCATTTTCCCCCCTTCACTCCCCTCCACTCTGCACACTCCCCCTTTAGTTCATGTCCGTGTGTCATACTTATAAGTTCTTTGGCTTCTGCATTTCCCACATTATTCTTACCCTCCCCGTGTATTTTCTACTTACCATCTATGCTACTTAGTCTCTGTATCTTTTCCCCCCTCTCTCCTCCTCCCACTCCCCTGTTGCTAACCCTCCCTGTGATCTCCATTCCTGTGGTTCTGTTCCTCTTCTAGTTGTTTGCTTAGTTTTTTTATTTGTTTGTTTTAGGTGTGGTTGTTAATAATCATGAGTTTGCTGTCATTTTACTGTACATGTTTCTTTATCTTCTTTTTCTTAGATAAATCCCTTTAACATTTCATATAATAAGAGCTTGTTAACTTCTTTAACTTGACCTTATCTGAGAAGCACTTTATCTGCCCTTCCATTCTAAATGAAAGCTTTGCTGGATAGAGTAATCTTGGCTGTAGGTCCTTGCCTTTTGTGACTTGGAATACTTCTTTTCAGCCGCTTCTTGCCTGTAAGGTCTCTCTTGAGAAATCAGTTGACAGTCTGATGGACACTTCTTTGTAGGTAACTCTCTCCATTTGTCTTGCTGCTTTTAAAATCCTCTCCTTAGCTTTAATCTCGGGTAATGTAATTATGATGTGCCTCAGTGTGTGCTTCCTTGGGTCCAACTTCTTTGGGACTCTCTGAGCTTCCTGGCCTTCCTAAAAGTCTATTTCCTTAGCCAGATTGAGGAAGTTCTTCTTTATTATTTGTTCATATAACTTTTTCACTTGTTGCTCTTCCTCTTCTCCTTTGGGTACCCCTATAATTTGGATGTTGAAACGTTTAAAGATGTCCTGGAGATTCCTAAGCCTCTCCTCAGTTTTTTTTTTGAATTCTTGTTTCTTCCTTCTTTTCTGGTTGGATGTTTCTTTCTTTCTTCTGGTCCACTCCATTAGAGTCCCAATTTCTTTCCCATCACTATTGGTTCCCTGTGCATTTTCCTTCATTTCATTTAGTGTAGCCTTATTTTTTCATCTAATTTGTGACCAAATTCAACCAGTTCTGTGAGCATCATGATTACCAGTATTTTGAACTGCACATCTGGTAGATTGGCTACCTCTTTGTCACTTAGTTGTATTTTTTCTGGTGCTGTGATCTATTCTTTCGTTAGGGCCGTTTTTTGTCTTGCTGCACCTATTTTGTAGTGAGGGGCGGAGCCTTAGATGTTCACCAGGGTGGGGCAATCCAGTTGCTGGGTTGTGATGCTATATGTGGAGGAGGGGTTCGAGAGGGAACAATGGCACTTGCTCTGAGCTCTGCTGGATTTCAGTCATTTCCACCACTTCCCAGGAGCAAATTGGGCCCTTCTGGTGCTGATTCCCGAGTCGTCGGTGGGTTTGTGCATATTCTAGGACCCTGTGGGTCTCTTCAGTGAACTCTCCTGTGAGTCTGGGAGTCTCTCCCGGCACCTCAACCCTCACAGGTATTTTCAATCAGTGATTTAAGGCTTTTTTTCTCCATGGTGGGCCCCTGGGCTGTGTGGTCTGTCTCACTCCTCAGTTTTGCCTGGTTCATCTGCATGGGAATGTGGGACCACCCAGTCCACCAGCCACCTTGTGCACTGTGCCCTTCCACAATCTGCCACCTCACTGGGTCCGCCAGCTGCCACCCCATGCGCCCAGGGTCTGCCAGCCACCACTTTACCTTGATCCTTCTTTGTCCAAATTGCCTAACTCTGCCCTGCCTACTGTTCTAGATGAATGTGTCTACTTTAACTCCTTGGTTGTCGGACTTCCATACAGTTCAATTTTCTGTCAGTACTGGTTGTTTTTCGTTTTCCAATTGTTGCCCTTCTTTTGGTTGTGTGAGGAGGTACAGTGTGACTTCCTATGCCTCCATCTTGGCTGGAAGTCTGTCACCTGATTTCTTAATTTTATTATTCACTACTTGGTACAGTAAAGAATATAAAGAAGATAATTTAGGCAAGTGGAAGTAAACATTAGTCACAATGGTAAATTTGGCCAGTGCCTTACTGATTTTTTTTCAAATTTTAAAGCCTTACCTATTGATCCCCCAAATAAATAGATTTTGTTTGGTAAACTGAAGCAGAAACATAGCTAAAAATCTATTATATTTATTTCTGAAAAAATAATTGAATTTTATGTAGTGAATTTTATGTAGTTTCAATGATGTAATTTCTGTTGGCATCGAGAACATTCACATCAAATATGCATCTCTATACTATTTCTGAATTAGTTTTCAATTACTAATAATTATTGTATGTTACCTAAATGTTACCAAACACAGGGCCAAGGTGGGTACCATATATTATTACTGAAAAAGACCTGCTAGGTTCGCATTGTCTGCTGCCAGAGGAAAGACATCTCTCAATGCCAGAGATTTGTAGAAAGGAAAAGAAATGCTTATTTAAAGTTATACAGACTTAAAGTAGTGACCTAATGTCTTCATTAAAATATCAAAGTCCTTTAGGATACCCAGGGATGCATGCAGTGCTTCCTTCTCCCTCTGCAGTAAACTGGGGTACCAAATCTCAGGAAAAGAAGTAGATTCAGGCACCTAACAACATCAGCTGTGTTGTTGACCAGGATCAAGCCAAGTGATTCTCCTCTGCAAAGCTGTGGGGGTCTCCACCCTGGAAAAACCACGTGGTTCTCTCCTTAATGGCTACCAGGTCTGGGTTTAAATCCTCGCACCAGTCCTCCTCTGCAGCCCCATTTCCAACAACTCCTATAATCAGCAACACTTGCCAGCACTTCTGTATCCTTCCAGCTTTACTGGGCTGCCATCGTGAGTCTGGGAAGGTGTGGCCCCATGGCTTGGAGCCAGTCATGTCCAAGGTCTCAGGCAGTCATTGTAACCAGGGGGAGTTGCCTCCCAGTTACATCTTGGGTGGAAGTCACTCCCTTCTCCCTGATTCAAAGCATGGCCACAGCTATTTAACATATCTATGAAACCAGTTAAAGATTATAGATATGTTAAATGGCCATGCCAGAGGTTAGCTGCGAAGCTGTTGCTATGCAAAACAGCTCTCAATAGCCCTGCTTCATGGGCCCTTCCCCCAACTCACACCTGTGGTGGGGGGGCAGCGTTAAGGACATCCTATATATCTTTCCAATATTTTCTGGACACTTTGAGTTCTGGGCCCCATTCCAAATCCCTATTTGGGGCCCCCTCTTGGCTGCACCCTGTTACATAAACACTATATAGTATTAAAATATCAATCTTTTCTAAAATGTTGACTTTTAAATGTAATTTAATATATTTTTTCTAAATGATTGAGATTCTACTGTGCTTGTAGCCATATCTATTTTACTATTTCATGACTAAGGAATTAAAATTAGTTCTTTTTTTGTGGTACTACTTTAAATATCTATTAATGAAAACAACTTGAAGTGAAGCTATTTCTCAATTATACTCAGCGGAACATCTAGAAAATATCTAATAGACCTCATGTCTTTGAAGGGCGCTGCAATTTATGTGAAAGAAAAAATAATACCTCTGATTTTTTAAATATACAATTTGGAGTAATGTTTTAATTCATTTATCCAACAAGGATTCATGGAGTTTTACAGGCAAGATGCTTCTTACCTAGTAATTGCAGGGGGCAGGGGGACAACAGAGACATTTACCTGCTCTTGTGAAATTTGTAGTCCAGCATTCTTATATTCATCAAATAACTTATTTTTCATTATTCTTGTAGTCCTCAAATAGTCCTTCCCAAAATTGTCTGATTGCAACTTGGAAGCACGTAGACAGGAAAAGTACAAAAGTAGAAGATGTTGGGAGGGCATAAAACCTGGAAACAAGACCTGATGTAGGACCAGAAATGCTGTGCTGAGGGAGCAGAAATCAAGAGAATGAAGAGGCAGCTGCAAGGCCAACAGTACAAGAGGGGTGTTTGGTGAGACAGGACAGAATTTTGGAGCAGCCTGAAATGGAGAGGAGCTTGAGGAAAGGAAGGAAACCGTCGGGACTAGGGCTCGAAAGGAAGCAGTAATGACGTGTGATGTAAGGCAGGAAAGAGAAGGGCAGGGGTCTCTAAATGTGTCCTCAAATACCTGAGAGTAAATTTCAGTGGATTTTGTTATACTTGGGAAACTTAAACTTTAGGTCACTGTTTGATACCAAAATGTTATAGTAAATTGTATGATCATAGATAGGCACCTGGCATCTTGATTAAATCACACAGAGCTTTCTTTTTGACAAAAGACAAATTACTGTTACCTCATACATTTAAAAAATCTTAATGATCAGTTTTGTAAAGATTGTGTCCTTTGTATATAGGTCATTTATCTTACTTATTCAGAGGAAGTGATTTATATCAGTTGGTGGATGATACATCAGATATGTAGAACTTTCTCCCCTTTTTCCAAGTTTCTAAATTATATGGCGATGAATGAAAAGTTTTCTTTCTAAAGTGCTAAGGGTGTTTCTCAGTGGAAGCAATAAAATGAACATTTTTGGCAGCTCTCCTAGAAAAAAATCATTCTTCTAGCATTTTTGGAAACGAGTAGGGAGAAATTATCAATAATCTAAAATAAACTCACATTACAGGCTTATATGAAATAGAGTGTGCATTGGGAACCATATTTTCTAACATAATACCTTTAGGATCTGTGGCTATGTAAGAATGGGCAAATGCACTCTGAAGAGAAATTTGGTGCTAAGATCCAGTTCTATATTGAAAAATTTTTAATGGTGTTATATATCAGTTTGAAATCTATTTTAAAATAAGACCTAATAAGTAAGAGAATAGTAGAGTTTGATGATTAGAAGATCTCTTCTTTGCACTAAATTCAGATCTACAATATCAGTGTTGTGTTGATTGAATACTTTAGGCTGGATGGAGGATGCAATTTGTGAGAAAGTAGAAGATCTCAAAGTCACCTCACTTGAACGAAAAAGAAAAGGTATTTGTGAGGTATGGCCCTAAGGCAAATCATCCAAACCTTGTGTCACTTCTGGAGTCAATATCATGTACTGTTAACAGTTATGCCTTGTGTGTGGAATAACATATAATGTGTAAATTATAGCAGTACGTAAAGTATTAGACATCGATGAGGACTATGATTTCCATTTTTTACTACCTCTGCTTTGGCTTGTTATGATAACCCCTTAACTAGTCACCCAATTTCCTGTGTCTCTGTTACCGAACAAGGGGGTAGGGAGGGGGCAATACTTGGCCCACCGAGGAGGGATGCCAAAAAACTGCTACAGAAAACAGGGGCCCCTCCCAAGGACGGTATGCTAATATCTACTGGGCTCTTCTGTCTGCGGCCAATTGGAAAGACATCTCTCAATGCCAGAGATCTGTGAAAAGAAAACAAAATGTTTATTTAATGCTATTCAGGCCTAATGCTTTTCTTAAAATATCAGAGTCCTTTGGGGTATACACCTATACACACACACACACAGCGCTCCCTTCTCCCACTGTCCCAACTCCGGGTGCCGTAAATCAGGAAAAGAGCACACGTCCGTTTTTCAGGTCACTGGCACTGTGGGGTGTGTTGCCTGTCTAGGCAGGATCTCCAAGTAATCCAAAGTCATGTGGCACCTTCCACTGGCAAGAGTTCTTTGTACCAAGTTCCAGTCAAAGTCTCTCCTGGTTTCCAGGCCACTCGGCCAAATGGAGCACACCAAAGCCACGTGGGCCTCTTCTACCAAAGCTGCAGGGGTCCGCACTCCACCAAAAGCGCATGTCTTTCTTCTTCACCTGGCTGGAGGGGTCCCCATTCTGGCAAAGCTACGTGGCCTTCCCTTTCACCTGGCCAAGAGGAGCTGTTAATTCTGTTGAAACCACTATTAATGTGGCTCTCTCTCCTAATGGCTACAGGGGTCTACATCTTTCCAAAACAGCATGGCTCTCCCCCTCACCTGGCCAAGAGGGGGTCCTCACTCTGCTAAAGCCACATGGCTCTCAAGCAGGCACTCTCTCAGAGGATCAGCCCCCAGTTACATCCTGGTTCCAAGCCACTCATTTCTCCCTCACCCAAAACTTGGCAACAGCTTTTTAACCTATCTATGAAACCAGTTAAAGGTTATAGATATGTTAAATGGCCATTCCAGAGGTTAGCTGCAAAACTGTTGCTATGCAAAACAACTCTCAATGGCCCTGCTCCATTTGTCCCTTCCCCCAACTGACACCTGAGGGGGGAGTGAGGACATCTTAATATTTCCTCCAATATTCCTATATACTTTGAGTTCTGGACACCATTCCAAATCTTTTCTGCCCCCCCCCCCCCGCCCCCGGCTGCACCCTGAATCTTCTCCTCTCTGTTATCTAAATTAGACACATATACATACATTGTTCTTTTTAAATCACAGGTATGTTAGGCAAGATTTGTGCCTCATATCATTCAGTAGTTCTCTTTTGCATTATGTACTAGGTATCAGTACATTTTCCTGTCTTTAACCTGTCTTTCTAGCCTTATTTTCCATACTCCCTTAATCTAGCATACACCTCTTACTAGAATCTGTATATGTTCCATGGCTTTTTTTTTTTACCATCAGTGTTTTGTTCATATTCCATTTACTTTCCTCTACCACTTCAACATTTGAGTTTTCTTTAAAGTTAAGTTCAAATGACTTGAGTTCTATGAGTGCTTACATTAACCATATGGGAATAATGGTCTTCTCCTCATGAAAGAATTCTCTATGATACGTCAACTATGTTTCTTTTATAACACTTGCCACATTTCCCACTGCATTAGTTATGTCTATCTGCTAGATTATGAGGAACAGAAGGCAGGGATTATATCTGGGCCATTTAGCTCAGTGTCTTCCATAGTATATATACACAGAACGAAAGAATAAATATATAAAGTGAAAAAGCATATTACTTTCATATGCACCCAGAAAATGCAGGCTTCATCTGTATACACGAATAAGGTTGTATAGTTATCTGATTTGAAGAAGCAGTGTGTGATGGAGAAAAGTATAATTTAGTATTTATTTACTTATTCGTTAATTTTTTTCTACAATAATTTGTTGATCATCAGTTTGGGACTAGGAACATTATATGAGTAGCTTGTAAATTCAAAAATTATATGAATTTTCAGCCGAGTTTTCAAGAAATGTGTCATATGCTTTCAAGAGAGAAGGAGTAAGAACATAAGAATCAGAGACCATAAAGGAAAGTGTATTCAGAGTTTAATTGTGCTGAGCTCATAGTAGTCTGTACATAAGAGTTTCCCAGTTAAAGAAATCTCTCTACTACAAGTTTCCATTGCTTTGAAATGAAAATGCCTGCCATAGTACTATTTTTATGCTTTTTTGCAAATAATTTCAGTACCTAGAATAAATGAGGCTATTTTTCAGTATGAAGCGATGTCATAAAGGGCAGTGATGAAATCGTTTGTGGACTGTGCAGTTAGAATAGCCTGAAGGATTTTTCTTTCAACACAGTTGGTATATTTGAGCTGTGCCAAAAATTCTGACTAAAACTGGTCATGTCTTTTCTTTTTAGCATGATAGTGAAATATATGCACCTTTAATTTATTTATTTTTATTTTATTCTTCAAATGAACACAGGGAAGCAAAATTTACAAAAAACTAGCAGTATTTATGATATGTGTAGTGATAATAGGCTGGATAAGATGACCCAATTTCTAGTCTCGGGTTAGCCACTGATTAAATCTGTGACCTTAGTCAATTCAGTGTAATAGTTTCTACCTCTAACACCTTATCTGCAAAATTTGGGAATTAGTCTTTCATACTAATAAGTTTTAAATTGCCTTGAGGAGTCTCAGTGGTTCACAAATTCACTTCAGGAGTTGCTTGTTTGGGACAGGCCTAGCGTGCCAGGCATTACACTTTTTAGCAATTGTTTTTGTCTTCTGTTTTAATTATGCACTAAAATTCCTTTTACCATAGATTTTGTGGCAGAAACAACATAAAGTGTGAAATTCCAGGGTTGAATCACCTCTTGGTTTCTATATTAACAATCTTTATTTTTACCTCTCGATGGAGCCTGGATAGTGGCAGGTAAATATATGGTCTGGCACAAATAACGCCCCTTGTTTTTCTTACTAAATCTTTTGTTATAAAATCATAAGCATGTAATTCTGTAACATACGGTATTACATTCGGGCACACTACATGGCATTTTAGGTGAAATGTTCAAATACAAACTATAAGTTATTACCCCTGTATTGTTTGTTACCCTGCCAACCACACTCAAGCAGGTCTTCTGCCACTCCCTATATAATTGCAACCTTCTTCATTTTATTCATGTATCAAAGCACTTATTGAGAAGTTTGCTATGTGTACATGGATATGTCCAGTGTTGTGGGGATTTAAAGACACAGACACATAAATATCTGAGGAAAATCTCCATGTGTTAAGTACTATGCCGGAAGTAAGAATAGAGTGCCCTTGAAGCATATAGACATCAACTGTGGGCTTCATATGCTTCGTGTATCGGGGAAGTAAAGAACATAGAATAAAGTACTTATTCGAGTTTATTTTAATTCCAGTGATTTCAGGTTCTGTTTTGGAACTGAAGCAGTTTTTATTTTAACAGATTTTTGCTTTCCTTCCAGAAAGGTCAATAAATAACAAAGTACAATTACAACTGACAATCCTAACATCATTAAAATAAGTGCACTTATGGCTGATGTCAAAGACTGCAGTTGCCTACCCATCACAGTCTGGCAAGTAACAAGCTTAACCTTTAGTTGTACTATACACAGGCAAGATTCTTGACTATATTTATTGTAGTCTGCTATTGGGGATTAATAGAGAAAGAGTCAACTTTATTTTACTCTATGTCATTGTTTAAAAATATGGTAAAGCGCTGACAAGTGTGGCTCAGTTGATGTGTCATCATCCCACAAAGCAAAGGGTTCCTGGTTTGATTCCTGATTAGGGCACATGCCTGGGTTGCAGGTTTGGTCTTGGTCAGGGTACATACAAGAGGCAACTGATCCCTCTCCACGCTTCTCTTTCACATCCATGTTTCTCTCCCTCTCTTTTCTCCCTCTCTTTCCCTTGCTCTAAACATAAATAAAATCTTTTTAAAAATATGATAAATTACAAAGGGTTTGGCTGCAGATTTTTTCCCGAACAACCCTTTGCTGGCTAGAAGTAAAAATATGTTTTGGCTCAAGGGTAAAATTAACATTTTCTGTTTATAACAAAATATTTTGTTCCTCTTATTTTCTGAAAACTAAAGAAATAGAATTGGGTAAAGAAAAGGAAAATGGCCTGCTACTTAAGGAAGTTATTTCCTATAATTTATAATTTAAGGGCTTCTGTGACCAAAATATATTCTTTTTTTAAATTTAATTCTTATTCAAGTACAGTTTTCTGTTTTATATATATATTCTGAAAGTTTTCTTGAAAATTGAGTTAAATTATTATTACTGGCTTCAAAAGTAAAATATGTGTATACCTACCATTGGTTATACCTAAATCATCTCAATGTACAACCGAGGTCTTACAAACCAAAAATAAAACCAGCGAGAGCTGCTGTGCAGATACACAGAGCCACTCAAGTACACTGTGGGGTCTGACAACAGTGCCCTTTCTATCGAGGCCCCTAACAACAGAAAGAAATAGATGCATCCTATCTTAAGGAACGCAGTTTTATCTGATTGACTTGTGGACAGATTTTAATTTCAATTTCCATGCAAATCCATGTTTATATAGGAGATATCTGTAAATCTATAGCATTATAAAATAAACCATGTAATATATTTTTTATAAAAGTAGTTTGATGCTTTATATTTTCTCTTAGAGGCTATTATTAGAATTTTCTTGATTGTACGGTCAAAAAATGATTCTAAAATATAGTAAGCAGTTACTGTAAAGTTTTAATTTAAAATTGATAGTATTTCAGCTTTCTAATTCTGTCATCAGCTATTTTTAATGCAGATTTTTAATTATTGTTTCAGAGCAAGGTTTTTGTCCTTAATTATTCAGTTTTTAAAGGCTTCTTGCTTGTTATCATTTCCACTTTTTAAATATTTGGACTAATTATAAACCTACCTTTCCTGTAGAAACCCTCACTGGGCAGTTAATGTATATTTAAATGCACGTACTGATCCATTCTTATTAAGTTTAAGTGCACAGAATAAATTCTACCATCACAGAGTTTTGTCTGAAATTTTTGAACTACATCATTTATTGAATAATTTAACTTAATTAGGTCCTACCTTTAATTATTCAGATAGCTTTTAGAAAATAAAATAGAAGAAAACAAACTCCAGTCTCTACTGAGGAACTTAACAATGAGTCTCAACTTTGAAATCAATCATGAAATCAAGGGATTCAGACAAAACCTTGTTCAGCTTTGAGGTATCAAAACCAATTCACTGAAATTGTCAGCAGTGACTTACCAAAAACAAGCCAAAGATCACTCTCCATTTATTTATTTCTATACTGAATTTTTTCTGTTCTTATGTTTGTCCTCTCACAGCTTTTTTGTAAAGAACTTCACAAGAAGTTCATGTGGCTTTATTTTCTGTAGAATAAAAGACACATTTTTTTTATTTTCACCAATAAATACATTGATTTGGATATTTTGAGTATGTTGGCTATCACTCACATGGTATGATGGTGATTGTTTTCAATTAATGTCTCAATTTTATCACTACCAACTTCAACTGGTCTATCCTACCATGGAGCATCATCCAGTGAGAAATCTCCAGCACAAAAGTTCACAAACCACTTTGGACACGTTTGATCAGTCACAACAACTTCTCTATACACTGCACAAGTCTTTTTTTTTTTTTTTGCATTCAGTTGCGTTTTTACCTCTCTTGAAAGAATGAAGTATAATATCCCCAAAATGTTCCATATTGTCTTTCATCTTCAGTATTAAAATGGCTGCATGAAAATTTTGATAGGTTTCTTAAAATTGCACACTGATAAGACAGCTGTCAAAATACAGTCTAACAAAATTGTTTTGAGTGAAGTTAAAGACAGCTAAGCACTACTAGAGCCATCTATGGAAAAAATTGTAATGGACTTTGGGCCAACCCAATTAGGTAGATACTCTACAGAAGTTTTTATTATTTTAAGTTATATAATTAACTCATCAGAAAAAATTCTAATCAAAGAGAGTTATCCCTTGATAATATTCTTTAGTTTCAGGTTACCTTGTATTGTATTCTTAAGAAGTTTATTCTATTCTTAAGTTTTAGAAGAATGAAAAGTTTGTTTTCCATTATAAGATTGTATTCTCTACCTACATCCACTTCCTCTGCAATCCAATGAAATGCAGAGTTAGAGTGATTGACACTAGATCAGGAGAAGGGCTACAGAAGAAACAACACCAAACCAATGAAACAAACAAAGTCCCAAACCACACCAAACTACAATATTTTGTAGAATAATTCCAAATCCATCAGCTTTAAGGTTTTCGTAAGTTTTTTTTTGAAGACAAGGTTAAGAGTTAATGACAGATTTTTTGAGATAATAAAGCAAACTTGAGACAGTCACACAGAAAAAGTTAGTTGCTTTCTGAATTGTTTCCACAATAATAAAGACTCATATTCCTTTAATAAAGTAAAACTTTTAAAATGCAATTATGCAAATTAATTAAGGAGACACTGATTATTTTAGTGTAGGATGTACTATTACATATACACAAAATCTTTAGTTTATAATATATCACAGATTTTACTGAAAGCACAGATGTGTCATAGATATATTAAAATTTTGCTTAGAAAGCATTTATAAAACGTCGATTTTTTAACCCACATAAAAGAATAGATAGTTACTCTCCTGTTGGTACTTCTAAAGGTTCCAACTAGGTTTCCTAAGCTATGATTACATGTAGACCTTGAGTTTAGAAGACAGTTTTCTCAGAATAGTAAATTTCTCTGCTCTCAGTTAAAAAATGAAAAATTTCCAATTAATTTCCAAAAGTACTTAAAATATTCTGATAGGCAAGCATTTTTACTGTAATTTTTATTCTCAATGAAAAGGAACCCCTTAAATATTGATTAAAATAATTCAAATTTTTATTTAAAAATAATATCAATAACTAATCAGTGAATTGACACAGAGCAGAAGAGTGAATAGAGAACCCAGCAATAAACCCACTCATATACAGTACAGTCAGAGATTTACAACAGAGTAGCCTAGAATATACAGTGGTGGGAAGGGCAGTCTCTTTAGTAACTGGTTTTGAGAAAAGTGGATAGCCACCTGCAAAAGAATGGAACTAGACCACCTTTTTACACCATATACAGGAATGAATTCAAACATAGATTAAATACATGACTATAAGACCTGAAACCATAAAACTCCTGGAAGAAAACACAGGCAGTAAACTCCTTGATATTGATCTCGATGATATTTTTTTTGATCTGACGCAAAAGTAAAGTCTACAAAAGCGACAATAACAAGTAGGACAACATCAAACTGAAAGCTTCTGTACAGCAAAGGAAATAACCATCAACAAAATGAATAGGCAACATATTGAATGAGAAAAATATTTAGAAATCATATATCTGATACGGGGTTAATACCAAAAATACCAACACAGTAACAAGAACAAGAAAAAGTTAAATTATGGACATAGGATCTTAACAGACATTTTTTCCAAAGAAGATATACACAGGGCCCACGGGTCCATGAAACAATACTCACCATTACTAATCACAGTGTGTGTGTGATGATTGTTATTCAGCCATAAAAAAAAGAATTAATCTTGCCATTTGCCACAACATGGATGGGCTTTGAGGGCATTACATTAAATGAAGTAAGCCATACATGGAAAAGTAAATACCATATAATTTCACGTACATGTGGAATCTGAAACAAAAAACCAAATCTTGAGCTTCGAGAACAGGTTGATTGTTGCCTTAGTTGGGTTTGGGGTTGACAAAATGGGTGAAGGCTATCAAAGGTACAGATTCCCAGTTATCAAGTGAGACATGCAGATACAATGGGCAGCATGGTGACAATAATACTGTGGTGCATTTTGAAAGTAGCTAGAAAAGTGGGAGTTGCGTGTATACATAAGAAGAAAAAAAATTATAATTATTTCTGGTGATGGGTGTAAACTGAATTATTGTGGTGATCATTTTGCAATATATACAAATATCAAATCATTATGTTGTACACCTGAATATGTATGCTATTATATGTCTATTATACCTCAATAAAAATAAAAGTAATACAAATCAGTAAGCATTAAATTAATGCAACCTTTTATTTATATGTGAAAAAGAGAGATACCAGTTTATATCTGTAATGTCAAAGGAAGTTTTCAGTCCCCTTTAAAAAGGGCTATGCTTTTTGAAAACTTTCTATGTATAAAGAATTGCCTGGAATTCTTAGGAAGGTTTTCCACAACCTAACCAGAAGTAAAGTCTTTCCAAAACTGAAAGATATTACATTTCATGCTTCAAAGAAATTCTATTAAATTTTGAGAAACATATACTTTTATTTTGGTAATATCTCTCTATATATAGTATTCTTGGGACATATTTAAGTGACTCGGGTAATATGTTATAGTGTTCGGTAGAAATCCTAACAGTAAATAGTAAATGTGATGGTAATGTCAAGCCAGTCCAAGGAGAGATTCAGTATTTCCTGGAGGATACAAGAATTTTGTATCTTGTATCTTCCAGGATACCTTGTGTATATATTCCATTATATCTTCCTTGTATATCTTGTGTTTATAAGAGAGCAATGTAAGGGCAAAATAATACAGTAGAAAGGCAATATAATGGCATGTGGAGGGTGCATTGTTTAAATATCACTGCATAGCCCTTATTGGTGAGGGTCAGTGAGTGAGGCATTGTCCCTCAGACGAAAAGGTTGTTGGGTTCGATTTCCGCTCAGGGTACATGCCTGGGTTGTGGGCCAGGTCCCCAGATGGGGATGTGTGAGAAGCAACCAGTCAGTGTTTCTGTTGCACATTGATGTTTCCCTTTCTTTCTCTCTCCCTTCCCATCTTTCTAAAAATAAATAATTTTTAAAAATATTACTGTGTAGTAGTAATATAAGGTAAAAATATATTTTAATTAGTGTTGATTGATAAATCATACTGTTGGTGATATTTTAGTTTCTTTAATTACCCAGTCCTAAAAATTAATACTCCAGAATGTTCTAGGAGTCCAAACAAGTTTCAGGAGAAATAACCTTGTACAACCCTTTCACTTTATAGGTGAATAGACCGGAGGTTTCAGTGATTATAGTGACCTAGCCATAGTCAATGAGTCATCGTTACAAACCCAGAACTAGAATGCATATCTTCTGATTCTTTTTCTTATTATGCTTTCTACCATACCATGCTGCATGTGGGTTTTTTTAAACTCTTCACTGGTAAGATTCTTATCGTAGGGGTAAATAACCAATGGAATCTGGCAAGATAATTTTGCATGCACTTTAACAGCTTTATAATGGTATAAATAATATAAAATTAACTATAAATATTTACATAATATAATTTGATATATATAAACCATAGCTATAGTTAATAATAATGGTCATACTGCCCCAGTTCCCTTATTTACCTTTCTGTAATTCCTCCCTCCCATACTTAACTCTTTGCAACTCTATCCCCAAGCAAATAATATACAAGGTTTGTCTGGAAAAAGTCCAGCCATTGTTAACATAATGAGAACAGTTTGCACAACACTCATGTATTCTGTCTGCCAATGAGAGTGGACTGGAATGTGCATGCATGAAAAATGGTCACATCACTGTACTAGTCAGTGAGAACAGTAGATGCTGTTGAGTGAGCATGTGTATACTATGTGGCCATTGCATTCAAAATGATTGAGTGAATAGAGCAACTAATCTGCATCATATTTTGTGTTAAGCTTAACATTCCTCCAGGGAAACTATTCAGATGATTCAGAAGGCCACAGCTACAGGCTACTAGTGATTGGCAGCTTCATCACATCAATGTACCCACTCATGCATCATGTCTCCCACAGAGATTTTTGGTGAAATATCAAATCACCCAGGTGATTCAGGCCTCCTAAATCCCAGATTTGGTGCCCTGCCACTTTTGGCTTTGATTAAAAAACTAAAATCGCTTTTGAAAGGGAAAAGATTTCAGACCTTCAATGAAATTCAGGAAAATACAGTGGAGCAGCTTTTGGTGATTGGGAGAACTGTGTGAGGTCACAAGGTGCCTACTTTGAAGGTGAGTGAGGTGTCATTGTCCCATGTACAATGTTTCTTATATCTCATATCTTCTTTAAATGTTTTTTATTTTTCACAACACATGGCTGGAAACTTTCTGGACATACCTCGTGTATTTCATTTTTGGTTTTGCTTCTTTAGCTCAGCATAATATTATGAGATACACCCATTTCTCTGTTTATAAATAGATTATTGCTTTTTATTGCTGAGTAATATTCTATTGTATGAATATATATTGATTTGTTTACCTGTTATCATACTATTGGACATTGGGTTGTTTCCAGTTTTTAGCTACTACAAATTAAGCCGCTGCGAAAATTAGTGTTCAAGCCTTTGTATGAATGTATGCTTTTGTGAATTTTGGGTATATACTTAGGAGTGGAATGGCTATTTCACATTGGATAAATGTGTTTAACTTTTTGAGAAACTGCCAATTTGCTTTCCAAAATAGAGCATTTCACTTACTCACTGGTAGTGTATGAGAGTTTTAGCTGTCCTGTGTCTTCGTCAATGATCAGTGTGGCCATTCTTTTTACTTTTAGACATGGCACTAGGTGCACGGGAACATAGCATTGTGGTTTCTGTAGTGAATAGTAATGTTGATCTATTTGCCTGTTGTGGCTGGTTGATCTGACATCCAGAAACCTCACAAAATACTTTTTTTATATTCTACTGGCTGTTTTGTACACTCAGTTGGATTTTTTTCATG
Organism: Sturnira hondurensis; assembly: GCF_014824575.4. NCBI lineage: Eukaryota > Metazoa > Chordata > Mammalia > Chiroptera > Phyllostomidae > Sturnira > Sturnira hondurensis. Next base: position 4,170,664 of record NW_028077629.1, on the reverse strand, counting down.
GGTGATCATATCATCTACCAGGAAAAAAATATTTCTTCAATTTTGGTGAGATATTTAGTTTTTCTGACTAGCACCAGCTAGTACCTCCAGTATAATGATGAATGGAAATGGTGAGAGTGAATACCCCTGATCTTAACAGAAAAGTATTCAGCCTTCACTATTAGGTATACTGTTAGCTGTAGGTACGTTTTTCATAAATGTCATTCCAGGTTAAGACATTTTTTCCTAATGTTAGGTTCTTCATAGTTTTAATATAGCATGCTGTCTATCTTGGTGAATATTCTGTATTAATGTGTTTTCTGCTATGTTGTTATTTGATGTGTTTTGTGGTTATTAATAGTGTCAGGTTGGATTATAGTGTGTTCTAGCCTTTTACATCTCTATTGGATTTCAGTATACTTGTTCTATCAATTATTAAGACAGGAGTTGAAATTCGCTCTGATAGTTGTAGATTTGTCTCTTTCTTCTTATAGTCCTGTGTTCTTACTTCATGTATTTTGCAGATCTGTTACTAGACACATGAACAGAATTTTGTTCTCTTGAATTTCCCCCTTCACCATTGTGAGATGACTCTTTTGTATCTCATATTAGGTAATATTCCTTATTGAGAAATGTACTTTGCCTGATATTAATATAGCCAATTGAGCATTTTAAAAATTGGTATAAACATCATACCTTATTTGTCATCCTTCTACTTCTAACATATTTGTATTTTTATATTTGTGTTGTATTCTAGGCAGCATATAGCTGGGTCTTTATTTTTAGAGATGAAAATCTTTATCCAATCTAAGTGCCTCTGTTTCATAATTTGATTAAGTTGTATTTAAATTGAGTTTTTACGTGGTTGAATTTAAACTTCCCATCTTATACAATGGAATACTATGCAGCAGAAAAAAGAAGGAACTCTTACCCTTTCTAATAACATGGATGGAACTGGAGAGCCTTATGCTAAGTGAAGTAAGCCAGGTGGTGAAAGACAAATACCATATGATCTCACCTGTAAGTGGAATCTAATTAACAAAACAAACAAGCAAGCAAAATGTAATCAGAGACTTGTAAGAACAAACTGACGGTGACCAGAGAGGAGCAGGGAGGGAAATAATGGGGGGAAAGAAGAGAAAGGTTCATCAAAGAATGTGTATAAAGGACCCATGGACAAATCCAATGGTGGGTAGGATTGAGGGTGGGTGGGATGATGGAAAGTGGTGATAGGAAAAATGGGGACAACTGTATTTGAATATTAATAAAAAACAGTTAAAAATAAACTTACCATCTTGATATTGCTTTTCTTTTTGTTTTATAAATGCTTTATTCTTTTGTTCTGCTTTCTTTTGAATTAATTGAGCAATTGTTTGATGCATTTATTTTTCCTTTTGGTTGACTTACTTGTTATATTATTTTAGGGAATGCTTTTGAGATTACGGTATTTATATTAAGCTTATTGTAGCATACCTTCAAGTAATATTATATTACTTTGAAATGATATGAGAACAGAAATCATTATATGTTCATTTGTCCTCTTCTGGCCTCTCTGCTTATGTTGCCAGATATATACTCTTGGCTATGTTGTAACCTGTACTACATCATTGTTTTTATCTTTCACAATCAATCATCTTTTATAGAGCCTCTATGTGGAAAATATTCATCCATATAGTTACCATTCATAGATGTCTTCATGAATTTTTGTCAGTTCGTATTTTTATCTTGGATCATTTTCTTTCTATCTGCAGGTCAGTCTTTTAACATTCCTTGTATGGTTTTGCTACTGTTGAATGTATTAATCTTTTCTATATCTGAAAATGTCTTTCTTTTATTATTTTGAATTAAACTTATTGGGGGGTACTCTGGTTCCTCCTCAGGTCATATAAATCTTCTGCCTTTTAAATTTACTGGGGGATATTGGTTAAAAGATTATATAGGTTTCAAATGAATAATGGTATCACATACCATCTATATATTGCATTGTGTGCCCACAACCCCAAATCAGATATTTTTTCATCACCCTATATTTCACCCCCTGTACCCTTCACAAGTCTGTGTCTATGAGTTTTCATTGGTTTTTCTTATTTGTTCATTTATTGCTTTAAGTTTTATATGCCACATATGAGTGAATTCATATAGTTCTTAACCATTTTCTGTCTGAAATTTCTCTTAGTGTGACATTCTCAAGATCCATCCATATTGTCACAAATGGCCGTATTTCACCTTTCCTTATGACTGAATAGTATTACATTGTGTTTATGTTCTATGTCTTCTTCATCCAAAAATCATCTGTTGAAGGGCACTTGGGTAGTGTCCATGTCTTGGCCACTGTGAATAATGTTACAATGAACTTAGAAATGTATATATCTTTGCTAATAAATGTTTTCAAATTTTTTGGATAAATATCTGGAAGGAAGGTTTCTGAGTCAGAACAGAGTTATCTTTTTTGTGTGTTGACTTATTTTTATTGTTTAAGAATCATTAGTTGACATTGTGTATTTAAAACTTAAAAAATGTTAATCCATTGTTTTTTAGCTTGCATTATTTCTAATAATAAATTAGCTTGATTCTTTATCTTTGTTCTTTTGTATATGTTTTTTTCTTCTAGAACTTTTTAAGATGTTCTCCCTTTCTTTGGTTTCAAACAACTTGATTATGATGTGCCTTGGTGTCTACTGTTCTTTGCATCTCTTGTGCTTCTGGTTTGTTAATTTTTGGATCAGCAGATCTATAGTTTTCTTCTATTCAGCAAGACATTGAACCATCACCTTTTTTTGTTCCTTCTTTCTTTGTGGACTCCAAATACGCAACTATTAGATATCCTGAAGTTTTTATACTGGTTACTAATACTCTATTTTTTTCAGTTATTTTTCTCTTTTATTTTGAGGAGTTCCTATGGCTGTCCCTTCTGTTTTATTCATGTTTTATTCTGCAAACTATTGAGTACTCTACTTAATGCCCTACCATAAGGTTTTTAGTTTGGTATTAAGAATAGTCAGTAATCTCAGTCTTGAGTAATCTTGGTGAATGGTATGTCTATACTTTTCATGTGTTTCTTTCTCCAGCTCTTTGTAGCTTACTCACACACATGCACTGATCCGCACTCTGCTGAGTACTCACAGGGGAGTACTTTTGGAGTATGCTGGACATTCCTGTATACCCCCTTCCTTTGCCATGGTCTAGAAATTGTGTATAATTTGTAAGCTCAGGCTATTGTTGGGTTTATCTGCTTTGTTTCCTGTCCCACAAGAAAGAACCTAGTGTCTAATAATTTAAGAACTGTGGCTTTATGTATTTGCTAAGTTTTTAGTTGTTTTTGGACAATCAATAAATCGGTTACCTTTGAGTATTTCTTGGTTGGAAGTGTATTATTACATATTTATAATGATACATAATTTTTTAGGTTTGAAAAAATCTTACCTTAATAAAAAAGCTCTTATAAAATAGTTATTTTCAAATTCTGGTTGTTAATGCTATGAGTAGTCATCAGTAATAAATAAACAGTATAGTATTTTGTACTTCATTTGTTAAGAGGATAGATCTCATTCAATTGTTCTTTTTACATACACACACACAGACAACAAACAAAAGTGAACATGACAACTTTTGTTTTTGATGGGTTATTACCATGATGGTATCATGGATCTCTATATATGTCCAAACAGATCAATATGTTTGTGTTAAATATGTAAATATTTTGTGTATTAACTTTACATGAATAAAGCTGAAAAAGAATAATTGTCTTTCATTATTGTCTAGGAACTCAGTGATAATATGTTAATTCCATCTTTAAAAATTTTTACAAAGATATGGCTTTGTGTTTTAGTAGTTGCATTCAGTGACTTTGCACAATGTAATTGTATTAACATATTTCCTTTAACAAAATACATACTAAATTCTATATCATTTGGGAGTACATTTACTTATAATACTTAATTTTTAGAAAAATAACAGTAGAATGAGACCCACTGTTAGTTTTCATATATATAAAAATATACTGTTTAACAAGAATTGATTAAGCATTTGCTTTACTACCATTATATGCCTAGGGTAGGGCATATAAAAGACAAAAATATATATCTGTTCAAAAAATCTTACAATAATGTTGATGTGAGATTAAGATGAAGCTTAAAGAAAGACAGTTATACCCTATGAATGATAGTTTAGCTGGAACATTTCAGCATTGCACAGTAATTTTACCTGTTGATAAATTTTCTTTTCTATTTTAAAGTTTCTTTAAGAAACTCGGTGTTTCTTTAAACATAAGGTATCATATTAAAACATTTACAACTATATTCTCATTCCATTCTCACAACCACCCAATGTTACATTATCCCTAGAGGAACATCCTTATATTATCCCTAGAGGATGAAGCTATGTACAGGTATTGTATAACTTGTTCAAAATCCAAAAGCTAGTAAAATTTCATGGTACATTGAGATCAAATCATCATGTTAGATATCCTTAATACAATGGTAGTTAATCCAATGCTGTTCACTGGTTAAAATGATTAAAATAATAAAACATTTTATTAGTGGCAAGTTAAAAATCTCTCTCTCTATTTATATATATAAACTTATTTACATTGTAACCATTAAAAATTGGTAGATTTTTCTAAATGTCATGATATTTAATGCTGTATTCTACAAAGATTATGTGTATCATATTGTGATTTTATCCAATTATAAAATGGATGTTTAAATGATAGAATTATTAAAATAGAGTGAAATTTATTCAGGAATGAAATATTGTTTTTCAGTGTCCAATTTATAAGGCTAATAAATTTGATGTAATATATACAGTTGACCTGAACAATGCAAGGGTTAGTGGCATGGACTGCTGCACAGTCCAAAATCCATGCATAATTTGACTCCTCTAAAACTTTACCGATAAGCCTACTGCTTCCCGGAAGTACTACTGATAATGTAAACAGTAGATATTTTAACATATATTTTGTATCTTATATGTATTATATACACTATTCTTTCAACAAAGAAATGTAGATAAAAATGTTTTAAGAAATTTATAGGGAAAGAAAATACATTTACTGTATTTATTGAAAAAAATCCACATATAAGTGAACCTGTGCAAGTCAACTGTATATATTGAAGGTGTGGGGAGTTCCAAACCAGAGCAAATGAAATGTGATCACGTACAACTCACTCACATGGAACTGGGGAATCTGCTGATGCCAAGATGGCTAAACTGATTTATCTCTGCAAGAGGAGAAAAACTGAGTGTGTGTGTGTAGTATTATTAGATGTATAAAGTTGTTCTTAAAGCTTTTAAGCATGGGAGAGTATTTTTGCCATAATGCAACATCTCTGGCACCGGAAAAAATCTAATTTTTTTTAAAGATTTTATTTATTTATCTTCAGAGGGGAAGGGAAGGAGAGAGTGAGAGAAATGTCAGTGTATGTTGCCTCTCGTGTGTCCCCTGCTGGGAACCGGCCTGCAACCCAGGCATGTGCCCGGACTGGGAATCAATCTACCATCTTCTGGTTCGCAGGCCTGCACTCAATCCACTGAGCTACACCAGCCAGGGCTAAGTGTTTTTTTTTTTTAACTTTGTTTTGCTTTGCTAATGTAGCACTTATTTTCCCATATGCAATGATACTTAAGGTCTCAGTGGTTAAACTCATCCTGGCATCACTGCAGAGAGAGTGGCAATCAGCATCTAAAATTAAGCCATTTCATTTAGAATAAATGGACAGACACATGTTTGCAGTTAAAGAGTCTCCAGCAACCTAGTTTTGGGCATATTGCTGTCATGGTTCACTCAAGGTGTTCCAGATGCTGTTTCTGAGCTAGAAACAGCATGCTCAATTGTGTCAGTTTACACTTGAATACCTTTAATCTGTGAATCATGCATCCTACCCACATTTACCACTTCAGCCCTCCAGGGCAGATAAATACAAACAGTCAGGTGTATCTTAGCTCTTCTTTAGTGTTATAAATACCCTGGACTATATTTTGGTTTCAGTACATATTATAATATTTTAGAAAGTAAATGCTTAATAGTGCATTTCTGGAAGTTGTTTTAAAATAAAATTCTAATTCATTTTAAATTTTATAATTGTATATATATATATATATACATTATATATAATTGTATATATATATATACAATTATAAAATTTAAAATGAATTAAAATTTTATTTTAAAACAACTTCCAGAAATATATATATACACACACACACACACACACACACACACATATACACAGAGTACATGTCCTAAAGTGCCTTCTAATAATAAGAGTTACATCTTTTATATAAGAGCACCAGCCCGGGAAATATACTCAAGAAATATTTGTTGACTTCATGACTGCACGGGTAAATGAAGAAAATACCCCTCAATTGTATCAAAATAACATGAAAACCTAATTGCAATATTATAGTTATACTAATGCTTTCTATTACTGCACTTATGATATCTTTGGTTTCCCTTACTATCAAACCTGGATTTAGACAGTTCCTCTTTCCCAGAGTGCTTTCCTTCCTCATCTGTGCTTGCCCAAGCTAAACCTATACATAACTTACTTTGGAGTGTAGTGCCACAACAGCTGTTTAGTCTGCCTATTTGGAAGTAGTTAGTGGCTTCACATATCCACCAAATGAGTTTTTGTATTTTAAACTTGAATCCTGACAAAGGATTGTTTGCTTTATACCTGTAAAATTGTATTTTATTAGCATGGCTTAAAGTTAACAAATCAGTTATGAATTTACTGATAGGCAATAGCTTATTGTGCTTTCTGGATGTTGCTTTTTTTATATATATACACAAATTGAAAGTTTGCGGCAACCCTGTGCGAAGCAAGTCTCTCAGTGCCATTTTCTAGCAGTATTTGCTCACTTGGTGTTTCTGTTTCACATTTAGGTAATTCTCACAATACTTCAGACTTCTTAATTTTTGTTATGTTTATTTTAGTGACCTGGGATCAGTGATCTATGATGTTACTATGGTAATTGTTTTGGGGAAACATGAACCATGCCCATGTGAGACAGTGAACGTAAGTGATAAATGTTGTATGTTTTGACTACTCTACCATCCAGCCATTTTTTGTCTCACCCCCTTTCCTCAGGTCTTCCTACCCCCTGAAACACAACAATATTAAAATTTGGCCAACCTATAACCCTGCAGTCACCCCTAAGTATTCAAATGAAAGGGAGAATCACATATTTCTCATTTTTAAGTCAAAAGTTAGAAATGATTAAGCTTAGTGAGGAAGGTATGTTGAAAGCATAGATAAGCCAGAAGCTAGGCCTCTTGTGCCAAACAGTTAGCCAAGTTATAAGTGCAAAAGAAAGGAGTATTTGAAGAAAATGAAAAGTGAACACATGAAAGACAAGAAAGCCAAATAGCCTTACTGATGATATGGAGTGGTCTGGATGGAACATCAAAGCAGCTGTAACATTCTTGTAAATCAGAACCTAATCCAAACCAAGGCCCTAACTCTCTTCAATTCTTCGAAGGCTGAGAGAGATGAGGATAATGCAGAAGTGAATTTTAAGGAAGGGGGCCCTCTCCATACTCAAAAGTACAAGGTGAAATAGCGCAAACTGGTGTAGAAGGTGCAGCAAATTATCTAGGAGATCTAGCTAAGGTAATTAATGAAGGTGCCTACACCAAACAACAGATTTTCAATGTGAGAGAAATAGCCTTACCCTGGAAGAAGATGCCATCTTGGAATTGCATAGGAAGAAAGGAGAAGTGAATGCCTGGCTTCAAAGGACAAGCTGACTCTCTTGTTTGGGGCTAATACAGCTGGCGGCTTTAAGCCTTTGCTCATTTACCGTTCTGAAAACCCTAGGGCCCTTAAGAAGTATGCTAAATCTACTCTGCCTGTGGTTTATAAATGGAACAACAAAGTCTAGATGACAGTAACTCTGTTTGCTGGATATCTTAAGCCCACTGTTGAGACCTACTTATCAGAGAAAAAAAAATGCTGTCATTAGGATCCAGTTCTTCATGACTTAAGTTGCCAAAGGAAAAGAATGAAATAATTTTAATGAGCATGCCATGATAATACTTCCATGGCATTCTTAAGTAGATGGCTTGCCTTGGACACATTTTATTATATCTCTCTTACCTCTTCTCCCCTTGTATGTTTTTTTATTTCATTTTGGCAGATATTTTCCTCTTTTTTTTTGCCCTCAACTGCCTATTCAGTTTTTCAAATTTAGACTTGATTTCTATGTTTGCTTTTTCCTAACTGGAATTTTTGCTAATAATGATGGGAGCCCTTACAGGAGTGCTTTGTATGGACAAAGTTTTAAACTTTAAGGCCCCAAAGAGATGTCCCCAAAGGCCACCCAGGGTTTGTTAATCCACTTTATTGAGCTGTCTTGCTTCAGGGTGCAGGTGCTTCTCTGAGAGTCATTGCACTGTCTGTAGTAAAAGCAGAGATGCATCTCTTCTGAACCAGTTGAAAGGGCAATACACTGTAGGTATTGGTAGTTATTGATCAATGTTTAGTTAACAGCGTGGTAATTTTTAAGGAAATATAATGGAGGAAAACATTATACGTAATATATAATTATGGTACCAGATTAATAGACTTTTTTGAAGGTTGGTCTTTGTAAGTTAGGGTAAGAATTTTATGGTTATTAAAAAGTTGGGAAGTTCTGAAGGCTGTGCTGGTCTATTCTGATCTAAAAGGTATATAGTATATGATGGTCCAAGTGTAATTCATAGTTAAGTTCAGTCATTCTATTGCCAAATGATAATATGGTTACAGTATATAACCTATTAATTATATAACCAAATGGTAACATGGTAATGTTGTTATATGGATGGATACAAGTTTTAAAAAACATTTTAAGTTTTTATGATATTAATAAAAATATGTACTATCATTTTACATTATCACAAATATTGTGCTATTTAATATGCATAAAACACTAGTACACAAATATGATATAATCCTCATTTTACAAATGAGAAAGTGGAGGCACAGATAAACTTATTAATTTATTCTAATTTCACAAGGAAAAGCAGAACCATCTTTTGACTAGAAAGATTTCTCTTTCAAAAGATTACCTTTTGAAAGACAAATTGATATGGCTAATAATTTTTTTTAGTTTCCTTTTGTGCAGAGAATATGTATTTTTAATTATCTAAAACTTCTCTAAATTGCACTCTTCTTACAACAAATCTGGGTAATAAAAGGAAAAATGGGGAAATACTTTTAGCAAAAATTAAAAAAAAATTAAAACTTAATCTGATCTGCCCTGGCTGGTGTAGCTCAGTGGATTGAGCACGGGCCTGCGAACCAAAGGATCGAAGTTCAGTTCCCAGTCAGGGCACATGCCTGGGTTGCAGGCCAGTTCCCAGCAGGGGACGAGCGAGAGGCAACCACACATTGATGTTTCTTTCTTTATCTCCTCTCTTCCCCTCTAAGGATAAATAAATGAAATCTAAAAAAAAACAACAAAACTTAATCTGATGTAGTAATTTAAACAGGATTTTGAGGTTGAAGTCAGTGTCTTTGAGATATTAATTCAATATTAAATTTTCTCCATTTTCCCCTTGGTCCTGTCATGTTGTGCATTAGCTGTATGAAAAAAAAGGCTTATATGACTTTGAGGCATTAGGAGAAAGGAAGACCTTTCACCTTATTCCTCAGGCTAGTCCTTAGAGCATGTACAAACAAAAACAAGTACAGACTTCGGTAAGAAGAAATTTAAAAGAATAATTGCAGTAAGGAGAGGATGACTCATGAAATAGGGGCAGTGGGACTGTTGCAATATTTATAATCAACCAGGGGATCTGCAAGTGTATCAAAAGAAGCCAGAAGAGGGCTTTTCTTTTGCAGGAAAGAGGAAACAGAGCTAGAAATCATCGGGTGTGGGAAAAGGGATGAGTGGCGGTATGGTGAGGCAGTGGATCAGGGAATATTTTTCCGAGGTCATCTAATTCTCAGGAGAGGAGTTTTTCAGCATTGCAATGATCAAAAATGGGTGAATTTTCAGGAATCTGGGGGAAAAGAGAAGCCTGACTAAAGTTTGGTCAAGTGATTAGGCATTTTGTACAGATTGCTCTGTGGGTACAAGCAGTTCAGTTAAACACTTAGGAGACAATGAGAATTTGGAGAGTCTTTGTCTGGCCTTGTCTCAGGAAAAATGGGGGTTACTTTGAATCTCATCTAAGTCATGTGGAAAATAATGTTTTTGTTTGTTTTGCAGGCAGATATTTTGGGGGATCACAGAAAGGCAGGGGAATTTCATAAGTGTTTTAATTTTTTGAAATCATGGGAGTCTTAAAAGTCAACATTGTTACTACCAAATGGAACTTTGCTGGCAAAGCAATGCAAACTTCCCTGACTGGTGAAATCTGAGCTCCTGAGAGGGCACCAAAACAGACACCAATAGATGTCTCAGTTTCCTCTTTCATCTTGTTGATGCCGAAGACCTCTGTGGGTCTAGATTGTCCTCTTCCCAGCAACAATGCCTTAGCCACAGAGAATTACAAGTCAGGTCTGCCAGTTCTCAACTCAGCATCACACCATGAGGAACGGAAGGGTGCAAGTCAGAACTGGCTACCTGACCATGCTAATTTTCTCTCTTAATTCATCATGAAAAAAAAATGTAGGTGGTGCTTAGATCACCCTTGTACTCTATCTTTCCCAAAATCTGAATTTTGGAGTTATGAACAGCCTACTTCTAAAAATAATTCTATCTTCCCTCTAGTTTATTGAGATAAAGTTGACATATAACAATGTATTAGTTTAAGGTATACAACATAATGATTTTATATGTATAATATTGTGAAATAATTTAACACAATAAGTTTAGCTAACATCGGTTATTTTTAAAAACCATTTTTTGTCTTTCATGCTATTTGATACACCAATACTTATCAAAAGTATATATTTATATTCATCAAAAAAGCATATTCAGATGCTCATTATTTAGTCAAAGTCTCAATTTTATAAAAGTTTTTCTCAAGATTGTTGATCAATTTTGATTGGCAGAGGTGAATATTTCCATGTACCAGCAACACCAAAACCATGTTATTGAAAGAATTGGAGTGAATTTTTTATTAAACATGGATGAAATAAAACATTTAATTCATCCGTCATGAAAGTAACTTATTTTTTTAAGTGAAAGATAAGTGTTCTGTTAAATTTAGTAAAATTTCAAAATTGAAAAATTCTTAGGGATTTAGAAGCTAGTTCTTTGCCTGAAGAAGTATTCCAAACAATACAACTGGATGATTATTTTGTTACAATTAGGCCCATGGTCACTGTATTTTTTTAAATAATTTACTTAAATGTGGTTTTGCTGAGGAAAAATTTCATCTCGGGCCCTGGCTGGTGTGGCTGACTGGATTGAGTGCTGGCCTGTGAACCAAAGGGTTGCTGGTTTGATTCACAGTCAGGGCACATGCCTGGGTTGCAGGCCAGTTCCCCAGTTGGGGATGCATGAAAGGCATCCGCACATTGAGGTTTCTCTCCCTCTCTTCCTCCCTTCTTTCCTCTCTGTTGAAAAATAAATAAAATGTCAAAAAAAGAAAAATTTCATCTTGGAGCTAAGAATTATGATGTTCATATTTTATAACAGATTGTGTTATTAGGCTTTTTGGCTGTTCTCTTTCCAGTTTAAATTGATAAGATAGAAAATATGTGGTAATTTATTCTACCTGTTTGTAGCCTTCATCACATTCAAACTTGAAAGATGCATTTGGATAGTTTGGACTGGGGAAGATGGCAGGTGATCAGAATTAATTAGGAGTGCACACATGGGTATATGGTCAGAAGTACAATTATAGGAATCTTCATTGGTAGTCTGTTAAATAGGAAATGCCAAGTTTCTAATGCGCATGTAATTTCTGTTCATTTTATGATCCATTATACAACATTCTGGTCCAGTCAATGTAGTGTATTCATCTTAAGGCTTTATTAAGCTGAATGAGAAATGGACACATGGTTTTTGGAAGTGGGCAGAATACTGAAGCTAGTATGTTTAGAAACTAGATAGTTATTTGACTGGTTTATTGTGTTTATTTCCATCATTAACCATAAGTGCATATAAAGAATAATAAAACCATGTTATTGAAGCAGAAAATCTAATGTTTTATCTAAAAGTAAAAACAAAAATAGATTAGAATAGAATAAGAGAAGTATCTACAGGATGAGTTAAACGGCTAGTGTTGAGTTTTTATACTTTATCTTCATGTTTACTTTGATCTTTCTTCCCAAATAAACTCTACACAACATATACACAGATTCTGTGTCTTGTCTGTGACCTTGAATTGCATTTCAGGATCATGGCTTTTTTTAACCCAGCATGTCAGTTCACATTTTTGCTGAATCACTATTTAAAAAAATAATCGATGGCTTGGTGAAACATGTGTGAACTTCTTGAAAGACCTTTGTGAATGAAAAGATCTACTCCATTCATATACGTGCATTTTGCCTTAGTGATATCTTGGTTAAAGAGGTCTTTTAAGTTAGACTTCCATCCCCACAGTTTCTATGAGCTTTGGTTCTGAGTTTCCTGCTACCCATGGATGCTTTTACAGTTGCCTGTAGCTACACTTCTCCAAATCTAACACGAGTCTCCCATGTCTTTTTTATTATTACCATCAGTTTAGCTCAATTCTTTATCACATAGAAATTGGTTTACAGAAACAAACTAAGAACTGACCTCTCTGCTAAAAGCAGAGTGATTTTTTTTCACTTTCTCTTCTGTCATTTGACAATTAATGCTGCAGTGACCAGTGACATTTTTTATTATATTGAGTTATTATTTTTACAGTCATGTTTTACAAATTTGATTAAGACAGTTTCTTAAGGATAGGTAGAATTTAATACATTTTGATTACTTTATTTCTTTCCCATCTATGAGCCCCTTTCCTTTCTCTTTATATTTTCTCTAATCAGGTATTCTTTTAGAAAACATGGTCTCTGCTCTGTTTCCCGTTTAATGTTTACTGAAATCTTCTAACTTAAAAATTTTTTAATTAGAAGACAAGAACCCGGTCTTTTCTATTTGGTCTGTATTTGTGTATTTATGCATATGATGTGAAGCCAAGAAAAAATAAACAAAAATAGTCAACAAAGTGTTTTGAACACTTCACAATTTCATGTATATAAAATTAGATGACTTTTTTGGCAAAAAGGAAAGGAACTGTTTGTTTAAAAGTTGTATAGGTTTAGAGTGATTGCAGAATGTCGCTGTAAAATCTCAAAGTCCCTTAAACACCCACAAACATACACACAGTCCTTCTTCCTCCCCTTCGCCCAACCAGACCAGTCAGAGGTACTGTATCTCAGGAAAAAATAGAAGTCCATACCTCGGTTAGGCTTCAGGTTCTTCCCAGTAATCCATGCTCAGCAGGCAGGCCTCCCGAGGTTCCCAGCACCATCAGCTATATCTCCGCCACAATCTCCAGTTCTTTTTTTAATATATTTTATAGATTATACCATTACAGTTGTCCTATTCCCCCCTTCATTCCCCTCCACCCGCACACTCCCTACCCCACCATTCTCCTCCCCTTAGTTTATAACCACGTGTCTCAAGTTCTTTGGATTCTATATTTCCCCCCCTATTCTCACCCTCCCCCCTATCTATTTTCTACCTACCGTCTATGCTATTTTCTGTGCCTTCTCCCCCCTTCACCTCCTCCCACCCCCCTGTTTCTAACCCTCCATGTGTTCTTCATTTCTATGGTTCCACTCCTGATCTAGCTGTCCTCTTGGTTTGCTTTTGTTTTAGGTGTGGTCGTTAATAACTGTGTGTTTGCTGTCCTTTCGCTGTTAATATTTTTCATCATCTTTTTCTTATATAAGTCCCTTTAGCATTTCATATAATAGGGGCTTGGTGATGATGAACTCCTTGAACTTGACCTTATCTGAGAAGCACTTAACCCAAACCTGTGTGCCACCTTCTCGTGGCCCGCCAGTGAGAGTCCTTTCACCCCTTTCCTTCCTGCAAGGTCCCTCATTGTCTTGCCTACATTCTTTCAAACCCTAAGGGGGAGCTGTGCATGGTTGCTACACCTTGCTTTCCTGCTTCCTAAGCCTTGTGCTCAAGGGAGCCCCTGAAACCACGTGGTTAGAACCAGTATGTCAGCCACACCTGGGTTAAATCCTGTCACAGATCTTCCTCCCTAACCCATTTCCAACTCCTCCCAGCGCTCCTGCAGTTTCTGACTTCCTGGGCTGCCATAGTAAGTCCAGGTTGGTGGCGTGGAGCAAAGCAGCTTCAAGCTCTCACACAGGTAAAAATTAGATTACTATTGATTCTATGATTTCATGAGAGGATGTTAAAGATGGTGCCATTTATAATCCTTTCTCATGTCATTTTACAGAGTGCCGTTTGGTGATATGCATTAGTAGCTAGATCACAGACACTTTAAATTACTTTAACAATACTTCATCCAAACAAGGCATTGTGTTTATTTTCAATATTTTGCACTGAGTATCGGGGTGAATGAAGAGATTTTCTATAAGGATAGGCTTTCCTTGACTTTGACATATTCTCATAATCTGAATCTTTAGATACTTATAAGCTTACCTTTTAAAATAAATATTTTTAATTATACCTATTCTAAAAGACTGGTGCATATTTGCTGGGGCCTTATAGATGTTATTTCCTACCATGAATCTTAACAGGATAGGAAAAGTCTTTGAGGATAGGGGAAGACTTTAGTAAACTCGTTCATTTCCAAAAGTATATACTGAGAAGACTCAAACGAACTGTCAGGAGCCATTCTCTTCCTCAGCTGTTAATTTGGTGTAGTTGCTGAAGTTAGAGGGTTTTCTCGAGGTAAAGTAATCTCTAGAATTTAACCTTCCTTGATTGTGTATAATTAGTAAAAAGTAGGGCCAAATATTCCGAGTAAAATAATTTTATTGCATGTGTAAATATTTAGGAGAGTTTATTGTATAAGCAGGTAGGTAATTGCCTAGATAAACACTGGCATTTATAATTGAGAGTTTAAGGGAGAATTATTTCCTAATGATCACTATTTCGAGTGCACATATTCAGTTGGAGTCATCTTTTCAGATGAGCTTGGCTAGGAAACAGGACCTCATTTTTATATCCACGAAACCTAGTGTCAGTCCATTTCCACGTGTGATCTGAGGCACATTCCAATATGCTTTAGCAACTAAGCGGTACTGCTAGAAACCTGGAATATGAAGGTCAAAGATTCCTTGAGACCAACAAGTTGTTAGTGACATATGGTACAATAAACAGTAAGGAATCATATCTGAAAGCCTGTGACATGAATATTATTGTCACAATCTTAAAAACTGAGAAAGCAATGTTCAAGGTAAAACTCAATGTATTTTAAAGTCTTGATGTTCCCATTTAAGAAAGAAAGAGGGGTTATATTCTGGTAACTTTCTTTTTAATTCATATATTTTAATTGATTTATTGATCTATTTTAAAGGAAGAGGAAGAGGTGGGGGGAAAGAGAGAGAAATAAACATCGATTTGTTGTTCCGAGTTCTTATACCTCAGTCATTGGTTGATTCTTGTACGTGCCCTGACCGAGGATCCAACCTGCAACCTTAGCAGATCATCCGGATGATGATGTGAAACTAACTGAGCTTCTGGGCCAGGTGGCGGTGTTGGGCGGTGTATTCTGAAACCTCTTGTAGAAGAGGGAATCTTGGAACTATTCCAGTAAGTCTCAGAGGCAGAGGCTCCAGCTTCTACAAATGCCATGAATTCAAACATCTTTTTGATATACTTTCCCACTATTAGTTTTTTTTCTACCAGATGCCAGCATGGGAAACGTTCCCAGAATCTGAATCTTTAGTCATTCATAAGCTTGCTTCCTTAAAATAAATATTTTTAGTTATACCAACCCTAAAGGATAGAACTAAGCAGATTTTTATGAGGAAGACCCTTTCCTAAGATGAATCATGGTGAGCACTGTTGACATGTTCACTAGTAGCAGAAGCCAGCTAGAAATCAGAGTGGGCAATGCAGAGAGAGCCCCATCTCAGAACCTAATTCTAAAGTTCTGTCATCCTCCACATTACCAAATTCTTCTGAGACTAACCTCTAATTAATGATCAGATATGTAAGTAGCTCTAAATTCAAATTCAGCTATTTAGGGGGGCTCCCTGATTTCTTTGTATCCCTCCCTTTTTCTACAAACAGTGGCTAATTAATTTTGAAAAACTGAATTTCAAAACTCATTTCTTCACTTTCCTTATTTGTCTTTCAGTAACTCCAGTTGATCACAGGATAAAGCGTGGTCATCTTAGCTTTACACTTACAATTTTTTGTTACAGTCTTTCTTAAATTTAGACTTGTGTAGATTCCTGATTTGTTTCCTGTTATTCCTTGCTGTCATTTCGAATGATTTGAATGACTAACCTTTAACTATTTTCAATAGCAAATAATCAGAAATAACAACAAACCACCATTTAAATATTTTTCCCAACACAGAAGCATTTGTTAGAAGACATTTTGTATACTGTTTTTACACTACATTTCCATTTTAAATATAAGACACAATATGCTTTGAAGAAATAAAAAGAAATACAGACCTAGACGAAAAAAATTAAGATTAGCTTTCTGTATGGCTCTGTGCTACACACCATGGGATTCAAAATTCTCTAAAATCAGTCAGGCCTGTTATTGAGGAAATATCTCATATAACTTCGTATATTTCACCAAAGTGTCTATTCCAGATTAAACTCTATTTTGTTCATATGAACATATATTTGTATCTGTGGAACTTACTTTGTGTTTGTTTGTTTTGTGGGGAGGTTTTTAAAAACATTTTATTTAATGTGTATTTTCCTCCCTTTAATCCTGGAGAGTGTGACCAGTTCTTTGCAGAAAAAAAAAGTTATGCAAGTGAAATATATATAGCAGATGTGTTTTATTCATAGATAATCAAATAACCAAAATTTTAGAGCTAACTCACAGGATGTAGATGGAGAAATTTAAGTGTATTATATATTTTACATGTTACATAAAAATTCCTGTTTTTGATAATATTAATAACAAAAAACTAGAGCAAGGACTATGAGTTAGGCACTGTGTTATCTCATTTCATCTTCATGAAGCTCTAAAAGAGAGTTTGCTGAAGGTTATCAAGATGCAGAGATAATGAGAGCCAGGCAGAGCCAGGTCTGAGTCTGCTGGTATCACTGTAGATGCTCATGAACATGGGACTGGCATGACCTTATTGTACATTAATTTAAAAATGTGTATTTTATCAGTGAATTTTTATTATGCATTTTATCTTTGCTTATCATATTGGTGATATTTTGAATCTTACTAGAAAATGACTATGCACATAATAGGCACATATGTAAAGCATACAGAAAATTATTTTTTAAAGTAATTTAACTATGTTTTCTTCAGTGATGTCAATTGATTTGGATAAAGTTAGTATAGTAGTTTTGTAATCAATTTTATATAGTTGAGTTAGGATGAAGCACAAATGAAATCCCGTAACAGAAAAAAGGAAGTAGCAACTATCAAACAATTTTCACATATACAGAAAAGGTGGAGAGTATTTGAAAATAATTTTTGTGTTGATAGAGCACTGAGAGCATTCATGTGGAATTGATTTCCTTTTGGAATATGTTTCCAGCCAAGCAAAACCAGAATTCCCCCCATGAGAGACTGTCTAGATCAAAGAAACTTCTTACTTCAATTTCTTAAACCACAAAAATGGCTGGAGCACATTTCTAACTTTCTGTGTTCGTATGATCTTCCCAGGAGTTTTTTTCTATCTCTGAGCATTCTCCCCTCCTACCTCTGTAGGAGGGAAGAATATCCCTCCTACAGTATATGGTTGGTCGCTATGCTATATTCAAAATGCCTAATAGCAACACATTTCTTCCTGTTATACACTGAAAGAAACAAGTTAGGGGACCTCTGTTGTATAAAAGATGAGGAAAGAATTTTAGGTGGCTGAGGGAATTGCAGGCAAAGAGGATGATAATTTTACATAGCTATCATGAAAATTAGAAGGATTGACACGATCATCCTTTCAAAATGTAAGAGTAGAATGTTGGAAATAAAAAACTAAGTGACCTGACTGGAATGTAGGCAAGGTTGAATAAGATCAAGGTAGACAGGCACCATGAAATCTGAGTGAGGGATTCCACCAGGTTCACTCATCATTTAAAGTGGTTATAGATTGCTTAGTATTTATAAAATATAATGTAATATAAAATAATACATTATAAAATATACTGACTCATGTAGAATTGAGATAATTCTAAGCTGAAATTCAAACCAGTAATGTGGAATGGTTATTATTTGAATACCTCCTAATGGGCGGGTAAGTTTTGAGGAGGAAGAAACATCAGAAGAATGCATTCTTATGATTTCTGGTATGGTCTGAAAATATTTTAGATAGCACTTAGCTCTATGACACATGCAACTACACCTAGATATGCTGACTTTGATATGTCTATGAATTTTCATCATGGCTAAATGAATTCAAGAGAGAGTTCTAAGAACTATATATGAAATAAAATTTAATATTCTCAAGACTGAGTAAGAACTGTAGTGTTCCTTCAACAAACATTACTCTACCTTGAATATATAGTTTCAGGTAACTGAGACTTCTTATATAAGCACCATATTCTTTAACTTAATGCTACATATTTTTAAAATAAATCTCAATAAAATAAAATACAGTACACATTTTTTATTCTTCTTTAACAACTGATATGGATTCCAATTTCAAAATGATTCACATACTTTTAGAATTTATGCACATTTTTTCTTCACCTTTGATTTCTTCTTTTTTTCTGGGTAGCTGTATTTACTTCTCTGGTACATCATGGCCTTCCTTCTAGTTATACCTACGTTTGAAGACTTCAATCTACCGGCATCTGTGGGAAATAGACAGTCCAATTTCTAAGATATTTTATATATGAACAGTAATGAAAGTCTGAGTAAGGATTGAGCCCCTAAGTTGAATTGACTTCACACATCAGACATTAAGTAAAAGTTTGACAATCATCACTAAAATGGTAAAGGGAATTCACTTGATTAAAAGAGTATATGACTAAAATGAAGGATGATAATATAATTTGTCATTGAAATTGGGATATTTTGAGAGTGGAAAGTACTGATATTAATAATTGTGTTAGGACAATAAGTAGAAACAGAATTTTCTTGGCTAACTGAAATAGACATATGGTCACTCATCTGTAAGTGACATGCATGTTAAAAAATTCTCCGCGCGCGTGTGTGTGTGTGTGTGTGTACTTGGTGAATTCAAATATTTATTTCGTTCACTTTTACTAATTATAATTATTTTAGTTTCGGCATCCACCTTATTTGTCTCTTGTTTGTTAGAACTGGCTCAAAAGGAAGAAAATGGTTAATATTACACTTATTTTTTGGTCTCTACCTTATATTCTTATAAGGAAGTTATAAATCTCTTTTTAGAACTTAGTTAAGAGCTTAATGTGTCGTCTTTTACACACAATAGTGTGAGGGGATAGGATCCTTTTTTCCTATGGGGGAAAAGAGTCATTTCTTTGAGTCTTTGTTGTCCTCTTTAATGCTACATGATAATCCCAAAGCTTCTTTGAACACTTAGAAAAGACTGTGATATTTGCCTTGGAATTACCACTTAGTAGGTGCCAAAACGTACTTAGCAGGTGGTAGCTAATTTTCATTTTAATGAAGCTAATCTTTTCAGAGTGGGATAACATAAGGTTTTGCCATCTGTGTGTATCCTCTTCAGTTATCCAGGTTGGAGAAAGCTGAAAGGAGGCCTGAGAAACACAGAGCTAGTGTTGTTTAACACCAGCCTTAACTACCTGAAAGCACTACTATGTTAAACATAAAATCTAAGTAGGGAGATTATTAATGTTAATATGTTCACTTATGACTGTCTTTAAAATAGGCCTTTGTAATTCAAAACTGATTATCTTTTAGAACAATACCTAGGAAGGTTTTTTGAATTAAGATTTTAATGCAAGGTCTCTGAAAATCTAGCTGAGAAGGTTCTTAGAACAGAGATGCTACAATCATGGATCAAGAACCAGAGTTAGAATTGTAGTATTTCTTGACCATTCCCTCTCTTGCACGCCATCACTGATCACTCCCCTGTACAATCCTTGGTTCCAGCTTTGTTTGGAAACACATTTAAACCTCCCCGTTAGCTTCTATTTCACTTGTTGCAAAAGTTAAGTATGGTGGTGTCTAAATTTTAACACATTAAAATGCATTTTTAATGAAAAAACGGTTATGTCATATATTTTTTTATTTCCGGAAATAAAGAACTTTCATTGCTTTTTAGAAAGTTTCTTTCTAAATCTTATGCTATCCAGCCCTGGCCTGTGTGACTCAATTGGTTGAAGCATCATCCTGTGAACTGAAAGACTGGTTTCCATCCCTCGTCCGGGCACCTACATGGACTGCAATTTCCATCTCTGGTCTAGGCGTGTTTGATCCCTGGTTTGGGTGTGTCCTGGAGGCAACTGATCGCTATTTCTCTCTCTCGTCAGTGTTTTCTTCTCTCCCTCCTGCTCTCCCTTCCTCTCTCTCTAAAAGCAATGAAAAAGATCCTTGGGCGAGGATTAAAAATAATAATAATAAATCTTATGCTCTCTAAGTAATATACAACTATACAATAAAACATTTACTAAATACTTAAAAGATTTAGGATATCATCAGCTCAATAAAAATAAAAAGGGCAAATATCTGATGGTTCCAAATAAATGAGATACATAGAAAAGGAAGGAAAGGCATAGGAATGGAAAGTGGGGAGAGCCATGCACAAGAATGAAGGGGGGGAAGAATCCCATGCTTTCATGAATGTTTTAGGTTTTTTTTTTCTTTAAGCAGTGTAATAAGGTATTATAAGGACGTTAATATGATTTTGGAATAAAGAAATAGAATTGTTTAATGAGTCCAAAGTCAATTCATGATCGATTGCAAAACAGAGTGAATTTTAGTAAGCTATGTAGAAGAAGGTCCCTATTATTAGAAATAATAAATTTGGGGCATTAAGGGCATATATTTCTGCCAATTATGTTTAAATAACAAATATAAAATTTATTATGCAAAAGGGAAATTTGCTGAATAGGTGGAAAATAAGATGACTGATACTAGAAGATTATTTGCTTTTCAAAATAATTTCCCAAATGGATCTCTTATCAAAAAACATGATTGCTCTAATGGATTTAATTGACTTAAAAATTGTTAAGTACTTAATGAGTGGACCAGGGATAAATAAATAAAATGACAAAATTTAAAGCTGTTTATATTGTGAGTCTATTAGTCACAAAGTTAAAACGTCTTTGAGAGTATTGTACAAATTATTAGGGAAGTATAATTCTATTAACATCCAACTGATTCAGTTTTGTAAAGGTACAAGCATTTTTCTTCAGGCCTTCTGTGAGTCTTCAGGCATTTTACTAGAATTTGCTTGCATTTAGGTTTTTTTTTTATTAACAACCTTTATCTACAAACTTAATGAGTCTTTCCTATTTTAAGATTTTTCAAGTTAATATTGTTTTCTAAAACTCTTATTTTTTTCCTTCATAATTCTATCTCTGTACTTGGTTCTGTATTTTAAAATATTTCATTTCATCCCCTAGTGCAATAATTGGGAAGTCAATAGCAATACTAATTTTCTCACTTCATTTACTGAAGTGGAATTTAAAAAATACATATATTCCTTTGGAGATTAAATTGAAAGTGTCTTTACAAGGACTTAAATCTCTTTGAATTATATTATTTTTATTCAAACTGATATTTGACTTTATTATCCCCTCTTTGCCATAACTTTGCCTATCCATACCCTAGTCTGGTTGCTGGGATGATTTGAGCAGCTAAATCCTGCAGTTGGTGGGCTGTGTCTCTGGTCCTGGAGGGGAAGTGGCTCAATCTCTGTCTTCTCCAGGAAGCAGGAAGAAACCTGTCTGCTCCTTGATTTTCTCAACCACAAAATAGGCTCTCATTTCCTCTGGATTATGGAAAAGAGCAGTGAACACCTGGTTTGACAGCTCCTCTGGGGCCTTTGAAACTACTAGATCTTTTGCGTGAATGTTTCTTAAATGACTATTTTTTATAATTTGTCAAGGCCTCCCACTATTACTCATGCCCACAGAACTCCCTGTCTTTCCTAGGATTTATTCATGTTCTCTTTCATGTCCCTAGTCTTCTAGCTCTGGTTCCCACTCTTTTGTTATGGTGAAGAGACACATGCTGTTTTTCTGAGTGCCAGTACACATGTAGGGCTGTTTCAAATGCTCCAGCCATGTCCACGAGCCCCTGAAGATTCTTCTCACAGGAGGAGTGCTGGTTAATTGAATTAAATTAGGGACAGAAGGATAGCAGAAGCACATTCAGGAATTCCCAATGATTTATTTTCAGAATTAAATCTTAACTGACAGTAATTAAGCAGTAATTTACTTTTGCTATACTAGAAGCAGATAATACAATTTAGGGGTAGCCATCTATCGCGTGGCAAGAAATGAAGTGAATACAGGCATCTGGGAAGTTGTAGGTGGTGTCAATGGGCTCATTCTACTAGCAATTTTGTTCAGCATTTGTGTAACACTTCAAGTATGCTCTAGGCACTATGTCAAGCTGGTCTATAAGACAAATTATGAATAAGACAAGGGTTCTGCTTTCAATAAGCTCACAAAAGGGTTTGGCACAAGAGGTATTGACATGCCGAGCATGTCAATTTATAGGGAGTTCCAGCTTCACAGTCTTCTTCAAGAGAAATGAGTATAAGGTACAAAGACAGGTTCACCCCACCACCATCTCACCATGTCTTCTCCCTCTTTTACCAAAATTCTGCAAGCTCCTTTTCTACCCTCACTGAGGTATGTGCCATTTCAAGCTTCACTGAGCCATATGCCAGCAGCCTCCGCTCACCCTGTAGCATTTGATTGCCAAGCTCTGCAAATCAGCATCTACTAGGCTGATTTCCAATAACAAATCACAATGGAACTATCCTGGGTCGGTTACCAGAGAAATCCTGGTTCTTCTTTCCGACTCAGTAAAGAATTACAAGTCAACAAACCTACTTCTGTGCAAACAGTTTATTAGTGCTAAGTTCTAATGGGAGAGTGAAAGCAAGGATGGCAACAGTGAGAGGGTGGCAAGAGCAAGGGTGGCCAGAAGCCAGGTCCTCCCTGCCCCATGTGGCAAGAGAACCAAGAGCTAAGAGTGGACCAAAGGGCCAAAGAGGTTTTTTGCTCTGAGGAATTCTATAGCCAGTGGGATGAGGGTGAGAGAGTTACATATGGATTGACAGGTAAAGGTGGTGTGATCTTTCCCCTGGGGAGACCTGACTACCCAAACATAGGCATGGGTGGGGTTCTGCTAGCCCAAATCCTTCTCATGCTTCAGACTCTATTCATTTTGCATATTTGATGGGGCAGGCTGTCAACCAAAGTTGTTTTATGGGCTTTTTCTTTGAGCTGGTTGTCCCCTTCTCCTTTCCAGGCATTGGGATAACTACACAGTTTCAGGATTTTCTTTGCCCAGCAAGTAGATATGATACACACAGACTTTCAAGGTTTTCCCGCCTCCAGCACTATCTTGTTTGTCTGAATGGCTGGCAGCCTTATCAAACCAGGGTCAGGACTACTGCATCAAGATGTCAGGCAAGTCTTCCTTTGCTTTTAGCCTCCCACATTAAGTTATTTGTTAGATTGCAATGGCGAGGGCCCTGCCTTTATTTCCCCTCTGGCTGCTCATTCCTAGATGCTGCCTAAAAGCTAAAAGGCATTGCCTAGCAACCAGGACACCAGCTTCTGGCCTGCAACAGCAGGGAAGTCTCCAGAGTTCTTCCTGTGCTATCTCCTGCAACAGGTCCACATTGTCACCAGTGCTTAGTTTTTTTTCCCTGCTACACTTTTAAAGTTTTACACCAAATGATAAATGAGTGCTTATGTATATTTGTGATTGTGATTAATATGAGAGCAAAGACAAATCAAATAATCAAATGATATATGCAATGGCCTGATAATTTTGTTTCTATAATAGATGTAGACATAGAATCTTTTCATGGATTACATTTTTTAACTAACTTTTTCCCCTTGATCATGATACAGTTTTTTTCTCCTTTGTGTGAGTTTTAAGTAAAATAGCTTACCAATACATATGTGCCTTCTTTTTTGGTAATTTTTTATGGAAATTAACTGTTGGATAAATTATAAATTAAATAATCAGAGTTTTTTAAAGAAACTGATTTGGTTAAAGAACCAAATGATTATATGTTACCAAAAAGTGAACAAACACTTAAAATATTCTAAATAAAGCCCTGGCTTCTGGGGCTGAATGGCTTGAGTGTTGGTGTGTGGACTTAGGTTGCTGATTCAATTTCCGGTGGACGAGCACATGCCTGGGTGGTGGGCCAGGTCCCCAGTTAGGGGTGTGCAAGAGGCAACCAATCAATATCTCTCTCCTTTTCTTTCTCCCTCCTTTCCCTTCTCTCTAAAAATAAATAAATATAATACTTTTAAAAAGTAAAATAAAATATTCTAAATTTACAGTTAAGATAATTTCTACTTTTATTTTATAAATTTAATTAATGTTAGAAAGAGTCACCTTGTCTGCTTACATTAGCTTATAAATTACCTATAAACTTAAAACTTTATTAACATTTATCATTCATTAAAACTAATATCAAAAAAACCCTAATATCAAACATTCCACAAATACTAGAGGTTAAAAAGGACATTTTCTTGAAGATTTTCTGCAGATTCTTTTTTATCCCAGGTAAAGATGTTGCTACATAAAATCAAATGGATAAGTATAAAAAAGGAGTTAATACAAAACAGCTTATTATGATGTATGTAAATAGCCTTACTAATAATGACATGCAAACATGTGCCTACCTGGTACATTACAAAGGAATGCTTTTCCTTAAGAAAGTTGCCCTGGAAGGAACATCAAAGGTATAGCTATCAAGTAATTTTAAGATTGAATCCACATTTGATTAAAAGATATGTGGTATCCACCTGAGCTCTTAACTATCTGTTAAACAGAAAGGGTAGCATTGTTTTATAGCTAATAGCAGTGATCCAATGCCCTATGATTTCAAAAGCATTGCTAAAGAAGTCTTTTTATTCACAGGTGGTTTTAATATGAGTCCCTTGCAATGTGGATCCCTTAATCATCATCTTACTTAAATACTTTCTTTTCCAGAAATGCAGAAGTCCTTGTCTTAATTATCTACATGCTATTTAGCAGCTGAAAATGTGACAAGAAAGTGCTTACACCTCCCTTTTTGTTGTAATTAGTGAGTACTTAATTCTAAAAAACAGTTCCACTTGAATTTCAGAGATTGTAGTTTTAAATAAGGTACAGTCTCTGCTTTTTGATTCTTTTAAAAATAAGTGTTCTAATGTCATTTTAGAAGTGATTAAGCAAACAAGATTATAATATCTTGTCATTAGAAACTTAGTTGTACATAAAATTAACCCACCCCATCTCAAATAGAGACAGAACCAAATATTCTAAATTAGATTAGGATTGATGGTCCTAGTCCAAATCCCTTGATCTCATTAACAATTTTTATGAGATTTCTTTATAAGAATCCCAAATGTTCTTTGAAGTGTCTATAATATGTCCCCAGCTATTTTCTAGATCATTGTATCTGTATTTTGCAATCCAGTGTACTTCCCAATGGTTTACTTAAATGCCGACCTCTTCAGGAAACTTTCTGACACCCAGTCCCAGGGCAGTAGGATATCTTTTCCTTTGAACTTCATAGCAATGCAGGTTTTTACTTTTCTTATGACACTTACAGTTGTGAGTTCATGTTAAGATTGGTTTCCTTACATTATAAAGTTAGGATTAACTATAAGAAAGTTCTAAGTACTTAATAAAATGACAAAGGATCTCTAACTATACTACATAAAAATCATGACTATTTTGAGGGCTTGAAGTAGAAGGTATTGAGCTTTTAACTGTCAGAATTCAAGAAACATGAACCATTTTTTTCTGATCTCAAGACAGTAATATTCTAGTTGAAGAGATTAGAAATAAAATCATGAATAAAGTGATTAAAGACATATATCAGTTCAGAACCAGAAATGTGCAGTAAATGATTATTGTTCACCATATTAAGCAGACCATAATTTCAAACATTGATGTGAGAGAGAAACATCAATTGCTTACCTCTGTGCCTGTCCCACCTGGGGACTGAACCTGAAACGTAGTCGTGTGCCCGAACTGGGAATTGAACTGGTGACCCCTTGGTGTGCTGCACAATGGCCAACCAACTGAGTCACAATGTCTAGGGCAGGAGACCATAATTTCAATATGATATCGTAAGAAGGAAAAATAACATCAAAATGCTATGTTGATAAAGAATTTTTATAGAAATCATTGAAATAAAAATTGTGATGAATGAGCTCTTCATATTAATATAATCATAACGCATATAACTTTTTAAATGTTATTTAAAATCTGGATCACCAGAATATAAAAAAGATATATTTTTATAATGAAAAAGTAGCAAAATCATAGAAATGTTCATTTTAGAGAATGAAAGATCCGTTCTGTGAAATAAGATTGTAAGAGAAAAGAGGCCCTGGCTGGTGTAGCTTAGTGGATTGAGCGCGGGCCTGCGAATCCAAGGATCACAGTTTGATTCCCAGTCAGGGCACATGCCTGGGTTGCAGGCCAGTTCCCTGCAGGCCAACTCCCAGCAGGGGACGCACGAAAGGCAACCGTACATTGATGTTTCTCGCCCTCTCTCCTTCCCCTCTAAAGATAAGTAAATAAATTAAATCTTTTGAAAAATTTAAAAAAAGAGAAAAGACAGCAGGATGGAAGAAAAAATCAGCAAAATTCCTAGGTCCCTCGGGGTAATGGAGAGGATTACATGTCAGGACTCTGTGCTCTTTAGTAGGTTTAAAAATAGCATTCAGAGTGTTGGTGCTGAGCTGAGCACAAACAGAAAAATGGGGAAACTAGAGACTGTGCAGGAAAAAGTTGAGATTGGCCCCAGAAGATGGGCCACTTGTATTTGGTTTCCCTAATCCTATTAAGTAGCACAACTGTCTTATATTAGTGGAAGTTAATAGAAAGTATTGTTCTTCCTTTTGTTTTTGTAGCAGTTGTTAAGATATACTTGTCTCTAGTGAGTGTCAGCCTTTCTAATTTGACAAACACAACTCTTCCTGATATGGTTGGTGGCAGATCATAACTATTTTCAGGTAGTTTGAGAAAATCTTATGAGCACACAGATAGTTTCTTGAGATAATCATGTTGATTGGCATCAAAAGGTTCATTCAAGTTTCACTTTTTCTTCCTTCCCTCCCTCCCTCCCTCCCTCCCTTCCGTTCTTTTTTTCTTTTATTTTTGACTAGAAACTACTTTAAAATCAAGGTAAAAAATAGTAATTTCCTGTTGGGATAGCATAAAGTTACGTGCCTATACAGGAGCCAGTTCTATTCGAGATTCTTTTTTTTCAAATAAAGATTTATTTTGAAGAGAATAAAACATTGAGTATCTTATAACAGACTACTGATTACTCCAGTAAGACAAATAATAATTAGTATACTTAATAATAACAATATAATGATGATGATGATGATAAAAGAGAGAGTAGATGAGTACCCAGTAGTCTCACTGAATATTTACTTAAAATATATTCTAGTGCAATGTATATATTTAATCCTCATCAGACTGTTCTGTGTCTGCATATTTCTAAATGAGTATTATTCAGACCGAAAGAGTATAAGTTAAATATGTCACAAGCATTTCTTGAAATCTTTTTATATTTCAGAGGCAAAGAATTGTAGAAACTACCATTAATTGAGTAATAAAGATATTTCAAACAATACTAAATGAAAGTAGGTATAGAATATACTAATAATTTTCCATATTTAATATTGACCAGGGGAAGTGGAAGCTATGTATTAAATTTATAAATTGCTTTAATATTAAGAAGCCCTTTTGATCTCTGTCTTGTAACAATTTGGAAATTTTAAGTAGTATTAACTGAATTTCAATCAGTATGTATGGCTGATATTTAAAGAATATAATAGCCCTGGCTGGTGTAGCTCGGTGGATTCAGTGCGGGGCCTGCGAACCACACGATTGCAGTTCGATTCCCAGTCAGGGCACATGCCTGGGTTGCAGGCCAGTTCCCGGCAGGGGACACACCAGAGGCAACCATACATTGATATTTCTCTCCCTCTCCTTCCCTTCCCCTATAAAAATAAATAAATAAAATCTTTTTAAAATTTTTTAAAAAGAATATAATAACACATGACATGCAAGATGTGTGTGTGTGCGCACGCGCGCGCACACACACACACACACACACACACACACACACACACACACATATATATGGAAGTCACTTCCAGACAGTGAGCTTGATGCCGAAATTGGTGATTGAATTCTAAAGGATTCTATAATAAAGGAGTTTGACTCTTTTCTAGGAAATTGGAGATTAGAAAAACATTACATTTCTGAACAAGGCTATAATTGACTTTGTGGCAAAATATCTATGTGGACATTAAAGAATACCATGGATGATCAAAGTAAGTTATATTAAGTAAAATTTTAAATGAAGAAATATGAGAGAGGGATGCTGATTTGATATATTTATTTTAAATAGCTTGTTTATAGTAATATACCATAACATTTTAAACTTGCATGAGCAAAATAATCAGAAGACACATTATTGTCAAATAATTATATTTGGAAAAAAATTTCATGACTGTGCTGAGTATAGGTTTGTGTTGAGTGTGTGTTATGATTATATTAATATGAAGAGCTTAAAATTGCATGTTATGATTAGATTAATAGAAATCACTGTATCATTTATCTGTTGCAATTATATATATATATATATATATATATATATATATTTCTTATCTTTTGCTTTGCTAAAGTGACTTATTAAGAGTTGGAGAGTTTAGAGCCTTAACATACTCCTAAGTAATAAACATTCAAGGCTACAGAGACAATGTGTTATGGAAATATATGGAAATGTATTTGGAAATATATCTTCAAACTTCTATTCATGACACAAAAACAAAACAAAACAGGGAAAGGAGTTAAGAATCACTGGTTTCTAGAGAACCTTTGATCTTCTCTACAATGCCTCTTCTGTCTCTTTTTTCTCTTATTGTGATTCTGTATTTCTTTGATGTCCTCTTCTTTCATTGGTGTTTATTTTTCTTAGATATTTTCTCATCCCTGACTCCTAATTAGGATGATACCACTTTGCCTGCTTAATTTCATAGCAGACTTCTTTGAAAGAATAGTAAACTTTACTATCTCTATTTCTTCCCCATCAATTATCTTGTGAATTTATTACAATCAGCCGTCCTTCTCTCTGTGGTATTTTGATGAATCTACTCTCACAGAATCATGTGTAGTTAGCTTTCGGGGTACATTTGAATGCATTACTGCACTTGAGCCTTTTTTAAAGAGTGTCATTTGTGTATTTCCTGCACAGATCTATGTCTGAAATTACAGAACATATCCCCGGCTCTTTCTTAGACATCTGCACATCCTGCTGGATCTTTCATCACCTGGATGAAAGCATCTCAAACTCAACATTCTAAAATGATGCTATTTCCTACTGCTTCCTCCACTGCTACAAATGTGCTTTGTCACTTCAAGTGCATGTTTTGGAAGGGCATCACTCTTTACTTGGTCCTGAAGACAGAAACCTTAAAATCAAATTTCTTTCTCTTTATCTCATACCACAGATGTATTTAATCTCTCAGTCCCGGTTTTTAGATTTATTTTTATAAGAGCTCTCAGTATTGTTTTTAATTGTTATCTGCCTGAGCAGGAACTCAGTTAAGATATTTTTTCTTACGTTTTTTTGTTTTAACTTGACACAGTACCTTCTTACACAACAGTGCTTTTTGCTGGGCAAACAGCATATAACTCTTAAAAATGTGATCTCACATTTCTAATTTATCCCAGGTCACTCTCAATTTGTTGTACCCTGTACTCTATTCACACAGGACTAAGTATCATGCTTCCATCAAGCCTGTTCTATGTGCCCATGCTTTGGACTATGTGTCTTCTATTATGTAGAATGTCCTTCCCTGGATTTTGTGTTGTAAATTCCTTTAAACCACAATACAAAAGTCCACTTCTCTTGTAAATAATTCCTGTTAGGCAGAAATATTCCCTTTTATTCATTTTAATAGAATTTTAAACATTTTAAAGGATTTTACTTATTTATTTTTAGAGGAGAAGGGAGGGAGAGAGGGAGAGAAATATCAGTATGTATGGTTGCATCTCATGGGTCCCCTGCTGGGAACTGGCCAGCAACCCAGGCATGTGCCCTGACTGGGAATCGAACTGTGATCCTCTGGTTTGGAGGCCCACGCTCAATCTACTGAGCTACACCAGCCAGGGCTTATTTTTTTATTTTTTAAAATATATTTTATTGATTATGCCATTACAGTTGTCCCTTCCCCCCCTTCACTCCCCTCCACCCTGCATACCCCTTCCTCACCATTCCCCCCTTTAGTTTATGACCACATGTCACAAGTTCTTTAGATTCTGTATTTCCCATAGTATTCCTGCCCTCCCCCTGTCTATTTTCTACCTACCACCTATGCTACTTATGCTCTGTACCTTCTCCCCCCTTCTCCTCCTCCCACTCCCCTGTTGGTAACCCTTCATGTGTTCTTCATTTCTATGTTTCTGCTCCCAATCTAGCTGTCCTCTTAGTTTGCTTTTGTTTTAGGTGTGGTTGTTAATAACTGTGAGTTTGCTGTCCTTTCACTGGTCATATTTTTTATCTTCTTTTTCTTAGATAAGTCCCTTTAACATTTCGTATAATAAGGGCTTGGTGATGATGAACTCCTTGAATTGGACCTTATCTGAGAAGCACTTTATCTGCCCTTCCATTCTAAATGAAGGCTTTGCTGGACAGAACAATCTTGGATGTAGGTCTTTGGATCTCATGTCTTGGAATACTTCTTTCCAGCCCCTTCTTGCCTGTAAGGTCTCTTTTGAGAAATCAGCTGAAAGTCTGATGGGCACTCCTTTGTAGGTGAGTGTTCCCTTATCTCTTGCTGCTTCTAGAATTCTCTCCTTCATTTTGATCTTGGCTAATGTAATTATGATGTGCTTTGGTGTGTTCCTTCTTGGGTCCAACTTCTTTGGGACTCTGTGAGCTTTAAACAGCTCAAAGCCCCAGAGCCTATAATTCTAAGTGACCAAGAAATAGCCAGCCTTTCAGATGCACAGTTCAAAATACTGGTGATCAGGATGCTCACAGAATTGGTTGATTTTAGTCACAAATTAGAGAAACATATGAAGGCTAAACTAATTGAAATGAAGGGAAATGCACAGGAAACCAATAATGATGGAAAGGAAACTGGGACTCAAATCAAAGGTGTGGCCCAGAAGGAAGAAGGAAAGAACCAAACAGAAAAGAAGGAAAAAGCAAAAATTCGAAAAATGAGGAGAGGCTTAGGAACCTCCAGGACATCTTTAAACGTTCCAACATCCAAATTATTGAGGTACCAGAAGGGGAAGAGGAACAGCCACGAGTGGGAAACTTATTTGAGCAAATAATAAAGGAGAATTTCCCCAGTCTGGCAAAGGAAATAGACTTCCAGGAAATCCAGGAAGCTTAAACATTTTTATTGATAGCATTATATTTTATTAGCAGTTTCTTAAGTGTCTGACACTCATACTTCCATTTTCCTAATGGCAGTATTATGTTTTATTTCTTCTGTAACACAGTCTGTGAAAAAGTGCCTATTACATAGTTGATATTTAATAACAGTTACTGAATATGTGCTCCTATTAAAACACTTATTGCATTGAATTCATTTAGTCAATCAACAAATATGTATTCATTACCTTCTACTCACCACCCCCTATTCTAGTTCTTGGGCTATAGCAGGTTGTATACACAGTCCTTGATATGAAGCTTACATTTTAGAGAAGGATGAAGGACTCAGTAAATAATCTAATTTCACACAGTGATAAGTTCTATGAAGCAAATTAAGGAAAATGCAGTCAGAAGAATGACAGAGTTATGGGAGATGTTAGGAAGGAAAGTCATGCAGGCCTTCCCTGAGTAAGTGACATTCAGTTGTGACCCGTGTAATGTGAAGGAGCAAACATCTAAGGAAAGAGTCTGTAGAAGAACACATATAAAAGTCCCAAGGGGAGGATGAGTACACCATGTTGTGTAAACAGCAAGAAGACTAGGGTGCCCAAAGAAGAGGAGAGTAGAATAAAGCATTCTGAAAGATGGTGTTGAGAGAGTTGGGTATTGCAGACCTGGGCAAGGAGCATTGGATTTCATGCTAAGCATGATGGGAAGACTTGGGAAGGTTTTCCATAGAGAATGGCAGATTGCCAATTTTAAAAAGACTTCCCTGGCTGCTTGAAAGTGGGAGTGCAGGTTGCAAAAACAGTGAAGAGGCTACCAAAAATTCTAGTTGAAATAAAATATGGTTTCCTTTACAATAGTAGCTATGGAGATTGATGAGAAGTGATTAGAAT
Organism: Sturnira hondurensis; assembly: GCF_014824575.4. Lineage (NCBI taxonomy): Eukaryota > Metazoa > Chordata > Mammalia > Chiroptera > Phyllostomidae > Sturnira > Sturnira hondurensis. The sequence continues at coordinate 4,138,255 of NW_028077629.1, read as the reverse complement.
CAAGATGTATTTTGAAGGTGTCTTAACGAGAAATAGATGGATTGTGTATGGAGTTCAACATTATGAGGAATCAGTGTAACTACTAATTTTTTAATATCAGCAACTGTATAAATGATGATGCTATTTAATAATGGAGAATGCTTGCGGGCAAGTATAACAGTAAGTTAATTTGTCTGAATCTCCAGTACCATATGAATTCTATGGGGACAGGTCTGTCCCTTGGCTTATTCTTCTTTGTACCTGTAGTGCAGTGCTTAGCAAATGTAGGCTTTAAATAAATAGTAATCATCTCTGGATCTTAATCAACAAAGAACTATTGTCAATAATCTTATTTCTAGAAGTTTTCAGCCTATGTTCAATTAACAGATGTAATGGTGTGTGCTAACTCCACTGAGGCAGTGAGGGTGCATTAATGAGTACCCATACAGAATTGCTTGCTCTCATGGAAACCATGAGCTTATATTCTAGTGGGATGCTTTATATAATAAAAATAAATAAATGAAATGCATAGTATATTAGATGGTGATGAATGCTACAAAAAATGAAACAGAAAGAAGCAATTGAGGTGCAGGGGACCTTGCAAATTCACAGAATGCACCAAAGCATTGTGGTAGCAGCATGTTTGGCATTTCAAGGAAAAGCAAAGAGCCAGTGTGGTGGGATCAGAGTAAAAGAAATGGAAGTGAGGTACTTGGATGTGAATTCTGAATGGAAGGAGGGGCTAGATTATGTAGAGTCAAATTAGCTACTGTAAAAATTTTGACTTTTATACTGAGAAAAATGGAAGGGACTTGAGAGGTTTTCAGCAGAGTAAAGACACATTATGGTATATGCTTTAATAGGATCCCTATGGATGTCCTATTAGAAAGATACTGCATTGGGGGTGGGGAGTTGGGGGCGTGGGGTTCGGAGGACAGAAATAAGCAAAATCGTCTCTACAATAATCTAAAAAGAGAGGCAATGGCCCAAACCAGAACAAATTATAGTGACTATTGGGGAACATCATTTGACTGAGGATATATTGAAGTTACAATTTATAGAAGTTTGGGGTACACAGGTTTACAAAAAGCGTGATGGAAGTAAAAACATAAGGCTTTGGGCTTGAACAACTAGAAAAATGGATTTTTAAATTTATTGATATAAAGAAGACCCTGGGAAACACAAGGAACTCATATTTAGACCTACTGAATTTGAGATGCCCATTGGACATCCAAGAGCAGATAACAGGGAGTTTACATGAGTTTGCAATATAAGAGAGCTGTCCATGCTGGAGTTACAAATTTGGAAAGCATCAAAGTTCATCTGTTTATGAAGTTGAAAGTCTAGGCAGAATCATTAAGGGATTTGCAGAAGCAATCACTCAGACAATTCAAATTTAAGAAATTGTAGGAACTTTAAGAAAAAGTAAGAATGTGCTGTTAATAAAAATCAGGTGAGTGTGGTGTTAGAGAAGCCAAGTAAATACTATATTTAAATGTGGAGGAAGGGAACAATTATGTAAAATACTAATAATTAGACTCACAATAAGATTTATCATCTAGTATGGTTAGAGTCAAAGAGGGCACTATTAATTATGTCTGAAGAGTAGACACAGCTATTACTATTTCAGGCAAATTAGAATGAATAGTGGTGAAGTAATATTTTAAGTATGGTGAAGACTGAGAAATGATTGTTACATTTAGTAATGTGGAAGTCTTGATGATCATGAGAATAAAAGTTTGGGTGAAGTGTCTTGACTGGTGTGGCTCAGTGGTTTGGGTATCATCCTGCAAACAGAAAAGTCACCATTCAATTCCCAGTCAGGTTGCAGGTTAGGTCTATGGTTCAGGGTACGTGAGGGGATAACTGATCAATGTTTATTTTCCTCTCCTTTTCTCCCTCTTCCCCTACTCTAAAAATAAATAAATAAATCTTTAAAAAATGTTTTGGTAAAGCATTAGGATTAAAATTATGATTGAACAGGTTCAGGAGAGAATGAGAGGAAGGGGATTAGAAATAATAAGAACAAGCAAATCATTGGAAAAGTTTGCTATAGAGGGGAACAGGGAACTGGGGACAAGGTGATAGAGTCAAAAGAAGTTATTTTTAAGAGTTCTGGCCCAGATAGAGGCATAGGTAGAAACTCTTTACTTCCTCTCACAACCAAAAGCAGGATAACAACTGATCTAAAATCAATAAACAACCAGAAGTGCCAGAGAATCAAACTGCATGGAACTCTGACAACCAAGGAACTGAAGAAACAGTCAAACAGAACAACCAAACCAGTGTGCTGAGACAAACAAATATGGCCCAAATGAAAGAACAAAACTCCAGAAAGAGAGCTAAGGGATAAAGATATGGCTAACCTATCTGATGGATGATTTAAAGCCCTCATAATCAAAGTACTCACAGAACTGATTGAGCTTGGTTGAAAAATGAGAGAACAAATGAAAAATACCCTAAGTGAAATAAAGCAAAATATTCAGGGAACGAACAGTGACAAGAAGGAAACCAGAACTCAGATCAATGATTTGAAACAAAAGGAAGAAATAAACATCCAACTGAAACAAAATGAAGAAAAGAATTAAAAAAAAAATGAAGAAAGGCTGAGCAACCTCTAGGACAATTTTAATTGTTCCAATATCAGAATTATAGGAGTGTCAGAAGAAGAACAACAGCAAAAAATTGAAAACTTATTTGAACAAATAATGAAGAAAAAATTCCCCAATCTTGTGAAGGAAATAGACTTCCAGGAAGCCCAGGAAGCCCAGGAAGCCCAAAGAAGTTGGACCCAAAGACAAACACACCAAGACACATCGTCATTAACTTACCCAAGATTAAAGGTAAAGAGAGAATCCTAAAAGCAGCAAGAGGAAGAGAGAGAGTTACCTAGGAAGGAGTGCCCATTAGATTATCCGGTGATTTCTCAAAAGAAACCTTGCAGGCAAGGAGGGGCAGGAGAGAAATATTTGAAGTCATGAAAGGCAAGGACCTACATCCAAGATTACTCTATCCAGCAAAGCTGTCATTTAGAATGGAAGGGCAGATTAAAGTGCTTCCAAGATGAAGTCAAGTTAAAGGAGTTCATCATCACCAAGCCCTTGATATATGAAATATTAAAGGGACTTATCTAAGAAATTGAAGATCAAAAACTATGAACAGTAAAATGACAACAAACTCAACAACTATCAACAAATGACTCTGAAATAAAGAAAAACAATGAAAGCAAAAACTAAGCAAACAACTAGAACAAGAACAGAATCAGAGAAATGGACATCACATGGAGGGATTTCATTGGAGAGGGGGGGAATGGGGTGGAAGGTACAGGGAAGAAGAAGCACAATTGGTAGGCGTAAAATAGACAGGGAGAGATGAAAAATGGTATAAAAAACAGATAACTCAGAGAACTTATATGTACAACCCATGGACATGAACTAAGGGGGATGCTGGAGGTTTGGGGGGGGTGCGGGGCAGAGAGATGATAAAGGGGGAAACATTGTGAAAATGTGATAGCAAAATCAATAAAATATACTTAAAAAGTTATTTTTTTAATTGTGATAAAATGTTTATTAAAGTTCTTTTGAATTTTTTTTTAGTTATACAGTTTAGTAGCAAGAGGTGCATTCACATTTTTAGACAACCATTGCTGCCATCAATCTCTAGAAGTTTTTCACCTTCCAAAACTGAAACTCAGCATCCACTGAACAGTTATTCACCATTCCTTCACTTTCAGGCCCCTGTCAACCACCATTCTATTTTCTGTTTATGTGAATTTGACTACTCTAAGTATCTCATATAAGTAGAATCATAAGTGTTTGTCTTTTTGTGACTGTATTATTTCACTTAGCATAGATGTCTTTGAGGTTCATCTATGCTGGAGCATGTATATGCCATGTTTTGTTTATCATTCATGTGTCAGTGGACCCTTCAGCTGCTTCCAACTTTTGGCCATTCTAAAAAATGTTTGTGTGAATGTGATGATACAACCGTCTACTTGAAAGTCTGCTTTCAATTCTTTTAGGTATGTTCTACTTTTAGAGATAGCATGCTTAATATTTTTATAGGCTTTCTGTATTTCTTCTGGCCAGTACAGAATCTAGAAAATAAATTATTTGTCTCTGTGTTCAACAAATATTACTTAGAGTGAAACTAGGCAAACTTAAATAGCAGTCAACCTTAATAATTAGTGCTTTCAGTTAGCAAAGTAATTTGGGGTCCTAGATGGATAGAGGCATATTCTAAAGGTGCTAATAAAGCATCTTCATTTGTCTTCTCAGAGGTCTGCGTGGTCAGTTAGGTTCCTAGATCTTAATTTACTGTCTCTTCTTCTTAATCGTTATTTTAGTTTACAACTCAATTAGCAAATCATATCCTTATGGAAATCAGAATGGAAATAGATCAAATTGTATACACTAATGAAGAATGACCTTGGCAATATTAACATCAGATTAATATTGATCTTGCTGTGCCTTTTTTTGTTTTATTTGACTTTGATACCTAAAAAAATAGCATCTCAAGTTTGATAATGTATACTCTATTCTAGTCTCAGAATTTTAACCTATTTGTTTTGAGCTGCAGCTTCAGCTGCACACAAATCTGTGGGTGAATTGGAAAGCACCAGTAAAAAACTGACAGAATGACTCCAAGAGTGAACGTTAGCAAACAGTGTAATCTGAACACTTGCAGGATTTTTATAGCAGTGACGGCCTCCCTAAATTGATGTGTACATGTATATATAAATCTGCCCCCATGCTCATTGCTATGATATTTGTCTGTCACTAAAAGCTGACTCTTTCCTAATTAGCCTACTACTCCCTTACTTAGCAGTGTCATCAGTTAGACTCTGCAGCATTATAACTTAATACATCATTACAGAGTTCTGGGCATCTTGGAATTGTTCAGGGCAAAGAGGTTGATTAGTGAAAGGAAAACTTTGGCTAAGCTTCTGCCCCCGCTGTGCAGCATGCTCTTCTTACTTTGTTTGCATTAGTGGGAGAAAGTTTGGGTTCCTGGAACAACATATGGTCTCGTTTCAACGTCTGCATGAAGGACCACCTCTACTTAAATTAACTTTCTCTTTGCCTCTAGGTCAATCATTAATTTCACTAGGAAACCTTTTTTTGAATGTATATTAAGTCAGCTCTCTCTATCATATAATGAATGTTATAGCACAATGTAGTGCTCTTCCCTAGCATGTTTTATTATTGTAACATATATTTTCATGATTATTGGAATAACATCTGTTTCACCTACAAAACTGTCATCTCCTTGTGAGTAAGGATCCTGCCTGCTTTTACTCACTGCAGTGTTCTGAATTATTTGCATAGTGTCTGAAACTCAAAAATATTTATTTAATGAATGAATAGCTGCATAAAGAAATGAATGAATCATAAACCTATGGAGAGAAAAAAATTTATGCATTTTTATGTTAATTTAATGTATTATGTGGGCTTCTGCTTAAGAAGTATAGCGTGGATTCATAAACAGTAATTTTCAGTAAGAATTGAACAATAAGAATGCCAGAGCTAATATCAGGGACCAAGTTCTCTTTCCCTTTCATCACTTTGATTTGATACTTTGGAATTGCAGAACACAGAAAGACCATGAACGGGCAGACATTTCTCAAGAGAAGAAGGGGAATTAAAACCCACAAACAGAATTGCTGTTTTTCTTACTGTGCTGCTCATATGGTACAATTGACAGGTGCTTTTTTTCCCATGACAGCTTAAATTTTACATAGTCGGGATTATTTAGTATTCCATATATTTTATTGTATTCTAATTCAGTCATATTTAATGGTCATGTATAACTGTAATTTGACAGAATGATCATTTGGGGTAAATGAATGTTTATCGATTTATCATTAGCAGTTGAAACAAGCAATTATTTGGTACTTCTAAGGACCAGGTACTGACCTAGTTACTGTGCATATATTATTTAATTTTAAGGTATTTGGTAATTCATTTGAACTAGCCAAAAAGAGAATCTGCTTTTCTCTATGCTACGGAAATCTTAATCTGCTATATTCAGTCATGTGTAAGTAGATTCATTAAGTTGGGTCCTAGCTGACCTCACATGGTCTTTCAATCAAGAGTGGTCACATAAAATCTTTGATCTTTTATGAAAAACTATACTTCTATAGCATTCTCTATGGGCTTAGACCAAGTAACAGAAAGGGCAAGACTGGCCAGTGATCCTTTACACATTATACATGTTAAAACAGTACTTTGCTCTACGGCTGCTGCTGCTGCTGCCCTTTGTAAAACCCAGCTCTGCTTGATTCTTTGCCTTTTCGTCCCAGAGCCTGCATGATGCCTTTGATTATAAAGTCACCCCATGCGTATAGTCTACTCAGGTTGGTCTGTCTGCTTCTCTTTTTTCTAAGCAGTGATATTAGAGGTTGTGGTTCAGCATGTACATAAACTATTTCTTCTGCCTACTCTATTCGCAACTACCCAGTCTCAGGTCTCAGTCTAGCTGTGGCTTGTATTATTGAGCGTCTGCAAATGCCCTTCTATGCAAAAATATAAAGCTGAGCATATAGTGTTTTTTTGTTATAGCGAACACACACATTTCATGCACATGTATATAATTATGTATTATAATTTACAATTTACTTATAGATTATACTTTTAGTACTGAATTCACTTATGAGGATAGAAAAGGTCATCGAGCTATGGTAAAATTGTGGCTTCTGCCGTTTTTTTATTTCTGTTTCCATATACAATTTCACCCTGAAATCCATTTAGCACCAATCTCTGATAAATTGTGATCAGCATAGTGCTATTCTCACTTTTACTTACAATAAAACTAATTTTCATTTAAACTCTCAAGTAAAATAGACAATATAGAAGACAACTAGAGGGGTAAAATGTTATGTGGTATCACCATAACTGTGTCCTTCAGGGTCCACTCCTTGACTTGTGGATTCATCACTGATAGGCTGGATTTCAGCTGAGAACAATCTCAGATCCTGGAAATTGTGATAAAAGTGGATTCTAAAAATAATCAGGAAGTCCAATGATATAACTAATAATGGATTAATTGTGTATGATTAGGTTGAAGTCCTTCAGCAAATTGTTGAGAATACTTCTGCTTTTAGCTTACCTTGAGTATTGTAGAAGTATAATCATACAAATGGCACAGCTATTACAGTCTTATTATTTATGCAGTACATGTACTGCATAAATTACTCACTGTGTATACAGGCACTATGTTCTAAGTGCTTAAATATAGCCTGTGATTAACAACAAAACTAGAATACTGTTCCTTTTTTGATGTTGTCTACATTTCTTGAGTCAGTGAAAGCAAACTATTCTTATACTAGTTTTCAAGCCTTTAACTCCATTTTTCAGGATAATTAAAATTTTTTACGTGGAAAAAAGATTTTTTAAAAATTGAATTTCATTCATGCTTCTGGAGCTCTATAGACTGAGAACCACTAAATGTTGCCGCCCTTGAGCCTTGGCACATTACATTTTTGCTAGGTTGTCTCAGAAGTACATAGAAAAGTCTCAGGAGGTTTGTAGGTCTTATCTTCTTGTTCTTTACAACTCAAATATTTTATTTGAAAATGATGTGCTTAAAATGCTCAAACTAGGCTATGGGGAATCGAGTGAACTGGTTCTATAAAGACTCATTAATATCTCTTTTGATAAATTTCATTTGGTAATAAAATACAACTTGTGTTGTTTAATCTTTTGTTTACTCTATCACTCTATCATCCATGTTTTATTAGTATTTTCTATTATATAACCATTCTTACAATTCTGGGAGAAATGTAGAAGTTACTTCATCAAATGCTCAAAATAACCAACACCTTTATTTCTATTGCATCATTAAAACAAAACATTTTTAATAGTAGACAACTAATGCTTTTCCGCTTTGACACAGATTTGATTCACCTCTTCTAGTAACAGTATCCTTATCGTTTCAAATCACAATCAGTTGAAAACATCATTTTAATGATATCAGATTGGAAGAGAGAGCCCTGTGCAGTTTGACAGCTGTGCTCTATATTTAAGCTCCGTTAAAGCTCACTTTAAAGCAGCCTGTCTTTGTACTCATGAAGCTTCTTAATGCTGTGACATGTCTGTGATTCTGTGCATCAATCACGGTGGCAGAAAGCTGTACTCTTCCTTGAGAGGAGGTGCTGAGGAAGCAGGTGATGAGTGTGGCCATGTGTGTCACCTTGCAGCCTTCCAGTAGCTTCCATTCCTTTCCCAGCTCCCATTGGCTCCCCACTGTTCCTTTCCATCCTCCTATGAATATTGTCTACTCACGTTCCTTTGTCATCTTGCCACTAATCACTCTCCTTCTTAGGATCATACGATTCCTAAAAATACCTTCTTTTTTCTGAAATTCAGCCATGCTTTTAAATTCTGTATAGCAAGGTATTATAAAGTTTTACCTTGCAATTAGAAATTAAGTTTGAAATAAAAAAAGCCCTTTAAGGGAAATAGGATGATTTTCTGACATAGGTTTCTGATTAATATAATGGAAATAGAAGCCCAGGGCCCCAAATTGATGGCATACCATGACTATGTAACTTAGCACATGAAAAGAAGATCCAGGGGATGAGAGAAGAGAAATATGCATATAAGGTGCGTTAGTGGTGAAAAGTAGACAGATCAATAAATCAGAATAAAGACCCTAGAAATAGACCCCCTTAAATATAGTGAGCTGATATTTGAAAAAGGAGCAAAGGCAACACAATGGAGCAAAGTGAATCCTTTTAATAAATGATGCTAGACATCCATATGCAAAAAAAGATACTGATGTTGAATTTACAAAAATTAACCCAAACTGGACCATATGTAAAATGCAAGCTATAAAAAGCTAGAATATAAAATATAACATAGTATATAATCATGCCCTTTTGTATATAATACCAGACATGGTCCGTGACTAACATAAATGAAGAGCTAGACTTCATTAGAATTAAAGACTTCAGCTCTTTGAAAAACAATAGCAATAGAATTAGAAGACAGGCCACAGACTAAGAAATAAATATTTGCCAAAGACATATCTCATAAGGGGATGTCATCCAAAATATACAAAGGACCCTTAAAACTCAACAGTGAAGATACAGACACCCCAATTTAAAATAGACCAAAGACCTTAACAGCCACTTTACCAAAGAAGATACACAGATGGATAAAATATCATATGGAAAGATCTTCCACATTGTATGTAACCAGGGAAAGGCAAATTAAAACAACATTGAAATACCACTGTACACCCATTAGAATGGACAGAACCCAGAACACTGACAACATTAAGTTCTGGTGGGGATGTGGGGCAGCAAGAACACTCTTTGTTGCTGGAGTGAAAATATTGTAGTCACTTTGGTGTACAACTTGATAGTTTCTACCAAAACTAAACATACTCTTACCATACTATCTAGCCATCATATCCTCTTGGTATTTACCCAAAATAATTGGGTAAATACCCAACTTAAAAACTTATGTTCATATAAAAACCTGCACATAAAAGTTCATTGCAGCTTCATTTATTGCCAAAATTTATAAGCAACCAAAATATCCTTCAGTTGGTGAAAGGACAAGTGGTGTTTCATCCAGACAGTGGAATCTCACTCAGTGCTAAGAATAAATGAACAACGCTAACCGCATGGCTCATTTGGTTGAGCATTGTCTTGCAAAGTGAAAAGTCACTGGTTTGATTCCCAGTCAGTCACATGCCTGGATTGGGAGCCTGGTCTCTGGTTAGGGTGTGTGCAAGAGCAACCAACCCATGTTTCTCTCACACATTGATGTTTCTTTCCCTCTCTTTCTCCCTTCTTTCCACTCTCTCTAAATAAATAGCATCTGTAAAAATAAAAATGAGATAGCAGCCGTGAAAATGCATGGAGGAACCTAAAATGCACATTACTAGTGAAAGTAGCCACTAAGTTAAAAGGCTATATGCTATATGATTCCACCTACATGAAATTCTGGAACTAATAAACCACAGACACAATGAAGAAATCCATTGTTGCCTACAGTGATGTGTGTTTGGGGGGGGGTTGGGTATTTGGGGGGCTAAGTGTTGGGAATAAGTGGAGCATAAATAATTTTTAGAGCAGTGAAAATACTGTGTATGTTATTATAATGATGGATGTATGTCATTATACATTTGTCCAAACCCATAGAATGCACACTCACCAAAAGTGCAGTGTAAGGAAACTATGGACTTTGGGTGGTTAAGATCATGTCAGTGTAGGTTTAGTCTTGGTAACAAGTGTGCCATTGTGGTGAGTGACGTTGACCACAGGGGAGGCTCTGCATGTGTGGGAGCAGAGGACATATGGGAAATCTCTGTATCTTCCTCTCAGTTTCATTGTTAACCTAAAACTGCTCTCATAAATCAAGGATGTTAAAAATGGAAGCCCTGTCCAGGTAGCTCAGTTGGATAGAACATGGTCCCCATACACTAAAGTTGCAAGTTCAGTCCCTGGTCAGGGCATTTTTGAGAATCAACCAACAGATACATAATTAATGGGAAAAAATTGATGTTTGTCTGTCTCTTTCTCTGTTTCTTTCTGTCTCTCTCCTTGTCTCCTCTCTATCTAAAATCAATAAATAAAAATTTAAAAAATTCAGGAGGTAGATGGTGTGGAAGAGAATCAGACAGATAACAAAAGCTTGGAGAGTGGGAATGAAAAAAAGAGCGACGGCACTTTCAGGAACTTTGAATAAGAAGTGGAAGGAAGAGATGGAATTGTAGCTTTAGGTTATGGTGCAAAGGGTTAATTATATTATCTTCTAATAGTTTCAAGATTACTGTTATTGGAGAAAAGATTATAGGAAAGAGGATAATTTCAGCAATGTCCTATAAAAGTGGGTAAAATGTGCTTAAATTGGTACTCCAGCTTTTAAGAAAAGTTGTTGAGAATTACTGTACCTTGATAAAAATTTGTAGGTTAAGAGAAGGGTAGTTGGGGAAAACTATGCCTTCTCACAGCAAAAATTCTCAATGAAACAGAGTTGCCTTTTCTTTGGCAATCAGTGGTCGAGAATGCAGAAGATAATGAAGTTATTCTAGACATGAGGAAGTAGTAATTAATAGGTGTATTAGTTTCTTTTGCTCCCATAACAAATAACCATAAATTTCATTAAATGAGAAAACAATTATGTTGCTCTAACGTTCTGTAGTTCAGAATTCTGACTCTGACGTGTATCTCACCAGCTATAATAAAAGTGTCCGCAAGGCTACACTCCTTTCTGCCCTGGGCTCTATCTAGGGTGCATCCATTTCCTTGGCCTTTCCAGCATCTAGATGCTGCCTGCCTGAATTTCTTGGCGTCTGGCCCCCTTCTATTTTCAAAGCCATCATTGGCTAGTCAATACTTTCTCCCATCTCAGCTCTTGACAATGACCCCTCTGTTTTCATATTTAAAGGACCTTGTTGATTATATTGTACGAAACCAAATAATCCAGGATAATCTTCCTATTTAAGTCAACTGAGTAACAACTTTAATTCCATCTGCTACCTTAATTCCTCTCCACCATATCCTCTAGCATGTTCATAGGGTACAGGAATTAGGAAGCTGACCTCTTTGAGACCATTAATTCATCCTGTCACAATTGCTTATGCTGAGGGTCAAGCTGAATTTAGAGACTGTGAATGGAAATGATGCTAATTTTTTACACCATAATAAAGAAATAGAGAAAGCTGATTTTAGTGTGGATTTAGATTTCAGACTTGTTATTTTAGTGAAAGAATAAAAGTATAGAAAACAAGGCAACAATGAAAGACTTTGTTGTATAGTGAACTATGGTGTCTGGGTCTACAAGACAAGGGATAAGCTCATAGACTGTAGGGGGATGAGTGTAAGGTGGAAAATGGAGAAAAATAGGAGCTAATAAAATATGTGAGATGTAAAAGTAGCTATGATGTAGGAAATGGAAGAGCCAGAAAGATGATATTCCAAGAGTAGGATAGTTGAATTTAAAAATATCAGTGTTAGATTAATTTACGCTGATGACAACTTCCAGTACATAATCATAGTATCATGCAGTTAATGAACAATGGGAACAGTGTGACTAAAATGGGAAAGTTCAAATGTTGTAAAGTTAGGATGCTGGGTGGGACATTCGTATGCACCCTGAAAGTTGCCTAGGATGATGGCTGACCTTGCAGTAGCAAGATCATGAAAGTGGTGATAATTCCTCAATTACTGAGGGAAATCTGTTGGGTTAATAGTTAAATATGGAAGTACTTGTAGTAAAGGTACAGATAGACAGCATAAGAAAAAAGTAGGAATTTGTGCTTAAATATAGAAGAGAAGAGAGATCTGAGCAGCTTTGCTTAAAGCTTCTGCCACCTTCTGGCCCTAAAATGTGTAGGAGAAATGAAAACAAGCAGACTGTCCTGTAGAAAGCTGCTGAGGAAGTTGATAACTTCGAGTTGAGTTAGGTTTTACGTTATTTACATTTATAGTAAAGACACAGGGATATTCGTTATGATAGAACAACATTTGAAACGGCCCAATGGAAAGCTTTGAAAAGAAGAGCTGCATTAGAGGTTTTATCCGGAGCTGGAGAGAATTATAGGCCAGTAGTCCATGCTGGCGCAAATGCAGAGGAGTTAAAGAGCTCTGAGTTATTACCTTTTAAGTGATGACAAAGGTTAGAAGTAAGATTTTCAAATGGAACACTTTGATAAATTTACCATAGCAAAAGTGAAAACAGAGGCCCTATGGGTATTAGAAAGCTGATCAGTTAATAATCAATGGAATCTTTAGTGGATGCTAGAGAAAATGCAGGAATAAGTCTCAAATAGTCAGATGTCTCATCTATTGGGAGTTTTCCATGATCATCTTATATTGTGGAAGGAAGGGAGGAAGGGAGGGAGGGAGGGAGGGAGGGAGGGAAGGAAGCAGGAAAAAAGCCCATTAGGTTATTTCCCAGTTACAGTAAATTTATCCTAGAGTGCCTTCAACAGAGCCTGTGATAATTACCTTTTATTTCTACAGGAGGGCATTATGAAGCAAAAACTTTGATGGTTTTGTTTTTAAATATGAAAATGAGCAAGTCTTCAGTTGGGTCAATGTAGCATTAAACTGAATTAAGCCTCTCCCAACTGGGTCCATCAGCATATATATATAATGCTTTCATCTTTCCAGATCTTCCTGTTAAAATTGCCGTTCTTTCTGGTTTTTCTAGGTGAGTATTTGTTCACATGGAGCGATAAGGATGTGAGTGAGTGAAAAAAAAAGAATTACTCACAATAAACATATGAGTAAGAACATGCTTTGAAGGATGGCATGGATCAATGGGGTGTATGTCTGTCTTTGCAGTTACAGTCGATCACTCCTAGTGGGATCTCTATGCCTTTACTACAATGAGAGAGGAGTAAGCTTTCACAACCCCTTACAATGTGAATAATGATTTGTAATTGCTTCTGATCACATTAATGCACAAATGAAGGTGAATAGAACAGGGAAATAATTTTTAAAAAATCATTAAGATCATATTTGGAAAGTAATTTGAAATTATCAGGGCTATTTAATACATTCTGCTTGCAGTGTATGTTCCAAAATGATTAATAATAAGGTTATGATTCCATGCCATTTAATGTGAGATATAGATATGCACGTGCACACACACATACATATCAAGAGAATTGAAAATATTTAATTTTTTTAGCTCTATATAGAAATAAGTTGCAAGGGGAGGGAGAAATAGTATTACATGTTATAATGAAGGATACAATTATCTGAGACACTAAAATACCTGATGTATTAAATGAGTATTTCCAAATGCACTTACAAGGGAGAGTGTTTATGACCCCCTATTGTGTGTCAGGATCACTATGGCAAAGGTAACAAGTAAGGCTGGAAAACTCAAGTCTCTCTATTTTCCCAATTTGATGCATTAGTAAAACGCAACAGAACTACATAAATTTTTATTAGATTTCAGTACATTTCTTTTGACATTTCGTAATTAAAAATAAATGTGTAACACTTAAGTTTATATTGTCAACCTGCAATCCCAACCTTCACTGAATAAGCAGATTATTCAGAAACCTGTTTTTTCATTTTAATTGAACATGGAAACATTGGTTCTTAACAATGTAGTTATTGATCTGGTTTTTCAGTGCAGGGACCTGGTTATAGTGGTCTGTTCTTATTCCCTTGCCTGTATCTTATTGTAAATAGTGACATTTATAATGTTAAAGATATAACAAAAGGATATTCACCCATATCATTTAAATCACTTTTACTGCTTTGAAATATGTGGTGACAGTGTTTGAATTAATGTTCTCTGTTTAGTTAGTGTGAGAGACGAAAGAAAAAATGAAAGAGCACCATTAAAATTATTCCTAAAATATAGCTTGTGGTGGTTCATGATCTAAACAATTAAGAAACTTTTCCATAAACTGGAAAAGATAGTAAATTAAATAAATTAACTTGAAAGCTTAACTTGACTAATTAACCCTTGTTACCTTGCTTATGGGTGTATTCATATTAATTATAGATTTATATTATTTTAAAAAAAGTTTGTACAGTAGATTGATCTTGGTATTTTTATTTAAAAGTTAAAATTTCTTCTTTTAAAATAGAAATGACAGTGTTAAAAATGGAATATACTGTTGAAAATAACCTTTAAGATGATTAGAATTATAGAGTAATAGCCACTCATTTAGATGGTCAGTTTTTTTAAATTTATATAGGCATGTTTAGTGGCATTTTCAGTACATTTTAGGGGAGATGGTGTTTAACTGTGGTCTTAAGATGTTTATAGTCTTTTTAAAATCAAAGTATACATGTGTGGTGGGAGGGTGGGCATTCAGCCATAGAGTATGGGGTAAAATCTTGTAACTAAGCTTTCATAGACCAAAAATGAAGCAAGGGGTCAAGCATCCTAGGGCAGCCTCTGAACATGTTCTACTGAAATGGCTTCCTGGTATCACTGAAAGAAAATCTTAAAAAAAAAATCTTGCAAACAGGAGGAAAAGTACTCCATAAAGGGAAGCAAAATTAGCAAAGAAATGGGAGCAAGGAAAATGTCTGTGTGATTGGTAAAGAGTCTTTTTATCCATATAGCAGTGAAACCACGTTAGTAAAATCTCTGATCAAGCTACATACACTATATGTAACAGAAGATGGGAAACTGGATAAGAAATGAGAAGTCAAGAGCTGATGAGTGAACCCTTACTGGGTGTGAGTAAAGAGTATAAAAACCAGAAACCAAAACTGAGCCTAGGGCAGAACTATTTAATGGTCAGAAAAGGAACAAGAGCGTAATATGCTTCTCAGGACCAATCACAATTCCTCATTATCAGGTACATAGCATACATGAGACACTCTCCCTAAGGTTCTGAAGATTCAGCAATGATGAGAATATCCTTGCTTTGGAGGTGCTTACTATCTAGTGAGCCTCTTAATCAGTACAATCACAGAATCATCCTAAAGCTTACAGGAGAACAAACATACAGATCAAAATGCTGCTTTTTGTTTGGGATGTTGAGAACAGACCTCATTGAACAGTCGACTTTTGCGTTCAGTCTGAAAGGATGTATATTGACTTAAAAACCAGAAACAAAGGAGACTGGGATTGCAGGCCTGGGAATGACCAGGTACAAATGTACAGGGTCTGGACAGAGGTAACACATTTTTTAGTGTGGTTGGTAGAGTAATAATGTGGGTGTAATAATTTATAGTTTTAATTTGAACATTTCACCTAAAATGTCATATAGTGTGCTTGAGTGTGATATTGTTATGTTACAGAATTACATGCTTATGGTTGTGTAATAGATGCTTTGGTAATAAAGAAGGGGGGCCATTTGTGATGGACCCTGTATGTGAGAAGAGACTAAATTCTCGTTATAAGGCAGAGCTGAACGGAGCTGCAGCCCAGGAGGCTCAGTGAGGAATCTCAGGAAGTGAGTTTGGCACAAAGCAGGGATGGGCCATGAAAGGCTCTGCTTGGGTTTTACCTTAAGATATTGAGGACCACTTGGGGGATTTAAGCATTTTAAATGATCAGGGATAAAACAACAACAATAGTAACAACAACACAGGTTTAATGATGGTTTGAACCACTGTTTCAGCATTTGTGTACAGGATAAGTACAAGTCAAGGCCAGAGTTCTAGAATCTGATTTGGTGCCCATTGATAAGCAATTCTCGTAGAAACTGCTTACAGAATTGGCAGTGAGGAAGCAGAGGGAGCAGTGAAGAGCTGTAGAGATAGATAAAAGCTGACTCCACTGACACTGGGTTGGGGGTCAGAAAGGATTGCAGAACACATGCTAAACTTTGACTCCAGGACTATATCACCAAATGTGGGTGTAAGAGTAAGTAAGGTGATGGATGAGAAGTTAATTTTAATAGATAATTAAAGAGAAAGGATCGAGCATTTATCCTGTCTTTATTATATGAACAGTTTTTCATTTAGGGAAAGTTTCTTTTTAGTGATGATTCCCAGTAGATGCATAAGGGGTAATAAAATTAGAAAAATCACTACTCTGCAACCTATAATAAAATAACAGATCCAGGTGATGATATCAATGGATGCAGTAATCAGATGGATATTGATAGGGAACGTCAGGTCTCAGGCTGATGTCATCCGAACCTGAAAGGAAGTCTCGGCACGACTCAAAGTGGGACAATTATACATCATGTACCTCACAATGTGATACAATAAGAAATGCTCAGCACTGCCTATAAAATATTCTATAAGAAATTGGCCCTATAATTTATCAAGACTTTATATCTCATTACCAGTTTAGAGCAAATAGAAAGGCCTGTGGAAAAAACCACAACCCCAAAGAAGCCATCAAAGCAGTGTGAAAAAAAGAGATGGGGTGCAGGTGAGCATGGGGTATTGAAAAGAGATTTCGGAGACACAATAACAAACTGCTTTTTGTGGAACTTTTGTCCTAATTGTTTCAAAGAGCTCCTTTGAAATATAGATCCAGCATTAGGTTTTTTTTTTTTTAGGTTTATTGTCAATTTAATTGGGTAGGTTATCTAAAAAGCTTTTACTTATTAGAGATGCATACCAATATATTTACAGGAAAGATTTAGTAATCTGGGTTTTATTTAACATTAAACAAAATAAACTAAAAATTTGGAGGGAGAGGGACAAAATGAGACAGAGAACATTTAATAATCCCTGAATCTTAGTGTCACTGGTCATTGATAGAGGCCCACACTTGTGATCATACTGAGAGGGAGTTTAGAAGAGAGCTCAGGGGAGAGAAAAGATCAGAGAGCTGGATTGAAAGGATTTATGAGGTGACTGGAAAAGGGACCTTGGAGTCCTTTCTATTTTTTAACAAGATTGACTTTGAAAGTTTCCTTCTAAAGTAATGTTTGCTTTTGTGTTTGTTACATTAGTTGTTAGTAAAGAAATGTGCTCGCCAACATGGCTCGTACGGGCACGTACCTTTCCAAGGTCCAAGGTGGGATGCTTGTGAAGGGTGTGCCTGAACACGGGATTTTATAAAAAGTGGAAAAGTAAGATGTTGGCTTTATTATTTCCATTTCCATCACATTTTCCCTCAAGTATGCTGCTGTTTGAGGGGCCACTAGCATGTGTGGAATCTTACAAAAAGGAGTGGGCCACTAGCATGTGTGGAATCTTACAAAAAGGAGTTTGGATTAGGAATACTTTTAGTTTGGGTTGAGTGAGATATACTTTGTGTGGTACACTGGAGTTTAAATCTCGTTGGCTTTCCAGGAACAGGAATAGTTTGCAGAAGTGACAGGAGTGCGCCTTCTGCCCACTGTGCAAATTATGACGAGCAGGGCCACCGCTCACACTGTACCATGTTCTCTGGGGCTCAGCCCTTAGTGTGTGGGAAGTAGAGAAAAATAAAAATGTTAAATATACAGAGCTAGAAATGAAAAATTTAAAGTGAAGGGTGTGGCCCTGGCTGGGTGGCTCAGTTGATTGGAGCATCATCCCCTACACCAAAAGGTTGCAGATTCAAGTCTCGGTCAGGGCACATACCTAGGTTTCAGGTTTGATCCTGGTCAGGGCCTGTACAGGAGATGATAGACTGATGTTTCTTTCTTACATATATCTTTCTTTCTCTTTCTCTCCCTCTCTCTTTAAAAATAAATAAATACATCTTGAGTGAGGATTAAAATAATGTGAAGGATTTGGTTTGCATCGATACCTAACCAAAATGGAAGTTCTACCCATCAGGGATAAACTTGATCTACTAGATAGTACAATATATATAATTACAAATGTACCATATATGTTTTTCATTTTTTGATGATGATGAGGGAAACATAAAGTTGATCAGATTCCCTGTGTTTGTATAACATAAACCTTTAGTATTACATACAGTAATGTTTATAGATCCTCATGTATAAAAAAATTATCAGAAATTATTTCCTTACTTGACAATACATGCCTTTTAGCCAATAATACTATCATGTGAGGACACAGCCATAGACTATACGCTATAAAGGATTAGAGAAAGACCTTTGTAGAGATATGTCAGACAGTTAATTGATACAAATGTTTTCATTTATAATTCTTTATGACTCCTTTTTGGTCATTTTTAAATAAATAATCATTGCCACAACTAATACTGCCTTTGTAACTTTATATATTTTTCAAAGAAATTTTCCCAGATCTGGATCTAAATTTATATGGGAGCCGGAGGAGAAGATAGCTTATAAAAGGAAATGGAATCAACATTTGTAAAAACATGAAAATTATGAAAGCCAGGTTCTTTTAGTTTTTGCCCAAGGGACCACAGCTTTTAACAACACAGAAATAATTTATTCTTCAAAATGTTTTTTTTTTTTTGCAAAATAATGTTGTTTAAAGCCCTAGGATGCAACACACACACATACCCTCAGTCTGTAGTTTACACATTAAAAATAAATTGAGTTTAGCCCTGGCCATGTGGCTCAGTTGGCTGGCATGTCATCCCATAGCCCAAACAAGGGCTACAGGTTCCATCTGCAGTCAGGGCACATCCCTAGGTTATGGGTTTGATCCCTGGTTGTGGCATATTTGAGGGGCAACCACCAACTGATGTTTCTCATGTTGATGTTTCTCTCTCTCCCCCCTTCCTCTTTCTCTAAAATCAATAAGCATATTCTTAGATGAGGATAAAAAATAAAAATAAACTGTGTTCAGTTCAGGTCTGATTATTCCTTTTCTCCTCATCTCTGTCACCCACCCCACCCTAACAAGAGCAACACACAAGCTGCTCGTCCACTATCCATCATTTTATATTTTGGTTTCAAGTCAGGAGAGAAGTCACGGATGAAGATGAAATCTTTAAACAAGCAAAAGAATAAAATGTAAGCCGAATAGTAGAGTTTTCCCTTTGGAGAATTTGAATAAAATATTTATTATTCTTGTTAAAAAATTTAAAGTCTAATATTTGACTGAAATATTTTGTTGTCAAAAAAGTAGAGCAGGTATCTAAATTTTTTTATTTCCTTTAACCAGTGAGAGCAACTATTCTGTGGTTATAAATGTACATAATAGTAAATCAAAGGTGATTAATGCCATAATCAGGAGTTTTAGGCCTAGTAATAATATATCATTATTGTAAAACATTTAGATCACTGTAGATTGAAAAGTACTAAAATTCTATAATAGATGCAATTTGAAATTTTTATTTTTTGAAGATTTCATTTTTTTATTTTTAGGGAGGGGAAGGGAGGAAGAGAGGGAAACATTAATGTGTGGTTGCCTCTTGCCAAGTCCCCCTACTGAGGACCTTGGCAGTAGCCAGGCATGTGCCCTGATTGGGAATTGAACAGGCCGTCCTTTGGTTCACAGGCCAGCACTCAATCCACTGAGCTACACCAGCCAGAGGTAATTTAAAATTTTTAAAGTATGTTTAATTTTTAGTTGGTAATGTTATATTTAGAAGAATATAAATATTTATGCTTAATTATTCATAAGGAAGTAAATTATTATATTTTTACATGTGTTTTTCAAAAAATTAGTGCATATAAATCTTTTTTGAAGTAACACTAGATGGATTTACTGGTTTGTTTTTTGGAAGGAAGGCTCTGTGGCAATACCTAATGCACGATCCAGATTTTGGTCTGAGTTTGTCATTTGAACTAGAGGTAAAGCTTGTATTGCAAAGAAATTCATCCTCTTTCCTTTTCATTTACATATTTAACAGCAGTGTATATCATAGTTGCAAAAAATGATTGGCTACTGTTTTCTTAGGTAACATGTACCTGAGATGAGAATTGCTCATTTCATTTAAGCAACATAGACAATCCAAACTTGACCCATAATCTTTTCATGAAAATATAATTGACAGTCATTATTTTTCTTTTTGATGGCGAAATGGAAGTAAATCATTAGGCTGCTGTACAATTTGGGAAGATCACAAGCAAAGATAAAGACTATCATGTGTTAAATCCTTAGTCTGGCACCAACTTCTCATGTGCTTGGGGAGAAAATCATTAAATTATAGACTGTGATAGCTACTTGAAAGCTTTCATGTTCTCTAATAATTAATATGTACTAGTTTGGGAAGGTTTTTTATTTGCTGTCAGTATTAAAATATAACAAAGATTGCATTTTCCTTTGTGATTCCAACTCTTCTATCAGATCTGTGATTAGAATGCATAGAGACCCTCCATTGTTCTTGAGTGGCAAAGCACAGTAGCATTTGTCATTAGCTTTTGCTTTCAGTATCATTTCCATATTTTCACACCTTTGATATTAAAAGACATTGATATTATGAGTGAGCCAATTTCAACGATAGCATCTTATTTGAACTTTAGAAAGAGTGAAATAATTCACAGTGTAGGACCTAGTTCATATCTTAAACCCATAATGATGAAAATCTTTAGTAAAATGTAATATAGGTTACAAGTTTAGGCTTTAGTTAAATTATTTTTAGGAGTCAAAATGGAGAAAGAATATTCTCTCATCTTTTAAACGCCCATATTCTCATTTTGACCTGGAAATTCTAGGAATTTTCTGCCTCATGTGACTAATTCTTAACACAAAGGACAATTACGAACTATTTTACACTATGATTTTATTAATCCTGTTTTCTGAAATGTATCTGTAATTATCCTGATATATACAGATGGTAATACTACTAAAACACAATCTGCAACTTATAACACAGGTGGCTTTACAATAAAGAAGTTAAATAGAAGTATAAATTTTCAAATGTTATTAGAATCCAAAGTAATTATTTTAAAATAATTCAACTTTTATAAGCACTTCTTTTTGTACTACCTTGCTCTCCTTTCCCCACAGTGCTGTGATTAGTAAAGTGATTAATGTAATAGGACCAACGATCTTCTTTACTTAATATTTGTGTATTTACTCATAATTGTGAAGATTTCCAGAATAAATTCTCTACCTTCAATTTTGGATCTATGTATCAAGCTCTCTGTGGCTGCAGCTGTGACTTAGCATACCAAGATAGCACTCAAAACAGCTGATTGATATAGAAGGGACAGAAGTCGTCAAAGGCCAGGAGTAGAGCAGTTATGGTCATATGAAAATGACCAAGAGACAGACTTAAAAAAGAGCATGAGGCTGCAAGTATGTCAATTAAACTCCATTATCACCAAAACAAGTGATAAGTGAGACTGCCCTAGAAATCTCAGTACATGTTCCATAGCACTAGAACTGTCTAGTAGAATTAAAATTAAAATCCTATCAAAGTGCATAATAGCTCTCCATTTTTTTTTAACTCTAGCCTAAAGGACACCCACCTAGGGAATTAAGATGAAATTGAAAACTGGCTTTGGCTGGTGTAGCTCATGGATTGAGTGCGGGCCTGCAAACCACACGATCGAGGTTCTATTCCCAGTCAGGGCACATGCCTGGGTTGAAGGCCAGTTCCCAGCAGGGGACTCACGAGAGGCAACCATACATTGATATTTCTCTCCTTCTCTCCTTCCCTTCCTCTCTAAAGATAAATAAATAAAATCTTTAAAAAAATTGAAAACTGTATTTACTTAAGTCTCTATAATAAGAATTGTATTATTTAAATGTTTGAGTTACTTTTCTATCTTATATATTCCATTCTCTATGTATGTATAAGTATGTAATATAAGTATGAAAATATCATAAAAGCTTTGCTATTTTGGTTCTTTAAAAATAATTTTCAACTGTTTTATTTCTCTCATCTATCTCTTTTTCCCTAGTACTTCTTACTCAAATTCAAACAGCCTGAGAGACATGGATACCCATCAAGAATGGCTAAGTAAAATAAACAGCTGCTAACATGCCATTTTCAAAATTCGACCTGGAAACAAATTTCTTTACTGTTTCTGTATGAATACTCTAGATTAGCAGTTACTATGTCTTTATCAGCCAGTGCCTTATATAACATAACATATTCAAAATACAGTTACCATACACGTTCAAGATACTGCTACTCAGTGAAAGCGACATACTGTCTTCCTTCTACAAACAGGCTTCGCTCAGCTTCCTATCCAACAGACTCAATCTTGCATAAATTTATTGTCTGTCTCTTTACACCCTACAGCATAATTTTACTAAATAATTAGTGCTCTTTTTTATTTAATAATTTTATTGTTTTTTTATTACCATTTAGTCCCATGTACTCCCTTCCTGCCCCAGCAATCACCATACTGTTGTCCACGTCCATGAATCCTTTTGCCTTTTTGCTCAGTGTTCTATTTCTAAACTCTGTAATTATTTTCTTGGCAATTAAATTTACCATTTTTTATTCATTATCTTTGGAAGGTGGGAGATTCACTTCAGTTAATGAACATAAAATTTTATGTTTATACTGGTATATTAGAAATGTAAGTTTATGTTCCACTTAAACTAACAAGGATTTATCTCATAAAAGGAATAACTGATTGCTCTGTTTACACCAGGATTAGAGAAGTGTTTTGGTAGACAAACTAGTATGTTCCAAGTGAGCTACAATGAATGTATCTCTTTAATTACAATGATGAAAATGAGTTTATAATCACCAATCCTTGATCATGCTTGTATTTATACCACAGTTTCTTTTCAATGACACCTTTCTTTTCCTTTTTTAAATAATGAGTGAAAGGATAAATTATTTAGACTTCAAGGGTATTTTTAAGGAAATAGATTTCTTTATATGCTTCCTGCTCTCATCTGCCCAGAACAAGCATACTCTATTACTTGAGTAATTATACTTTAAATGACTCATTCTGGGTGCACCTCCAGCCAGTACTTGCTTCGTGAGCCGTGATCATGATTTGTATTTGCAGGTAGTACATCAGCCTTTTTGAAGAAAAAGAAGACAAACAATTTGGCAAACAGCCTGCTTTCCCACGAATTTGTTGTGTGCATATAAGTGTGGTTATGTGTGGCGGGAATGTGTATGTTTGACTTGAACAAGATCACTTGGAAAATTAGCACTGATAAGTAGGTATAAAATGAGATTTCACACCCTATTCAACAGTTTATTAAATGAATTAACAACCCTTGCTGTATCTTTGTTAAAAAATTCTACCTTTTCTGCCTAATCTAACTCCTTCAGATTATAGTTGGTTTGTTTTCTCTAGTTATTTTCTCAGAGAGAGTCACCATGATTCTGGTATATAATTATAATTAGATTACTTTACTGTTCTGTCTTTTAGTGGTTGATACATTCATCACTTAACATAGATTTTTATCTCTACTAATTTAAAAATGAATTACTACCTGGGAACATTTATTAACTGCTAACTCTGTACTCAGAACTTTGTATGTCTTTTCTCATAACTATTAAAAATAGCTCTTGAGATACAGATTATAATTTTAAACCAAATGCCTGGATGACTTTGCATGTAAAAATCCTATCAATCATTCCCATTCTTCTAAATTCTTTAGAAGATTCCAATATTTATCACTTCAGGTATCCCAAATTTCATCACTGTCTGAACAGTGTCGACTCTGAATCAGTGTACTGGGCTGATTCTTTCTTATTTCACAGATGATACTGTAATTCAACAGTGTTCAGGAATGAATAATGTGCTCACTGGGCTTATTTGTTGCATGCAAAAAAAATACAGGTTGCAAGAAAAAAATACAGGAGGTGCCTGTAAGTATCTTTTCTCATAAGAAAGCATGCCATCAGCAATTTTACAAAGAAAATAAAAAAAGATAAATGTTGTGTGCAGTGAAATTGTCTAACAAGGTTGTTTTGAAGATTAAGTAATGTTAGACGAGTCCTTGGCATAGTAAGTGCTCCTTAAATAGCTGTTAATCTACCTTCTCTGTGAGGTTACAGATACCACACTTTTTACTGTAGCCCTAGCTTTAACCATGGGTTTCAGTACATGAGTGTTCCCCAAATCATGTGTTAAATTAGTGCAGTAATGAATCAGAAAAAAAGGAAAGTTAGAGTGTGGTGTCATCATTGTAAGTGCCCACTAGTAGATGAGTTTTGAGTGGCATGTTAAGGACTGTGTAAGTGATGTCAACTGAGAAACACATTCCAAGCAAGGGCTGATCATTTATCTATATCCAAGATGAGAAAGGGCTTATTGCTAGAGATAGGTAATGGGTCAACAGTGTATATCATTTTGCATTTAATGTAATGTTCGATTTTCTGTTAGACTGGAAACTATGAGTATTTACCTTCTGTTTTTGTCTGTACTCATTGAATAAAATGGTGCTTTTTTCCTATGTTTGAATAGTGGCTAAGAAGGAGTGAAATATAGTACTTGTTCATATTAAAATATATATTTTTGACATAAGTATATTCTTTTTTTCCCTGACAATATTGATCTAATGTTCCTTAGGTAATTCATTTTAAGTGTTAATTTCAACTTTGATTACTTCCAGGATGATGTTTCATAATTACAATCATAGACAAGTCATGATTTTAGTTGCCCTATTTGGCTATTTACATTGCAGACAGAAACCCAAACTTTGAATTGGTAATATTACATTGAAAAAGAATAGCTAATTGAGAGTAGGATCGAGGATGGGGAGTAAGGATGGCTGGTGTAGGGAGCGTGGAAAAGGAGACAACTGTATTTGAACAATTAAAAAAAGAGGAAAAAAGAAAAAAACTAAAAATCAAATAAACAAGCAGAACAGAGAGACTTATATGCATAGATAACTTTTTGACAGGTGGGAGAGGAGTTGGGGGATGGGAAAAATAGGTGAAGTGATTTCAAAGTACACATTGATAGTTACAGAGTAGTCATGGGGTTGTATGCGGTAACCCAGGGAATATAGTCAGTACTGTTGTAGTAACTCTGTAGGTGTCAGATGGATGCAAGATTTATTGGAATGATCATTTTGTAAGTTATATAAATGTCCAATCACAGGGTTGTATGCCTGAAACTAACATAATTTGGTATGTTAACTGTAACTAAAAATTAAAAAAAACTTGTCAATAATGAAGAATGAAATGTGAAAAACTGAAGAATAATCTCAAATCAATACCAATTTAATGCTTGTGATCAGTATCAATTTAATCATTCCTGTGATATTTGATGTTCTTTTTCAATAATTCAGGAAAGTTTTAATAGGAGTTAATGGGAACAAATTTATAAATAATTTGCAATCATTGCAATCAGAACCTGTCCCATAACTTAGAGACTTAAGAATAGAAAATTATTTGTTACTTAAAACCAATCTGCTATGCATTGTAGTTTAGTAGGTCAGAATTGGAACACAAAAATATGAACGTATTGCATAAAATAGCCTGGAAATTTATTGAGTGATAATAGGCCAGCCTTTCTAGTTACTTTAATATTAACTTTAATTTAGAATATCACAACTAATAATTTCTTTTCATAGTTTAATACTAAGTTACTGGAACTATAATCTTTTAAATCAGCAATTTTCAATGGGTGGTCTTTGAGAATTTTTAAAACATGAAAGACCTGACTATTTAGTCAGGGGCACTGACCTCTTTTCCCTTAGGCTGTCAAAAAAAAATGTTCACAGCTGTCTGGAGTGAATGAATAAAAATTATATTTATTTTGTTTTTCAGATCAACAAAAATACATTTTCTGGTGTGTCATAGAATTTTAGTAATTTATATGTGCCATGAGATGAAAAAGCTGAACATGGTTTCTTTAAATTTTAGCCTAAATATCTTCCTATTCTTTTAAAACATGCATTTTGAAGGTTGATTTTGACTTATAAACCAAAATGTATTGCTTCTCTCAAGACAGAAAACTATTTGCATGAATATTCAGTTTGCAGGGGTTTTATTAGTTATTTATTGATTTTGCACATTCACACTGCATAACTTTTTATTTCAGTGCAAAATCCTGAGAACTAGATACATAAATAATAATGGCACATCTAAAAGAAATCCTATGTGCATCAAAATATTGATTGTAGCATTCGTAGAAATAATGAAAACATTAATATGACCAATCAGCTACAGTACTATGGAAAATGATCAGGAATCATTATTAGTGTCTGAAGATGGGCTGCATTTAAAAGTTGTAAATTCTTCCTTAAGAAGATGTGTAAACATTGACTAGATGAACCACTCTCAGGAATATCATAGAAGAGGTTCAGAAGTAGGATGATTTATGTAGTTTTATAATGCTCATATCTGACCTATTATTACATTATTCTAAGATCATATGAGAAATACTGATGCAAATTATTATATACTCAAACACTTGAGTCAATATGCCAGCAACTTACACAATAGTAGTAAGAAAATCAAGAAAATTTAGTATTGTTGTATACTTAATAGCTTTTACTTGAATATAATGATTTTACCATTGGTATTTAAAAATAAAAGTAATGAGTTCTTTTCATTATTTTGTTTACGAACAGATTTAACTCATATAAACCTCTTTCTAATTCTTAAAACAACATTATTTTACAGGTTGAAAAACATTTTTAAAGAGAGTTTGAAGTTTTGGGAGGGAGACCTTGGGAGAGAACTGCACTTGACAAAGATTTTGTTAAATTATGTTATCATCTTAAATCTACTTTATTCACTTTAAAATTGTTTTGCTCTTTTATTTGATTATACTTTATAAAATCTTCTCTCTTGGAGTACAATTGTAATTTGTGTGTTATTTGTTTTGCTGAATTGTGCTCTCAAGTCAGATAACCCTGGCCCAAATTCATTCCTCTGCAGTGTGACTTTGAGCCTCTGGTAGTAGGGTAGTTGTAAGAATTCATTGATGATGACTCTCTAATCCCAAAAAGTTTCTAGTAAATGACAAGTTGTTCTGTTTACTATTACTTACGTTGCATTTGTATTGTCTTTTTCATTTCCTTCCATGCAGACTTTCCAGAAAGCCTTGACTGGAGATAAGTTTTGACTGTTGAAAAAGATAAAAGCTTGGAATTTTTAAATACAAAGTAATATATAGAATATAACTTCCTGGGAAGAAACAAGAACAAAAAAACTGTTCAGTGTATCTTTTGTTCCATTTATCTTGCTTGTCCAAGTTGCCTAGAGATAAAGGTGTGCCTTGGTCTCTGTTCTACTGACAGGTCTGTTTAGCTGACAGTTTGAAATTTGGATGGATGCCTTAGAAAAGCTTTTTATCTTGCCAGTAATTTTTAAAAGTAGTTGTAATATTGTTAAACACATGGTTAGTAGATCAAAATGTTGCTCTATAAAAGAAAAGTCAGTATGTTGAAATTCCTGCTGCTTTTTCATAAATGGCTAGCCAAGTTTTTAGAAAGATTTTATTTACTTATTTCTAGAGAGAGGGATAGGGAGGGAGGAAGGGATAGACACATCAGTGTGTGGTTGCTTCTTGTGCTGCCCCTGCTGGGGACCTGGCTTGCAACCCAGGCATGTTGTGCCCTGACTGGGAATTAAACTGGCAGCCCTTTGGTTCGCAGGCCGGCACACAATCCATGGAACACCACCAGCCAGGGCCAATTTTACTTTAAAAGAATTTAACTAATATGAGTGGTAGGGAAGAAAAAAAAACAAACACTTTTTATTTTTTAATTTAAAAAATGTACATCACAACTTACTTTTAATATTATTATATATTGGTTTCAGGGATGTAGCATTTCAGGGATGTAGTTGTTCTTCCTGATATTTTAGCTACCCATCTGGCATACACAGTTATCACAACATTACTGACTATATTCCCTGTGCTTTACATATGTCTGCCTATTTTGTGATGACCAATTTGTACTTCTTTTTTTTAAAAATATTTTTATTTATTTATTTTAGAGGGGAAGGGAAGGAGAGAGAGAGAGAGAGAGAAATCTCAATGTATGGTTGCCTCTCATGTGTCCCCCGCCAGGAACCGGGAACTGGCCTGCAACCTAGGCATGTGCCCTGACTGGGAATCAAACCTTGATCGTGTGGTTCGCAGGCCCGCGCTCATCCACTGAGCTACACCAGCCAGGGCCAATTTGTACTTCTTAATCCCTTCACCTCTCTCACCTAGTCCCCCATACCCCTTTCCTCTGGCAGATACCAATCCACTCCCTGTTTCTGTAAGTCTGTTTCAATTTTGTGTGTCATTGATTTTGTTCTTTAGATTCCACATATAAGTGAAATCATACAATAAAGGGAAATTAGCATGATATTTAAAGGAGGACACAATGTTTGCATCACTGTATACAGTGGGATTAGGCAATGCCCTAAACAAATATTTCT
Source organism: Sturnira hondurensis (assembly GCF_014824575.4). NCBI lineage: Eukaryota > Metazoa > Chordata > Mammalia > Chiroptera > Phyllostomidae > Sturnira > Sturnira hondurensis. Next base: position 4,109,756 of record NW_028077629.1, on the reverse strand, counting down.
GAGCAAAATATATCATCTCTGTATAATTCTATAAGTAACTAATATAATTCTATGTTAGTTACTTTCTGCTGTAAACCAAAATTAATTTTAGAATGCAATAAAGAATAATTAGCATTTATTTGAGCAGAAGGAACTGCCGCTCAAGAGACAGTTTCAGGTAGCAGCCTAAACTGTGTCCCGCCAAAAAAGAGGGGAGGCTGTTTTTATAGTGAAAGTTCTTGCCAGGATCCTCAATTAGGTTCATGTAATGTAAATGAGATTTTCACATCATGCAATTTTGATTAGATGGGGCAGGTCTTGGTCCTTTCGTGAAAGACGAAACCAAGATTTCTGTGTGCTGGTTGGCTCAGATGACATAAACAAACTGCATAATGCAGGAGGCCCAGAGTTCCATCTGAGAGTCTTCCAGGTATCAGAACACGTGAGGAGTCCCTGTCAGCAAATGGTCGGTAGGCTCTTACCATGTATAAAATTTGGTCTGTCTGTTGACCATGGACTGTCCGTGTCAGGGGATAAATTCCTTCTTGGGGTTCACATCAAATAATCTCTTCTTTCTTGGGATCCACATTTTAAATAGTATTATTTACTTCCTCTAAAAGAAGAGAGAAATATCTCCATTATTTTTAAATATCTTTTAAGGATTTTATGTATTTATTTTTAGAGGCGGGGAGGGAGGAAGAAAGAGAGGGAGAGAAACATCAGTGTGTGGTTGCCTCCTGAGGAGTCACCAGGTCCCCTGCTGGAGGCCTGGCCCACATTCCAGGCTTGTGCCCTAACTGGGAATCGAACCAGCCACCTTTTGGTTCACAGGCTGGTACTCAATTCACTCAGCCATACCAGCCAGGGCAAGACTTTTTTTTTTATGTATATATTTTATTTATTTATCTTTAGAGGGGAAGGGAAGGAGAGAGGAAGAGAAACATTAATGCATGGTTGCTTCTCATGCATCCCCTGCTGGGAACCGGCCCCTGCCGGGAACTGGCCTGCAACCCAGGCATGTGCCCTGACTGGGAATCGAACCTCGATCGTCTGGTTTGCAGGCCCACGCTCAATCCACTGAGCTACACCAGCCAGGGCTAGGGCAAGACTTCTTTATGCGTTTTTCTTCATGGTAAGGATTCCTACCTAGACTGTGGATGGGTTGTATGTAATGTGTGTTGATGTTCCCTTTCATGTTAACCTTATAATACATTTTTTGGAATAAGTTGTAAGAAGGGACATATTACTGCAACAACTGCTGGTTTAAAGTCAAGAATATTCCAAGTGTAATTCTCCAAGGGTCTTGCATGTCCTCATTACCTTATCACAAAAAATTCATGGTTTAATAATTATAGAGTGCCTAAAAGTGTAGCAGTCCTAAGCATATTCTTTCCTCTGCCTCAGTGTAGTCTTTATTCTGCTCTGGACTTGATATATAGCCATAGTGAATATGAAGCAGTTGTTCCTGGGGCTTTCTTGAATGGGCTCAGCAAACAAACCAACCAATCAACAAACAAACTGGCTAACTAACAAATAGAAAACCAGATTGCCCGTTTTCTTCATAGATGTGTTGAGAAGATAAAGATTGGGAGACACTGAAAATGCTAACATGACATAAATACTAAATTACTAGTAAATCAACAATCAGAAGGCAATAATTACAGTATGTGTACATTCCAGTAGAATATTCTTCTAATAATCATTTTTGCCTATCTATGAAATACTTAGTCTCTATACATTTTTATAGAATTATGTTATCAGCATTGTGACTATATGCATGTTTGTTGTGCTACTTTTAAGTATATAAACAGTGCCATATAGATTCATTGCTTTGGGATTTATATAGCCTACAAGTATTAACTGAAGATAAAAAGGTGCAAGGTATTGTGCTAGACATTGTAAAGGAAAGAGAAATCAATTTTCCTGGAGCACACAGAGGCTAGGAGGTAGAATAAGAGGCACAGTGTAATGTTGCTAATATGGCTCCTGCAGGCCAAACAGACGCCACCTCCTGTCAAGTCCTCTCACCACCCAGCACAGACAGCATTGTAATCTCCACGTTGTAGGTCAGGAAGCCGCCCAAACTCACACTGCCGTAAGGTAGAAAAGCTGGGTGAATATCTCAGAGAATAAGAAAGCCCGTTGTCTTTTTAATACAGCACATGATATTATTCCTTAACATAAATAACCAATTTCATATAGAGGACTAAGTTACATAACAATTTTGTAGCACAAAAAATGCACAAACATTAAATATTAACTCATACTCTGTTCTTAGAACATTCCAATTATATTTGGCTTAATAAAATGTAACTTTCTAATCATCGTATATCTCTTTTATATAACCCATCAAATGTTTGTTTTTATGTTTGTATTAAATTATGTAATTTTTTAGAACAGTTAAGTGTTTGTCCCTAAATCACAAGTGGCAAACAAAAGGCCCATAGGCCAAATCCGGCCCCCTACCTTGTTTTATCTGGCCCAGGACCTTTTTTCTACCCAGCAGCAGTGCCAAGCTCTCACTTAACTGTTAAAGAGCAGTTACATTTATACAGTCCTAACATTACATTCAGCCCTTTGAAGGCAACTGCAAGGCTAATATGGCCCCTGGTGAAAATGAGTTTGACTCTGTTGCCCTAAACCAAGGCCAGATTCTAGCATGCTCAATACATGCTGAGTGAACTAATGATCAGATTATCTTGGGACTGGGGGGGTCTTATTAAATGGATTAGCATTAAGAGCTAATGTCTTCTTGTAGTTCTCTTACTACAAGAGAACATATTATTTGTACCTAAAAGTGATGGATTGGAAAAAATGACAATGTCAAAATCATTAGTGACAGCAAAATACATTGATTTTGAGTTTTACCATAAAAATAATACTCAAAATCAGCAGAGCATTTTGTTTAGTGGCTCTTAAAGGGACAGTTTGAAAATGGATAGTATTTCTTTTTATACAGTGATTGAGTGTTTTTACCAGAGGTGTGAGAACCAGCTAGAGAGGGCTGATTCCAGCTTGTTATACACTGTCATCATATCAACAGCTTAAATAAGCCATGGCGTGATGTATATTTACATCATAGAAATTAACAAACACTAGAAAATCTGGACTTCTTTTTGAGAAGTACCTTTGTATGGATTGTGCAACACTGTTACCGAACAGCAAGTGGGGTACTGCTGCCTGCCCACCCTCTAGGTAAAATTCTGCAAGCAAAGGTTTGTTGATGAAGGAAAGGAGTCTTTGTTCAAAAGCTACACAATCTTGGAATGACAGCTTTCCAAATGCATTAGTCACTTTAGCCTTTCAGTTAAGGCTGAAATCTTTCATTTTTACTTACAGCTATAATCATTTAAGCCTTTCAACTAAGGCTAAACTATTTAACTCTTTAGTTACAGCTTTAATCACCAACCAACCAATTAAGGCTAAACTCTTTAACACCTAATTTCCTCTATCATTCCCTCTGTTAGTTTTTAATTATCTTCTATAGGGTTAGTTTACAAACTAAAACAACATAAGATACAAAAGCTACACAATTTTGGAAGGATGGCAGGCTTCTGCCTCACAGCCCATCTCCTCTGGAACACCCAAAGAAGAATAATCCTGCCACCCTCGGCCAGGCCAGCCCAACCTTAGGCTGCACCTGGAGTTTCTTCCTATCCAAATTAACATCCATTGAGAAATGCAGGCAGTTGCAGCTCACTCGTCCAGGCGTCCTTGAGAAGGAGAGCCTGAGAGTCAGTCTCTGCCTTCCTTTTATTTTTCTCTTCTGGCCCATAATTCCATGTGCTCTGGAGGCATTCAGCTTCTGAGGCAATCCTGACCTAGGATGTTTACTGTTGCTGTTGGCAACCCCGCCTATGACTCCACCCTCTTCCCCCCCTCTTCCCCGCCTCAGTGATCTGATCAGATCTCTGTATCAACATTGGCTTCACCTTTAGCAGGCAGAATCAAGGGATGCTAAATATCTGCAATTCTCAGGAAAGTTCCTCTTAAGAACATATTGCTTTATTGTATAATTTTCTGAGTTTAGACCCAGCTACATTTGCCATAAAAGAAAATTAAACATTTCACATTGTTTTAAAACATCAATTTTTCCAAGAACTCAACTACCATGTAAACTGATAAACACAATTTGGCCTAATCACCATTTAAAAAAATCTCTTCACTGAGGGAAATGGCAGTTACGATATTTGTGTCTCAAAGACCCCAGATCCGTTTTCACTTACGGCTGGATTCTGTATCGGGTTTGCGTTTGAGGACTTCAACTCTAACGTGTAGTTGTTCTAGAACATTTATATATTCAATTACATATCATTTTTATCTTGAAAAACTTTTATTTTCTCTTTTATAGCTTTTTCAATGCATTATATTGATTTTTTTGAAGTGAAGTATATGTCTGTGAACTCCATTTTAACCTACAGAGGAGCTCTTTATTCTCTTCATTTTACAAAGCAGTTATGACCCGACTGAGGTCACAAAACTCACTGACATTCCAGTCTATGTCAATTTGTCAATTTTCCATTCACTTGCAGTAACAAATCACTTTACATAGTTAACCTAACTTTTAATAATAAATGTACACCATTTGTGAAAGTGCACATGTGGTTCTCCTAACTTAAACTTGACAGAGATCTTGGTAAAATTCTACTGGATTTGCACAATATAATTTCATTCAAATCATGCCAGCTTCTGTTTCAATGACAGAGAATGTGCTTATTAGGTGCCACGCGCAGTAGGATGCTGCTACATTTAGACTATTATTACATTTTTATGGTGCTCAGAAACCCGTCCTGACTTTCGTACTTCAAATTAGATTTGAGCTTAACGCGCTTGGGAAGCCAGTCACTTTGAGTTGAAAGGACTGACTCATGTAATCATTTAGACCCAAGCCACTTACCTGAACACTTGAGGTGATGGGACAGCAGCATATTATCCTGACTTTTAGCTTCAATTTTACCTGTGTGGTCAAACAGGGGGAAAAAAGACAAAAAAGAAAAACAAAACAGAGAGATGAAAAGTATTTTGCTCCTCCCCAAGCTGCTGTGCCAATCAAAGCAAGTGGAAACATTGTGCGGTAGGCACATAAAACAGAGGAGATGAAGACTTGCTGAAAGTGTAACACTGCATAGTAAAGAAAAAAGTGGTTTGTATTCTAGGTCTGCATGAGTAGCTGCCTGTGCATATCATAGAATGCTATCCTGAGCAAGGGAATTGTTCTTATTCTAGTTTTCTCTCAAGGTCATGCCTAAAGGATGAATGAAATTAGAACAGTGCTTTAATATCCAGATCCAGTCAATTCAAGTTAAATATAAAACCTCTGGTTGATGTTTTTCTGTAAGCTTCCTTCTGGATGTTGGCATGTGCAGTGAGAAAATATTGCCTGAATATTTACCTATATTTGAATTGGCATACTTTAAAGTTGCCGATGAAGCTGATGTTCAAGTTACAGAATTTAAAAGGTTTGACAAAATAACAAAATATATGAAGAATGCTTATCAAATAATTTTGATGGTTGAAATGGACACTGTTGGGCTGTTTTTTAAAAATATTTTATTTATTTTATTTTTAGAGAGAGGGGAAGGGAGGGAGAAAGAGTGGGAGAGAAACATCAATGTGTGGTTGCCCCTCTTGCACCCCCTGCTGGGGACCTGGCCCTCAACCCAGGTGTGTGCCTTGACTGGGAATCAAACCAGTGACCCGTTGCTTCTACGTCCATTGCTCTATCCACTGAGCACGCCAGCCAGGGCTGTTTGGCTATTTTTATATCTCTTTTTTAACAGTTCCAATGATAAAACTCATTCCTGTTTTAAATGTAAATATATTATTCTTTTATCAGTTATTGTTATTTTCACAATTATTTTATTATGGAAATTTCTATATACCCATTAAAAATGAATGAATTTTACAGTTAGCTCATATATACCCACCATCTAAATTCTAACATTAACATTAAAATTTTTTAATTGCATTTTTTCATTACCATTTATCTTCCTTACACACTCTTGCATCTCAAACCCCTCCACCTCCCAGCCACCAGCAACCACCACGCTGTTGTGATAACAATTTAAATCCTACTGTTATTTCTCAAGGATCACCTGCCATTATATTACCTTAGAAAACTGCTCTGTATTTTTTTGCCTTGTCTTAATCCTCTGATGTTTTCTTTTTGTGCAGCTTTGAGAACTTTTAGAATATAATCATTGCATTATTTTGAATATGATGCTTTTTTCTTTTATGTAACTTTAATAAAGTGGGTTTTTGATTTACTTAGTTATATACTTTTATTTTTCAAATCAGCTCAAAACCTGCCTCTTCTAATGTCTTCAGGTCCTTCAAGGACTGTCAGAGCACTGAATATATGCTAACATAAAATATGATCCTATAAATAGGAAATGTTACCAGCACTGCTTACGAATGTGTTTTTCCTTCATGTCATTTTATTCTAGGAACATCTCAAAAGATGTTATTCCATGGGCCAAATTTCTAAAATATTGTTCTTTTACATGATTTACTTTTTTAAAAGTTTCATATATGCAAATAACTTGCTTCTCCACTATATTTTAGTTTCTGAAGGAATGGCTGTATTGATTTATATGTCTGCCATAGTTGTCAGTTAAAATACTGTTTTACCTAGTTGATTTGGCTCTATATTCACTCACTGAGATGTTTTTCACTTGATTGATAATTTATGCAAATGATAATTTAGTTTAGGTAATATTTTTAACAAGCCTAGAGAAATTGAGATGTAAAATACATGAAGGTTGTTGTCTGCTTCATGGATTTGACCTCTTGGGTGACCTCTCACTATCAGACTTTTCTCCCACTGTGCCATGTGCGCAGAAGGATGTTTGTGTCATGGAGAGTGAAGCAAAGACTCATAAAAATGGTTTTGCACTCTGGCATTATGACATTACCATTTTTGCCATAAAAAATGTATTTCGTCATGTGACTGTGTGCTGGATAACTAAAAAAGGAGGTCTTCTCCTGTTTAGAGTCATGTGGATGAATTGTGTGCTTGCACATGAACATGCAGTCATGTTCTTTCTTATAAAAAATAATGACAGGATTTAAAAACATAAACAAGCACCGAGATGACCCTTTGTGCATTCTCTAATCTGAAGTGGAATTTAAACTACCAGTAGAAACAAGTTTGAGTTGGAAAAGATTGACTTTTAACTTAGTCCTTATTGTTATATAATATCTTGTCTATTTAAGAAAATAGTAGTGAATATCAATATGTTCAGGGAAGAAGGACCTTGAGAACAAGTTTATACAACCCGTTTTCAGAAGTGGAGCACAATTCGAGACACTTCAACAAGAATAATTAGAGCTAGTTCCAAAATTTTAGTCTAGAGCCCCTTAAGTCCCTTCTGCTCCCAGGTCAGGATTGACCCTGGGGTTCTTGGCAGTCATGTTTAGAGAGGCTGTGAGCTAAGTAGCCAAGACTGAACTAGAAGTGAAGTCTTCGAAGCCTTAATCTTATATGTTTTGAGAGTTACTGCTCCAAAAATAACAGAGTCTGTAATTTTGAGCCAGCTTCTTTGGTGTCTAACCCTTTGGACTTCATCATGTTCTGTCTCATTTCAGGTCACTATGTGTAACTGTGTAACCATGTGTAAATCGGAGAAAATTGTGCTTTATGTAGATTATTCAAGCACATACACATATTTTCTCCAAGTGATCTATAAATATATATCACTCAGTGAAGTCTGACACATGATTAGATTTTAATCAGTGACAGTGATTATGATATGAGTTAACAATTATAAAATCTTTCTACCTTACTGATTATATACCTTCAGATGCAGAATTATAATAGTTCTAGAACTGAATATTTATAGGTACAATACTGAAAATGTATACTCAACATAGTATTAAATGTATTTGTCTTAATTTAAATATCAGTTGTTTAAAATGTTTTAAATAATAAAAAAGTAGGCTTGAAAGTGTTTTACAATTCCAGTGCATTAGCAATCAAACAAAGAGAGGCCTACTTGGAAAGCAGATGACTTTGTGGCATTTTCAGGTTTTTTTAATACTTTATTTATTTATTTTTTTAGAGAGAGGGGAAGGGAAGGAGAAAGAGTGGGAGAGAAACAATGTGTGGTTGCCCCTATGTGTCCCCTGCTGGGAACTGGCCTGCTACCCAGGCATGGGCCCTGACTGGGAATCGAACGGGCGACCCCTTGCTTCACAGGCCAGCACTCAATACACTGAGCTACACCAGCCAGGGCGCATTTTCAGTTTTTATACTTACAAAATAACAAAGCAATAAAAAACCCAGAACGCATATTAAAAAGTTTGTTTTATCAAATTGGAAAATAAAGCACTCAACTTTGTTATCAGGGGTGATAAACACATACTCTGCAGGGACTTTTTATTTTGCCTAGTTCATCTTTTTTCTTCATGTCTCAGTATATACCACATCCATTCACAACTTGCAGGGCTTATTTTTTTCATAATTTGATCCTACAAGTGGATGGCTTAATTGAAGGTATAAAGATGACTGAAAACCTCAGTTGAATTGAGTGATGATGTAGTTCAGAATTCCAAAAAGGAAAAGAGCAATGATAAGATTGTTAAAAATAAATTTTAAGAAAGTGAATCTCAACACGGTTAGTCTACTACTGTGAAGTGGAATAAAAATTTGAAAAATAAAGGAAATAAATAGAAAACAAACTTAGAAGATTTGAATTCTCCTGACAATGGAGTAGGCTAAAACAAACAAACAAAGAAACAAGCAAGCAAACAAACAAACCCATAATGGTACAAGGGAAAGAAAGAAATTTTGGAATAATTATGACACTGAATTTTGCCTGGTCACTGAAAGTATTCAGAAACAGGAAAATATGACAGACAAATTCAGGAGTTTCCAATTAAAATAGAAATTTAGTATGCTACATTTAGTGGATTTCTCACAGTCCCTGTCTTTCTCACATATCTACATGTCTAGTCCTCTTAGGCTCAGCACTGCATTCCCTGGGTAACAGACAGTCAGTCTCCTCGACTTTAATCAGTTTGGCAATCTAGGAAGCTCTTATTTTGTAAAGGTAAGAGATAACTAGTTATAAATGATGATAGGCACTAAAGACGTTGGGTGTTCCAAAAAAAAAAGGGCACTTTTATCAAGTAATCCAGAATAGATTTGCACTAATGAGAAAATGTCACACCAAGTTTTAACTTTAGAAAATATCTAAAATTGCTTTGAATGGAATATGTTTAAAGTATCTTTTTTTAATCACATGAACTGACATGATTTTATTGCCACTGTTACTTTAGAGATTTCAGTGATTATGGGGTAGTTTTCCAAATGAAGAAGAAAAAAGGCAAAAATTTTAAAGCATCATATCCAATTTTGGTAAGTTAATTATCCAAATTGACTTAAACATTTAGAATAAATTAGCTGTAGTAATCATTCAATCCATGCTTTATATGCATAATATTTGGTTACAGTTATTTAGCTTTACTCAATAAAAAATGAAAAGTTTTAAGAAGTCAGGAATATATAAATAATTATATCTACATTTAAGTAAAACTTTTCATATCCATGGTTGTGCCCAAACTAGTTAATATTAGGTGGTGGTTGTTGTTTTTCAGAGAAAAGTTAGTGCTTAAGTAATGATTTTTCATTAACAGTGATTCAACAAAGGGATAGAGGAGTAATAAAGATTCACCTCCTCAGTCATAATTATTACTATTGGATATTATATATTAAGTGTTGGTGAGACAAACTGAAATCTCTTCTAGGTTGATTGTATTAGCTTCTGTTGTTGCTCATTGAGTCACATCATAAATCTCACTGACAGTATTTATTTTTTGATTACAATTCTGGACTATTAAATTAAACATTATTTTTTCATGCTTAGTAGAGGAACGAGGAAACTTTATTCAAATAGAACCTTCTCTATTTGGATAGGGAATGAACTAACTCTTATCAGGTACCTTCATACTGTGTAAGACTTAAGCTTTCCCCATAGTATATGGGGTTTATGCCTTTTTGCTCCCTTACAATGGCAAATGTGGGGAAAAACAGTCTGTATAGCCTGTGTTCCTGTTCTCCCATCCCATTCACTACTAGATCCTCATTAACCTCTCTTTGTTTAGTCGCCTCTTCTTTTTGCCCGTCATACCAGATAAGTCCTATCTTTCATACAAAATAAATGGTTTTTAGTCCTTCTCATATTTGGTATTTCATATAAAATGTTGCATACAAGAAAAAGGTGTGTTTTACACTTTATGTTATCTGGAAAAGCGCTCCCCTGTGTTTCCATGGTTTGTGGTTTTATCCTTCATTCTGGGCTGCTCTTTCTGTCTCTTTTCAGAGCACTCCTCCCCTTCCCATGCTTTCCCTGTCAGTGCTCTTCAGGTTCTGACTTAGCTCTTCCTTTCTCATTCTGCAGGCATTTCCAGGGTGATCACGTTCACCCCCATGGATTGCATGACCATGTATTTGCTAAAAGCTCCTAAAATGACACCTCTCTGTCAGATTTAGTTGTTGTTGTTGTTTTCCTTCAGGCACATATATCCAATTCCACTCTAAACTTCTAACCCACAAACTCATTATCTTTCCTCCTGTCCTCATAGAGGCCATGCTTTGAGATTGATCAGCCTGAGTTCTTCTGCTCCTTTCCCTCACTGGACAAGTCATCAGCTTCTGGGGGATCCATTTCTTGAGTCAACTTACTGCTCTCATCTCCACTGACTCTTCCCTTCTGCCATACTTTAGTTCTGAGCTTTGTATGAAAATCTTCCTTCTCCCCAGTTGAATCAGTTGTCCATACTATGTGCATTTATATTACACTCTATCATAGTCACTACTAAATTGCATTCTACACTGTAATGGCATCTATAGTTTACCATGTCTCTCATTGAAAATGTACATATTAAAAGACTATGCTCATGTATGTGACTAAGACATCTTCTGTATAACCTGGCTCAGAGAAGTCACTTGAATATTTGTTCAATGTGACTTACATGTTGCACATTTATGATCGAAAAAGGAACTATTGGCTTTTCAAAATGAGGAAACTGAGGCTCAGCAATGCTAAGTAAGCGTCATACTGTTAATGTAGTCTGGGCTATGCTCCAACTTGGGGATATTCTACTGCACCCTCTCCCCGTGTTCTATTCATGTTGATTCTTCTCTACTACCAAGTGGGCAAATCCCACTTTTGGCTTTTCTTTTTTCAAAAGTCTCACCATTTTTGGACCTGAGAAAAAAAGGAAATACTACTTGTACCTTATACTCTAAAGAAGTCCGAGGTATTTTCCCAAAACCCATCTATATCTGGCAACCTGTGTAAAACATGATACCTCATATGATTCATTTATATGACACATTTTATAATGTGCTGTATTGTTTTCCTGGTTTTAATACGTTTTTGACAGCATACAGAGAATCATTTCTAGATAAAAGGTTAGGAGTGATGGTTTAGAAGACATGCACTGGACACATCATGAACAAAGGCCTTTTTTTTAGACTAAAACTCTACCTCATTTCCTTTGGAGAACTTCACAGGTAAATCCCCTTCTATTTGTACACCTTCATAATCCTCAGCAGCAAAGAAATGAGAACTGTGTGTATTTACATTTAGTATTACTGACATACCTCCCCAACTTTCAAAATCTTTGTCATTAACTTCTTTGTTCATTTTGGAATCACAATGCCAGCATATCTAGATTGAATGAGTTTACCAAATGTATTTAAATAGCATTGTATTTAAAAACATAATATTGAAAATTAAAACTATATGAAAATCACAAGGGTAAATTTATGTTGATAAGCCAATTACAAAGATAAAAGTAAGCACTGATAATACAGTAGGGTGGTTGCTGCTGGCAGGACATTATTTTCATACTGATGGTCTTTAGTTTTCTCAATTCCTGTTCTTTGCTTTGCACAAGCCGATCAATGGTAGATTGATTTATTGTGTTATCAATGAATCCATGAAGGTATTTATGAAATAAAAGACAGTAAATATTAGATTCTAATTGTTTCATAATATTAGGTGATAAAAAAGCAGGTTGTATTTTTATTTAAAAAATTTTTTGAATTGATTTGAGAGAGAGAAAGGAAAAGAAAGAGAAGGAAAGAGAAACACCATTTTTTTTTGTTCCAGATTTTCATTCAGGCATTGGTTGATTCTTGTATGTGCCCTGACCAGGATCAAACCCACAATTTTGGCATAGGGGGCACTGCTCCAAGTAACTGACCTACCTGGACAGGGCAGCAGGGCATATTTTTCAAAAGTGGAGAGAGAAGTATAATTTTGAGTATGAGAGGTAGTTATAGGAGTTTCATGAGAAGAAATTTGTAGGCGTAATTGCCTTAAAGTAGTAAATGGAGGAGTCTTAAATGCTAAGTTGAGGAGTCAAATATCTTTAATATCTTTATGGCATGGAAGGTATAGATTATCTGAGAGAGTGAATGTGGAGCAAGAGTGGAAAATAAAGGGTCAGATTAAGCCATCAGAGATAGTGGCAGTTTGAGTAGGGGAATGAAGGATGGGCTGAAGTAAAATAGCAGTAAGACATACTGTAAGTGGAGATATAGGAGGATAATTTAGATTATGCAGAACTGTAAAGTTAAGGGAGAAGAGCGTTGTAACGTGGAAGAGATAATCTCAGAGTCCAAAGCTAAAGAGGTTTCAAGTGCTATTTGGGAGAAAATACAGCTTAACTTTAGTTTCTTTGAGGATAGTGAGAACTCATTTCACTAATGGTAAGGGTGATACCAGATTGCAAAAGAGATGCAGGGAAAAGATGGTGAAAACATAAAGGCATCTGGCACACATCATATATGCTAGAATTTTGGCAATGAAGGAAGATAGAGAAAAACTTTCTAAAATATTGGGATGAAAGTTATTTAATTGCGTATTGGCAAGTTCTCGAGCCTTTTTAATCTATCATCTGTGGCTTGTGAGAGGGAAAGACAACTTTTCACATTTCTTGTGTTCTCAGGTTTGGTTTCCAAGTCATGTTGAGGATAAAGTTATCTTCAGAATCCATGGTGTGATGTTGCATATTGGACCACAGATGCTCCTCAGTTGTGTTACACTTTCTTATTATTTTGGTTTATTTTTTCTTATAAAAGTTCACCCTTCTCACTTGTTCCTTACTTGTGAGTGGCTCTGCAGTGAGCTCCAATTCTCTGCAGATGGGCCTCAGGGATGACGGTTAGAGAGCCCCTAGGTTACAAGAACCAGTTTCTTTTCTCTACCTTGCTCCAGTGATTGAAATTCTTTGGCCCTTCTGACCTTTGGCAGTGGAGCCAGAAAGGGACCCAAATGTAACCTGGTATATGATTTACAGGAAAAATGATGTGTAAGAGACTCAGTTGTGGATAATTTACATGGTCTAAGTGGAGAAAAAGGACCACTTGCATAAAGTCATCTTCAGCAGAATTTCTCTGTAAAGTCATCAAGTTCTAATATCAAAGGGCAAAAGAAAAAAGGTCAACATCTATGCTAAAGAGTTCCAAAATCGAATGCCCATTTTTATGTTGTTTTCATATTAACTATTGACTACTTTTTCTCAGATATAAGAAATGCTTAATTTAAAAATTAAAAGATATACAGGATTTAGATGACACAAACTATAGGCATATGCATTTGTCTTCTAGTATTTTAACAAGTCATTACCCTTAATTAAATTTTTCTGTTTTATTTGAAATGAAAAAGAATTGAAACTAATTTCCACTGGATTATTTTTTCAGTGTTTTCCATATATTGATCATCTACTACTCTCTAAGAAATCACCCCCAAAATTAATGGCCTATGACAACAAACATTACCTCATAGTTTTGGTGGGTCAGGAATCTGGGTGGGACTTAGCTTGGTGACTGTGGCTCAGGATCCCTACCTGGTTATATGGAAGTTGCTGACCAGGTTTGCAGTCCTCTGAAAGCTCAACGAAGAGAGGATCCCATTCTAAGCTCACTCAGTGGGCCGTTGGCAGGCTTCAGGTCCTCACCTTCTGCTGGCTAGAGACATCATTTCCTTGCTTTGAGTGCGTATTCACTGAGGAGTTTACAAAGGTGGCAGCATGCTTCCCATAACATATATTAGCAAATGCTAAAATAAAACCAAATTGTCACTATTCACTATAAGTACATGCATACTTGCCCTACTCTAAGAAACCTAGATGTCTTATAATTTTGAAATTATGCTGCACATACTTTGCACAGAGTTACAGAACCAGAATAATTCTTCATTGTACTCCTATAATAAGTCTGTGCCTTATCAACACAAATCTGAAACTGGAACTAAAAAAACTCAACCTGAAAGATTACTTCATTATAGCTTTGGAGCCACTGAGTTTCCTGTATTTATTGCATACCATTGTTCCTTTGAGATGAGGTGGAACACCACTGATGTCATCTTTAAAAACCTCATCATTTTGTAACGCCATGTTATATTCACACCTTGTGGGGTGTTTAAAAGAGGAGAAAAAAGACAGTTGACTTAGAGAGTGCTGCACATGGCCATGTTGATGCTGGCGATGCTGACTGGATGTAGGTGTGGGGATGAGCAGGATATTCTCGCAGACATCCTTCATTCCCCTACTCAAAAAACCCCAATACCTTCCCATTCCTTATTTTAAATGTCCAGATTCCTAAGTTGAACTTTAGTGGAACTTAAGATGAGGATGTGCATTGCTTTTCTAATAGTAAATGCTATAAATACGATTTTTCTTACACTAAATGCAAGAAGCAATTCCCCCATGTGAAAGTGACTCTCCCTTTCTTTTTCTTTTAAAAAATCAAACTTATTCTTCAAGTCCTTGATCAAATATTACCTTCTCCAACAAATCCTTTTTGATGAACCCAGCTGCTTATAATCCCCTCATTTTTTCTGATCTCTCCAATATACCTTTTTCTCATGTATTTCTCAAAGATACTATCATATACTGCCTTATATGTCAGTTGGGTTATCTCTCTGTTACCAGATCATAAATTACTATAGGCATTTGTACTTCTAATTTCTAGAACTGAGCTTTACACATTAGGGCACATTTAATATTTGTGGTAAACTGGATGAAAATAGTAGACCCATTGCATAGTACCCTCAGAGCAGCTGATCTCGAATACATTTGTGGCAGAGGCCAAGAGAAGATGAGACAGCGACTGGTTTCATATCTCTTAAGAGCTGAATAAAACCTTTGACAAATTTATTGTGGCTGGAAACCTATTCCATATTCATTTAAGCCTCAGCATTTTTCCAGTTTTCAGAATAATTTATAGGCATCTTCCTTTATAAAATCTCCTAGGAACAGATTGCCTGTTCCATTATTTACACCAATTTCCATAATCTATTAATATATTATTCCCATTTTGATTAATTTAATCTTGTTATATATCAACAGTTTGGTAGATGTTTTTGAAATAACTTTCATATGCTTATGTTATATATAGCACTTACTGATATATGCTTTTGAAACAAAGCACATATATACACACACACACACATATGTGTATGTAGAATTGCTTTGCAGAGGTTATTCTATCAATTGTTGGTGGGTGAGTTATTGATAGCAAATCTGGTACCTAGCTCTGAGAAAGGCGTTTTTGTTATTTTCTTACTAATTTTACAAACACTACATTCTCTTCCATAATTAAAGAAAGGGATGAGTCGAAAAATCAAACTGATGGGGAAGATAATTCCATTAAGATTGCTGGCTCCACACACCAGAGGAAAGGTCAGATGTCTCCACATAAGACATTACAAGTTCACTTATTAAAACAGGTACTAATTTCTCATTCTTTACTTGGCTACAATATTCCTACTCAGGCCACAGGTTTGTGTGCAAAATAAGAAGAGAAGCCGTTAGCAGTTTTTGGACCTTTTAGCCCCAGTAACAACTCACATGTAGAGAACCATTGTCATTAGCTAATAATAAGGTTTAAGTTTTTATCAAAATTAAGCTTTTTATAAAACTTGATTCAAAGTCAACAAGAAAGAATTAACTCATCATCCCTCTTCATTTACTCCAAAAGAAAGTTTCTCAATGTCTGCATTAGTAAAATACTTCTGGCTTTATATCACTGCTAAGCAAACGAAACACTGAAGGGCAATGACATTTTAAGAATCCTTCGGGAGGGGCAGGCCTCCCCCATGCTGTGTAATCCAGGTTGGTGCAGCTCTAATGAAGGACAAATGTGGGGAAGGGAGGAGACGGTACCCTGCTTGGTGAGATGCAGATGGACTCTCAGTGTGGACCTCTGTGAGGTCTCACATCCAGTCTTTCCTCACATGCTTGGAGATAGCCTCCCACCGGGGCCCCTTCGCCGCACACACACCCCCTGTACCTGACAGAATGGCAGAGGGGAGGCAGTTCCCAGTGGATTTTATAATGAGGTTACAGAGCAGTATTTCTGTTCCTTTCTCTTTGGAATCCTTTTATAATCTGGCCAAACACTTCCAAGGCAATTATATTTTATTGCTTTTCACCAGCCTGTACCTTGAACTTTAGGCAAAGAGTGATTCGATATTGTTTGAGGCTGACCTTCATAATGCTGAGAACACCTGTGATATGGTTTAAGTCTATTGATCAGTGTTCCACAAAGATACAGTGTCACTGTATTTCTTTGTTTAGATCTGTTTACCTGCCTGGCACATTTTATATTTATGCATTTATATCTGTTTCCTTTCCCAGGTGCTGTTCAAGGCCACCTCCTCCGCAATTTTCTAGTGTTTCTACTCTACTTTTAGCAAATTGCAGCCTCTTTGAATTAATGTTACAATATTGCCTGTACCTTATGTTAGAGACAGCCCAGTTTAGCACAGTATTTCCCAAAATGTCTTTTGAATATCCCATTCAATATGGGATTTCTGAAGTGAAACAATTTCGGTAAATGTCACACATTCTATCTCACTGTTGGGTACTTAGAAAGTATATTGGCATATCAAAGACTTTGGAAAGTTCTGTGTTAAGAAGCTTGTTCACTTTGTTTAACTCAGCATTTCTTGAACTTCTACAGCATTGAATCTTTGTTTCATGTAATAAGTGTAAATTTTTCAATGGACTATACTCGAGAAATGCTGCAGAAGTAAACATATATATTGGTTTTGGGGACAGTGTGTTTGAACCTTACTTCTGTGGTTTCCTAACTAATCTTGTGATATTTACCTATTATCTCTAAGCTTCCTTTTTGCATTTGGCAAAATAGTTTATACAGAGTAGGTAAGACACATAAGTTAATAGGCTGCTTCTAGATTTTAGTTCTGCGCAAGGCCCTGAAGTTCCATTATTTCTTGGAGCTTAGTGTGTGTTCTTCATGGAGGCCGGAAAGTGCTGTGCACAACTTTTACATCTCCTGTGCAATCTTGTCCAATCTCAGAGAAGGAAGATCAGTTTAAGCGGAACAAAGTTAACAGTGTGGCTACATTATTTTATTTACATTCACCATTTATGAGTAAAAGATATATAGTTGTTAGAGTAATTTTTTTTACATTAGTCCCAAGTTTGAACGTCTCCAGTCACTATTCTCTCACATTAACAATCCAGCTGAGAGTTGGTGGCTTTTTGAGTTGTTTTTGTAGTCTCACCAATATATTCAACCTGTTATTTCAAATACAGAAACTGCAGTTATCATTCTTATTAGTGCTACAGATCTAGAAGATCACAGTGTTTCAGCAGTGCCAGAATTTGGCAGTTTGATCGTTGAAAATATTTGTGAAGCTGTTATTGTGAGTTGCTCTGTGAGTGGTCAGGCTGGAGGTACAGCTGAACAGAAGCAGTGGGCTCTCCTACATAGCCGTAATCACATCCACAGATGGAACGTCACACATCTAGATACAGACTCTATACATTTTTTTAGCCCTGACAAAGTTTGGATTATAGTTCATGAAGATGATTACTTTAGCTTTGAATCCATTTCTCACAATTAGCCTAATGATCCATTCCTGCTTGTAGGGCCTCATTTGTGAGTCCTCTCCCCTGTAACAACAAGAAGTATCCTTGGAAAGAATAAGTTGAGTTTACTTAGACTGAGGCCGTTGCAATAAAAAAACAAGGAAAATTCAGTTTTATGTTTTAGTCTGTAGGTTATAGATGGAATTTTCAGATTGCCTGAAGGTTAATGGGCACTGAGTGACATTTAAATGACATTGCAGTAGTCTAATAATTTCTAGTGCTAATTAGTATGATATCAAATGAGCAGTGAAAATAATCTAAAACATTCTCTCTATTTTAGGGTAAGTAAAATAAAAACCACAACTAACCTACTGATAGGTGTTTCATTAAAGTTAGATAAATGTTGAATCTTAATATGTGGGGGCAACTTTCCTCTCAAGTCCCCCCAAGTGCTACGGATGAGAGTAAATATGACTGAGAGTAAATATGATGTGATCTGCTTGGGGAAACGAAGTGAGCAGTGGTCAGTTTCTCAGGGGAAAAAGGCCAGCAGTGGTCAGTTTCTCCGAAGAGAAAAAGGCCATGAGCCCCCTCCTCCAGGGCCTTTTATTGGGTTGTAATACACAGGAATACAGGATGGCTAGGATCAAAAACAGTAGATAACATTTCAAAGAAACCTGAGGGTTTACTATGAGTTCCAGTCTGTCAGGAACAAAGTTTTAGGGTTTCCTGCTCAAACCCTTAACATATGAATGAAAGCACTCTTAGCAGAGCAGATTTCACAGGTTTATCAGTAAGTTTTTGTGATAGCAGATTTCCCCCCAGGACACACTCTAGGAAGGCAATGAGCTGCACCTTTCCCCAACAGGTATTCAGGCTTCAGGGGATTAGAGCCAGGAAGCACTTCTCCCAGAGAACATGGGGACTTTGGCTTTGTCAAAGCTGGAGGGTGAGAGTCCATTGCTCTTTGTTGCATCCCCCCCCAATCCTTCCATGAAGGCCTCCCAAGTGATCAAGTCTGGCTTAGGTTGCCCCTCGCTGTGAGGGATCTGACCTGTCATTGATTGCCCCCAACCAAGCTTTGGGGGCAGGGGGAGGAAACTGAGGCAGTTTTTTTTCCCAGGAAAAAACTTTTCTCTGGTTTGCTACCAGAGACAAGCTTTGTCTCCTGTGGCTCGCATTCCAAAGGTCGTCCCTCACCCTTAGCCACAAGGGGTAGAGATACAATTCCTAGAACCAGGCAGAGCGGGCTGCAACATTAATGTAAGTATTTTTACAGGTTTTGTTCCAAACAGTGTTCATAGTCAATCCTCACTGTTCAGCATAGGCTGCTTTACCTCCAGTTCATCTGCACAGGTTGGCCAGGAGCTGCCAGGTTGCCAAGACTGTCTCAGACCTAAGATATGTAGCAACCCACACAAGTAATGGTGATAATGGGAAGAGTTTGGCCTTTGGAATCCAATCTAGATTTGAATCTTGGCTCTCTAAATCACAATTTATTTATAATGTCTATTTCACAATATTTTAGTAAATATTAAAATAAGATATATGAATGAAATGCATTACAGAGTGCTCCATTCATAATGGGCACTCAAATATTAATAATCCTCTCCTGGGAAAATCTGCTATGGAACAGTTTTTGCAGACTTATGTTTATGAAGTGTAAGTAAAGTGAGTATTTTATTTATAATTCTAATTACCTAGGCCAAGTCTCCTTTTCTGTGGCACAGGGAATTTACAAGTGAATACAACTGTTTTCCCATGCAGCTGAGACTGCATCATGAACATCAGTGCCCATGGAATACACACTCTCACAAGTTATTTTATAAAGGGTTACGTTATAATATCCCCACCATACTCCCTCCCTCTCCAATTATTATTATTATTTTTTACTTTATTGAATTCTAGAGGGAGACAGGAAGGGAGACAGAAAGAAAAAGAGAGCGATTTGTTGTTCCACTTATTTACAAGTTCATTGTGTTTTTTTTCAGTACAACATCATAAACTTTTTATTGTTGTTCAAGTACCATTGTCTCCATTTTGCCCATCACCACTCCCCCTCGTCCCACCCGTCCCCACCTCCCACCCTCCATCGTACCCCTCTTTGACTTTGTCCATGGGTCCTTTATACATGTTCCTTGACGACCCTTCCCTTTCTTTCCCCCATCCTCCTCCTCACCCTGCTCCTCGGGTTACTGTCACTTTGTTCTTTATTTCCATGTCTATGGTTATATTTTGCTTGCTTGTTTGTTTTGTTGATTAGGTTCCACTTACAGGTGAGATCATATGGTATCTGTCCCTCACCACCTGCCTTATTTCACTTAGCATAATGCTCTCCAGTTTCATCTATTAGTTATTTCTTGTATGTGCCTTAACCAGGGATTGAATCTGAAACCTTGTCATATTAGGATGATGCTCTAACCAACCGAGCTACTCAGCCAGAGTCCCTAACCTTTCCAGTTCAGTCATCTAAAAGGAGAACTTTGTTAGGATTATGTGCTGTAGTTAAGGTTTTAGGAAGTTCTAAAAATGAAATGCTACAAATAAATCAAATGAGTTCTCTTTGCATAAAACTACATGCACTTTTCTCACTACTACTTGTGTGTGGTGAACTTCCAAGAGCTGGTAGGCTTGTCAATTCTTCTGCCCTAGTAAGGTGTGAGTATTATAAACATAAAGAATATCTAAACTGGAAAATTGATTTTTATGCTTACAGTGGGCCAAAGTTCTACCAAGTTTAATAATGATGGGTATTTTTTCTGTAAGAGCTGTTGTTTTCCTTTGCAAAATAGCAGCAGAAAATTATGTTTAGATTTAATTTTTCCAGCCACTCTCAAAGTATAATTCTACTAGGAATATCGATACTCTTATAGTCATATACAAAGATATATACAACCAAGATACTTCTTTTAGTTCTTTATTGAGTGCCTAGGATATGGTTACATTATTAGAAATATTTTTGTTTACCAAATTTTCTAGATATAACTAATGAGTAAAGTCAATCAAATCATCCTTCTATGTTTTGGAGATGTATATAATAATAATTTACCCTAAAAATTGAGTTAGTCAGATTTTTTTATTATCTTTGCTCTGGCTTCAACTTGTTCAATACCCTTATTTCTCTACACCTTCTCATGAACCGTAGTCTCCAACTAGATAAAATAACTTTCCATTCGTGTCGAACCTGCATCTTTCTGTTTCTCAACTTTAAAAAATATATATTTTATTCATTTCCCAACTTGTCCTTTTTCTACTCTTTAAATGTTTTCTAGGGTTTTTGTATTGTTATTCTATTAAAGTTGTCCCAGTTTTCCCCCTTTGCCCTCCTCTGCCCATCTCACTCCGCACTCCCACAGTCACTCCCCACACTGTTGTCCATGTCTGTGGGTCATTGATGCATGCTCTTTGTCTAGTCCCTTCCCCTCTTTCCACCATTATCCCCCTTCCCTGGTCCCCTCTGGTCACTGTCAGTCTGTTCCATGTTTCCATGTCTGTGGTCTATTTTGTTTGTTAGTTTATTTTGTTCATTAGATTTCCTCTTGTAGGTAAGATCATATGGTATTTTTCTTTCACCGCCTGGCTTATTTCTTATTTTTTATTTCTTATGATTTAGCATAATAGTCTCTAATTCTACCCATGCTATTACAAAGGGTAAGGGCCCCTTCTTTCTCTCTGCTGCATAGTATTCCATTGTGTAAATGTACTTCAGTTTCTGACCTACTCATCTACTGATGGGCACTTAGGCTATTACCAGCATTTGGCTATTGTGGATTCTGCTGCTATGAACACAGGAACACATAAGTTCTTTTGAATTGGTGATTCAGGATTTTTAGGGTATATCCCAGCAGTGAAATCCCTGGGCCTCTATCTGTTTTGTCAAGGTCCAGTTTATGGACCAGTTTATGCCCTTCCACATAATATTCTCTAATCTACCCATGAATTTGGAACCCCTTTTAATTCTATAATGCTTATTTCAAATATCATATAGGTGATATATCACATTTTATTGTATATTTGAGAAATTGTGTGTCTGTCGTACCCTCACAACTAGACTCCAAATATAGTGAAATAAGAAACTGTCTGAATTATTTAATATTTAGGCTTTATTCTACATGGAGATAAATGAAACTCTTTAGGAGTCATATAAAACTAAATTCATTTAAATTAAGGCCATCTTTAACACAGTTAAATTCACATAGATGTGAATTTAATGTAATAGACAGTAAGTACTTACTAGTATGCACAGAGCAATGTGAGGTACAAGAGTCGATTAAGGAAACATTTTGCCCTCAAGGGCGGATTTTTTAATGGAGAAAAGAGACATAAACCACTACATTACTACATGGCAAGATGTAATAATCATTGGTGGATAGACCCTTAAAACAAGGGCACTTGAAGAGAAATGAACAGGAGATGAATATTAATTGGATGAATGTGAGGTAGTTTAGCCTATAACACTTTCTGTTGGTAATTTCATATTGAACCTGTGGATATGAGCTCATTATCAGAATGTCCAGCTCCAAGTGTTCTGAATCCTGTATTTTACAATTTACTTACTGTGAGGGACACTGTAATCTAAGATAATATGAAACATCTTTTGGGGGAGAAATTGAGGAAGGGGATACATGTAGAGAATGGAAAGAATGTTATTTCCTAATAAACTTAAGATCCAAAAGAATTTCAGTCATTCACCAGGTAATAGAAGGTTCACATAAAGAGGATGAGCCAACACATTTGACATGGGGATACTTAGTTGTGAACTAAATTGTAGTTAAAGTAATAAAGTCAAACCATTTGAAACTTCATATCTCATTATAAAATATGTGTTCTGCTTTATGAGGCCAAATAAAAGATTTCTTCCCAGTTTTAAAATATGCCATGTGTTATCAGTGTAGTTAGTGAGTCTGTTCATCCAAAGCAGGAAAGATAGCCCATGCCAGTGTACACTTGCTGTTCAGACAGTAAGTGATAACTGTTAAATTATTGATTGACTTTGGAATGATTAGTTTCTGTACTTAGATATGACTGTAACTTTGAACTACAAATATGGGAATGGTTTTGACAAGGAGTGTGTTTAGACAAGTTATCTAAGTCTTTGGGCCCTATTTTATATCTTTAAATGCACAGTTATGTTACTTCTTGTTTTCATATGAGTTTTTTGATAGTCTGTTATATTACCAAATCATTAATTTTATAGTGATAAATTGGTGAGGGGATTCTCTGCAAATTAAGCTTCTTTATTAGAAAAGTCTCCCAGCATGGAAAAAAAATAAAGACAATGTATAAAATAAGTGTGTCGGGGCTGTCAGTTACTAGTATTTTCTTATGTAAAATCTTTTTTAGTAGATTTTCAGTTTACTGAATTCAAGTGCTTTCTTAGAGCTGGGAGCTTTAACTATTTCCCTACTTTACATAGCAGTCAAACAAATCACTCTATTATATCTAAGAAAACAATTTTTAAAGCATTTTCAAAATTTCAGGATTTCCCCATAATGATTTTATTTCTTAATTATGCATTTATGCCTTTCTCTCTCTCCTTCCTTCTTTTTTCTTTCCTTCCATTCTTATCTACTTAACTTTATACCTAATCATTTTTTTAAATCATTTTTTAATTTTATTCTTGTTCAAGTACAGTTTTCTGTCTTATACCATTTTGATGAGGGGTATAACCTCATCAAAACTCTGACCTTGAGTTCAGTTTGTACCACTAGTGCCTAATACAGTGGTGCATGCCTGGCATATGGACATACTTTTGTAATGTATGACAAAAAAATGAAAGAAATTAACAGTTATTTTTCTCCCATGTTGTGTAGGCCCAGTACTAGTTGTTCTAGATATTAATGAAATAGATATTGTTTTTATTTTGAATAATGGAGATAACTGAGTGCACTTGTTTGTGATTATAATGGAACAAATTGCCACCAACTTGGCAGTTTAAAACAACACACGTGTACTCATTCACTCACAGTTCCTTATTTTAGAAGTCTGGCATGACATGACTAGGTTTTCTGTGTAGGATCTCACAAACCCAAAATCGAGGTATCAGCAGGACTGAGTTTTTTCTGGTGGCTGTGAGGAAACATCTGCTTCCACATTTATTCTTAGGGTTGGCAGAGTTTTTTCTTGTGATTGAATATCAGAGCCACACTTTCTTGCTGCTTGACAGTCAGATGTTTCTCTCATGTCACAGTGGATTCCTGCTCTTCTTGCTGTGTAGTGCCATCCATCTTCAGACCTATATATATATATAAACTTTTATAAAGTTTACAAATAAATCAAGCTCAATATAATTTGCATTTTCTTATTGTGTTTTGGTATTTAATAGAGAGTTCTCACTTGAATATTGTTTTCTTAAGTGAGATATTTTAATTCCTTTAAAAATAGTGTATGATCTCACCTATAAGTGGAACCTAATCAACAAAACAAACAAATGAGCAAAACAGAAGAAGAGACATGGAAAGAGCAAACTGACAGTGAACAGAGGGGAGAGGGATAATGGGAAAAGGAGGGGAAGGGGCAAGTCAAGGAACATGAGTAGAGTATTCATGGGCATGGGCAACAGCATGGGGATTGACTATGGGAGCGTGGGCAGGAGATGGGGCAGGGGAGAGCAATGGGGAAGAGGGTGGGACAGTTGTAACTGAAAAACAATAACAAAAGTAAAAGAGAAAAGAAAAAGTTAAAATAAAAAAAATCAAATAAAGGAGTTTTTTTAAGAATTGGGAAGAGGAAGGAAAAGTTTGGAACTTGCATTTATATAGTGCGTGTTTTATCATAAACTATTCTATACACCTAATAAAATGGCATATCCAGAGTGTACTCTGGTAAGTGCCAGATATACTAAAACCTCTGATATTAATAGCTATGCAGTATATTTACTCAATACTTTTTAAGTGGTATAGAAGCTAGTAGATGATTTACTTTATACTGGAATATAAAAATGTTCTCTCCAAAAAGAAAACGATAAAAGTGATTTGACATCAGTTGTTCCTTGAACAATTACAAGAGTGACATCCTATATATTTCCTTGTAATATTATTAAAATCAAATTATATATATATATATATAATGTATAAAACTACTTTTCAAATATAAGGTATTAACATATTGTCCATTACTTATCTATTTCCTGTATATCCCTGTATATAATGTAGGCATCTTTGGAAATAGTAGTGTTCCCTGTGTTCTTTGCTGACTATTCTTGTACGCAAGGCCTAAAAAGCTTTGGAATGTGCCATGCAGTGGGTGCAATTTTTATAGTGAGTTATTTAGTTAATTTGAAGAAGTATATCTAATGTATGTTAAAATAAAAGTAAAAATGATTCAAGGGGCAGCATCTCAAAATGTCATGATTTCCATACATGGGGAAAAAACAAACTCCCTGTTGTCATTTCATTCAATGTTGAAATATTTCTGCATTTTAAGAAGTAAAGCAATTCCACAGAGTCATTATTCTGCATAGCACGTAGCTCTCTAATTGCATTTAAAAGAATAAAACAAGTTTGCCAACAATGAAAAAGGGGGCCCAGAAAATTTGTTGACAACACATCCAGTGAACAGTTTTGGAAAATAGGATTTATGTTAGGCTTGACTGAACCTATTCATTCTCCTGTCAACAGCTGGTATGTGTCTTTCACAGTGACAAAAAAGGTACAGGAAGTTTCCATCTTCTGTAAACAGCATGTATTGTATTGATCCCTACTGCACACTGAGATACTTCACTACAGAATGAGTAAATAAATTACATTTTCATTAAATAATAACTAATTTAATATATATTTAAGGACAGTAGATATACTTTTTAATGCTAAAGACGAATGTTTGGAAGAAAATCTGTCTAATTAATGGTGATAAATGTGCCAAAGATACATTTTGGGGGGCACATATCACCCAATTTCATCCAAAGTATAGTCAATCTTGTTTTATGCTGGTGCTCAGTTGTGAATGACTATTACTGCAGTACTTGGCTGGGAAAACTCACGATTAAAAGCTGTTCTCCCAGCCAGGTAGCTCAGTTGGTTGGAGCATTGTCCCGATGCTCCAAGGTTGCGAGTTCATCCCCAGTCAGGGCACATATAAGAAGCAAGCAATGAATGAATAAATAGGTTGAACAACAAAAGTGATCTCTCTCTCTCTGTCTCACTCTCCCTCAAATCAAAAATAAAATAAAAAACTGTTCAATTTTATATCCTTGTCACTGAAGTGCTACCCAGTCCAGAAATTTATTTTATTGTGATTAACCTGGACCTCCAGTTTAGTTACTTGGCAGGGTCTCTTATTCAGCAAGTCTTTTTTTGTAAACAGTTACCGCTTTCAAATATCAAAAAGTGATTGCAGCTGTATTCAATTGTTCACTAATTCATTTGCAAGCATATCACCAAAGTAATATGTTGGCATTAATTTGTTTACAAAATACCTCAAAATCTTACCATCAAAAAGCTGTGGATCAAATAGCCTTCAATTAACATTAGCAGAGTAACTGATGATTCTTCTTTTATCATTCCTTCATAATTCTGTTGGAAAAACTTAGTTTCACATATTATATTTTCTCAAATTATAAAATACATCCTATTTCTTACTACATAAACATGGTTTACTTACACATGAGCTTTTTCTATTTTAATACTAGGAAACATTCAGGAGCTCTTCCCCTTCATATTATAATCAATGGGTTTTCGGGTGTAACTAAACTACCTCTACAAAAGCTTCTAAACTGGTATTTGCAACTTCTCCCGAAAAAACTTATTTGCTTGGATTCATATTTGAAAATTAATCAAGCATTATTGAATTGTAATTATTTCTCCTGCTTTATTTGTTCTATTGTAATTCAAGAAGGGCCTTAGGAATTTGTTAAGCATTTACACAAAAATCTGTAATGCATTTACAGATATAAAACAAATTATTATTGAGGAAATAGGACTGTAGAGCATGAAACTTCTTAGAACATTCTCTTAAAATTTTCACTGCTTTTTAAAGGTTGTGTAAAAGGTGAACACAAAGGCAAATAATGCAGAGGCGTGGACCTTTGAACAGCAGTTTTGACTCATGACCTTAGTATGTGCGGTTGAAACATTTTGCTCATGTTGTTTCTCTATCAAACTGTGATTGTGATAGTTTTTAAAATATTTCATCATATCATCACATTTTATTTATTTAACAAATTTTTATGTACTATCTAATATTCAATAAACAATTTAATTTTTACTGGTAGTTTCTTTTTTTATTAATGTAACACACACAATTATTTGTCTCATGGAATCAGTGTGCAGAGACAGGGAGAAAATAAACAGTAAATTAGTATATACAGTCTATCAGATGGTGATATATATTATGGTAAAAAATAAATGAGGAAAGAAGGAAAGAGAGTGGAGGAACAGCCTGCACCTTCGTGCAGTGTGATTGAGGAAGGTCTCACTAAGAAAGTGTCATTTGAGCAAAGACCCAAAGCAGCAGAAAAAAGCCAGCCATGTGTTTTTGTAAGAGAGGGATCATCCTACACTGAGGGGAGGATAACATCAGGACAGCTGGCTTGGGAAGTGGGGTGGTACATTCTGGGACCCACAAGGATGCCAGGATAACTGTGTGTCAGTGAGCAAGAGGGTGAGTGTTGGGGTCTGAGACCTGGAACCTAAGGAAGTAGCCTATCACAGAGGGTCCTGCTAACATCTGGTAGGATTCTGATGGTTTCTACAGATGTGTGGATGGGCCACCCCTGGCCACCTTGGACGTTCTGGCTGTTTTTACAGCCACCTTTTGTCTCCAAATTTTCTGAAAGTTTTTATGTTGGTTCCTCAGACACATGCTACCTTTTACTCTCCTGAATTTCTGTGTACCTGATTTTACTGGAGGGAATGAGGAGCCTTCACTAGTTTGTTATCTATTACAACCTTGAAGTATAAAGTGGTACAAAATACAATTTGAGAAGGAAATTTTTCAGACTTGGAGGGAGAGACTATTAAAGTTCCTTACCCTGCTTTTTTATAATACAAAAGTTCTGATATATACCAGCCTCTGTGAGTACTCCCTAACTGTAAGAGGAAGCACATTACACTTTTGAACATTTAATTAAAAGAAAATTGTTTCATATTAAAAGCATACCCATCACATCTATAGACCTGCATAGATTACAAACACATGTTACAGAATGATGACCAGGAAGAGACATTAAAATACCACATTTTCTAATTCTTCAGATATTCAACTCTTGATAATCTTACAAATCATAAATATCAAACTTGTTAATCATACAGATCTGGCTTTTTAAAGAGGTTAAGGGCCATCTCACACTGACAAGGAACCTGGTATTCCTCTCTAAGTCTAAAAGAATCTTTGTTTGCTACAGGAATCTCAAGAATGGTAAGCCAGCACCGTGGAAGATACAGCTGAAAATAAGGCAAAGTAAAAGTGGGAAGAATAAAATTTTAAGTTGCTTTAAATATGAGCAGAAACTTAAGAGAAAATTACAGAGCAAATCCTAATGAATGCTTAACCTGTCAATAGATAATGATTACTTTCCAGGTCGGTTATACTTTTAACTTCTCCTATAATAGCCCTCTTTTGGAAAACCAAATGTACAATATCAATGTTAAAAAGCTTCAGGGAATGTCAATAAGATTAAAGGAATTAAAAACCAGAATTCAGACGGAGTAAAACAGTGTGTGCTTCATTGTGCAGCAAATACAGTGCTACCTTGGTGTTCATCGTTAATTCATTTCAGAACTCGTGACAAGTCGAAAACCAGCCAAATGTTGGAGTGTTTTGTGGGGTGCAGTGTTGCGAGTGGCCCATACCAGTTCTAGCAAGTGTGATCAGTCCTGAGCAGCCGCAGAGTGCTGAAACATTTTTTTTTTCTTGTCAAAATGTGATCGATTGGTACAGGGTTTCACAAGTTCTGAAGCTGACAAGTACGAAGGTGTGACTATATAGGGCAATAGCATAGGTATAAGCCTCAACAAAATACATCCTTTTATGCCAATGGTTCTTAGATTTAGGATTCAGTAGAGCCACCTGGAGGGCTTGTTAAAATTTGATTGCTGGTCCACACTCCAGTTTACAGGTGCTAGTGATGCTGCTTTTCTAGCATTCTCAAAGGTAATTTTTCTGAGGGTAATGTATTCCTGTGTAGTTAGCATCATTTCCTCACATAGAGATGGAGGATTCCTGCAGCTTTCGGATTCATTGTCCTACAGCAGTGATTTCCAACCTTTTCCATCTCATGGCACACATAACCTAATTACTAAAATTCTGTGGCACACCAAAAATATATATGTTTTGGAGATCTGACACACATAAGGAAATAGGGATCATTTTGATCCCTATTCACACTGGACGACCATTGTGTTAGCTTTTGTCATTTTTTATTTGACAGTTTAAGGGAAAAGGGGTCAGTGCTCCTGACTAAATAGTCAGGTATTGCGTACTTTGCAATTCTTACATCACACCAGTTGAAAATCACTGTCCTACACAGTCTCCTGTGCATTCAGACATTACAGAGAGACAAAGATCACGCAGAAGCTCACTTGGTTCTTACTTCCTTGTATTGAACATTGTAGATATCCTACTTCTATTCACATTCTTTTTACCAAATCTGACTATAAGAGAAGCTAGAAAATGTTGTCAATGAATTTCAGCTCCTAACACCAGGGATTTTGATTCGGTGTATCTGGGGAAACAAGTCAGATTTCCAAAAGCTCATCGCTGATTGAGTTGTAGCACTAAGTTTCAGTATTCCGGCTCTGGTTCTGTAGTGCAAAAAAGAAATATTGAGTATTTATCACATAAAAGACAGTATGTCAGACACTAGGGACTAGTATCAAATTTAATGAAAAGTCAAACATTAGCCTTGTCTTTGGGGGGCTTCTAGCTTAATGAGGGAGTTATAAACACAGGACCTTTATGCTCGGCTAATTCTTTTGAAATAAATTGAAATTCTATCTTCATTTAGCCTCCTGTTCACTCTTGAACACATGTCTATCTGGCTCCCACTTTCACAAGTTTAATTGGAATTGATTTTATTAAAATAATAAAAATGTCTATGTTATCAAATGTGTGATAAGCATAAATATTTATCTGTATATGACTAATTTTCTGAGTAGCAGTTCATATTGTTCACCATTCCTAATTATTTGAAAAACTCTCATCTACTTGCCTCTTTTAATGTTAATGCTTTTCTTTTTTATTGTTGTTCAATTACAGTTGTATCCATTTCCCCCCCATAACTGATTTTCTTCTTGTGTCAGTAATGGCACCCTCTAATCCATCCTTGATTGTTTATGTTATTTTAATTATGATTGGTTTACCTCTGGGATTTTTGTGGGGTTTTTTTCTCTCCATTTACACTTTTCTTATATGAATAATTACGTCCAGTCTTAGGTCTTTAATTCCCAAAGGTATGTGATGACTTTCAAATGTATGTTTTAAACTCAGATCTCTTTCTCTTAAGCTTCATTTTAACATGTTCAGTCACTTACCTTATTTGTATTTAATAGATATCTGATATACAACATACAAAACAGGTCTTTTGATTCACTTCCTATTACTCTGACAATGACTTTCAGTAAAAACGAACCTCTGTTGACTCAGGGGTTAGGGAATTGGGGGTCTTCATGTGTCTGAAGAACAAATGTAATAGAACAAGTCTTCAGGTTCTAGGAAGTCGGTGGAGAGTGAGACAGTAGATTGCAAGATTTCTCATACAGAGTATGTACATGTGATGTCAGGGAGTAGCAGTATCTGTCATGGACTTAATAGAGGTAATGGATATTGAAATTAGGAAAGTTAATAACTGTATTGTTAGTGTGATAGATAAATTATCAACACATACAGGTTATAAGTCACCGACATATACCAATCAACATTGTCACTCAAGACAATGGCAGGACTTTGGATAAAGTGATAGACTCTGAACTAGGTTCTACTTTATTCAATGAATTGATTGGCTGGTGAGGCTGTGGTCAGTGACAACGAAGAGGCAGATGACAGGGTGGTATAAACAGATGACAAAGTTTTCAAAAAGGACAATTTTACTCTATTATGGACAAATAATGTTTTCCATTGTTTTAAGGAGTTGAGCAATATTAACTCCTGATTTTTGGTTGTAGTAGGTACTGGTATGTGAAAAAATATATCTTCTGTTGAGCAATGTCCTCTAAAGAATGCTGGGATTCACTCAAAGCAAGCAGTCTTCCATAGAGGAGCTGAAAATATTCATGGAATGCCACACACATGGGATGAGGCTGGCAAAACTGTATTGGTAGAACAATAGTTGTTGTGGAGAGGAATGAGGAACATTAGTCAAAAGAAAAGGAAAGGGAGAAAAAGAAAAGGTGAGACTTGGTCAAAGAGACACACATTTTAGATGGCAAACAGAGATGCTGGAAGTGAGAATCAGGATGGGACGGATAGCTGCCTCCAGGTCATTGTGCGTCTGTCAAAATGCACAGTGTTGTACCAGACAAAGGATGGTGTTCATTGTATACATTTTGTTCAAACTCTGGGCCAGGAAGTATTTTTAAATTGCTTTCCAGTTAAATCATAACATTTTGTAAAATCCCTGTAATGCCTGTAGAGCTCCACAGAACAAACAGCCATCTTTTTACCTACAAATAGGAATTCACACACATGAGTACGTGTTTGTCAGTGTGCTTTAGGAATTGTGTTCATGCGGGGAAAATTATTCACTTTTTATCAAAAAACAATATTTATAAAGTGATGCAAAAGTAGGTTTATAGTTGTTCATAAAGAAAATAATACAATAACCAATAAATAATACAGTAATAAACTGTGTTTTGCATACTGACAACTGTAAACCTACTTTTGTACAACCTGTATTTGCAGTTTAATTTTAAGACTTAAGGAATAAAATAATAGTGGGAGAAATCTAGGAATCTATGTTTTCTTTATATATTTCATCTGAGGATGTTCACACATCAGCAATGCAGTCAAATTTTTTTTCACACTTGACTTTTTTTTTAACCTGGGGTCTGTGGTTAATTGGTTTACATCAAATGCCATAAACAAACATTCATATTTGACTTTTTATATCATTTTTTCTAGAGGTTAATACAAGAACATAGTGTATTCTCTATAATCTCCGCAATACAGCCCACAGGATGTTTAAGTTGTGAGTTCTTTTCAGATGAGTTTTCTTTTCTTCAAAATACAAATACTACATGCCATGTCATTGAATTACATTACGAGATTAATTAAAGACACAGTTTGGATGTCTTATTTTTTTCAGCACAAGTTAATCTAAAAGAAAAATATTTTATTCTCAGAATGGATTGAGCTTTAATATAGATACAGTTTATTAGTATAAAAATCATAGTTTTTTGAATCCAGAACCTTCTAGATTTAGGTCCCAGCTCTTTTACTTTCCAGCTATGTGATTGGATAATTCACCTAACTTCTGACTTTCAGTCTCCTCTTCTGTAAAATGAGGATGAAAAGAGCAACCTAATAGAAAATTCAAGGTTTAAAAATGATATTGCTCTTATGAATAAAATTCACAGAGGCAAGCCTACATGACTTTGACTAGTTTTATAATACTTACTGTCTAGCAAGTTATTATTTAAAACAGTACATAAGAGTTGATTTTCCATAAGTATTTGACTTATAGATTGCAAAAATACTATGATTATTATACAGATCTTGATAAGTGAATTACATTGAGTCTATTTTGCCACCACCTAGAGCTGAATGAGGCCTAAAGATATTGCCATTTTCCTCAGGAAATCCATGCTTCATTTACTGTTGTCTACCCTAGTCTGCAGTTCTACCGGAACCATCGTTTTCTCAATGCTTATGAAATCTTTGGTAGGACAGCCTGCTTGCAATACCTGTACGCAGCTCCTTTACACAGTTCCTTATTCAATATAGAAAATAGTACGAAATAGGACATGTTAGAAAAAAAAATTTGGTAGACTTCTTTAAAAACTTTTGTTTTTTTTGTTCAGTGTGATAAGTAAGAAAGAAAATAAATTACAAGTGAGTCATAGTTAATAAAAATTATGAGATTTGATATTTCTGTCAGGATACCATTCTCCTACCTGAAGCATTCAGCATGATGCATTTAACATGTTGCATTCATTTTGTTTAGGAATGATGACCATGATTTACAGTTCTGAAGTGCTTAATTGCAAGTGACCTATTACATCAACTCTGATTGATAAAATATATATTTTTGCTAGAAGCAGAGTAAATTTTTGTCTTACACATACAAGTACTTTTTACTATGTAGAAGGCAGCCTAATGTATTATGTGTTTGAGACATGTTTGACTCTTCAAAGACCGTAGTATCTAACTGCTCTTTTTCATGTAGGTATTTCTTTGACATGATTTTACTTATGGGGCCAGATGCCAGTTCCCACACTTTTTTAAATGGTAATTGAAGGTAGTATTTAAAAAGAATGAAATCTTGCCATTTGTGACAGTGTGGATGCTCCTGGTGGGGATTATACCAAGTGAAATAAATCAGTCAGAAAAAGACAAATACATTTGGTTTTCTTATATGTAAAATCTAAAGAACAACAACAACAACAAAAAAAAAACAGACCAAACTGCAACAAACTCATAGATATTGAGAGCAGGCAGATGGTTGCCAGAGGCGAAGGGCTGGGAACTGAGTGAAAAAGATGAAGGGAATCAGAGGTATGAACGGGTAGTTACAAAGTGCTCACAGGGATGTAAATACAGCTCAGGGAATCTCATCAATAGCATTGTAACATCTCTGTATGGTGCCAGGTGCATACTGAAAATATTGGGGGGAACGCTTTGTAAAGTGTATTATTATCTAACTACTATGGTGTATACCTGAAAGGAATACAAAATAAAAATAATACTGAATGTAAACTGTAATTGAAAAATAAAGTTAAAAAATAAAATGAGGATAAAGTTAAATCTGTTTATTTCTAAAAATATGGGCAAGTCTTTTCAGTGAACACACTTTTCAAGAAGCCACTTTCTTGTGTATTTTCTTAAGTGCATCATTTCAATTTGGGAAGATTTTTACTCACTGTGCAGGGTTTCAAAAGGCTCCTTTCATAAACCTTTTCTTTTCTTTCTTTTCATGGCATTTAACTCTGTACTAATAGGACGTCGTTACAGCCCAACGTGAGATACAGGGAATGGGGCTGAAACACAGGGCACACAGCTCTAGATTACTTCGCAGATTCAATACCAAAATATGGAAAGGATTCAGAGTTAAACAGTGCCCCGCTTTTCCGTTTTTTATAGAGGTGAAATACACGTAACAGAAATTTACCATTTTAACAACTATTATTTGTATATAGTGTGGTGGCATGAAAGCCGCTCGTAACATTGTCTTAGCATTTCCAACATCCACATCCAAAGTCTGTTTAACGTGTAAAACTAAAACTTAGTATAATCTTCATTCTCCTTCTCCCTTTTTCCCGGGATGACCACCATTCTACATTTCCCTGATGATTTGACTACTCTGAGTACTTCATATAAGTAAACTCATGCAGGATTTATCTTATTGTGACTTGCTCTTGCTTATTTCATGTATTATAATTTCATGACTCATTTTAAGTCGTTTTACCTATATAATACACTGAAGAAAAATGAGAATTTTAAAACATTGTCAATATGACATATTTTCTATGTCACAATATATCTTCAAGTATTTTTGTGTAAACATTTTGGTGATCTGTGTAACCTTTTATCTCCTTCCAGTTATGTCTATCTACACTATAAGTAATTCCTTCTGTGGTCTTGGCAGTATCCTTTTTGAACTTGATTATCTATCTATAAAACAAGAATGATGCTTGTCTATAAACCATATAATTATGGTGGATGAAATAGAAGTCACTATTGTTGTGTGCTTAGAGAACAAAAGGCTAAGTAAGCATTAGACATTTGGAGATAACGAGTCAGTTAGCTTCTGTATTTGGCTATAATTTGAATTTACAAGCCCACATAAATTATTTGAAGTGCTTAATATAGGAAGTCAATGACTCTGGCATTGTCATTATGTTAGGTTTATTAGTCACTAAAGTGAAAAAAATTTTAACTCCATGAAAGTGAAAGGCTAGAGATTTGTTCAGAATCCTGTATTTAAAAATATGCCAAAGTGCATAAGATTTTGGAACTCACATAACATTATTCCCGAGTAACTGCAAAAAATGGCATTTAAATTAATGTTTAGAAATTTATAACTATGTAATTATTTGTTTTTGAGAATTTTAACACAAAACATTGTGTCTTGATAATTATAAAAATTAGAATGTGCCTATCACTTGGTAATGCAAAATTCATTACAGCAGATATATTCCTACATGTGAAGCTCCTACTGTTGTTGTTGCTGTCGTTTTAGGAAAGTCTGCTTTGGAATCTAGAGTGTGAATTCTGCCTCAGTCATTACTAGCTTTGAGTTTCAGGAAATTTACTTAATCTAAGCCTTATTTTTGTCAAAGGATTTCATAAAAAATAAATGATATAATACCACTGAATTCAACTTCATGCAGTGCTTATTACTAATAAATGTTAATTACTTTCACTGTTTTAATTTCAATTATTGTAAACTTGAGAGAAGCACAACAGAGTGCAATTGCCTTTGTTTCAGTATATTTGCTAATTGTCATGAATTTGGTATACTTCCAGCATTTCCTTTCCAACCATTGAAGTTCTCGTATTGGTTTACTTACTTGGTCAGAGTGCTTGTGAACAGGTAGATAAGGCAAACTGAGGGAAATGTACCATTTGATGGAAGGGAAAAAGTTCTAAAAACCCTAGTTTCTGCCTGTGAAGATATTACGCATGGAGGGCTAGCAACAGGGGAGTGGGAGGAGGAGAAGGGGGGAGAAGGTACAGAAAATAGCATGGACTGTAGGTAGAAAACAGATAGGGGGGAGGGCAAGAATAGTATGGGAAATATAGAATCTAAAGAACTTGAGACACGTGGTTATAAACTAAGGGGGGGAGAATGGTGGGGGAGGGAGTGTGTGGGTGGAGGGGAATGAAGGGGGAAATAGAACAACTGTAATGGTATAATCAATAAAATATATATCTAAAAAAAGATTAGAGTAAAACACTAGAAAAATTATCTTGCATGAGAAGGGATTGCTGATAAGTTTCTAATACAGAATTAATTCATGGAGGATATCTCAGTGTAATTAATATCATCTGGGCAGATAATGTATATATATATATATATATATATGCTTATACATACACATACATAAACACTCATGTACATGTATACACAATACCTTCATTGTGGTAATATCCCACTGAAATAGTAGTTAGTTTTTATGCTGAAGTAAAGCTGCCATATGGAATACTTATTTCATTTGCTTATAATTTTTCTAATTATCTTTGTTAGTATTGGACATGTTCAATCTATTTCTTTTTTGGTGAGCTGAGAGCAATAAAAGTGGAAGGTGAAATAAAGGAGAAATCTGATTTTTACTCTATTTATAATGTCTTTGATTATTTTTCCTCCTTTTGAAATGTGTGCACAATTTTCACTGGCATTGGAGGAAATACTATGAGTAGATAGAAAAAAAATTATAGATCTTTTGATATGGTTATCTAAGCACAGTGCAGCTAATATGTATGCCTGGCACACCATTAGAATTAAATACAACAAACCTACTTGTGAAGAGCAGCCTCTAAAACAGTGAGGATGTATGATGATTTAACAATTCTGGATAAGTCTATGGAACTGTCAATCCTACTGTGATCTATAAAATGTCCCATAACAGCACTTGTTCTTTTTTTTTTTCTGTATTTTAACAACCTAAGCTAAATTGTTGAACTCTTCAAGGCCAAAAGGAATAAACTTTACGTAAAAAAGTCTAACATTCAGGTTTTTATTGTGATCCATCGTTTTAAAATACTTGTGGCTTCTGCTTAATGAATTTGATATGCAGATCTCCAGAGCTAGTGCTTGTTACTAAATATGCAGTTGGCCCCCCATATCCACAGTTTCTAGATCCATGGATTCAACCAAATGCAGATTAAAATATTTGAAAAAAATGGGGTGTTGCTGACATGTACTGTGTAGTTAGGCCTCCAATGATTGCATCTGTACTGAACATTTACAGACACTTTGTTTTCTTGTCAGTATCCCCTAAGCTATACTGTGTAACAATTAATTGCAACTATTTACCATGTGGTAGGTATGATATGTAATCTAGAGCTTACTTAAAGTATATGGGAAGATGTAGAAGGTCTGTCCAGAAGGTATCTGGCCATGTAATATGAAAAATACAGACATTTATTGAGGAAGATAAGAAGATATAGCCCTGGCTATATAAAATTTTGTTCAACTATGAGATTATAATGTTGAGAATTGCCTGTTCCCATTATCATTTTAATAAGATTACAATTATAATTATCATCTTAATTCTGCTATGGATAGAGTTAATGTACAATAGATTTTAATTTCCTATCAACAAACCATTTGTTAAAAATAAAGAGGTACAGCTCAGCTGGCCTGAGAACCAAAGGGTCCTTAGGTCAATGCTCAGACAGGGCACATGCCTGGGTTGCAGGCTAGGTCCCCAGTAGGGAGCATGTGAGGGGCAACCACACACTAATGTTTCTCTTCCTCTCTTTCTCCCTCCCTTCCCCTCTCTCTAAAAATAAATAAATAAATAACCATTAAAAAGTAAGATATAAGAAACATTGTACATAGGACAATGATTCCTCAGTCCCTTTCAAAGTAGGCACCTTGGGACCTCACACAGTTCTCCCAGTCACCATTAGCTGCCCCATTGTGTTTTCCTGAATCTCATCAATGGTCTTAAACCTCTACACTTTAAAAGTTGACTTTAGTTTTGGGAAGAGCCAGAAATCGTTGGGCACCAAATCTGGGCTGTAGCGGGGCTGAGTCACCTGGGTGATTTGATGTTTCGCCAAAAAACTCTGCACGAGATGTGATGCATGAGTGGGTGCACTGTCATGATGAAGCTGCCAATCACCAGTTGCCTTCTGAATAATCTGACTAGTTTCCCTGGAGGAATGTTCAAGCTTAACACAAAACTCAATGCATATTCATTGCTCTACTCACTCAGTCATTTTGAAAGTGATGGCCACACAGTACATACTCTCACTCAACAGTGTCTACCACCCCCACTGACCACTACAGCGAAATTGTCATTGTTCAAGCCATGCACATTCCAGTCCATTCTCCTAGCAAGCTGGGTTACATCAATGTTGGGCAAACTGTTCTAGTTATAGTAACAATGGCTGGACCTTTTCTGCACAGACCTAGTATGTAGGTTATGGGCAAAAAATATGCCATTTCATACAGAGGCTTTAACATCTGTGGATATTGATACTACATGATGAATTCTAAAGGAAACCCTCGGAAACCCTGCATGGATACCGAGGGACAGCTCTATTATTTGAGTGTGACTGTGTGCATGTATATGTACACAATACATGGATGACATAATGTATTATATATATATATATATATATATATATATATGCACACATATGTATATATGACATTATGTTACCTGTATTTTCTCCATAAAGTAAATACTTGGAAAAAAGCCTAGTCTGGAAAAAACAGCACCAAACTTGAATCCAGGAAACCTAAATTTTTACTCCACCCCTTCTAACTTTTGGCTATGTAATTTTAGTCAAATCACTTAAAAATCTGTTCCTATGTTTTCTAAAATATGAGATCATGTATACATTATTTAAAATTTCATTCAGCTATGAGATTATAAAGTCAAGAACTGCCTGTTCTCATTATCACTTTAATAAGATTATAATTATCATTATCATCTTAATTCTGCTATGGGTAGATTTAACATCTAATAGATTTTAATTTCCTATCAGCAAACTATTTGTTAAAAATAAAGAGGCTTGGCTTTTTTGATTATTTCTGTGTTGGGGGCAGTTGATTTGATGAATGGATGGATGGGTATAGGCGTTAATGCATGGAATGGAAGAGAGTAAGAGAGAAGACAATAAAGGCACGGAGAGACAAGCCAAGAGAATAAACCATACTGCTTCAAAAAATTACAGATTCACTGTAGAAAGCACCTTTGATAAATTTACTTTTCACAGACCATTTGCATATATGTGGCAAAATTAAGAGTAAAGTTTGAACTCAGTGACTAAAAAAATGATTAGCTGTCTTTGATTTTATTTGCAACTCTGAATATTGGCCATGCTAAAAGCATTTAAGGAGGCATGTTTCATATTTGATGTTTTGCCATTTTAATTGATAATATTTTAATTCTAAATTGATCATGCCAGAGTAATGTAGACCTGATGATACTTGCTTGTGTTCAGTTTTTAGAATCATTCATTTTAAATGTTCTTTGGTTTGTTACTTATATAAATGAGTGATATAGATCTTTCTACCAACCCTGTATGTAGAAAAATATCGAAGTCTTTCTCAATACTTTTAGAGGAAATTCTGTGTTCAATGAAGACGTTTTCTTTTCTTCCCTATCTTAAAAGCTAAACAGGGTTTTCTCCTCTTCTTGTATGTATAAGACAAATAGAATTTAAACATTCAAACTAAAAATACAAATGTGTGGTTAATATTTTGTGGAATAATTTGGGTCTTCTGGAGTCATGATAATGCCTGTGATTCTAAATTCACAGGCAAGTACACTTGAGAGTATGCTTTCATTTTAATTTAGTTATAGTGCCAGATTACATTTTAGTCATGTATTTGAATTTATTTTATTTTATAAAATTATGTCTAACTATGCACAAGGAAAGTTTAATCAGTTACTATTTCTTGAGTAGCTAATACATTCAGGATCCCTATAGACACGTGAAGCACAGAAACAGTTCCTATGGCCCAGGGAATTGTTTTCCATTAGGAGACATGGAACCGTGCATGGTGAGGGAACATCACGAGAAAAGACCCGGAGGCGGAAAAGCTTAGAATGGTTTTGAAAGTTATTGAATTGGTTGGGTTAGTAACTTCTAAAAGTTTTATTTTGAAAATATATTTTTAAATTTAAATTTTGGTTAAATCTTTTTGTAGTACAAAACATTGACCCATGAACATGACCCTTCACAACAATAAAAAATTAAGACATCACCACGTTTTTAATATTACTATAAATTATAATTATTTCCTTTCTAAAATATATAAGTACACATGATGTAGTTTGTATTTAAAAACATGTATGTATATCCACCTGTACACAGGACTCTTAGTATAAGGATAAGTAAAACCTTTCTCTTTCCCTCCTATTAAATAAACAGATCACCATCCCTTAATAATGAAATGACTAGCTACAAATTGGTATAACAAGAGTACTTAGAAGGTGATCTGTTTTTCTTCCTTGTGGTTCTTCCCTCCAGTTTGGCCAATGAAAAATGTGAATAGTGTATAGACATAACTTACTGGGTTGTTTTCAGAGTACTTGTGTTTAATACAAACTGCAGCATATATGCTGTGGTACAGAGCCAAATTTAAGATGATATTTTTATAGCTGAAGAAAGTAAAGAAATAACTGAATTTGAAAGGTTAGCTAGGATTGCCTACTCTTTGGTTATGCTATGTGAAATGAGATGGACCTTATGCTGTGCATGGCCTTGCTGTTTGCAAAAAGATCAAGTGCTTATATTTGCATTTCCTTTCATTCTATCTTGTCAGCACAGAATTGGCTCATTTGCTATCATTTCTACAAGCTCCAACCATTTATTAAGCCAGGTTTAAGGCGATTTTAAGTGCTCTGTCAGATAATAGTAAAATGTTTCCATTAAAAATGTATTATCTGTACTCACTAGAAGTCAATAATAACATCATCCTCCATATAACAAGGATGATTAGAGACTCTTTTCAAAGACACATTTAGAAGCCATGACAATTGCAGGATCACTGTATACACATAGATAACATCTTGTGAATACACATTTAGATTATGTGGTTTAAAATGAACTCATTTTACATTTATATCACACTTTCTACAAATTGCTAAAGGAATTCATATATCTGAATATGATAATATTACATTTCAATGCAATGATTAATCTAGATCTGATAAGAATTGTCACAAATTAAAATAAGTCTTCATGAAGTTGGCCTAAAATTAGTAAAATAAATCGAATGCTTTTTGCCTAAGTATTTTGCCAAAATCTTAATTTCTAAAGTAGATTTCTATATGGTTCATTTATAAAATAGGTAAAAATTTAATGTCAGTTGAGTACATTTGGTTGTATCAAAACATTAATATTCTGGTTAATAGCTACATAATATAATTGGGAAGTACATACTGTCAGTTTTTAAAACTTCTTCATCCCTTTCTCATGCTGTTAGTCATGGGCAGGTATTCAAATTAGATAAGAAACAAAAAGTAAGGGGTGAGAGAAGCAGGTCAAAGAACTCAGCGCGATCCAGCAAATTTGGAAGAGTAGTGATGAGAAGTCCAAGTTCACAGGGACATTCTGCCTCCTGTAGCAAAAATAAGTCCTCGCCCTCTCAAGATGAAGCCACTTTACAGTAAAGAGGTCCAAAGAAAGCTGCCACACTGGTCAAAATGGACATCATTTTCACCCTTGCTTTATCAGGCATTAAAGGTCTTAGCTCTAATGATAGTATATGTTTAATGTTCTGATTCATCTTTCACTAGAAGGCTTGGGACTTCAGTCACAGTTGTTTGTATACAGTCAACACAGCTGGTAGATGCATGCCTGCCTTATCTGTGTGTGCATATATAGTCTGTGCATGTGTGTACTTATATGTAGAAAATATGGTTTACATAAAATGACAATATTATTTATATGTGCAAAGTACAATGAATATTATTGTAAAGAAACAGATTATGTGCATATGCACACATATGTAGGTATGTGCATATATAGTCACTCCTTTGTCATGTAATTGACCCTGAGGTGTATGTCCTTTTTTGCCAGAATGGGATTCATTGGGTTTA
The DNA here is from genome assembly GCF_014824575.4 of Sturnira hondurensis. Taxonomy (NCBI): domain Eukaryota; kingdom Metazoa; phylum Chordata; class Mammalia; order Chiroptera; family Phyllostomidae; genus Sturnira; species Sturnira hondurensis. The sequence continues at coordinate 4,068,045 of NW_028077629.1, read as the reverse complement.
TTCAAAAAGAATAAAAGTGCATTGAGATATTTATGATTATAAAGTAAAGAATGTGAAAATGTACACCTGCTTAGTAGTCAGAATGAATACAAATAAGCATGTATGGCCATAGGAGAAAGAATTTCCCAGATTTGTAACAGGATCCTCATAAAAACATACTTTATTTCTTATCTATATACTATCTGGAAGGCAGCAGCATCCCTTTGTGATTCAGAGCAAGGATATCAAAATTAAGGAAGCAAGGGCTCTGTCCCTTACTATGGGACTTTCTGTATACTGTTTGCACTGAATCTTAAATTGTTTAATCTAGTATATTGGGGTGACATTGGTTAAAACAAACATACTGGTTGTAAGTATACAACTCAACAAAACATCATCTGCACCCTGCATTGTCACCCATTGCACAACATTTTATGACTGTATGTATATGTCATTGTATACAAGAACATGTCACATCATAATTTATAGACTAAATAAGATACTGTAATATGGAAAAATTAAGAGGAAATGATAAACACTGTTTGGACCACAGTGTTGAAAAACAAGAGGCCATTAGCATTTACTGAGGTTTTTTAAGTTACCACAATTTACTTAACATTTTGCATGGATAATCTGCTTTAATATCCTTAATAACCCATAAAGATCAAAACTATTATAAGGCAGATGTCGAAGGTGGGGCTTAGACTTTGAATCCCTTGCTCTAGGTCTCATCTGAGAAAGTGGCAGAATCTGAATTTGAAATCAGTGCACTCTTAGTACAGGTGCATTTAACCCATGCAATGCTGACAAACACAAGGAAAGTCAGTCACAGCTCTCCTCATTATCATTATTACATAAGAATGAAAAATGCCATGACTATCCACTAGGATTTAATCTTAGTCTATCAAGAAATATTTCTCACTCACTTTTGTTGACAGATTTGTCTGTCTTTAAATATTTTACAAATGTTATTGACTTTACTACTAATAAAACTGAACCTCTTGCCTTAAAAAAAAAAAAAAAAAGCAGAGTCCAGATGCAGCAATGGCTCAGCTGGCTGAGTGTCAGGCAGCAAAGGGAAATGTCTCTGGTTCAATGCCCTGTCAGGGCAGATGGCTGGGTTGTGGGCTGGTCCCCCATTGGGGCCGGGGCTAGAGGCTGCCCATCCAGGTTTCTCACATGTAGATGTTTCTCTCCCTCCTTTCTCCCTCCATACTAAAAAGAAATAAATACAATCTTAAAAAAATGAATTAAAAAGGGAAGGAAGGAAATAAAAAGAAATCTGAAAAATAAGTTATAACAGAAGTTTTATTCCTATATACTTTATGAACGAGCTTTCAGAAAGTTTCCTGATTTTATCTCCTGCTATTCATAAAAAAAATTTCCAAGCTATGAACTTCTAAAGATTTCATGATAGAAGTGTTTCATGTATTAGCCACTTTGTCCTTTTCAAAGCCTTTTGTACTTATTAAATTGTCTTCCCAATGTTCTCTCTGCAATAACACTTTCATGTACTATTTATCACATCCATTTAGAGGAAGCCACCCCATCCCTGCTTAGCTCCTACATCGCTTCCAGAACATGTGTCAGTACTAAACAAAGGGAATGCTTTCAGTGAAAGTCTGCGTTTTTCAAGTACATTCATTGCTTTGAGATATTCCCAGTGGGCATGACAGAATATTTACATTATCATTTAATGGCTACACTCACTTCTTTCTAGGAGCAATTTTTGATGAATCTGCCAAAAAGGACGATGAGGTGTTTCGCACAGCAGTTGGTGACCTCAACCAGAATGAAGAGATCTTACAGACTGAGAAAATCACGTTTTCAGTGACATTTGTGGATGGCAACAACCCATTTCAAGCAGTTCAAGAAGGTAAGGCTCATCAGCAGTCCACTTTTTAGAAGGTTTTTTTCAATTTGAATAGCATTAAAATTAGATGTGTAAAAAGCTGTTGATCACAGATATTATTTTTGCATCGTTGCTGCATTGCTTCTCTTCAAAACTGTTAATCCTATATTCTACTTCTGAAAGGGCAGAATGTGAAAAGGTTTTGGTTTAACTGAAATGCAATATTAAAAAAACATAAATATTTGCAATAAAAACTTTCCTACCTTTTATGATTTTAATGTAAATGAAACGTTCCAAAAAATAGGACTTTTCTATTTGAATTTTTACTCTTTGAAAATATGCCACCTTGAATGTTACCACTTGTGATGACATTTCAGGTGTATTCACTACAGACATATTGCTGGAAGGGAAAGTTTGAGACACTTCATGCAGAACAAAGATCTTGTTCTGGGATCTTGACATAGGCCTAGGCCCCTTTTTTTATTGTCTACAATATACCAAATATTAAAGCACTTTCCTCCATTAATTCTGTATGCTTGATTGAGTTAAAATTTTTCATAGTTATAGTCATACAAATGCAAATTGTTTTATTAGGCTGAAATAATCATTTGTGTGAATGAAGGTTTTGATTGAATGATATTAGACTAATAGAATTCTAGTATTAATGGCATTATGCTAATAAAATATTTGGCCTTTGGATCAGCAAAACACTTGTTCCTGAAACTATTTGTTGCTAATCTATTTTACAGTTTATTATATTTAAAGTATAATTAAAGATACCAAAATAAAATTAATTTAATTAACTGAAGCATCTGCTTTATTCAAAACTTAAAAAGAGGATTTGGCAGAAGAAAAGAAAGATAAGATACATTGTGTGGTAAAGTTTAGCAAGAAACTTTTTAAACACAAATATTGAACAGGTAAGGAAAATAAATAGGAGGTTTGTTTCTTCTCATGTGTTCTTTTCATCAAAGTTGTATCTGCATGATATACAGGTAAACCGTATTGGAATAGGTCTTGATCAGTAGTAGCATTGGTTACTGTTGAAACTTACTAATGCTCACTCCCTCACTAACAGAATGAATGGAATGATTAGTGATCTAATGGATTTTCCTTCTCATTAATTGGATTGAGTGGAAAAGTATTATTTTAATGAACAGAAGAGATTTAACTACTTTTTTCAAATAAGTTGTTTATAGTAGTATGGAATTTAAATTTTCAGTTAGTAAGCATCAATTTAAAAAGTTAGGTTAATATAAACACCCAGTTATTTACATTTTAAAATCAGAAGTATCCTGGGAATTGGGGGCTTTAAATAAGGAATATGTTGATAGGTTTTTCCATAGAGTCATTTAAAAATGATCTAAATTAATATTAGAATTCATGAAGCAATCTGCAAAATAAGAAATTTGAATTTGAGGAAAATAATAATGTAAAAATACATACTAGAAGAATATGTTATTTATTTGAAAGAAATCTCTGACATTTCTCTCTCAGTTCTTAGTTTTAAAGACTGGGATGAGAGAAGTAAAAAATGAGGACTTCACAAAAAATGAGGAGTGAAAAATGAGAAGTAAAAAATGAAGTAAACATTTTTTCCACACAAAAATTTATTTTTTGTGACAGTCTTCTGATTAACAATTTATTAATTTTTTAATTAATTAATGTCAATGCTAAAATGTCCATGCCTTTTAAAAATTTCAACTTGGACTGCAAAGGTGTGGAAATAGATACGAAGACAATGTAATGGGTAGAAAGTAATTAAAAAGTCTGAATAAATATATACCTCACAACTTTTTTAGAGATTATAATTTGAAAGGTGAAGATAATTCTTAAAAAAACAGCACTATCCATTTACATATTGCATTGAGTCACCATTGCACTGCTAGATAAATTCTGTGAAAAAATCGTTCTCTCAAAAGAACTATTGTGAAAGGAAAGAATTTGTGGAATTAAAAGCAAATTGAGAGAGAAAATAAGTTTTAATTTTCTGAAATAGAGACCACTAGATATTTGTCAAGAAAGAAGAACGAGCTTGCAGTTTGCTTGATGGTTTCTGATGCTAACTGGGTGTTCTGGACCAGTTGTTTCAATGCTCTACGTGAAGTACAAAAGCTCTGGAGCTAGTTTGTCTCCACATTCCATATCCAGAAAGATCTCTGCTACTTTTAGAAGTAAAAATAATTTAGTGTTCTTTTTACAAGTGATTTGTTTGAACAAATAAGGGGAAATATTCACCTGAAAGAGAAGATGAAAGAATTAAGAAATATTTTCTTAAATGTTTAGAGGAAGTAATTTAGAAAGAAAACACAATTGTGGGATCGAAGATTGTCAATTTTCTGTAATTATATCATTGCTGTAATACCATTAAAATCTATAGGACAGAGGGTTTTAGCAGCTCGTTTATTTTTCACATTCTAAAGGAAGACAAAATGTCACTGATTGTTTATGCATTATCAGTCTATAACTTGTAACAACTTTATGGTTTTCAGTTCTCTCTCCTCCTCTTTTTTTTTTGTTTATTTAAATTTGAAAGTCTGATTCTGACCACAGAGCATCAGCAAGCATATAGGTATTTGGTGATAATAACAAATGATAAAAGGATTGACCATCGGATAGAGAAATAAGATCTAAAAGCCTAAAATCCTCCATTTACTTTATTTTTAGAACTTCCTTCCACTAGACACATTTGCATCATTTGTTTAGTAATTTAAAATTTGGTTTACCTTGTTTATCTACTACCTACACGTAATAGAAGGATTTATAGATAACTAAACAACTTATTTCACCCATACACTGAGATAAAGAGCGATGGCACTAATAAAAAGCTCTTTTATAGCTGTGATTATAGTAAACTTGTGCACAGTAATAATGGAACTAAATAATAAATAATTATTTTTAAGGTGAGTCTCTAGAAGGTGATAACTTGGTTATAACTCAGGGTCAGTGTTTCTTTCTCTGGAGACCAGTGAATGTATTGGATCAGTGTCCTGTAACGTTAATCTCCATTCTTTTAGAAAGGAATGGTAGAAAAGAATTCCTTTTTTGGCACAGAAGTAATCTTGAACTAAGCCACCAATTTTCATAATTATTTTTCTATATATTGATTATATTTTTAAAAGCCATTGTACAATTTTTTGTCTGCTGAGTTGTGGGGTGTTAACTAAGGGCAAACAATTTTTTATATTTTAACTCAGGACATTTTTTTTGTAAGCTACTTTCTAGCTGGGATGAAGCTTCTCCTTTAAGATGATATATAAAAGAAAAAAATCATATGGCATATTTTTGAAACCTAGAGAATTATGGAAGTAGAAAATTACATATTCCTAGTCGAATGTTTTTGATATATACATGAAGCAATTGAGACCAGAGTGATTAAATAAATTTTCTGCACAGTGCAAGTGTGAATAAGAGAAATAACTAAACTGAGACTTTCAAACCGCTATTCCAATATTCTTGTTGTATCTGCTAGCCGTATATGGGGGGAGAGATCACAATGTATTCTAAGACTTCATTAAATAATGCGGGAAGTGAAAAATGTATCAGATTTATGTTTTGACACTATTTATGTTCATAGCTTTTTGATCTCATAGAATAGTAGAAAAATTCTAATCTGGTTGATCAATACAATTTGCATTGGGTAAATCTCTCTTGTTCTTTCATCTTGGTTTTCCTCATATGTAAATAAGAAGTCGGAACATAAATGATGTACTTTTAAGGTCAGTTTTATTTCCATGGATGAGATGTGTCACAACTCCCTAGAACACATTTCCAGATTTAGAACTTTACACAATTATAGAAATGATCACCATATAAGTTTCTCTTTAGAGAAGGACTCACATTGCTGAAGTTGCCTCCTAGTTTTTTTGTGTGACTGGCTTCAAAATAAATTAAAAGTATTTATAATACCTGTCCTTCTCTTCCCTACCTCATTCAACTATTTACTGCAATCTTCCTCCCTCTCCCCAAAAGAAAAAACAAACAAACCTGTATTGTTATCACCGTAATCCAGCAAAGCTTTTTATGCTAGTTCCATTGACCTGGACCCAAACAGCTTTCGCTGACCTTCTCTCCTTCCTCCTCTCTTGTGATATCTGTGTACTGGATGTAACATAGATGCACAAATGTGTGGTGTGAGAGAGATTGTTTTCTCAACTGAAAACAATAGCAATTACATATGTTGTCATCTCTTAGCTGAGGCTCCCAGCAGAATGGGCCATGAAAGGTGGGAATTTACAAGAGAAAATGTCAGGGTTGGTGAGGAGAATGCAGAAATAGGAATCCATGTGTAATTGTTGCAGGCATTGTGTGTGTCTGGGAGGATATAAAACACTGTATGTTGTTATTGTACAGGAAGATTCATTTAAAACAATTTGAAATGTTTGCTATTATTAAAAACACAACTAACAATGAAATACATAGGGGGAACAGTGTAAGGGCAAAATTATATTGTAGAATTACAAATAATTCCATTCGAAAGAAATGGGAGTAACTATCATAATTATTATTCTTTCTGTTATATCACCAACCATTATAAACAAGATAGTTACAAAAGTTGTTTTCAGCGTAAAAAGCAGTTTCAAGTTTCAGCCTGTTCCACCGTTAACATACTCCTTCTCATACCACAACGTGAATATTGATGGCTTTCCAAAAGTTTGTAAGAATATATGCCTCATTTTTAACTCAGTGACATTCTCAGTTGTATTCACCTCTTATATCTTCCAAAATAAAATAACTTTAGGTGTTACACCAGACTTTTATTTTATGATTTATAAAAATCATCCTCATTTCTCTATAATTATGTGTAAAAGATAGAAGTATCCATGTCATGTGTGTAAAGGGGATATAACAGGAGAGTAATTTAACCGAAAAGATTGTAAGGAAATCTAAGTAGGAAAAAAAACACTTCTCCAAAACACATCACCATTCAGAGTGAATATTTCTGGTGGCATTGGCTAAATCTGAGCAGCCTGGTTTAAAGAGCATATAAATGTAAAAGAATGATTTATGCAGTCACACTATTTAAGGGCTTATTCCAGAGCTTAGTCTCATGATTTATATCACTCTCTGCTTTAATAAAATATTTTACTGTGGTAATCTGCTAATTCCAAAATGCTTAGACTGGCTTCTGCAACTTTCATAGCATAGGACTTTAGTACATATACCTCTCAGCATGTTTTTCTGGACCAATTTTGGTAGCTCCAACTCTAGTCTATTTTCTGAATTATTTGCTGAACTTGAGAGTTGGTGGCTTTGGGGCCAATTAAACAAACCTGAATATCCTCTAGATATAATTCTGCTCATTCACTCATTTGTTCATTTAGTTTTCATTTTGTCTTCCCTTCTCACATCAAGGCTAGTGCTGTGCTATGGATCCCAGTCTTGAGTCCTAATGGTGTGTGCAACTCATACCAAACCCTGTATGAGAAGGGGTGGGAGGACTGAATGAGACAGCTGACCGGTATCTCCAGAAACTCGAACATCAGCAGGGAGACTGGATGTCCATTCAGTGACTGTCTGGACCATTTCCTTTCCTCCAGGACTCTGGGACATTTACCTTGGTCGGTTCCCCGGCAATCCTCTGCCAAGTCCAAAATCACTTTTTCTCCCTACCTGCTACAATTTAAATGCAGGCATATAAGGTCGGGAATCAGAATATGTTTATTGTGTAACCAGAAAATTAATCATCAATGCAATATTAGAGTATGAAGAATTCTGTATCACCCTGGCTGATGTAGCTCAGTGGACTGAGCTCGGGCATGCGAACCACACAATCATGGTTCGATTCCCAGTCAGGGCACATGCCTGGGTTGAAGGCCAGTTCCCGGCAGGGGACCCACGAGAGGCAACCATACATTGATATTTCTCTCCTTCTCTCCTTCCCTTCCTCTCTAAAGATAAATAAATAAAATCTTAAAAAAAAAAAGAATTCTGTATCTGTCAGGGACAGACATTCTTTTAAACATCTTACACTACCTCTTTCCATTGAAGAATTTCCCATCAAGAAGAACTAAAGTAGGATATATTTAGAATCAAATGTTGGGAGTAGTCAGTCAAATCAATTATCCTATTACTTATTAAATTCCTAGTACTTATTAATTAAATGCCTCTTCCAACATTGGGCCAGCTACAATAGGAGATAGATAACAAAAGAAATCGAGGACAGTGTCTGTATGCAGAAGCTTAAAAAGGTACCGGAGAGAGCTGAGAAATTTTGAAACATGAAAAGACATTCATTATGCTGTTGCCTTCTACTGATAACTTAGGGTTTTAATTATATTAAGAATAAAAAGGAAGAAGATACAGCTCTTTAAAATATTTTCATAAAAGAGGGAATTTATTTCTTAAAATATTTTAGCATATTATTAATGAAGATACAAATTGCATAGCTTATTTTTTACTGTAATTTATTATACCCTGTATTGGTAAGCCTTGTCCTTGTCTCAGTCCATACCACACTGTTAAAGTACCAGGTCTCTAACATGATTAATGCATTGAAATTCAGATGTTTATAGACCTCTACACTGTAGTTTTATAGCTTTTCTTCTTTGAGGTCTTTTACCTTACTATTTGCAATTGTGCACTGTTGTGTAAATTACCTCATAAAAATATATATTTTTTAACAATACATGCTGCTCTGGATGTTTTATTTAGAAGGATCCTCAACAACTTTCTATAAAGTTGTGTATGTTAGAAGTGAAGGTTTATTCTTCTGTTGCTACTTAAGCGTTCTTTGTTCTACCAAGCATTTTTCTTATAATAAAGCAAATCACTTCCTTATATTCTCTTTCTACCTTTATAGAGACAGTGCGTCATTAGAGCAGCATAATCCAGTTTGTAATTGGTCCTTTATAGTATTAACTTGGTGAAAGTATCACCTCTACATCTCAAAGTGACTGTTAATGTATGGTTTGTTAGATGAAAGACCACACTTGCCCACACTCTGAAGTTGCAACGAAAGTCCATTGTGTAGTAAAAAAAAAAAATAGTTTAGGTTCGTGGTGACAAACCAAAGATGACTTTACTATATTCATAAATTTAAAACTGTTATCAATATTATTGATATTCAAATCTCAAATGATCCAGTGTTCCTGCTTAACTTGAAAACCAAAAATAGCCTGACTTTTTACTTGAACATTTATTTTTGCATGTCTTTGGCAAGTGTTGTTAGGCTTATGGGAATCACACTACATGTAGTCTCTTAGTACTCACACAACGTTTTGAATTTTCTTGTAATTTTCAAAAGAATTATTTGAAACACTCTCAGCAGAGCCATACACAAAGCCAATGTGCAATAGGAAATTTCATATTCTGAGAAGAAGGAGAATGAGTCAGCAGGTACTTACGCCTGTAAGCATTCATCCTTGAGCTACTCTGCACAGTGCTGTGCTTTCCACTGACTGCCCTTGAGTCTCACCTGGTTACCTGGTTAACCTGACATCTGTTGCTGTGTATTAGGTCCTGGCCTCTTTGTGATCTTCTGCCTTTTGTCCTCCCATTGTAGGGCTCTTTTTCTACTCCTCATTCATCCCTTGTTTGATCATTGATGCTCCATGTTGCACAGGTACAATCAGGATATCTTATTTGCTTCAGTATGTCTTAAATTTGATGCCTTTTATTCTGCTCAGAATAAAACATGGGAATTAAATACATGGGTCATGAAACAAGATGTTATATGAGTTCTAATCCATCTCAGTATCTGTAGAACCTTGAACATACCAAATGTGTCTGAGCCTTAGTTTCTTCATATATGAAGTGGGATTAAATACATACTTTATGGGATTATGATGATTATGTGATTATAGAATAATGCTTAATTACACAGAGTTGTAACTGTGGCTTGCAGGTTTCTCTACTAATCTAAATACATCTTAATAATACTGGGGAGCATGACAACTTAGCACTATTGCCTGTGTCCATCAGTAAATTTCTGTCCTTAGCTGTTCTTACCTTCTCAAACATCCTCTACTCTACCACATGTCTTAGTAGTTCCCATAGATACCACTGAAAATGCTGTATATTATTTGCCTAGCCAGTGTCATTTTATTTCCCAGCTGAGCCTTTCCTTGTCAAGATCCTAAATATCAGGGTTGTAAAATGTAAAAATTAAATGTTTCTGTTTTTTTTTTTCTCTCTTCCTGGGCTAGTACTGCTAATCAGTACAGGAAGATGAGCATTATGTTTGTAGTATAATTTATTTGGCAAATAGTAGTGATGTGGCAACATGTGCACTTAGGGGTGGGAGGATTTAAAATAGCTTGTTACAGTTTCTGGGAAGTGGAGTAGGCCTGGGGAGATCAAATTAAAGCTTTCTGATGATTTGTGTAGGCTTAATACAGTCAGTGAAGTAAATAAAGCACTGAGTCATTGAAGAAAATGGAATTAAATGGAATTCAGTTGTAGAGAGGCATAATGTTACAGAACAGCAATAATACGCGAAGGTCAAATATATAAAAGAATTCAAGGAAAGCTTTATGCTCTGACAGATGCATCATCTCTGGTATTTTGAGTTTGTTTTCTGACATGATTGTTTAAAAGGTTATCTTTCTATGTTCTGCACATTTTTATTCCAACCATACATGGTCAAATATTAACTCTAAAAACTTGAACATTGATTTCTTTGAATTTCCAGTGCTATTTTTCTTCAATAACACATGCTATCATGTTATTTTCTAAGGAATCATGCCTCATTTCAAGACACATTTGCATTTTGTTCTTTTATTGACTAATGATATTAAGGTTGGTTAAGCTCATTCCTTTAGGCTGTATTTTCAAATTAGAAAAGACTTCAAATACAAAAGTTCTTAATGTCTATTATATACGAGAAATATATTAAAAAATGGGAAATAAATGTTTTCTTAGAATGTAATTTTGGGGGGAAACTTATACAAATTGAAATCAGAAGCAGTCCTGGTACAGAGAATATTTTAGATAGAGTAGCTGAATATTCAGTAATGTTTTTGTGCTTTACTTTTGAATTTAAGTTATATGAAATCAAACAGAATACTTTGAGATGGTCTTGTGTACCTATTCCTGTCATAAAAAAAAAAAACTGATCAAGATGTGGATGGTTCTGGTGATAGAAAGAAACTAGAAAATTAAAAAAATAAAGGCACATTCTTGTCAAAGAATAAGAAACTGATACATAGTCGTGTTCTATCTGCTTTCAAATCCTATTTTTACTCTTATGTTGTCAATAATCTTTATTGTTTGACATTAGTAAATTCATCTTCTTATTCTGATTTAATTTCCTAAGTGTTTTTTCTCTAGTTTAACGTTTTAACTCTATGTTAACTCATTATATTTACAAACATTCATATATGCATACCCATATGTATATATGTGTATGTTAAACTCTATATATCATAAGCCATATGGATATATGCCACACATATACACATATGATATAATGTGTGTGTATATACACACATGTGTAAATAAGTTCATCAAGCACTATCTCTTTTATCATCCTTCCTGTGTTGATTCATGCGTTTCCAGGGACAATTTTAGACCCCCATTACTATGTCTGTTAAAATGAAATAGGAAAGATTTATTGTCAAACCACCATCATTCGCTATCTAAAATTCATGCCTGGTCTCCAAGAGGGTACAGAATGGAAGTTTACACTTCTTTTCCTCGGAAATTGCTTAAAGCTTAAGTGTGGAAAGGATAGAATAATTGGCAGAAAACTATTAATTACCAAGAACAATTTATTTTTATTTCAGAAATTGAAATTACAATTGTTCACTCAATTGTAATATTATTTTAACTCACCAGCTAGACACTATATAAGGAGTTGGTACAGATGAATGAGACAAATTTAACTGAAGTACCCAACTTTATAATATAGTGCAGCAATTTTCAGCTCACGTGCAGCAAGAATTTTTAAAACATGGATTACCTGACTATTTAGTCAGGGACACTGACGTCTTTTCCCTTATACTGTCAAATTGAAAAATGACAACAACCAAGACAATAATACCTGTCTGTGTAAGTAAATAAAAATTATAGTTATTATTTTTGTCAGATTAGTCAAAATATAAAATATTTTTGATGTGACATGGAATGTTAGTGATTAGTTTATATGTGCAATGAGATTAAAAAGGTTGAAAATTATTGATCTGGTAGCATTAAAAGAGCTAAACAAACAAATAATTGTTTCTTATTGGAGAAAAGTGGTATAAAGGAAAATAAATGATGCTATGATAGAAAATAATAGGTGGGGTGTGTGTATGATTTAAAACAGGAGCTTATTTTGATAGGGTGATTATATAAGATATAAGAAAATAATATTTAAGCCAAGATTTGAGATTGCAACGTTGCTAGCCATGCAAAGAAAAGAAGAAATAGCATCCCAGGTTATCACATATGGTAATACTGTTAGGAAGAATGTGTTTGCTGTGTTTGAGGGATTATATTATTTTTAATGCTCAAATTTTTATTCTTTTATTTTACACATACTTATTTCTATCACGAAAGTCATTACTTGCTGGGTAACAATATTACTTATGTGTTTGTTAGCCAAATGCTTCAGTTTTCTGTTTTTTGTTTTTGCTCTCCCTCCCTTTGGTGGTGGACTGTGTTCCAAAGGAGTCCAATGTTTTGGCAAGTCTCACTTACCGAAGTGAGGTAAACAAGCAAACACGATCCCTATGGGGATCTTAGGGCATAGGGATTCCAGTCTAGGATCCTTTTCGATTTGAAATTCTTCTCCTTACTCTGATTTTGAATATAGTTATAGAAACTTCTGGACTTTTCATGTAAATATACTCGCTCTCAGGAAAAATAAATGAAACAAATCAAAGACAGAAAGGATGTTACTCAATTTTTGGTCTTTTAATACAGAGTATTGCACAGTGGTATATGAATATCTATCTGGGACTAGGAAAGAAACATCATCAACCTGTAGCTGTTGTGTTTGCTCCACACTCTGAGAAAAGAGCCCCATTTGAAAAGCCCAGTGATGAGAAGTAACATTTATAAGTGACTATATCATATGAACTGTTAAAAGTGTTTTTCCCCTGCTCTTTCTAGTGCCTGATAAACTATAAGGTAGTTAGTATGCCTATTAGCGTTTTACACATGAGGCAGCCTGTTCTCTGTCACTTTCTCCTTCAAAACACCATTAGTTTATGTCCTCTCTTCTCTATCTTATGGTCTATGACTGGTTACCACCTCACAGTTGCTAGTGTTGGATTTTTGTTCTTGCATTTATTTTTCTGCTACACCCCACCCACATGTGTATAATTCATACCTTTGAAAAAGAAACTCTTCTCAAGTTATCCTACTTTGAGTGCACACGTGTGGACTCAAATCCCATTGTTTCCCATTGCATCCCATTGTTTCTTGATGGGATTTTAACTGATATAATTATTAACCACTACACTCTACTGCCTATGTGGAAAATCTCAGTTCATTTTTAGTGATTTGATGAGTTGTCCAATCTAATCATGAAATGTCGGGATGTATTATGCAGTTTTAATCCATGCATCATATTATAAAACTTAGAAAAAACACCTCATACCAACCTTTAACTTCTGTGATTTACAAGCTGAAACCTTCCAGCTCATGGATATTTTAACAGTTCATCAAAGGCTAACTCGACATTAGAGATATTGAGGGGCATCTTGCCTTTGGAAATGCACCGAGTCTGACCAGAAATGGGACTGATCTCCAAATAGCCAACCCACAACCTAGCTGAATGACTGTTTTTTAAGGAAACATGATTATTTTTATTTAAAATGAAATAACAAATGGAATAAGCTTTATGAAAACTAATGTTTCAATTATATATTTGAAATGCCTCATTACAATTCCTCTACTTGAAGGAAGTTGAGGAATTATTTGGTCACAAACTCTTGACTTTCATTCACTTTCCTATGGGGAAGTGTTTTCCTATAATTTCCATTATACCATTCTTTATATGAATGTTTTGTTGTGATATTAAATTCCTCTTTAAGTGGCTAAGTGGAAAAAATACATTTTATTGTTATACATATTGCACAGCAAATATTTTTGTTATCTAGAAACTTGTGAAGAATGCTAGGAAGAAACAAACAAGTGACAAAAAAAGAGCTGTTCTCCATTTTATCTCTTTTTATCTCTAAGACCCATGATTTAATAGATACTCAGGAACAGCAAATGTTCAAACGGCAGGTGGCAGAGCAGGAGGGGAATAGGGAAGCACCCTAAAAGCCTGGTGGTCAATATTGTAAGATCCCTGGCTTCTTCATTTATTCAGTATTATTCAGCCTCCAAAGATAAGATAGTAGTCCTAGCTGGCGTAGCTCAGTGGATTGAGGGCTGGCCTGCGAACCAAACAGAGATAAGATAGTGAGGTGGAATTAGTGAAGAATATACAGGTAACTTAAGAACACTCTGCATCTTCAAGGAGGTTTGAACTACTAAGATTAAATTTACGTGTATAGATCATATAATTGCTAGACAGTAGTTCCATGAAGGAGGAACAAAGTAAAAAGTTCAATTGAAAAAATGAGATCTGCGATTAGGGCCATGAGTTGAGGGAGAGGTTAAAGAAGGCGTAAGGGAAAATATAGTAATCCAGTCAGTCTGCTTGGAAAGGAGAACAGATCTAATTAAAGAAGCATGCATGCTCAAAAGTGCACCTGTGTGACTGTGGAAAATGTGACCTGGGGTCGGGGATGGACTGCCAGTGGAACATCAGGCCGCAGGATAGAAACAGCAACTTCCCTGTCAATGCCTTCATCCCATCTCCAGCGTCAAGGTGACCCCTTTCCCCAAATCCCAAAGCAATGGCAGAATAGTGGAGAAAATCATAATTCAGCAAGTAGTATGAAACATTAATAAAGATATCAAGCTTCATATAGCACGGTCATAGAATTTCTTTTAAAATGCCACAAAACTGAAAAATTACTTGAGTTCAAAGATGCTGCTTCAAAGGCACAATTCCTCCACCATGTTCCAAGTGCACGTGATATTTTAAAAATAATTAGTCCATATCTACAGCATGATAATTGCTTTTCACATTAAGGAAAGAGATAAGTACCCAAGTTTTATAATATACAAAAGTATTATACATGTGTATTAACTAATACTTTCAAAGAACTTTTATTACATGCTGAGCATTGTATGCTATAACTCAAAGTGCCAGGCACTGTGCTCTTAGACGAGAACATGGATTGTTTCCTGGGTTGGACCAAAGAAGGAAGAGATTAATATCATGTATTGTAGTTCTTTTATATGCATAGTCTGATTATTATCATTTTTTTCCTTTTAAGTGTGATGCTTAATGTTTTAACTTAAAAGCATTTTTATTGGTCTCATTATGACAAGTGGTTAATGAGTCTTGTTTATCTGAATAAAAAATACTCTGCAATCTGTGAAAAATCAGCATCCATTGTTTGTTAATTATTGATTCAGTTATTCTTTCATCTAAATAGCTGTTGAGTGCTTATATTTTGCAAAAAAAAAAAAAAAACTATAGTAAATTCTGAAAAGGAAACCAAGATGCATGTTTAGCAAGTAGACATAAAGAACATAAACATAGGTAGAAACAATCATGACAAAAGGTACAATAAATTAGAAAGTCCTCAACAGCAGTGGAGTTGAAGTGATACGGGATTTCAAGGCATATGGATGTTAGCTCTATAGTTCTGCTTCCCCTCCCTCACTCACAGCGAGAAGTACTTGTGTGTCCTCTGCACCTTCAGTGTGACCCAAATATTTGGTACGGAATACAACAGTCTATTTGACATAATTTAGCATCATGTCAGGTTTATTTCCAAACTTGCTCTGTTGCTCACCTATGGTCATTCACTAAATTAATTCAACAAATATTTATTAAGTGTCTAATAGGAACCAGGGATTATTCTAGGAAATCATGGTATAGCAGTAGAGGCACAGATATGCTATTTTCTTGAAAAGTATTTTCTAGCTTATGGAACAACAGTATAGAATTCATATTGTATGCATTCAATATATATACACACTTATGGGGTTAGCCAAAAAGTTTGTTTAATTTTTTCCATATGATAGCTCTAGTAGTGCTTAATGACTTTGACTTCATTTGGAAACATTTTGTTAGACTATATTGTAACAACTGTCATATCAATGTGCATTAAAAAACTTATCAAAATTGGTGAATTTTGTGTAGCCATTTTAATATTGAAGATGGAAGAAGATATGCAACATTTTTGTCATATTATGCTTTATTCTTTCAAGAAAGGTAAAAGTACAATTGAAACACAGAAAAAGATTTCTACAGTATACAGAGAAGGTGCTGTGACTGATAAAGCTGATCAAAAGTGGTTTACAGAGTTTCTTGGTACAATTGACCCTCTGGCCAAAGAATCCTTTGCTGTGGGGCTGTCTTAAGCATCGGGAGGTGTTTAGTAGCATCGCTGGCCTCTACCCACTGGAAGCCAATAGCAGGAAAGAGCCGACATACTCAAAATATCCAAATTAATAAAGTTATTGGTAAAAATGAAAAATGTGTCTTTTATTTTATGGAAAAAACTGAACAGACTTTTTTGGCCAAACCAATACAGTTTCAGGTTGAAGAATCAAGACAAAAAATTAAAAATCAAGCACCCTAAAAGGGTGTCATTTTAAATAGAATAGTCATAAAAAGAGTTTTCTGAGAAGGTGACTTTGAGCAGAGACCTGAGGGTTGAAAGAGAGCAAATGATGAGGATATTTGTGGAAGGCAGAGTATGTAACACAATCTGGTAATAGTGTTAGTAACTCAATTTCTTCTGTCTTCTCAGCATCACGTCAGTACCTATTATGCGTAATGTAAATGATCTGGTCTGTACCTGGAATCACTTATATCTTCAGGCCCTACCTTATTTTTGAAAATTTGTTTGTAACTTGAAGTCCTTCATTTGAATTTCCCTTTTAGGATTGAGGCCCAGCTACCCATTACCACAGGCTACACATGCGGCTTGTGGTGGTCACTTGTCACCTTGATGAGCTCAATTGTTTGTTCTACAAGTTTTTCATGTGTCCCTTAGTACTTACTACAAACAGGATCATGCTATGCTGTGGGTGTGACTTTCCTCGCAAGTCCCCCCATGTGCCATGGATGAGAGTAAACATGACTGAGACATGATGTGATCTGCTTGGGGAGGAGAGGTGGCCAGTCCCTCTAAGGGGAAGGGCCTAGAGCCCCCTCCTCAAGGGGCTTTTATTGGGTTCGTTAGTATAGGAATACATATAAGGCAGAAACAATAGATAGCATTCAAAGAAGTATAAGAGCTTATTCTTAGTCAAGGTCAGATAGCTAACAAGCAGCTAACAAAGTTTTATTAACTTTGCAGAACCAACTTCTTGCTTGGACCCTTATCATTTAAATGAGAACATTCTAAACAAAGCAGGATTCATATGATTTTTACATATTCTTCCTTATGCCTGATTTACCTGGGATACCACTATAGCAAGGCAAGGAGCTGCACTCCCTCCCCATCAGGTATTCAGGCTTAAGGGGATTAGAACCAGGAAGCACTTCTCCTAGAGAACATGGGGACTCAGGCCTTGTCAAAGCCAGGGGTGGGGGAAGGGGTGGTGGTGAGAGTCCATTGCTCCCTCTTTGTTGCAGCCCCCCCAGTCCTTCCATGATGGCCTCCCACATGATTGAATGTGGCTTAGGTTGCCCCCCACTGTCAGGGGTCTTACCTGTCATTGAATTTTGACCAAGCTTTGGGGGCAAGGAGGAAACTGAGGCAACATTTGCTACCAGAGACAAGCTTTGTCTCCTGCGACTCACATTCCAAAGGTCATCCACTAGCCCTTAGCCACAGGGGGTCAAGTTACAACTCCTGAAACCAGGTAGAGTGGTCCACAACACTATGCAAGTAATGTGTTTTAATCTTTTCTTCATAATCTGATGTCTTTCATTTCTTTTATTTTTTTCCTGGTTGCACTGGCTAGAACCTCTAGTACAATGTTGAGCAGAACTTTGAAAGGAGAAAATATTTCCTGTTTCTAATCTTAGATGGGAAACATTTAGTCATCCAAATTTGAGTTGGATAACAGTAACTGTGTATTTTCCATAGAGGCTCTTTATTGTGATGTTAAATTTCTGGCTCATGTTCTGATCTGGTGAGTGAGTGAATTTGTACTGCAACCTCAGGTGTGCAAAGGTGTTGACTTTATTGATTTTTTGATATTAAAATGGGTATTTTCTGCAATGCCCCTGAGTCTGATTTTTTACAACATAAAACTCTGAATGACAGAAGCCCCCTCTGGCGTGGAAGCTGTTTGTTTTCATTTCCTTCCCTGCCTCCTAGTACTTTCTTTCCAATGGAACTGAGGAGTGGGGTTGGAGATGAGGCTAAATGCCATGGACTCAGCCTTCTTATATGATGGGTAGTAGTTTGTTTGTTTGTTTGTTTTTTTCACTGAATAAGTCATTTTCAATGTGTTATATGTTTTTGGTCAATTTTAAGAATAAAATATTTTGTTTTGGTTTTATATTGTCAATTATCTTCAGATTTATCTTATTTTTTTTGTAGGGGGAGATTTGCCGAGCTCCATGCTTTGTTATTTGTGAAGTTCCACATCCTTCTCCTCTCTCTCTCTCTCTCTCATTCTCTCTTTCTCTCAAACAGGAAGGATAGAGAACTTTGTACCTTAAGATTATGACTTTATGGAGGAAATGTCATTTTATCTAACTGTGTGTTGTAGGTATATATGGCATTTACTTATCAGGGTAGTTCAAAGGAAAAGAGGAGTATCAGAAAAGTTGACTATGGGTAGTGAATAGCCAGAGCTTCAGTTTTTCTGGAACTAGATAAGATGGGCATAGTAGACTGAAATGAGCTAGTAATAAATAGGTTTTGAATATCAACCTAAGGTTTCTGAATTTCTTATCTTGGGGAGCATGAAAGAATGGAAGGATTGAAATGTGGAATGACATATTCTATATTTATGCACTTGAACAGTGGGGATCGGGTAGGGGTGGGGGGTTTCTTTGCTGTGGAGCATCTGCATATAACCACAAACTATGGCCAGCCCTCTGGGACTGTGCACATGTGCATCCTCAACCATCCAATTGTACGTTGAACAATGTGGGTTTGATCTGCATGGGCCAATTGAAAAAAGCCTCTTATAAGTGGAGCCACTCAGTTGAAACTCATGTTGTTCATGTCAAAAGTCAGCATATATTCTTTAGGACAAGAGAAAATAGCTTCCCACAATAAAGGTCATAGATTACAGGTCAAGAAAGTGAAATCAAAGAAACAGCTCAGAATCTGTTGAACTAGTCCAGGAGGAAATAATAAGGTCTCATAGTAGATAGCTGTAAAGGGAAGGAAAAAAAGTGAGTTGCTTATGAAGCTATGCTGCAGGAAGGCTTGGAATCTTATTATAGTTCTGGAGCAGGTAAAAATGAAAATTAAAAAAAAATATTCCTAGCTTCTGAGCTTTAGAACTTGACAGATATATAATTAACAGAAATAAAGAGCATAAAAGAAATGGCATATATAGAGTAAGTGATTATAAATGGTAGCTAATATTTCTTGAATTTTCACTGTGACCAGACACAGTAATATGGGTTTCACATAAATTATGTAGTTATCCTTCACACAGGTCTTTTCATATATTAGAAAATTAAGGAGGTGAGGTTAGTCAAGTCAACAAAAATTAAATAGGTAATAAGTATCAGAGGTGAAATTTTAACCCTGTCTGAATGTAGGTGTCAGGCTACCACTGGCAAAGTGGGAGTGGAGCTCTATAAAAGAAGATTGGGAATAGTTTAAGATCACATTGCCTGGAGGTGAAAGTTAGAGCTAAAGCTGGATGTTATTGCCCATATATGGCAGGAGGGAAACCACTGATGTATCATTGCACACACTTACATTGTGAGAGCGGAAACAAAGAAAAAAAGAGGCTTGAAATTGTAAGAACAACCTGACCAGGTAGCTTAGTTGGTTAGAGTATTGTCTGGTTATGCCAAAGTTTAATCTGGCTGTACATACAAGAATCAACCAATGGATGCATAAATAAGAACAACAAATCAAATCGATCTCTCTCTCTCTCTCTCTCTCTCTCTTCAGTAAAACAAGAAAGAGGAACCAGTGGAGATCATCACTTTCAGGAGAAAATTTTATTTTTTCAAGTGGTTATCTTAATTTTCACTGAATGTTGTTCAGATGCAGATAAAAAGTCCATGGATTCCAGAGATTAAAAAAAAAGCCTACTGATTTCATTATGGAGAGTTTTCTCACAATGTGGTCTTAATGGAAGACAAATACAGCAGTAAACGCAGGGATATGGGAAAGACTGAATACCACAAGCAGAGTGTTTCTTCAGAGTTTGATGAGGAAGTTATATGTACAAGAAAAGCTAGTGTTTCATAACATTTTGACTTCTTATAAATATTTTTGAATTGAGTATAAAAAATCCAGAGTGGTCAGAGAGATTTATGACAGCAGTTTGATTTAGAAAGGTGTTAACCTGGAAGATTTGGCAAGTAACAAACTGTAGAGCTACTTGGACAATCATGTTTGTTCATACAGAGAAGGCAAATTGAAATTCACGGGAAGCAATTACGATCATCTCAATAACACTTAAGATGAAGGGACATTGCGGGAGTTCAGTAAAGAGTGAGAAAGGGGTCTGGGCTGAGTCAACTAGGGATGATTGAAAGTATTTCTGAGTCTTGGGGAGAACCAACCTGAGATTTCATAGCACAAGTCTGTGAGAGATTATATAAGACCACTTTCATGATATTATCCAGCAATATTAGGGATCTGCCAACATAACAAGGTTGGACTTTTTGGTATAAGTATTGTTTTATCTATTTTCATGGTTAGATATTATTTTCAGAATTTCCTTACAATTACAGGGACTCATGCGAGTGAATGAGCTGCTGGAAAGGGAAAACAATTTCTCTTAGAATAAATGCTCTCTTCACATTCTTCTCGGTTCTGTTAAGTCAACCTACGAATATTTGAGGAGATTTGATAATGTTACTAAAAAAAAGAGTGGTAAGAATGGGTAGAAAATAAGTGGTTTTAAAATGTTACCATAATTCTGTTGTTTTCTTAGGATTTTTTTAGCATTTTATTCATAGTGAACACCAATCTCTTTAATAAAAAAAGATTTCCCAGGGATGTTAAAGAAGTTTCATTCATCTTATGGTATTTTATAAGGTATGTTTTTTAGCATTTGGTTCTAGGACAAGTGTCCTCAACATTGAAAGTTGTAAGGTGAACAGGGCAGCAAGCTTGGAGTCTAACTAAGGCATTCATTTTGCTGGCAATTTTCCTGAGCAAATATTTATGAATTGTAAAATGAGGATTAAAAACACTTAAATGACTTCACAAGTTTATTGTGCAAACCTGTAGGTGATGGATTGGAAAGTCTATGTGATCTGTTAAGTGATGGCATTTATTTTTAAATCCATATTCATCAGTATGCAGGCCCATGATAGTCTGGAACTGAAGCTTCCCTTTCTTCCAAACAAGATTTTGTTATTTTGAATAAAGTTTGAACACCATTGAGAAGCTTTTGAAGATAAAATTTTTGTTGTCTGAATTGACATTCAAATAGGCTTTAAATTCAGCTGTGAGAAACTAGTAAAGTTTTTGAAGATTTCAGATTGTTTCAAAAATATTAAGTAGTTATAGAAAATTTGATTTATTTATTTTTTAATTTAATTCTTGTTCAAGTAGTTTTCTGTCTTATATTCCCATATTGAGTATGCATATTGGAGGTGCAGTATTTATACATTGAGGTGATATGTTTGTTATTAGATTGGATAAATTACCTTATTTTATTTATATGGTTAGAATGTGCTGTAATAACATCTGAATTATAATTACATCTTAGAAATGTATAGGCTTATCCTTAATGTGAACCATGCAACACAATGGTAAACGGACACAAATAAAGAGAGTTTTATCTTCTCTGGCCTGGGTAATAAAAAATTCCTCAAACTTAAATAAGACATATCTATATTATTTACTTAGTTATTAATTTTAAAATATTATATAACCATGGAGCGAAATCCTGGAAATGTAAAGATCTTTACTGGTGATCATTCTTTCCCTGAGGAGATTTTATTCCAGTGGAATAAGATATATATGCACATTCTAGAATCTAGTAGTCAGGGGTGGTAGTGGCATGTGTTCATACCAAAATAGCTTGAAGAACTCGATTCTGCTCATGTAAGCAAGAAATTTTTTCTTCTGCTATGATTATTCTGGAGTAATTACCATAGTAAATGCTGTGGTACCACTAACACCCACATAGTCGTATTCCTTCTGTTTATGTGAAAGGCGACACCACTGAGTGGGAACTCGTTTTTTCTTTTTCATAAATGCATTATTTAAAAATACTTTCTTTATGAACAGAGCTAAAATTTTAGGCCATAAACTTGAAGATTATAATTTTTGTCAATCATATCAAAACAAGTTGTGTAAAAGGATAAGGGAGAAGGAATGTTAAGCCAGAGTTATGTAACCTAGTGTTCGCACATATTTGATTCTCATTTTTCATTTGCTTAGTCTTAAAGCCTCCACAAAATTGCTTTATATGTGGAATTTTACCATCATGTTTTAATAATAGAGCCATTTGATATTGGTTAAATTCATGGCTACCATTTGAAAAACACGTTGTTTTTGAGCTATACATACTTATCACAAAGTCCCATATTTAATACATTTAATTAATATTAATCTTTTGTATTAATCATACAAAACTTCTCAGATTCTACTAAGACCTAGGTTCAGCTTCAATTCTCAAGACTTGTTGGTGAAAGGTTTTCTTAGGCTCCGCTGAGGAAGAAATGTTAATCAGCCACAAAGTTAGGCAGTATAGAGCTTTATTGGGGTTTGTGCACTTGGATGAGGTTCTCAGGTCCACGGAGTGGAGCCAGAGAAGTCGTGCCCAAGCAGGGAATATGGTGGGGTTTTATTTTGGTTGTCTCTCTTTATGGGAGCTGGGGATTGGTCCCCTTTAAACAAAGTGGCAATATATCATTGGTGGGTCTCCTCAGACTCAGGTTGCTATGGGAATATCCATTTTGGCAAAGTTCACCCTTTCGGCTCTCTGTTTTGACGTCAGCTGTCTTTTCCAGGTTGTAGTTCAACTGCCATTTTGGGTTGTAGTTCAGCCACCATTTTGTCCTACCCCTCCCATCCTGACAGTTGGTAACAGTGAAATCAAATTCTAGTTAAGTCACATTCTTCGGAGCAGCCCTGAACCTGTAGATTCTGATTCTCTGTATGAACCTCAATCTCCTCGTCTGTAAAATTAGTATAGTAATAATAAATATGGCCATTTAAAGTTTAGTTTTTAAGTTTTTTAGAAAAAAAATCATGAAGACAATGGGTACATAATAGATACTCAGTAACCAATAGCTGTGAAAGATGATTATGCATCAATACATTTCTGACTTGAACTACTATAAGTAAATGAACCCATGTACAAATAAACATAAAGTAATAATAGTGAGGTTATTTTTGCAATTAACAAAGAAATGTTTCAGAGCTTTAAAGCTTCTCCTAAAGAGAGGCTTATTATTTACAGAAAGCTGAATAAGTATTCACTCAACTCTATGAGCTCTTTCAGGGTATTTGTGAAACCTAGATTGCTTTTAAATTGAATTTCATGTCTAGAAATTGAGTCAGTTTCTAATTTCTTCTCTCCACACACATGTGCACATAGAACACGTATCTAGTAAAGCTGTGTAGTAGATTTTTCTGTGTGAAGCATCATTGACTGTGGTATTCCTAACTTCAAAATATACTGTAGATAATTTTTTCTACCTAAAATTCAATATGGTAGTGCCAACATCAGCAAATCAGTAGAATCATCACAATTACTAACAGTTAAGTAAATAAAGGCTTATTGTGCACCAGGTCCTATTGACATTCGTCATGCATATTAACACTTTAATCTTGACAGTTCTGTGAAGTAGTGGTATAATTATTCAAATTTAATACAGGAAACTATGGGGACACAGAGGTGAAGTAAAGTGGAAAAAATCCTTATATTAAATGTAATAGAAGATTTGAACTCAGTCTAACTCCAGAGCCTTAGGCATAATAACATGCTATATAGAACCTCCCAGCCCTGGCTGGTGTGACTCAGTGGACTCAGCACCAGCCTGTACACCAAAGGGTCACTGGTTCAATTCCCAGTCAGGGCACATGCCTGGGTTGTAGGTGAGGTCCCCAGTAGGGAGTGTGCAAAAGGCAACCACAATTGATGTTTCTCTCCCTCCCTCCTTTCCCCTCTCTCTAAAAATAAATAAATAAAGTATTTAAAAATATATTAAAAAATTAAATCTTCCATAGTTTACTTTATAGCATGAACTATACATCCATGTTGTTTTGGTCAAATAAATGAGTAGTATAAGATTATATTATAAACACTGTATTTGAGTGACTGCGAACAGCATATTGTTTCTTTGGATTGGAATCTCTGACAAGCAAGCATTTGTTGATGAAAAGCTCATGTTGAATTTCTCTCCAAAAGATTTTCAAGAGTTTATTTTTGAGTTCCAGAAAAATTACCAGAATGTAAGGTGACATTTTATTTAAACTCTTCTATTAGTTTCTTTCAATAAATTTAAGTGTTTTGACACAAAACGTTTATGACTCATTATCATCACATCAATGTAACAGAGAAAAGGTGAAAATATTTCTGAACTCAAGAAATTGAAAAGACAAACCACAGACTGAGGAAAAATATTTGCAAGTTATTATCTGATAAATGACTGTTATCCAAAAGAAACAAAAAATTCTTAAAACTCAATAATAAGAAAACAACCCTTAACTGTATTCAGATGGAAAATAAGCATATGAAAAAATGCCTTATATATCATGCCATCAGGGATATGCAAGTTAAAACAACAAACATATACCACTACATAATTGTTAGAATGACCAAAACTTGGAACACTGATAAAACCAAATGCTGGAGAGGATATGGGACAATAGGAAGCTCATTCTTTGCTGGTGGAAGTATAAAATGATGCAGCAACTTTGGAAGTCAGTTTTACAGTGGGTTTTTTTTGTTTTTGTTTTTTACAAAATTAAATTCACAGTTGGTGAAATCACTTTTTTCATCACTTGATGAAAAAAGCTTTCATCAAGCAGTTGAAAGCTTTTTTCCCCCTGTAGAATTTCATTTAAGTGGTTAATTTCTAATTTCATGATTCCTTAGTACTAATTTTCTAATAGAATTGTGCTGTCAAACATTATCTTGTTTAAATCACTAATTTTGCACTTGAGGAAAATAAAGCCTAGAAGAATATATCCTGCAAGATGATGTAGCTAATTGGAGTCATAACCAAGGGCCAGAATGGGGAATCTTCAGATTACTGCCTCTAAGTGAAAAGGTATTTAAACTGGAACCAAAACAATCATATTTCAGTTTATATGAAGAGATAATAATATATAGTAATTAAGACATAGACTTCATGGGAACAGTATTTGTGTTAAAAAACCCAGCTGCATCACTTGCTAACTTTATAAACTTGACAGAGTTTTTCATCCCTGAATTTTCTGTCTATGATATGGCAATCCTGGAGTAATATTACTACCTCAGAGTTCTGTTGTAAGGATCACATGGAATAGTAAATGTAAAGCATTTACAAAAATGCATGGTACAAAGTGGTTTCCTTTTCCTATGTAATTAGATTTATTGGAGAAACTTTTGTAAAATACGAAATAATCAGGAATAAAATGAACCATTGTTAGTACTAATGCCTGAAACTATATATATGAAGACTTTTTTCATTTCAATCTTTCATTCTGTCAACATTTCATTTTTCATTTATGTTTTAAAAATCTATATTGCACAATTTTTCTTTGAAATCTGGTTTGTTGCAACATGGAAATCTAGATTATCTTAAACTACATTTGCTAAAAGGGACCTAAAATACTGCATATAACATTTTTAAAAAAACACAACATCTTTTTAATGACTGGATAGGCTTGCAAAAAAAATAAGGAATTCAGTTGAGCCCAGAGACTAAGCTATATGTCACATGATCATAGTTTTTTTGTGCTGAAGACGTCACTTTGCCTGGAAGCATCTACGGTCAGATCCTGACTGGCCTAGAAATCTGTTTTCGATAATCTTTGGCATGTCTGTGACACAATTTGGGCCAATGCAGAGTTCAGAGTCTGTTCTCAGGATGCATAAGCTTGAATGCACAAAGGACTATAATCAATAGTAAATTAAAAGACAAAAACTAAAGGCTAAAGATTAAAAAAAGAAATAAAGAAATCTGTCTCAACCATGATGAAGTGGAGGAGACTAAAATCTCTTTTGACAATTCATTGTCATGAGGAGACTCTGACGTAGAAGTGGAACCTTAATTCATATACTGTTTATGTAATGTAGAGAAAAATCAGTCAAGAATAAACTTAAAATGAACTCAAGGTTAGTAGTATTTCCAAATATTTTACCAAAAAATGCAAAATCTTTTTGAAATATTTTAAACTCAGGCATGTAATGCCCCACTTCAGGGAAGGGACCAAACAATTTAAAGACAGTCACATAACACAATTGTTAAATACACAAGGAGGTAACATATAAAAATTATACAATAGAATACTACTCAGCCATAAAAATGATAAAATTGACATTTGTAGCAGAATGGATGGATCTTGAGAGTATCATGCTAAGGGAAATAAGTCAGATGTAAAGGGACAAGAACCATATGATTTCACTCATGTGTGGAATATAAAACAGAAAGTGACAAACAAAACAAACTCAGGGACACAGACATCAGTATGATGGTTACCAGACGGGAAGAGGAGTTGGGAAAAGAGAAGAGGGTGAAGGGGGTCAAATATATGGTGATGAAAGGAGACTCTGAATGGTGGTCACACAATGCAATATACATATTATTTATTATAGAATCGCAATGCTGAAACTTATGTAATTATTAACCAATGTCACCCCAATTTAATTGAAAAAAATTACAAAGCAAATTGTAAAATCAATATATGTTTAAATAGAAAGTCAAAATGGGCAAAATTAAGAAAAGAGAAAGCAAAACATGAAAAAAAACAGGGAGAACTTTTGGAGAATGAAATATAATAAATGAGATCAAAGCTAATTGCAAACTTAAACACAGTTGAAAAGAACTTAGTGACTGGAATACTGATCTGATGAAATTTTGCAGAATCAGTCATAGTGAGGCAAACCTACCTTAAAAATGTGATAGAATTCACGTGACATGAGAAATTGTTAAAGATCAAAAAACATATATACAGAATCAGAACAAGTAGCATTTTAAAAGTTGATGGATGTTGGCATCTGGTAGCAGGATAAATGAAGGAAGCTGAGGGTCCGATTCAGGAGTAGACTCCAGCTTACAGCCTTCTCTTTTTTATTCACATCCTTGTTTTCACTCATTTATTTCTGGTGCCCAGTAAATATTTAAAAACCGTTCCTCTAAAGAAACACAAAAATGAAAACATGTACATATGCTTCATGTATATATGTTACTAATATCAGTATGTATAGCATATTATTTATAAATAATAATTAAAATATTATTTCTTTAGTGTATTTATTCTTTTGGTGTAAATTCCTTTAGCCAATTGGTTCTTACAGAATGTGTGCATTTTACCAAAGTCTTGTATCCATAATCAATCTATGCTAACAATTCAACCATAATTTGGCAAGTGATGTTATACTGCAAACCACCAACTTTTCATGCAATTAAATTATTATAATTTTTTCTGATATGTAATTAGTTGTTAAAATATTTATCACTTTTGTAAAAATTATATTAATCTAACTGAAACATCTTTTTAGTCTCAGTAGTAGATTAGGTTAATCTGCATTTATATTTTCTTCATTACATCCCTAAACCGAGAAAACTAAAAAAAAAATAAAACTCTGATTTATAATGCTTGCTGATTTTCCTCAATGTAGATGCCCCCATAATGGTCAATTTCAAATGATCAATGTGATGCCACTGAACTCAGAGTTAAGAAAAGGTGTGCAAAAGTACCACTCCATTGTGTAATATTTGTATAATAATATGTATAGCATTTCTACCATACAGACAGAGACAAAAGTAACATCAGAATCATAGGTAAGAGTGAAATAACTGGGAACATGAGCATTTTGAGTTTATTATCTTAATCTTTATTTTATTTAATGGAACGTTTGTGCAATTTATTTTTTTTTTGATTCACAAATTCCTGAAAATTCAACAGCCTCTCTCCCTGGGCAGCAGGAGCAGGCCGCTGGGCTCCTGCCAGTGTCCACAATTGCCTGTCCGCTGCTGCTCATCTTCTGGGGACTGAGTCCTGTGCAGAACAGGAGAGTGAGGAAGCTCATTGCTTGTGCAGGATTAAGGGAACTGGAAATTCGACACTGTTCTGTTCACTTTCAGCAAAGACTTTTGGTTTCACTTGTTTCCCCTCACCCATGACTCCCATGGGATTTATGATTCCAAGTCAGCATTCTCGGGGGTTCTCTGGGAGCAGCTTGGATTTTTTTTCTTATGGCTCTTCCCTTTGCAGGCATTTAAGTGGAGACTACTACTATTCTGCTAAGACAGTTGTTAACTACTCCAGCCTGTCCAAATGATCAATATTTGATATGTTGTATCCTATTTTATTCATTTAAATCATTTTTCACTCCTTTCTGTTACATTTTTCTTTATTCTTATAAATTAATTGTAAGGTGGGAGATGGTAATTGGAAGGGCAAATGCAAAAAATTCCATATTGAGTCAGAAATGTCAGTTGACATTTCTTGAAAGTTTATATAATTCTAGGGCTCACCAAATATAATTAGAACTGAGAAAATACAGAATATGGGATAGCATATATTTCACAGTGCCTTTATGTTGTTGATCTATATGTAAATAAACAATACAAAGTTTGTTATTTTAACATGTACTTTATCAGTCCATCTTTTTTCTGTTAAATATGCTAAGACAAAGTTCTGTATTCTCAGACATGCACAATTTATAGGCACCATAGTGTGTGGCTTCGATGGAGTGTAATCCCCTGGGGTGTTAGTGAATACTTCTGCGGTGCTCCATCTTGGTGTGTACGTCACGTGGGATCATGTCGCACTTGCTCAGTACCTCTGCCGCTGGTGCACTGTTGTACAGTGTGAGTCGTTCTCACTCAACTACTTCAAAGTGGTTTGCATGCAACACTGCTAGGTATTCAGTTAGGCACTGGGATTGGCAGAAATATTTCAAAAGTGAAGGGAAAAGAGGTGGAAAATGAAATTGGATATAACATGCCTCTTGCTGTCAGGCACAATTTCTTCTAAAAAAAACAGGAAGCCTGTTACAGGTTTGTGAGGATATATAAAGAAGATGTTGAAAAGAACATAAGCCTAGTAGCATGCATTTGAGGAAATGTGTCCAAGATGAATGAAATTTAGATTTTTTTTGAATTTTATTAACGGAGTACTATATTACTAAAATAACTTAAGGGCATATTTTTTTAAGGATTTCTTATTTTTTCTCTTCTTTACTTGGAAGAAAATTAAAGATAAATGTGTGTAGGTGTTTGTTCACATCAGCACAATATAAGTAATTATATCATTCTTCACTTCAGTGTTTTCTAAATATAAGTGTAATGCTTATAGGAATGCAGTTGGACATTGGTGTTAGAATTATTCTTAAATTTGGCTGATTAAAGCACTGATAAAATGGTGTTTCGTTGGTGTTATAAAACATTTCCAAACTTGTAGTGTTGTTTAAGTTCACAATTTGAAATCTTGAGTCATTCTTCTACTATGCATTTAGGATGAACAGAAATATGTAAAAATGGCTACTTGTATCTTTCCATCCTTGTGAATCATCCCATCTGTATGTATCTAGGAATTAGAGTTCCTAGAATAATTATTCTACTCCTCAATGTTTCTTTTTCTTGTAAGGAACTTCTTGTTCTCTCTGCAAGAACATTTCCCCCTCTTTTCTGCACCATTAAAACTGTTTTAATAACTGCTCAAGTGTTATTTTCTTTAGGTAACCTTTCCTGTATACCAAGCTTTCCTTAACCTGATGTGTTTTTCTGTGGATTCCTTTCTTTGGTTCTTGACAGCATCCTGTGCTTAATGTTGAGCCTATTGCCCCGTATTATTAGTTCTTGTCTTTGTTGAAGCATTGAACCTTTTAGAGCATAGGTTGTATCTTATTTTATCTTTAACAAAAAAACAGGTGTTTGTTCCTATTAATAGTTCCCTCCAAAGAGGTATTTTATTCTGATGAATTTAGGGACTGGTAGAAGAGTGAGATGGGGAGAAAACACTTCATAGATGCTCGAAAAATTAGTAAATTATACCCCTACTAAGTTTACTAAATGAGGCTTTTTAACCATAATCCATTTGGAGACACCATCCATCTAGGAAATTAGATACTCACTATAGTGTGGTTGTGAACTGTAGTAAAAAGCAAAAGTCATATCTGAAGGGAATATATATTCCAGGAAAGAAATACTTCCCTCTTTCATGTAGTGAAAAATAAAGGGATAAAGCAAGAAGAGACCTTTTTCTCTCCTCTTTTACTTGTTTTCCTACCTCTCATTCGTCTTTCTGAAGTAGTGAATTCTCTAATGTCCCCTGAAGTTCTCAGTACTTGAAATACCTGGGTAAAGACCCTAGAAGTCCGTGTAATGAGAGCAGGGTTTAGATTCTGTTTGTGGAACTCAGAGCAGGGTTAATGCATTGCCACAGGGAAGAGTACAAAGGAACTCAAAATTGAGGTGATTTTTGGTGAGACCTTAATTAATTCAGAATGTTGTATAATACAAAGGCCCAGGGCTCAGTGTTCCTTTATTGAGGTCTATGATAATTCTGCCATGTGTCAGGAATTAGATGAAGCACTTTACTAGACTTATTTCACCTAAAAAACGTGAGAGATTTAATTATTTTTAATTAATTTTCTGATCAGAAATTCTGTGCTTGTGGGGTAGAGGTATTATTTGAACTCAATTATTTTAATTTTTTGCTGAAAATAAAGTTTTATGTAATATAAGCTGTGGGTGGAAAAACCTTTTAATATAAAATTACTTTGGTGTTTGTATCCTGTTTTTATCTCTGTGTGATGAGTTAAATAAAGAATAGACTTTGTGAATATTGTCAAATCTGATTTCAAATCCAAAACTCTGTTGCCTAGATTGGTACATGTGGATTTCATTTAGTTGCAAGAGAGAATGTTGAAAAAAAAAAGAAAGTAAAAGAACCACTTTCCTAAATGAATGTTTGGTAGCTTTTCAAGGATATTAGATATGCTTGATTTTGTGTTGACTTGTTTTCTGCCCAAGAAAACACTTTATGTTGCTCTGATCATCCACAAATAATATGTTCTGACATTGAAAAGAATGAAGAATAGCCAGATTTTAATAATCATTGGAAATAATGAATTCTTTGTTCTAGCTAAGATTTACTTCCATGATGCTCAGAATTTCAGATACTTTCTATTTGGAAAAGTCATTCAAGTTTGAAGTTTTTTACTTTAAAATCTAAATATACTCTTAAGTGTTTTGTTTTTTAATATCCTTGCTACTGTAATGAATTGTTATCAAATTTGATTATTATCACAAAGAACTAGAGAATATTTTCCTCAATAATTCTTACTTAAAAAAAGTTAATTATAACATAAGAACCAGTTCACCTGTTTATTTTCCCATTGCATTGGTTCCTAATTTTGCCATTTGGCTCCCTCCTTAACATTGTTTACTACAATTTATACACTAAAAATAATTGATACAACTGCTATGTAGAGTGGATTAACTGATGGTTTTTAAAGTGTTTCTGGCATGGCAAAATTATTGGAGTTCAGTTTAACTCTTCCTGTAGTAATTCCGTCAAACTAAAACTGTGCATTGTCAAGCTACCATAGGAGACTAAAGAAAACTTGAGGAGGATGTGTGAATTGGTGAAAGACATAAACTGCCTCTGTAACCTACACCACATTGTACTTTGCCTTTTAATAGTTTTGTGAAACACAAATTTGGAAAATTAGACTACCTCTAATATGGCAAGTGGTACCTGTTGGGACTCCTGGAATAAATAGCAAAAGAACAGACAAAAATATAGGGGAAGGAGAGTGGAGGCAATTTTTCATTTTTTAAAAATTAGGTATCAGAAAATTTTATGATAGATTTACATATTGAATTCCTAAATTTTCACTCTGTTTTTATTTTTGTTCCTAGTGTTTCTCTTCTGTTTTCTATTATTCTTAAGCTAGCCATTATTTGTGATATGTTAGAGATAAAATAGCAGAGATTAGGTTTTATAACCAAGAAAAAGCATTCAATTATTAGTGGAAAAGCCTACATTACATGCAAGCTTGATGTTTTGAAGATAGCAAATCATGATTTTCTTATAACATATGTCTCAT
The DNA here is from genome assembly GCF_014824575.4 of Sturnira hondurensis. NCBI lineage: Eukaryota > Metazoa > Chordata > Mammalia > Chiroptera > Phyllostomidae > Sturnira > Sturnira hondurensis. The sequence goes on along the minus strand of NW_028077629.1, from coordinate 4,035,890 downwards.
GTATTTACATTGTTTATTACTCTTCCTTAGGATAACTTCATTTTTTAATTTAATCTTTATTGCGTCTTTCCACTACCATTTAGTCCCCTTATGCTCTCACCCTGCCAGGAATCACCATACAACTGTCTACATCTATGAGTCCTTTCTCCTATTTGCTCAATGCTTTTACCTGCCAACCTCCCCCAACTAGCTGTCATCTGTTTTCCATCTATGAGTCTGTAACTATTTTGCTTGTTAGTTCAGTTTTTTGTTGGATTACACATATGAGTGAAATCATATATCAGAACCTGTATAGATGAAATTTTAGATCATAATAACCATATTTATTAAAATGCATAAAAATAAAACACTAAGATGTCCTTACCTTGCTGAGGTACTCTGAATAACAAAGATTATCCAAATATTTTGCCAGGTGAACTACATTCTAATAATTTCTTTTTCTGATACTGGGAATATATTGGCATTGTCTTTCCATGAATTCACCATGAAGATGATTGCTTTCACAAAGTGTGAAATTTGGTGAACTGAGTCACATCAGCAGGAGTTCACGTCTCATCTCTCCGCTTCTATCAAATTTTACAGTATTGTGAAAGGGAAAGGAGTCTTGTGTTTTATTCATTCACTATGAATTTTTGAATTTGCCTTTTTAATGTTTTCCAAAGTGAGGGATAACAGAAGGGCTGCAGAGCTGAATGTTGTAATTTTCTTATTCCTGGGGTACTCTTAAAACTCCCAAAGACATATTTGTGACAAAGTACTACATTTGCTTAACATTCCAAATAATTAGCACGTGTGCACTTTCCCAGTTTAAAAAATCTGTTTTTTTAAACTAATATGTCTCCTTCTGATGCTACAAAGATAAAAAGATAAGGGTAGAAGCTCACTCTTCAGGAAGAAAAAGACAGGCAAATTACTAATACTGATAAATATTTAAAATAATTTATTTGGTAAAAATCAATTTTTACTCAAAGATCAATACTTGCTGAAACATGGACACAGAAAATGAAGGTAGTCAAAGCAGTGTTTGGGGCACATATATTTCTGTATTTAAATAAGATAGAAGAATCTAACTGGCAGGGAAATATTGCAGGAAAAAGTTAAAACAAAAAAACAAAATATGCACTAACCATAACTTACCTTGTTAAGACTTTCCAAAACAGCATCACTGATCTTGTATTTCCACTCATGGATGTGGGCAACAGTGTGGTGATTGCCATGGGGAGTAGGGTGGAAGGGGGAAAATGGTAATACATAAAATGCAATAAAGCTTAAATAAAAAATAGATAAGAATAAAAATAAAACTGAATTTTATTTCATGTGCATTTCTTATGGGGAGAAGAGAGAGAGATCCTGAGAAATTCAGGTTGATTCCTCGGGTCAGAGTGTTGGCAGTGGCAGTGAACTTCCTCCACAGTGCCTTGCCAGAGCATCTCAGCTCTGACCCACAGGCCCAGTGCCAGGAGCTTCCAGGAATGCCAAGTGTGTGCTGATTCTGTGATGGTAGCAAATAGGCATCTGGATGAGAATATTTAACTGTTCTGAACTACTATGTTTGGTTGGAATCTAAGCCAAAGTCTCCATACATGAAAAAAAAAAAAAAAACAGTAGTAAAAATCCTCAGGAACAAACATACCTTGCTTGCATGTATTGTCAGTAAGCAGGACACTTACTTCAGCAGCACTTTGACTTGACTTTGGCCTTTGTTTTCTAAATATGGTGGCTGAGGGAAGTTAGTAATGTTTGTTTTCGTGAACCCTTGAAACTAAGATGTTCTGAGGTGTCCTTAGACACTGGATGCTTCTAAGGTGGATGTACTTGTTACATCTTCCCCACTGAAGTTTCGTTTCTTTATTGTTTTTCCATCAAACTTAAATATAAAATCATCTTGCTTATTATCTCCCACAAGTGCCGTAGAGAGGATTTTAGGAGTTCTTTAGAAAAGCTCTTTGCTTTTTACTTAAGGACATGGGAGTTTTGAGTTTATTTTGTTTTATTTTTATTTTAATTGAGTTAGAAGACATGGTAGAAAAAATTTTAAAATCCTTACATAAGTTCACTACATATCTTTAGGGGAAAAATACCTTGAAACAATTTAAAATATTCTTACTTGTAAAAATCATTCCAATATTTGGTGTTTTTTACTAATTTTTCACTATAGAACATCACAAAACTTTCAATATAACTAACGTTTTTGAAATACATTTTCTATCATTAAAAACAATATTCAGTATCTCAGCAATTTCAAGTCTATTATGTTGTGACCAATTAATTTGCAAAACATCTTTTTTTATATTTTATTTATTTATGTTTAGAGGGAAGGAGAGAAGGGGAGAAACATCAATGTATGGTTGCCTCTCGTGTGTCCCCTGCTGGGAACGGGCCTGAAACCTAGGCATGTGCCCTGACTGGGAATTGAACTAGCACACTTAAATTTATTGAAAGAAACTAATAGAAAAGTTTAAATAAAAATGTCATCTTACATTCTGATAACTTTTCTGGAACTCAAAAATAAACTCTTGAAAATATTTTGGAGGGAAATTCAACATGAGCTTTTCATCAAGAAATGCTTGCTTGTCAGATTCCAATCCGACTCAGATTCCAATCCACTGAGTTATACTAGCCAGGCATTTCCTTTACTAAAAAATAGTTTTAATATATTGCATCTAGTTCTATCATGTGAACATAATTTATCAAAGTTAGATTCACATAAGGTATTTATGAATACACCATATTAGAGAAGTTGATGAGCACCTGCTGTTTTCTGGAAAAACTGGGCTGGTAGAAATAAATTAGTAGTTGGAAACTGATGTTGACAATTGCTGTCTGTTGAATCATGAATGGGACAAACTGTCTTGTGTAGCTCTTCTGTCATATACAGTGTAACTAACTGACTGTAGGGCCCTTGCATAATTTAGGAATCATTTAAGAGTAGTTCGTACCAATTTTTAGAACCATAGAGAGCATGAGCCTGCTTAATTCTGTTTGAATCTCTATTTCACTGAAGGTCATTAATCGCCAGCTGCCATCACGCCGTGGCAGGGGTCCAGAGTGGCACTCTGAGGACTCTTCTGTTCAGCCCTCTGTGCCAGGGTGACACAGCATAGAAGCCTCTTGGGCTTATTTGAAAAATAACACATTTGCCTCTAAAATGTATATGCTATCACTAAATTTAGAGTCAGAAGATATTAAAGGGAAAAAACTTACAGCTATTTTATTCAGAACAACTAAGTTGTTACCCATGATACTATTTGTTAAGAATCACATGGACTCAGAGGGAAAATCCAGGTTCTTCACACTTTAGACCCTTTGACTCACCCTCTGCCCACCTGGTAATATATTTCACAGAGTCACCGGGTAGCAGGGGATCATGTGGGAAGAGAAAGACTTAGGCTTCTGAGTCCCATAGATTATTCAGCTGTGCATTCTAATGGTTTACATGTCATCAGGCTTCAGCCAAGTGAAATGGTGACATGTCAAAGGTTGCATTATTGGACAATAGTACTTCTCTGTAAAGCGTGTAAGCTCAGCTCCCAGTGTCTGCTGCCAACACTGACAGATCCCAGGATGGGTGCAAATTTGATGTCACACATCACAATTGAACAAACCGAGTCTGAATATTATCTGAGTGTGTTTAAGTTTTCACATCTTTTGCTGTCTGCTTCTTACTACTCCTTTGGATTTTTTGTTTATTTTTTAGAGTAAAGGTAATTGGAAAGATATTATAAACTTAAGTTCCAAAACTTTTTATAATTTCTCAACCATCAAACATATGTTCTAAAATAATTGTCATCATAATAACCAACTTATTATTTCAGTTCTCATGAAAATTAAGGTATAAAAAATTGAATTTCAGATAGATTTACATTTTAAAATAATATAATTTTCAAATTCATATTATACAAATATAAAATTATTACTTTTAGGGTTTTTTATCTCATGTTTTTAAATAACTGGTCTTCAAAATGTTTAAATTCATTAGCAGAATAGACAGATACATAAAATGAAACCTTCACAGAGAGCTAGTTTTTATTTTATAACCTGCTGTAATTCTAATAGCTTTTAAAAGTGTCTTTTCATCCAAGAATCATGCTATGACTGTGTAACAGGTTCAGCCAGACACATAAAAGGCATGATGGCCCACAAGCCGGTGTTCACTCCAATGAGCCACACCAGCCAGGGCTCACACGTCTAGTCAAGGAACACACATATAGGACCCACGGGCATGGACAACAGGGAGGGAATTGACTGAGGGAGTTGGGGGGCAGTTTGGGTTGGGGAGAGCAATGGAAGAAAATTGAGACAACTGTAATTGAAAAACAATAAAAAAGGAAAAAAGCATGATTGGTAAAAGTTAAAGCAGTATACAAAATAAGTTAAGATATGGCTTGTTAGCTCATAAAAAGGCCTATTTTTATTTTTAAGAAACACATTTTTTGCTATTTTACTCAATATTTTTTATTAAATTGTCATTGTATTGTGAATATATTGACATGATTAAGGGAACACATTAATTGTAGTTGAGTTTTGTGTGGAGAAATGAGTTTAAGAGAATGTGGATTTCTATTCTGAAGGAAATATGTTCAGTTGAATTTCTTCAGTCTGTTGATTTGTATATTTCTATGATATCTGGAAATTGTTTCACATCTTACCTGTGCCCCATTCTTGCTCTTTTCTGTGTCTAGACTTGGATTAAATATATGATTTTTACTTGCTCACTTGATCACATGTGTCTCTTAACATATTTTTTTATATTTTCTATCTCTTTGTCTTATAGTAACTTACAATACAAATTCCATGGTTATGTATATAACCCACTCTTCAACCCACCCACCGAGCTTTTCTTTAATTTCAGACAGTCTTCATTTGTAGCAGTTCTATTAGATTCTTATTGATACCTGTTGCCTGAATTATATTATCAAACCTTTCCTTTGTCCTTAAAATACACATTTTCAATTATAGTTCTTATAATTTTACTTTCTTAATTTTTTAACATGTTTTTTAAAAAAACTGTTTTTGTTTCACCTGGCTTTCACTCACATTGCCTTATTTCCACATATATTTCACAATTTTTAAATGTTAGCTGCTCATTTTTTACAAAAATCTTACATATGAAAGTTTCTGGAAAGATGAGATAAAGAGAGATCAAGAAAGATTTTACTTTGCTTTTGTCAGGTATCTGGGAGCTCCCACGAAATCTGACTGCTTTAATTAAATTTTTATCTTGAGTTTTTTTCTGGAACCCAGAGCAGAGAACCTAGACTCCTCTACACCTGTGTGAGTTCTGGCTTGTGATTCTGAATTCTCAAGGAAGATTTGTCTTTTCCTCTGCTTTGAGTAGTTTTAGATAAGAAATGGTGGCAAATATATTTTAGTTCAACCATACATTGAGAATGCAAACTTTTGGTGTCTCAGAATTAAGGGTTCATAAGAAGCAATAACATTCACCAGCTTGGCAAATATCTTAAAGGTAAAAGTCAACTTCATGGTTTCACATACCTTTCTAACCTTCACTTTCAGTGTTGCTTACTTTCTTCTAGTTCGTATATATATTCACAATTTTTTTTAAAAAATAGGTGTTCTGTTCTCTTTTAATATGTATTTATATATTTGAGTAGGACAATCAGATTGGGCATCTAATCTGCCACATTGCAATACATGAAAATCCAAGTGGATTACATTAGTGATTAAGGAAGAATGAGGCAGAAAGACCAATGGCACTGAATTCCTACAGACCTTTACAGCCCCGGTCATTTAACTTATTTGCTGCTTCTTCGGAAGGAAATCACCCCTGACAGTGAGTTTCCAGCTGAGACACCAGCTTTTATTCTAACATTATTAGTGAAAGGAGTAGTGTAAAAATGCTAATTTACATTATTTTCCTCCTAGTATATGTTTCAGTTGTTTCCAAGTTTACAAGGCTCCATATTTTTTAAAAAGACCAATAATATCTGGCAATATCATCATACTAATTGCAGCTAAGGTGATATGGGGAATAGAAGTTGTTAGAAATATGTGCATGCAAATTAGCAACTTGCACAATAACCATTGCTTCTCTCTATTTGAAGATAAGTTTCAGAGTTCTTAGATCAACATTTTCATGTTTTTTTTTAATTGAGATCTCTTGACATGGATTGTTCACATAATATTTATTATAATGCTGAGTGTTATATCAATTTTATATGTGACAAAACTTGAATGATTTTATATTTATTCTATTTTTAGAATAAATGTCATTATTTTTATATGTGAACAAATTTTTGTTTATAATGGTTGTTCAAACACAGTTGTCTCCATTTTCCCCCGACCCCAGCCATTCTCACATCCCTCCCCTGATCCCACCCCTCTTTGATTTTGTCCATGTTCTTTATAGTTGTTCCTGAAAACTCTTCCCTCTTTTACCTCCATTGCCCCTCACACCTCCCTTCTGGTTACTATCCATTTGTTCTTAATTTCAATGTCTCTGGTTATATCTTGCTTGCTTTTTAATTTTGTTGCTTAGGTTCCATTTATAGGTGAGATCATATGGTGTTTGTCGTTCATGGGCTGATTTATTCCACTTAGCATAATGCTCTTGAACAGACACTTCTCCAAGGAGGACATAAAGAGGGCCCAGAGACATATGAAAAAATGCTCAGCACCACTAGCCATCAGAGAAATGCAAATTAAAACCATAGTGAAATATCACTTCACACTGGTGAGAATGGCCATCATAAACAAATCAACAAACAAGTGTTGGAGAGGATGTGGAGAAAAGGGAAACCTAGTGCACTGTTGGTGGGACTGCAGACTGGTGCAGCCTCTGTGGAAAACAGTATGGAATTTTCCCAGAAAACTAAAAATGGAACTGCTTTTCGACCCAGCAATTCCACTGCTGGGATTATACCCTAAGAACCCTGAAACACCCAATCCAAAAGAGCCCATGCACCTCAGTGTTCATAGCAGCACAGTTTACAATAGCCAAGTGCTGGAAGCAGCCTAAGTGCCTATCAGTAAATGAATGGATCAAAAAACTGGGGTACATTAACACGATGGAATGCTATACAGCAGAAAGAAAGAACTCCTACCCTTTGTGACAGCATGGATGGAAATGATTTTATATTTATTCTCAATCTGTGGAAAGTTTACAAAATAGATGGATGATTAGTTGAAAATAAACTTTTAGAATGTAAATCCTGGGACACTTACTGTTGGTGCTCATATTTTAGCATTCACCATGTAACTCAATGCAGAAGCATCAGAGAAAGCTTCGGAAACCAGGAGCCCTGGGTTTGATGACTCTTTCTGCTGTACACGTGTCTTGTGACTTTGGGCTTTATGTACCATCAATACCTGAGTCCTTTATTTATAAAATGAAACTGATACTAGTACTCATAAGAAATAAAATAATAAAGTAGTTAACAATAGTTAAATGTCAGGTCCTCTTCCAATACCTTTGATGTTTTTAGTGACTTCTCAATGATTGGCAAAAATTGTATAAATGCTAACTAAATTGAAGAGCATTAAGCAAAATAATTGCACAATGATCACAAAAAGAAAAATAAGAGTAATAAAATTAAAAAATGCTTGAGATATGCAATACAACAATAAATACATAAGACTCATAAAATAAATGAAAAGACAGAAAATTTAGCATATATCTGACAGGAATATTTGTTATTCTTAAAACATATTTTGTTCTTAAAGAAGCTTAATACTAACATTTTGAATATCCAGTATCCTTAAGTAATAGCAAATCTTCAATATTTTGTATTATATTTTTAGTGCTATTTGTCTTGCTTCCCTGTTAATAAAATATTTATTATAAAATACTTTTTCTGATGTTCAAATATTTATTAGTATATGTGTATAAGATAATCAAAGGTGGATTTTTACAATCATATTTGATAAATAAACATAATTTATCCCACATTCCCAGTCCAGTTAACTGTTTATGGATCCAGTAATAGTGTTTTATGTTTGCATATTCAGTTTGTAAATCAGACAGTAATGAAACTCTTCCCTCTTAATTTCCTAGGAATCACTTAATTTTAAAATATGTCAATTACTTGTGCTCTCTAGAGAGATTTTTATGTACTTAAAAGAGTAATCTATTTTCATTTACATTGCATATCCAAAGTTGAATGTCTAAAACATAGATTAGGGCTGTTATTACTTTTCAAAGAGTATACTTAACATTTATTTTAGTTATTATTAACAAATAAGGATTAATAGAATTGATTAATTATTTCTGTGTTCTTGTTTTGATTGCTTTTCCAAGGGTATTGAAATAGCGCAACAAAATTGCTGTTAACCTAAAACTCAGACAGATTCAGCTTCTCTTCAGGTCCTTATGTGTAAAACAAAGATATTAGATGATGTGGCCTCTATCAGATTCTTTCAAGCACTTAACACTCATAATGCTAATATAAAATACGTGAATTATCCCCAATATTTTCAAAATATTTACAAATTACATGATAATTGTATATTTATAAATCATTTAATATATGCAATAAAATTATTATCTCAGTTTTTAAAATAAGTATATGCAACTAGAAAAGAAGAAAGGAAAGGGGGAAGGGAAGAAAAAGCTTGTCCAAAATTTTATAGCTAGAAAACTGTCATCTTCATTCTAATTTTATGTTTCTTCTTCCAGTTCACATATATTGTCATCAGTTTCTTTGGTGGATCAGACACATGAGGGGAGTATCTGATATAGTAGAGAGGAGCAAACCTGAGCTTGTTAATTTCAGTGATTTTTATATTAGTAACAAATATAATACAATATGTGAAGGATTTTTGTGTTACTAAAACAAAAGGGACATGAAGTTCTTTTTATTACATTATTAGATTTGAAAGTAGCTTTTACTGTTTAATTGTAATGTATGATTTTCATTCAAAAGATATGTTAAAGTATGTGAAACAAAATTGAGGTCTTCATCTGATGAGATACTCAGTCCTATAAGAAATTATCTTTTTTAATGGCATAGTGTATTTTTTCTTAAAATTTATATATTGTGTGAACCAGAGGATCACGGTTCGATTCCCAGTCAGGGCACATGCCTGGGTTGCAGGCCAGTTCCCTGCAGGACAACTCCCAGCAGGGGATGCACAAAAGGCAACCATACATTGATGTTTCTCTCCCTCTCCCCTTCCCCTCTAAAGATAAATAAATAAATAAAATATTTTAAAAAATTATATATTGTAATATGGGTAGTAGTGAATTTCTATATACACTGTGTAAAAGAAAGCAGGTACTATGTTTATAGTAGTTATGCTGTTAGGTACAATATGGTACCTATGCACGTGCCCGCACACCTGGACAACTATATACATTTATTCAATGCACGGGCTTACAAATGCATCAAGAACTTTACTCAGATTGCAAACAGAAGTATTGAGAATTGTGACAAATCTAAACTGAGGTCTTGGTTGATATTTTTCCATGATTAAAGAAATAACAGAGACAAGAAAGAAAACTGTACTTGAACAAGAGTTAAATTAAAAAAAAAAAGAAATAACAGAGTGTGTTTCTTTTACCAGAAGGCAGCATTGGCACAAACAATCACCTGCAGTGATGCTACGGGCAAACAAAGTAAGGGATGAGGGATAAGTGTGCTACCCAGAAGGGGCAGGGGCATTTCCAAAGAGAAGTTATGAACATATAAAACAAATATTTTAGGATGATTTACAATTAAAACATAAGTTACTATTTGAATCTTGCAGTGGTTCTTGACTACATCAGTCTGTGTGGGTTTTTTAAAATATGTAAGGACACTTGAGTTCTGTCAGCCCTCCGTATTCACAGGTCCTGTTTCTGTGGGCTCAACCAGTCTTGAAGATGCCTGAGAACAAAAAGAATGTTATATTGCTGCTGACGCAGACTATGCAGTCAGGTCTGTGATGGCTGCCTCTGCAATGCTTGTTCTGAACAGACGCAGACATTTTCTTGTTATTACCCCTTACAAAACATGATATAACAACTAACTACTTAGCATCTATGTCGTATTAGGTATTATAAGTGGCCTGTAGATGACTTAAAGTATAAGGGAAGATGTGCCTAGGTTATATATGTAAATACTGTACCATTTTATATACAGGACATGAGCAACCACACATAGTGGTGTCTGGGGTGGGGGGCTAGAACCCATCTCCTATGGACACTGAGGGTCAACTGTACAGAGATAAAAATCAGTGTCAAATGGACTTCTAGAAATAAAATATATACACCTGTGTTTATTGTATAAAATGTCACCAGAACATAAATATAAGAAATATGCCTTATGTTCTTTCCAGAGATAAATATTATTTGTGTGTGCTATAGAATAAATGGAATTGTGGCGTTCATAAGCCTGTATTAAACAAGCTTAATTTAACTGATTTCTTTCATAAACCTCGATGATATTCTTGGTACCAAAGATGAGGTGGTATATAATCGTAGGAAACAAATGGAATAAGCGTTCAGAGAAGAAATTTATACTTATTTCCTTAAAAGTTTGTTATGTCAGGAATTCCTATTTTCTTGCCTAGTTGAGTAAGTTCTGTGTGACCTGTAGTGAATGTGTCTCCCTGGTTTTATCCTACATTACATAATTTTATCCTTGAGGGAGAAGAGGATTTGAGTGAAGTAGCCTTAGTCCTTTACCTTGGAGAGATGTCTGACAAAGAACTGGTAATTCTGAAACTCTTTGATGTTGCTTTTTTTTTACATTCTTCAGCAATTATTATTTGCCTCAAAACATTTCAGGGTGGAAATAGTTTATTTAATTTCCAGCAGTTTTACTACAGAGCATGTCTCTAGTGTTTTATCGAGAGAATAGCAGTGGTATTAAGTTGTATGAAGCAGATACTTATAAAAGAATGATGTCTGTGCCCCACTCCCCAACCCCTTATCCCTCTCCCCAGATTTCATGGCATAGCCTGGTTATTTGGTTTTTGGTCTTTGCAGACCATTCACTGCTCTGGCAAAGGAAATTGCCTTAATATGAATAAGTAAGGATTAGTTCATTGGCCGTGTTTAATTAACAGACATAAAATTGATGGACCCGATGTTGAGTGTGCTTTTTTGCAAGCTTTCTATTTAAAAAAAAAATCCTCAGCATTTTTTAACTTATTAAATAATTGTATCAGGGAGCATTAAATGTGTAGCACTTGTTGGTGTGAGGCTGTGTTGAGTGGTGCAGATCCAAATTGGTCATGGAGGAGTGCTGTATCAGGACAACAGATGGCTAAGCAAATAGTTATAGCATAGCATGATGTAGAATGATTGGTCTATTGGCAGAAGTTGTGTGAAATTTCAGGCAAGACAGATAGGTTTGGTGTGAGCAGAGACCAGTGGAAAATAATGAACGATGAATTAATGCCATGCTTTAGTATTATACATATTGCATATAGAGTAAAAGGGGAGAAAGGGCGATTCCTTTATGCCATATCATGTCTGCAGTTTGAGCGTGGCAGTTTAGTGTGGTAGTGATATCTGGTGCTTCAATTATAGCTGTACGGTGTAATAGCTCTTCAATTACAGTCGTGCGATGTGATAGCTAAATGACTGGAGATACTCGAGTTCTGCGTCCTGTCAATGATCAACATTTGGTCCTGAGAATGGAATGACACTGCAATTATATTTGATGGTTTCGTGGATCTATAGTGTAGTGTATTTGTTGTTTTACTTGTTTTGCTTTTTAATAAGTGCACAAAAATATTGAATATTTTCGACTAGGACTTTCTACTACCAGCTTTCACATACAAACTGTTCCATGTGACAAGGTCCTCAAGGATTGTAACTTACCTTAGACAATAATAACAAATACAGATAAATAGAATTGTAGTTGCATCAAGTTTATTTTGAAGTGAAAAGGGGGGCAGTATTAATTTGAAAGCAGTGATGATGTAAGGTATCTGTGTATGAAAGGAGAAAATGCTGACTTCCTTTACAGCTTTGGAGGAAATCTGACAGGTTTCAGTTTAGAGAGAGAGTCACTGAAGATGTAATAGTTTGGTTTGTTTGCTGCACTTCCTCACAATCCCAGTTTCAGCTAAGGCGAAAAGTGAGCAGTTGTCACAGTTATTCGAAGATGAGATTGTGGATGTAACTGCTGGTTCTGATAGAATAGTGGTCTCAGGGGCTGAAGTGAAAGTGATGGCAGGAGAAGCACCAGTAGGAAGAGATGCATTTGCAGAATGAAGTTCAGACACTGGGCAGGGCATACTATGGAGGGGAGAGGAGGCTTGCCACAGGGAAGTGGGCACATGCAACAGGAAGCAGATAGCTGGAGACCTGACCTCAGAATTGTGAAAAATCCATCCATTTCTGGATTTAAGACCATAGGGTAAATGATTCAGAAACATAAACCTCTCTATTAAGGTAACCAAATATGTTGCCAAAAATGTAAATACCACAATAACTAAGTAACTGCGTGCTCTCTATGTCCCCCAGTGGACATACAATCATTTACTTAAGCATATTTCCTTCTTGAGCTAGAAAAGTTTGGGATGCAGATGCACAGACGGTCACACATTTTCATCCTGAATAAACATGTGTGAATATATCACAAAGTTTGCTAGACTTCTGAACCCCTGCTTTCATTTTGTTCTTTGGCTGGTTGTAACCCACTTATGTGTGCACAGTCATGTTAAGCTCCATAAAAATATAATATCTTTTATTAATATATTAAAGTGCATTTTACTTTTCTATCAAGTATTTTGGCTTAAACAAATTTGGACTTAAACTTACATTCATTTTAATGAGGATCTATTATATATATCACACTTTCTGGATGTCCAATTGCTCTAAAACAATGTGGGAATAATACTGTCACTTTTTGGACAGATCCCTATAGACATAATGCCCCAACATAGAGATGGCCTTTGTGATACATTTGTGATATCTGTGTGATATATTCCTGCTTATTTCTTGGGTACAGGGTTGGTCAATATCTCTTCCTTAGATAAGCTATATCACAAACAAATCTTTTGAGAACATTTAAACAAATTGTAACAATGCATTTCAGATATTGAAAGAGGGTGCTTGACATTCTTAGGAATGGAATGACTAAGACAGATTATATAGTTTGTGTTAGTGCTAGGCTCTTATTTCTCAAAGGTAAATGCTGTCTGTCTTAGTCAGCTTGGGCTGCTATAATGAAATAGATTTAACTGGGTTGCTTAACAGCAGGCATTTGTTTTTCACAGTTCAAATGGTTGGGGAATTCAAGATCAAGGTGCTGGCAGAATTGGTTCTTGATGACACCCTGCTTCCTGCCTTTTAGTCCGCTGCCTTCTTGCTGAATCCTCACATGACAGGAGGGGGAAGTTCTGGGATTTCTTCCTCTTCCTAGGGCACTAATCCCATCATGGGGGCTCCACCCACATAATCTCATCTGAATTGAGTGGTCTCCCCACATTTACACTATTACATTAGAGGTTAGGGTTTCAATATATTGATTTTGAGGGAGACACATACATTCTTTCCACAACACTGTCCATACATTGAAGGTTCTTAATCACCTGGATGCCATTATTAAAACTTGAAGAAGGTCATAAGTAGGTAGAGGATCAACTTGAGTCAGTTTATAGCTAGGAAAGTATTATTAGAGATCAGATGGGAGATGGCAAATTTTACGCATCTGACTACTGAAGAACTGGGGAAACTGTGGAGGGAGAATCATTACGGTTTAGTGGTGTTCCTGGAGCGCATTGTATTCCACGCACACAGGAGAGTATAGTAGAACCCCGCTTCACTCCTTTGTCTGAAACACTTCAGTAAGTGATTGGCTGCTAAATGAAAGTATGAACACAGATATCTTTAATACTTACACAAGTGTTCCTTGTTGACCCAAAGGGACTTTCTGGAGTTCTACACTTGAATTTTAATCACATTCCACAGTTTATCTATTCATATTGCAGAAAAGCAAATAATTTGCTGTATCGAAAGGGAGATTCTTTATACTATCTGTGTGTGTGCATTTTAGAGAAAATGCTGACATGCTAGAAATAACCATAAAAGCAAAAAATAAAAGATGCATAGTTTTTTAAAAAAGCATAAAGCAATAAACATCTGTTTTGTTGGCACTGCCAGACAGCGTGTCACATGTTGGAGAAGTTACTACCCATCACTCTCTATATATTTCTTGTTAATGTAGAGAAGGGATGACTAACTCACAGAATTGCTAGCAGTGCCTGGCATAGTACATACTAGCAACTTGTTCCTGCGCCACCATGGCAGGTCCTTTCTTAACCATTCTGTCCCGGTGACAGGACAAGGAAACTTAATGAGATTGGTCTGTGTAACAGCATATGGTTAACAGTTATACAAATGTTTCCAAATACACTGGATTTGTAAAATCACCACAATCTAATCACAGAAAGTGGTGTCACATATCACTCTAAAAACACAATTATTCTGTCACTCTCTATGGAAGACAATTTCCTGGGAGTTCTCCCATGCAATGAAAAATCAATAAATCACATGCTAAATCTCTGAGAAATGTGCTGCTTCTGGGTGGAGTTTTAATGTGGGGACTTAATTTGTGTTTTAAAGAATGCTCTCTTTTAGCAATTTGAGTAATTATTTTTAGAAGATGACATAAAGAAGATAGGAACACAGGCCAAAGTTGCTATACACAAGTTCTAGAAAGAAATAATTCGTCAAAATGTACATTTGAAGCAAAGTAATATACAACAGATAAAATTGAAATGTCTATAGTACATGTATTTTTATAGAAACCATCAATTTTTCAGAAGTTTATAGTACTGAATTTTCAATGATCAGATCACAAATGATAGGAAATGGACTGCAGTATCCTAAAAATAAGTTATACTATTTCTGTCAAATAATAAAACGAAAAATAATTACTTTTAATTCAGAGCCATATTTTATTTTTTTAAGTAATATTTTTTTAAATAATGGAGACAACTGTACTTGAACAACAATAAAAAATCCATATTTTAAAGGAAAAAAATAACCATTCAAGGACATTTGGGACTGGTGTAGCTCATTCGGTTGGGCATTGTTCCACAAAGTAAAAAGTCACAAGTTCAATTACCAGTCAGGGCACATGCCTGGGTTATGGGTTTCCTCCCCAGTTGTGGTGTGTGTAAGAGGCAAGAAATCAATGCTTCTCTCACATATCGATGTGTCTCTCCCTCCCTTCCTCCCTCTTCCTCTCTCTCAAAATACATAAATACATAAATAAATAAATAAATAAAGTCTTAAGAAACTAAGTTGTTGGTGAAGGAAAACTCTAAGGTGTTGCTTATGTGTCATCTGCAGGCTATCACACAATCTGCGTGAGTCATGTTCTTGTATTCTAGTTGTATTTATTTGCTTGTGTGACTTCCTGGGATCCGCAGTGTCACTTTATTGTTTGTTTGCTTTTTATCTTTTCAAGTGTATTTTTTCTTGTTATCTATGAAGTACAAGCTGAGTTTTATGATGCTGCTTTTCACACCAAGGAATATTCTTAACTTTTTTCTGTTTCACTAAAATATGAATATACTCATACGATTGTTACTGAATAATACCGTATGATTATTAATAGTAATTGTTACTGAATATACTGTATAATTGTTAATAATAATTGTTAACAATTAATGATAATTGTTACTGAATATACTGTACAATTGTTAATGAATAATATTCAAGATCCTCTTAAAGCTGTAACAGTGGGTTTGCTAGTTTGCATGGTACCAGCTGAAACGGTACCCATGTCTGTCTGAGTAAATTATAATCAGGAGGAGTAAAATGTTTAAAATTGGGCTTTCTCATTTTAATTTCAGAGTTCAATTTATCAGTAGTGGAAGGGAGAAAAGAGAAATAGCAAGAGAGCTCTTCTGTTTTTTCTTTTTCAGTTCAGCTGTGGGGTTATTTATTTTTTATTTTTTATTGAGAACAACCTGATAGTTTTCTCTTGACAGAGGCCTGATGGAAGAGTTTTTCTTGTTGTCATTCAGATCATTGTTTCTTTTGTTCTGGGTATAATTAGTTGGAAAGTGGATCTGAATATCTGTGTGCTGTGGCAAATGGAAATAACTCGTCTCCATTCAGACATGTAAACTGCAGTGGCAGGAGACCAGGATTCTAAATTCTGTAAGTTTAATCGGCAAATAGCTGTGGCGTATGATAATATATTGTGAGTATTTATGATGTCACTTAGTCATTAGGCTAATAATTTGTCTTGTGCCACATTTTTACATGAAAAAGTTTTAGCCTTTATTATTATGATTATAAAATATTAAATGTAGAGTTAAATATATGTTAGTCAAAATGTTATCAAACATTTTTAAGGCATATCCTGATCTCTGCCCCTGGGAATATAATCAATTAGATGGTATTTGTTAGGAGTAGATATACTCATTACTTGCCAGTTTTAAATAAGATACCTATCATTAGGTTAGGCTACTAGCTAGATAATTTTTCAGTAGTGATGAATGCTTTTAATTCCTCTGTTAAAATATTTCATTTCATTAAAATGTGGATCCCTGAATATCTAACTCTACCATTATTTTCTTCAGAAAGAAATGTTCGGAGGAAAGGAGTTTGTGTGCTGAGCAAACAGTGAAGCCACAGAAAGGATTGCTCAGGGAATTAGATTAGCCACGCTGGTCAGGGCATAGCTGAAGCCCCATTAGGTCTGGTCTAGGCAGCATTTGTGTTTGGAGGAGCTGAGCAAATCACATTAATTAACGTTCACAACTTCGTTTGGTGAAAGGGCCTGGTGTCAGAGAGAAGACAGGCATTTCCTCTTTTATCTACACGTTATGCAAGCACATCCAGGCACCTGGGCCACCGCAAAGGAAGCAAAAAGCACTGAAGCAAAAACACTCGCTCTTTTAGTCTTCAAGCAGAAAGAACTATTTACTTATTTAGACCATTTCTTGCATTGGAATGTTTGATTTTGAACTATAGGGCATATGTCTTTATACGGTTTTGTATATGTGTGCGTACATTTCCTTTGCAGCAACTTTTATCACCAAAATTATCAAAGGAGGATTATAACCTTATTTTGTACATTCTGGTTGTTTCTATACTGCCTTCTCTTTGATTTTTGGTAGCATGTGTTTTCTGCTCTAACAGATTACACACTTATGTGGATGTAGAAATAAAAATGGATATGCTATAAAGAACATAGGATATAAGTTGCCTACTAAAGGTATATATGAAACAAAATTATGTTATGAAATTAAAACAATACGGCATTTTTAAAGTTTTTACATGAAAATGAGTGTTACTTCTTTTAAAATCTCCAACTTGGAAGTAGATTTGATTTAGTTATTACCATTGACATGTGTCCTAAAGGTAACACTTTTGATAGTAACATCGATAGCCTATATCTAAAGAAGAGAGAAACAAGGGATGGCAATGTTGGGTAAGGATATTATGTAGGAAACCCAGTTGGCTGCTTACACAGAGCCTCATCTGGTAACAGTTGCATCACTTTGGTGGGGAATCAAATATGCTTTTGTCAAAGCATATTTACACAAAAGCTCTTGGCTTATATTTCTAGAGAGTAGAGGAGAGCTGTGAAAAAAATCATTTTTCCTTTATTTATGCTGAAAATTCTAAGGCTGTCTTAATGTAGTAACCATGTTCGCTGTAATTTTTCGAAAATTGCGTCAATCACAAGAGTGTATTTGAAAGAAGGAGCCAAAGTTGGTAGTAAAACAAACTTAAGATAAACACTTTTTTTATTCATAAAAATTACCTGTCATTATAGAAGATCTAAAGAACAGAAGCAGATTCAAGTTGCCATGCCTGGCATATTCATTCTAGCTAGAAATCATAAGATTCTTAGCTAGAATAGATTATAATAAATTAGTCCCAGTTCAAAAATTGGCCAGAATTATGACTAAAGGAGGGTTTCAGTCAAGTTTGCTTTCACATTTCTTTACATAAACCACACAAGAAGCAGAGCAAAGATGAATGGTACATGAGTAATTATATATAGCTTTTCCTAATTCCTCACAGAGGGACAACCAAAATGTTGAAGACAATGTAAGTACTTAGAAGAGGTTCCTGATCTTGATACTGTTGGAATGCAGGAGGAAAACTGTGCCTAAAGATTTACTTACTGCTGTGTAAGGTGATTCCTTACTTTGCCATAGTTACTGACTCCTACAGTCTTCACATCAACATTATCTACATACCACCTTTATCTGTATACAAGTGCATTAATATTCCTGTATACACCTAATAAGCCTCTTTGCCTTCCCATAAAAAGTGATTTTCTTCTGTTCAATTAGGCTTAAAGGAGAATACATGCCACATAAAATAAAATCTGATCCTATTGTATTTGTGTAAAAATAATTTGATTTTTGTCTTTATTAAGACAAATTTATGCCTTAAAATTAGTCATTTCACTGTGAGAAATTACAGCTATTATTAATGCCATTTAGTCTAACCTTTCCAAAGGTTACTAATTATTTTCATTTCTAACTTCTGATGTAGTGATATTTCTAGTTCAAGTGTTATATGGGTTTTCGAATGGATGAATCTGTAAAATAGTGGTGTGCAGAGTACACATTGTTATCAGCTAACATGACAGCATAGGGGTGTGATTCACATGAGTAACACAAGCAGTAGGGAAAGTAAAACACCGGGATTTTGTTTTGTTTTTTTTATAACTCGTATTTATAACTCCTTCATGATGACATCAAAGCATAAAAACCTGACAAAAGGGATGTTCTAAGGAAATTTTGAAATGTGGCAAAAGTTATAGTAAATTTTAATTGTATTTTAAAATCACACTGCTTAGAAGATTCAGTGGGCTTACAGAAAATCTTATACCAAAGTATTCCTTTTAAACTCCTCATTTTTTTTTCATGTACCCTTGGGACCAATGACTAATTTTTCTTATAAATAAAATTATTTTCTTTAAATGTGCCTGCTTTACCATAAGTTTCAGTGCAGAAAGATACCTGCAAATATGCTTCTTGGTGTATGTTTGGGGATAAGAATGACCTATGTGCTTGATTTCTGTTTAAAGAGTTATTGCCAGCAATCTGGGACGAGGGCATTTTGTTCATATTACATACCCATACATATTTGTCTCCTCAACTTCCAAATTAAATCTTATTGAATACCTTTAGAATATTTTTAATTTAATGCCAGCCACTTGACTCCTGTTGTTATTGTTAACTAGATAATAATTCTGTTGTATTAATGGTGACATAATTTTAATTTCTCAACCAAATATTAAGGAAATGAAACAAGAAAATTATTGTGAAAAATAAAAGGGAGAAAATATTAGTTAATGGTAGGCATTTAAAACAAGGTTTTCGTTAGCTCATGTCCAAGGCTAAATTCATATTTTTTATTATTTATAACTTTAGGCAATTAAGCTTAATTTTGAATTAAAAAAGTGATGGATGTTTGTCAAATACTTTAAGTTGGGCATGTCCAAAGTTGGTCTTTTTCTCACTTGTAAATGAGTATGCTTTTTCATATTTTATTCTCCTATGTAAATTCCATGAAGCTATAAGCACATACCATCCTCATATACATTTCAATTTTCTGAAAAGAAAGTGAATTAATAATTAAATAATACAAATAGGGAAGAAATAATTGCATCCAAATTTATTATTAAATATTTTCAAAAGAAATGTCTATAACTGGTTAATATTGAATTATATTTATTGAAATTAATGAGGTCCTAAAGAAATGTAAGGATATATTTACTGCTTCAAGCAGAACATAATTTTATTATGATGATTCTTCAAAGTTACTAAGATTGTCAGTAAAGCAATATTTGCATCTATTAAATACTTAGCTCTCCTATGCAATACCTTAGGCTGAGTACAATAAAAATATAGGGGATATAATTTTTAACATATATGCACATAAATATAACAAAAAATTGGATAGGTGGTAATCACAGTCAAGCCAAAACACCCATTTCGGTTATTTCAACCACTGTATGTTGTTCCTTGTTTCTCTAGGTGCTACTTTGCAAGGCCAGGGGAAAGGAACAAGGAAAAACAGCCACCAGTATTACAATGTCTCTCCTAAACATACAAGTATGTCAGTGGTATGGGATTGCCAGTTATTTTCATTGCTAAGCAGCATGGCATTCAGCACAGGAGTGTATAAGCTGGAAAAAATAGAGAAGAAATGAATTTCTGTAATATCTGGAGAGTAGGTTCCAAATCAACGGTTTGCTAGGTCATTCCCCAATATGGCTTTTAAATACTGATCAATGAAAGACTATTTGGATTTCATGGGGGTACTTATTATGTCAGGTTTATTGACATAGAAGAATATATATTCTATTGTTTAATAAAAAGTATGCAGTTTGCTAATATATGAAATACAATATTGGAACATTTAAAATGTTTTCTTATTATGAAGTTACATTATATTGATTAACAAAAATTCAAATGTCATTTTAAGTTTAAAAGAGAGTGATACTGTGCTTTTGAGCTCACTGAACAAGGTAAATACCAACAGCCGAACATGGTGATATTGATGAGCTTCGTGTGCTTCACATTCCAGGGGCTGAAGCCTGAAGCTCTTCAGGCGTGCACGTATACAAAGTCCCACTGTTTAGTCATAATACAAGTGAAGTGACTTGAGCCTTTAAAAATTACCAGTCTCTTGACCCACAACAATATGAAATGACAGGAGTAATTTCAAATGGCTCTCAGCAAATTAACCCTAATATTTATTTATAACATCATCTTTGCTAATAAGGATCAGAGCATACGAAATACTGGGCAAACAAAATGGACTTCAGAATTCAGATCAACCGTGTAAGTGTATGAAGGTCATATGAAATTATAAAAGGTTAGGGATAATATTGTTTTAAAAGCTCAAATGCACTAGTCAGTAAGTAACTTGGAAGTTCACAGAGCATCCTATTTAGGCCCCGACGATCATTCTTCTGGCGGAAAACAGACACCAGTATAATCACTCCAAGCAGTTATCTAGGGTGTGGGCAAAGTTATTACCTCATGTTTTCCATCTTTATAGGACAACGCCACTTCACAAAGATGTTCTCTTTTGTTTATTTTCATTGTGTTGAGATTTGCCTTTTCCTCAATTTACTTTACCCTTTAGTAAAATGTGCATAACATAAAATTTACCCTCTTCAATACTTTTCACTGTGCAGTTTTGTAGTATTAAGTCCATTTATATTGTGGTATAACCATGACCACCATCCATAACCAAAACCTTTTTATTTTTAATCTTGTGAAACTAAAGCTTTATTTTCATTAAATAGCACATTGTTTCTTCCTTTCCCCAGCCCCTGTAACCATTATTCTACTTTTTGTCTCTAAGATTTTGACTACTCTGTATACTTATATATGTGAAATCATATGCTACTTTTCTTTTTGTGATTGGCTTATTTCACTTAGCATAAATCTTAGCATGATTTCATGATTTCATGATTTCATGATTCACTTAGCATGAATCTTGTCCTCAAGATTCATCCATGTTGTAGCACGTCCCATGATTTCCTTCCTTTTAGGGTTGAATACTATTCCTTTTTAGGCATGTATCACATTGTGCTTATCCACTCATCCAGAGATGAACTCTTGGGTTACTTCCATTATTTAGCTAGTGTGATTAATGCAGCTATGAACATAGATATGCAATTACCTCTTTGAGATCCTTCTCCCAGTTCTGTTGAATACATACCCATAATTGAAATTGCTGGGTCAAGTTTAAATTTTATCTTTATTTTTTTGAGAAGCAGCCATTCTGTTTATACTGAGGCTTTCTCCCAAAAGTGCACAAGAGCTCAAAGTCCTCTACCTCTTCATAAACACTTGTTATTTCTGTTTATTTTTAATAGTAGTCATTTTAATGGATGTGCGTTGGTACCTCATTGCAGTTTAGATTTACTTTTACCTAAGGATTAGTGATGTTGAATATCTTTTCATGTGCTTATTGAACATATGTATACTGTTTTTGGAGAAATGTATATTCAAGTCCATTACCTATTTTATGAATTGGGTTGCCTTTTTATATTGTTTAGTTTAAAACTTATGTATATATATTGAGAATATTACTTTGTGATAGATATGTGATTTGCAAATATTTTCTCCAATTCTTTGGGTTTCCTTTTTACCTTTTTTTTCCTGTGTCTTTTGATTCAGTCTAAAGAAATTCTTTAGTTTTTGTGAGCCTGTTTTTTTCTGTTTTTTCTTTTTTTGCCTGTGCCTTAAATCTTTTTTTATGGTTTTGCTTTGATCCATGTTTGTTTAAGAATGTGTTGTTTAACCTCCAAGCATTTGTGAATTTTCCAGTTTTCCAAATTGATCATCTTGTAGATAAAATATTTGTCCAACATCTTTTGAAGTCCGAGTAATTTATGGCCCAACATAAAGTTTGTACTGAAAAATTTCTCATGCATGCTTGAGAATTCATATTCCATTGTTGTTGGGTATAAAATTCTATATTTGTTAGATCTAGTTGGTTTGTCTGTTAAACTTCTCTATTTCCTTACTTATCATCTGTCTATTACTGGGAGTGGCATATTGAAGTCTCCAACTATATTTGTAGACCTATTCATTTCTCCCTTCAATTCTATCCCTTTTTTTGCTTCATATATTTTGATGTTCTGTTATTAGGCACATAAATGTTATTTTTATAGGTTCCTTTTTTATTTTTTACAGTTGATTTTTAAGTATATTTTACTCATTATGCTATTACAGTTGTCCTATTTCTCTCCGTTTATTCCCCCTGTGCTCTGCATGCCCCCTTCACCCTGCATGCCCCCCACCCTCCAGTAAACCCCACACCCTCAGTTCATGTCCATGGGTTGTACATATAAGTTATTTGGCTTCTACATTTCCTATATTATTCTTAACCTCCCCCTGTGTATTTTGTGTCTACCAGTTATGCTTCTTATTCCCTGTACCTTTCTCTCATTCTCCTGCTCCCCTTCCCCACTGATAACCCTCCATGTGATCTCCATTTCTGTGATTCTGTTCTTGTTCTAATTGTTTGCTTAGTTTATGTTTTTGTGTTTTTTTTTTAGATTCAGTTGTTGATAGCTGTGAATTTGTTTTCATTTCTGTATTCATATTTTGATCTTCTATTTCTTAGACAAGTCCCTTTAATATTTCATATAATGTAGGCTCAATGATGATGAACTCCTTTAACTTTAACTTATCTGGGAAGCACTTTATCTGCCCTTCTATTCTAAACAATCACTTTGCTGGATAGAGTAATCTTGGATGTAGGTCCTTGCCTTTCATGACTTTGAATACTTCTTTCCTGCAAGGTGTCTTTTGAGAAATCAGCTGATAGTCTTACAGGAACTCTATTGTAGGTAACTGTCTCCTTTTTTGTTGCTGCTTTTAAGATTCTCGCCTTATCTTTCATCTTGGGTAACCTTATTATGATGTCTTGAAGTGTTCCTCCTTTCATCCAATTTCTTTAGGACTCTGAGCTATCTGGACTTCCTAAAAGTCTATTTTTTTTTGCCAGATTGGGGAAGTTTTCCTTCACTATTTGTTCAAATAACTTTTCAATTTCTTGCTCTTCCTCTTCTTGCATCCCTGTGATTTGGAATTTGGAGCATTTCAAGTTGTCCCAGAGGTTCCTAAGCTTCTCCTCATTTTTT
The DNA here is from genome assembly GCF_014824575.4 of Sturnira hondurensis. Taxonomy (NCBI): domain Eukaryota; kingdom Metazoa; phylum Chordata; class Mammalia; order Chiroptera; family Phyllostomidae; genus Sturnira; species Sturnira hondurensis. Next base: position 4,012,344 of record NW_028077629.1, on the reverse strand, counting down.
TGAATTCTTGTTTCTTCATTCTGTTCTAGTTTGATGTTTAATTCTTTCTTTTGTTCCAAATCATTGATCTGAGTCCCAGTTTCTTTCTCTTCACTGTTGGTTCCCTGTATATTTGGCTTTATATCACTTTGTTTAGCCTTCACGTCTTCCTTCATTTTGTTACCAAGCTCAATCCATTCCTTGAGCATCCTGATTACCAGTGTTTTGAACTCTGTATCTGATAGAGGTTGTCTATCTCTGCCTCGCTTAGTTCTTTTTCTGGAGTTTTGCTCTGTTCTTTCATTTGAGTCATATTTCTTTGTCTTGGTGCACCTGTTATATGGTAAGGGGTGGAGTGTTAGGTATTCACCAGGGCGAGGCAACTCTCTTTGCTGCATTGTGGCACTGTCTGTGGGGAAGAGGTCAGAGAGGGAACAATGCCACTTGCTGGGCTCTTTTCCCACTTTCTGTTACTTTCCTCGCTTCCCGCAAGCAGATTGAGCTTTTTTAGGTGCTGATTCTCAGGTGAGTGTTTTGTGTACATTTTAAGATCCTGTGGGTCCCTCCATCAGACTGTCAAAAGAGATTAGAAAATAATTTAAACATTTCACTAAAAAAAAATTAACCAAGTACAAAAGATGACAGTAATGCAGGAAATGTGAGACTGGGGGTTACCCCCATTATGACAAAACGCCCCCACCCAGATTTNAAAAGTCTATTTTTTTTTTTTTTTGCCAGATTGGGGAAGTTTTCCTTCACTATTTGTTCAAATAACTTTTCAATTTCTTGCTCTTCCTCTTCTTCTTGCACCCCTGTGATTTGGAATTTGGAGCATTTCAGGTTGTCCCAGAGGTTCCTAAGCTTCTCCTCATTTTTTTGAATTCTTGTTTCTTCATTCTGTTCTAGTTTGATGTTTAGTTCTTTCTTTTGTTCCAAATCATTGATCTGAGTCCCAGTTTCTTTCTCTTCACTGTTGGTTCCCTGTATATTTGGCTTTATATCACTTTGTTTAGCCTTCACATCTTCCTTCATTTTGTGACCAAGCTCAATCCATTCCTTGAGCATCCTGATTACCAGTGTTTTGAACTCTATATCTGATAGAGGTTGTCTATCTCTGCCTTGCTTAGTTCTTTTTCTGGAGTTTTGCTCTGTTCTTTCATTTGAGTCATATTTCTTTGTCTTGGTGCACCTGTTATATGGTAAGGGGTGAAGTGTTAGGTATTCACCAGGGCGAGGCAACTCTCTTTGCTGCATTGTGGCACTGTCTGTGGGGAAGAGGTCAGAGAGGGAACAATGCCACTTGCTGGGCTCTTTTCCCACTTTCTGTTACTTTCCTCGTTTCCCGCAAGCAGATTGAGCTTTTTTAGGTGCTGATTCTCAGGTGAGTGTTTTGTGTACATTTTAGGATCCTGTGGGTCCCTCCATCAGACTGTCAAAAGAGATTAGAAAATAATTTAAACATTTCACTAAAAAAAAATTAACCAAGTACAAAAGATGACAGTAATGCAGGAAATGTGAGACTGGGGGTTACCCCCATTATGACAAAACGCCCCCACCCAGATTTTTTGCAGACAGGGGTTTTGAGTCTTTAGTTTAACGCACTGAAACCCTGGGTTTCTTGGTACGTCTCGCTCCCCTATTGTTCCTCCCGGCTTATCTCCATGTGACTATAGGATCTCCTATGTGGTCCACAGTCTTGTCCTACATCCTTTTTGCCCTGGCTGCCCATATCTTCCCTTCCTACCAGTCTGGGTGAATATTTCTTTAACTCCTTTGTTGTTGGATTTCCATTCAAATGTTTTCTGGCACTTGTGGTTGTTCTTTGTTTTTAGATTGGCTCTTACCCTTCTTTGATTATGCGAGGAAGTGAAGCCTTTCCTGTTACACCTCTATCTTGGCCAGAACTTCTATTATTAGGTACATAAATGTTTATATGTATTACATCTTTTCACTGTATTGAACCATTCATAAAATGGTCTTTGTCTCTTGTAACCTTTTCTTATTTAAATTTATTTCCTCTGATATTAGTATAATAATCCTTGCATTCCTTTGGTAACTATTTGAATGGAGTAGCTTTCTGTTCTTACACTTTCAACCTGTTTGTGTCTTTGGATATCAAGTGGGATTCTTACAGACAGTATATAGTTGGATCATGTATTTTTAATCTGTTCTTCCAATATCTATATTTTGTTTGGGGAGTTTAAAGCAGTAACATTAAATGCAATTACAAATAAAGAGAAACTTTTGCCATTTTGCAATTTGTTCTTTGTATGTCATAGCTTTTTTGTGTCTCATGTCCTGCATTACTGTCATCTTTTGTACTTGGTTAATTTCTTTCAGTAAAATGTTTAAATTCTTTCTTAATTTCTTTTGAGCATATTCTATAGATTTTTTGTGGTTACCATGGATGGGAATTACGTTCAACATCCTAAGGTTAAAACATTCAAATTTGAATTTGTGCCTTCTTAAATCTGGTGATATACAATATCTCTTTTCCTTTACAACTCCACCTCTCCTTTCAACTGTTGATGTCACCAAATTACATCTTCATATATTGTGTGTCCAAACAAATAAAAAATCTGTGTTTGATTCATCAGTGTCTTAAATTAAGAAAAAACAAAATTTGGATTTGCAAACTAAAGTTACAATGATACCAGCTTTTAAAAAATGGTTCTTGTATTCTTGTATTTATCTTTACTGTGACCTTTTTTTCTTCCGACAGCTTTGAATTGTTATAGAGTGTCCTTTCAGTCCTACCTGCAGGTCTTGACTTAGCGTCTTTATTATGCCAATGCAGAGGCTGTAAACTCCTTCTTCAGCTTTTGTTTATCTGAAATGTCTTCATTCCTTCCTCACTTTTCTGTATCAGTTTAGTGCCTTCTGGTGACCAAAATTTCTAATAAGATACCAGACTATAATCTTTTCTTTTTTGTTTTATTTTGTTTATTGGGTGACATTGGTTAATAAAATTATATAGGGTTCAAGTGTACAATTCTGTGATACATCAGCTTGATGTTGCATTGCATGCCCACTCTGCCAAGTTAAATCCTCTGTCACCACATTTGACCCCGTACACTCTGTACTATCCCCTGCGAAACAAGGTGCTTCTATCTTGAAGTTTTCAGTGTTCTGTATTCAGCTTTTTCTTTAGACAGTTTGATTATAATGTGTCTCATTGTTTTTTGTTTTTTTTTAATTTGTTCTACTTGGGTGTTCATATGATAAGCTTCTTGTATATTCATATTAATATTTTTACCATATTTGGGAAATGTCCTGTGGTTACAACATTGGAGAAAGCTTTGTTTTTCTCTTCTATTGGCAAGAAAAGCCTTCATGTGTATGTTGGTCCACTTGATGGTGTCTCACAAGTGCCTTAGGCTCTGTTCACATTTCTTTAATCTTTTTCTTTCTGTTACTCAGACTCTTTAAATTCACTGATAATTTCTCTGCCTGCTTACATTTGTCTTTGTATCACTCTAGTGAATTTTTCATCTTGGTTGTTACAATTTTAATGCTCAGAACTGCTGTTTGGCTTCTTTTTATTTTTTATATCTCTTTTTTGATACTTTCATTTTGTTCATACATGCTTTTCTTGGCTTCCTCCACATCTTTAGTTCTTTGAGCATCTGTGTGTCTTATTTTAAATTCTTATTTTAGCATATTTGCCATCAAATTTTTCTCACAGACAGTTTCTGTTGGTTGTTACATATTTTATTGATTGTTTTGAATGATATGTTCTTGGTGTTTTCTCTTTTTTTATGCCTTGCAATTTGTGTGTGTGTGTGTGTGTGTGTGTGAGAGAGAGAGAGAGAGAGAGAGAAACTGAATATTTGAATCTAATAATATAGTAATTCTGGAAATCAGATTCTCCTCTTCCTTAGGGTTTGCTGTTTGTTTTGCTTTGCTTTGTTTTCATTGCTAAAGACCGTTTCTGTGTTGTAGGTCGGCCTTTTGTGTAAATTTTAGATCTTTTCAAGTCTTTTGTGAGCCNTTTTGAATGATATGTTCTTGGTGTTTTCTCTTTTTTTATGCCTTGCAATTTGTGTGTGTGTGTGTGTGTGTGTGTGTGTGTGTGAGAGAGAGAGAGAGAGAGAGAGAGAGAGAAACTGAATATTTGAATCTAATAATACAGTAATTCTGGAAATCAGATTCTCCTCTTCCTTAGGGTTTGCTGTTTGTTTTGCTTTGCTTTGTTTTCATTGCTAAAGACCTTTCCTGTGTTGTAGGTCGGCCTTTTGTGTAAATTTTAGATCTTTTCAAGTCTTTTGTGAGCCTACTTTCTCTCCTTTCGTATGCACAATGACTTTCTAACTTCCTCTGTACATGTTTTTTAGAATGTCCTAGTCTTTAATCTCTAGCTCACAGAAGTAGAAAAAGGAAAATGAAGGTGGAAAAAGATCACTAGCCCTGTAAATACTTTGGGATTCTCCCGGCCTGTCTCCCCCATCAGTGCAAGCTGTTCTAGGAACACACGCACAGCTGCTTTTCTTGAGGCTAGGGGCTGGGGAGTGGGTATTTAATTTCACTCAGTGAAACTGCTGAGTTAAGATGTGAAAATTATCACAATGAACCACAATTTATTACCCAAGCCTTCATCTGGAAGTTGCAAGCCTTCAATATACAACAGAGTTTAACACAGGTCCCTCAGACAGATTCTCCCGGTGTAATTGTTGTCTGGGTGGAAGATGGAATCCTCGGGCTTCCTACTCCACCATCTTTCTGGAATCCTTTCCAGAAAACCAGGAAATGGTTTTTAGCACTACAGATTAAAGAAAAATTATCCTCATTATTATAAAGGATGTGCTATAGGGTAAGATTAGAGATAGACCAATGTATATTATTTGCTTTGTAATTATAATTCCATGATTTACGTAATATAAAAATTTAAATGTATAATAGTAGCCCCAAATTTGATATTTATACATGTAAAATCTCTATTTTTAAAAGTCTGTACATTATTTTTATGGCCCATTTTAAAACCATTAGCTCAGTTTGGTTCATTTTTTACTCTGTAATTTTGTTTCACTTATGCTTAGAAAATACCCCCTGTTTAAAGTCAAGGTAGTGGCTGCATGTATTCTGTGTGACACTGGAAATTGGGAACTTTCAGCATATGTGCTCTAGGTAGCATGTAAAAGCAGAGATGTTCTCCTTATCCTTTCCCAGTCATTAACCTTGACCTGATGAAGCTTAAGTAAAACAGTCTGCTATGGTGAGAGCTCCTGGTGGTCCTCTATAGGATGCATGATGTCAGATTCCACAGTGTCAAGGAAAATCAACCCAGCGAACTAATATAATTAAAATTAATTGAGTATGATTCTCTCTCTTAATTATGAGATTGATGCAGGGTTATTTTTAATACTTTCTTTGCTAAGGTGAAGCTGCACTTCTATACTTTTTTTCTTTTCCTTAATCTTCTTCTGGATTGGATAGTTTTAACAGATAATAATGGTTGATAAAACTGAGAGATGTAAAAGATCTTGAAGGTCATTTGATCTACTCCATGTTGAGATAAGATTATTCTTTTATTTCCTTTTCATGTCTCTCATATTTCTCCTGAATGGGGCTCTTAATAAAGCCTCTAAGCTTAAAAGTAATCATATTGAAGCCTCTGTAAGCTGACTTTTTCAAAATATTTTATTTGTTTATAGAGAGTAGAAGGGAAGGAGAAAGAGAGGGAGAGAAACATCATGTGTGGTCGCCTCTCACCCAGTCCACACTGGGAACCCAGGCATGTGCCCTGACTGGGAATCGAACCAGCAACCCTTTGGTTCACAGGCCAATGCTCAACTCATGAGCCACACCAGCCAGGGCCTATAAGTTTTTTGTTTAAATCATCTATACTTATGATAAAAACAAAGTGTGATCTTGCTAACACACTTGTGTGAGCCTATTAGGTAGATTTTGTTAAGAAATTTAGATTCACATTCAGCATGATGGAACAGATTAAGCAAGTCCTCATGATTGACATATAGTTGGTTAAGTGGAAGGCGTACATATGTCTTACCCCGTTAGCATCACCGACACTTCTATCACTTGAAAATATTATTCCCTTATCAATCAGCTTTATTGTTCCACGAAGTTAAAGCAAATACAATTCGGCTCCACCCATTGTGTTTGCTTATAAATAAATATTATAGCCCTCCTTCCAGGTAGTCAGTAATTGTAATTAAAATATTCACCAGGTTTGGCAACATTAAGTGTAAAAAGACAGACAGGGCCATGACCAAATAGAACTATATGGGGTCTTGCTACTAGGAGCATATTTTAGTGTGATGGTATAGCATGATAGTATTTAAAATTTCCTTCCTTGTATATGTGCCCTCACTTCTATGATATCATTTCTTGCAAATACTCTGGCAGTTCTTATAGAAATCAAAAATTTACATCTCTTAAATATTTTCTATCTTTGAAAAATAGAATTGAAAAAAATTCCTGATATGTACAAGAATGATGTTAATTTTTTCTTAATGATTATGGTCTTTAAAGTTCCATTCATTGTATTATAAACCTAGCAGAACTATAAAGTGTATTGATGAGGAAAACAAATGCATTGAATATGTTTTCTCTAGTATTACCCTATGCATCATAGTAATCACTGCCAGATACAGTAGTAATACAATCACTAAAGACCCTGGAATAGAACCAGTACATCTACTAAAAAGCTTTGTCTATTATAAAACTCTATCAACCTAGACACTATCAGCATGGCAGGGTACCTGAGCAAGAATCATACAGAGAACTGAAGCAGGGTAACTGCAGACACAAGATATTTTTAAATGAACTCTCTGATAAAAAGCTTCAACAGCATGACATATCTCTGATGTGCTGGGAACCAGTGGCTGACAAAGCAAACCAGCATGTGACAATTGGATTCAGGGGTGAAGATCTAAGACCATAAACCAAATGAGGTTTGTGAACAGCCACCAGGTTGCAAATCAAAGTCATTGTACATCTATTCCACGTGGGGCCAGCTGTTGAAACTAATAGTGCCCCTTTCTTTAGACTTACATGAACAAGAGCAATCTTCAACAGATAACCAGAGAATAGGGAATATTATTTTGTATCTGAGAGAGGATTTATACATCATTTGGGAAACTTTTAACTATCGACCATTTCAACTTTGTATCCAAAATGTTATCTTATGTCACTTTCCAATACCAATTTTTAAATAACAGCTTCAGTTAAGTATCATGCTTTCTTGTGCTACTTGACAGAACTTCCAAACATTTTGTGTGCTGTGAGTAGTTGAGCTCTCCTTCACGATGCCTTTCTTGATTGGCAAAGGTGAGGAAGTGTCGTCAAGAGGTGTTGAGGAGACTGGTTGTACCAAAACTTGTGTTCTTCTTCCTGACAATTGTAAAACAATGAATATAACATAAAAACTTTATTAGGCCATATACTGAAAGAATAATAAATCATTAGCACCACAGGAGAGAGTTTTAATAGCCTTTGATTAATCTATAATCTGCTACTACTGCAGTATTCATTGTTAATGGAATTTTCAATTAGATTGTTATTTGAAACACAATTCATTTCACATTTATTAAATGCTCTGCACACTGTTGTGCTGTCATTAGGTAGTGTTTAGCAAACTGATCATTAAAGCAGCAAATGTGGGTCACAGATTTATTACCAGTTTCAGGAGTTTGCAGTGCCTTTAAAACGTTTTTAATAGATCCAGTTCTAAGAGTCCATTATTTTCTATATTCTAACATCTTTTGTCCTTTATTTACCATCGCCTATTTTCATCTCACTTTACCTCTTTCTTTATTAATAATTGGCAAGTTACTAACTTTTGAGCTCACTTACATGCTTATGAACAAAATGTAAATACTGCTTACATGAGTCTACTTACAAGTTTTTTGTAAGAATTAAGTGCAGAATAAGGGTTCAGTTAATCGTGGTTATGTTACTTTTGGTAATAATAAATAAGCATATGGTAAAGGTTTAGAGAGTGTTGTTTTAATGCTAAAAATACTAATTTAATATGTAACACTTGGTGATTTGGCAGTGCCAGAAACTAAGTGTTTTGCATGCCTTAATTCATTGCCTTTCACAGTCATACTTTCAGTGGGGTAGTATTGTTAGTCCTACTTTACAAGTAAAGGGATTAGGACACAGACAGGTAAGTGGTTGGCTTGAGGTTGGCTGTATTTTAAACTCCAGAGAGTTAACTCCAAAATCTCTACTGTTAATGTGCTTATTTACTACCTTCCTTAGCAATCTCCAATGAAATAGTATGCTCTAAAATGTTTATTTGAAACATGGGTGTTTGGAACTCTGAATATCAAATAAAAACATATACTAGCCTATACCCAGTTATAGTCATTATGTATCAACCATAATATTCTTTAAGAAAATGTATACACACTTTTATTTTTGGCCTAGAAACTATTTTTATCTTATTGTGGATTTGACAGTTGAAATAGTGACTGTCTCCTAATCCTTGCTTTCCAGTCCCAAACAAGTGCTCTTTCCTCCTATGGCCTTTGACAGAACCTATGGGTGTGTGTAATTTGACATATTACTCTTTTTGTTCCACCCGTCCCATCTGTTCTTGGGTACTTTTTTCCCTCAATTTTTGGAATCAGTCTTTAGATCTTTTGTTACATGAATGAATAGATGAATGGGTAGTAAAATATCTTTATAGACAAGTAACATGTTGAGGGACTCAGGGATAAAATTACTAAAAAGATTAATGGGGATGATGGGTAGAGTATGGCTCAGTGCATTCCATTCAGTATTAGTTCTATGAGGGTTACCATGTAGTTAATGCTGATGCTAAAAAATAAAAATGGTTCTCTTTTTAATAGAACTGGGGTCAGGTACCAATGCTAGTAATGTAAATTTTGGTAATACGAATAAACATGAGTAAGTCTTTAGATAGTGCAAACATCTCTTGAGCATTTCCTATGCATCACACACTATCCTGGGCCCATTAAACATTTTGTTTCCACGTGTTCTTTTGTTGAGTTCTCACAAAGGCAACACAAAGCATATTTTCAAATATGAAATTTGAGGATAAGAGGGCAAAATCACACATCAACTGGCATAACGTGAGTAACAGGTAGAGTAGATATACCTGTTGTGATTTCCATGAACACAAATTCAGAAGTTTTTTATCTTAACTAATGCTTTCTAATAGAGATTATGTGTACCCAGAAGATTTAGTAACCATTAGCAGTAATAAATGGGACCAATCTTAAAGGTACCCCCAATTCCTGTGTATGTACTTGTAGAGCTCTTCACTATAAACTTTGGGGTGATCTATTTCTTTCCTTCAGTAAGGAAGGGCATCCTTACATTAGTCTTTTTCCAGCCTCTAAATTTAAAATCTGTGTACTGATTCAACCAGCACTTTCCTTTTACACTTTATTGTGGTTTTTAGTTTTAATCTGTAATTCCACAAGAAATATTTCCATACTTTATAACAAAATTTTAAGCATGACCTTCTATTTCCTAGAGATCTATCCCTTGCTGTTGCTAATAGCAGAACGGATTTTTTCTTTACTTACCAGTATCAACGTAAGAAATGTCCAAACCTGTAAAAATTTGTATGGACTTATTTGAGGTTTGACGACAATTGCCAGGAAGCGAAATCTCAGCAGGTTGTGAAAATCCTCCAGAAAATGGCAGTTTTGCACACTAGTTTATACAATGCAATCAAAAGAGAGAAGGTAAATAAACCTATTTACCTGAAATCCATTGGTGGTAGATTAGGGAGGTGGGAGGAAAGCAAAGGGTGGGGGGCAACCTCTGGGATGGACAAAAAGTAAAATGATAGACACACACTTCTTTTACATACGTAGGTACAGGATAGTTAGCAGTCAGCAGCTAACACTGTAACAATAATAGTGAGGGGGTTCGTGGGCTCCTTCCTCTGGTGTGGTGGTAGTGCTCTGCGGGGTCTGGAAAAGGAAGTTTGGTATTCTGTGGGCACATTGTCTTAGATGCAAAAAGACAATAGACAGGCTTGATTAAGGTAAAGATTGATTTTTATCAGGGAAGGTTCTAGCCTATGACAGGACTGCCTGACATGACCTGCTTTTAGTTGCAAAGATTTTAATTTCAGACCATCCTAGCAGTCACTTTAGGTGTCTCTGAGTTTGTAGGGCTGTTATGCAGGCCTTCCATGAGCTTATCACGTTTAGCATGTGGCCTTTCTGCCACACCAGTTACTTTCTGTATGAAGAACCTTTGCCCTTTCCTCTAATTATCAACCTGATATTCAGCAGCTTACTGAATCAGATCTCACCTGTCTTACCTCTTTCCTAAACCTAACCATATTATAACTAATATTTCACATTATGATTAATACCTCAGTATAGCTTATCTTGTGTTCTGAAAAGAAGACATATGTCACTACGGTATCTTCATTAATATAAAGCTTTTACTATTGAATGGGTTTATTTATATAAGCTGGCATTTGCTTTTCATTTTACACATCTAAATGCATCAGTTTATTTAGATCTTTTAATTACCTCTGAATAATATGTAAAACTTTCATCATTCAGCTTAGGAAAAATAAACTTATAATAAATTGACTTAGAGCAATAGTAGTGATTAGTGCCACTAACAGAAGATACACGAAATGGAATGTCAAAAGTTAGAAATATAATTATTGTCTCTCTTCTGATCTTTAATTATAAGTATTTAAAACTTTCTAGATGTTAAATTGACTGCAAAAATTAATTAGCTGTCAATTGACCTAAAAAACATATTTTTAAAGCTGATACTGTTGCCATGGAGAGAAGGAAGGGTCACTGTATTTGAAATGTGCATAATTCTGTGTATGATTCATTTCACATATCTTCATGTGAAAAAAAAGAGTCTGAACTTGGCCTGACTTGTGGGTCCTGAAGATCAAAAGACAGGAAAAGCTATTTCCTGGGGATTTAGAGTCTTCTAGAATAAAGACAGAATGTACCCATGAGAATCCAGTAAGTTGCAACTATGCAGAGCATTTCAGGGAAATTATTTAGGATGGGCTTTGCTATCCGTGGCTGAATTGAAAGAACAGGTACAGGATAGATTAAGGTAAATGCAAAGATAAATTACATTGACTTTAAAGTAAATATATATTTATAATTTATGTCATAGAATATAACAACTTAGTTTTTGATATTTAGATATTTTAAATGTGTGTATTCAGATCCAGTGTTCTTTGAGCCATAGGAACACAAATATAAATCAAATCAGTTCAAGATACAGCCTTTAAAATTGAAGAAAGATAGAATGATAAGTATGTACAAACAATTAAACACAAAATAGACAATGCATTTAAAAACTAGGTTGTGAAAAAGATACAATGGGAGGTTGGAAGACTAGGGAACTTTTCCGCTTGGTATGGCTAGGGGAGTCTTTTAGGGGGAAGCAGCAACTAAACCAAATCTTGAAAAGTAGAATTAGAGTATTGTATTTTCATTGATTAAGGGCATTTAAGTAGATGATTAGCATAAAGAAAGCAACACAGTTTTTTAAGTAGAATAATCACAGGGTTAGAATTGTATTCATGGAATACAAAAGAATACCCTAAAGTAAAGTCAGTGATGAAGTTCACAGTAGAATCTCAGTGCTCCAAGCATGAGGAGTGGAAGGGGCCAGCTAATGATTGATTAAAGGAAGATTGTTTTTTGAAGAGAGGAGACTTGAGTATGTCTATAAAAGAGGTTAACAAAGAATGTGAGTATTTAAAGGAGATAAATAATTAACACAGAAAGCCTTTGAGGGCATAGAAGGTAATGGAAAGAGAATAAGAATCACTTTTGTCCTCATGAGAAGGAAGAAGGCATAGAGGATGAGTGTAGATACAGAAAGTCATTTTAAGTGAATCATGAAAATCACTAAAAATCTGAAATGGAGGTATGGCAAAATCTTGTTTAACCAAGCAAATGTCACCTCTGTATTGTTAATAGAGTCCAAATATTCAGATTTATGTCCTCCAAAATGATTTGCCTTCTTCTAACCCCAAAGTGTGAATGTTGATTGTTTAAACCAATAGCTCCCAAAGTGGAGTCCTTACACTAGCAGCACCAGCATTTCCTGGGAAGCCAAGCGCACTAAATAAAAGGCTCCAAAAAAGACTTACAGGTGGCCAATGTGTATATGAAAAAAAAAGGTTCAATGTCATGAATCAATAAATTAATACAAATAAAACAACTATGAGAAATAACCTTACCTATTTCAAAATGACTGTTATTAGAAAAAATATCAAGTGTTGATGAGTATGTGGAGACTTTATGTTAAATGGTGCAGCTATTATGGAAGAAAGTACGGAGGTTCTTCAAAAAATCAAAGGTGGAACTGCCATCAGATCCAGTGATTTCCTGGAGGAGATATTTGCACTCACATGTTCATTGCAGCACTAAGATCTAAGAGCTAAGTTGTAGAGAGAACTTAAATGTTCACTGACAAATGAATGGATAAAGACAAATAGGATATTTACAATAATGGAATATGATTCAGTATTAAAAAAGAAGGAAATTCTTCACTATGCAACAACATAGATGAACCTTGAGGACATTATGTTGAGTGGAATAAACCAATCATAGAAAGACATATTCTGCAGGTTTCCATTTATTTGAGGTGTGCAAAGTAGTTACATTCATGGAATTGAAGACTTGAAAGATGGTTGCCAGGGGTTGAGAGGAGAGGGAAATGTGGCATAAAGTTTCATTTAAGTGCAAAATGAGTGAGTTTTAGAGCTGTGCTGTACAACATTATACCTATTGTCGACAATACTGCATTGGACACTTAAAGTTTTGTCAAAATGACAGATCTCATGTTAAGTGTTCTTCCTGCCTTTAAAAACAAACCGGCACTGGAGCTAGGGCCAAGCAATGTGTGTGTTGAAAAGCCCTTCATGTGATTCTGATACACATTAAAGTTTGAGAACCACTGACGTAAGCCTATGAGGATTCTTCCATTTCTTGTTGTAATTATTGCTTTACCCTCAAGCATATGATTCAGCCCCAACCAAGGAAACTTAAGAGGAAGCTTCCTGGGTTGCTATTGGTCAAGGATTTCTTTCTGATTGAGAAAAAGACACCTATATAAATATTGAGTATCAACTGTAATTGAAGAAAGTGAAAAAGAAAGACACACCATGGAGAAACAGAAGCAGCCTTCCCTGCTCTGAACTGGTTGTTTGTGGATGCACCATGTAGACCTCCAACAGTAAACTGACCTTAGGGAAGAACCATAAAAGTACGACGAAAACCAATATGCTGGGTGTGGTAGAATGGAAATTTGGAAGGCACCTGTGTGCTTGACAATGTCCTTAGATAACTACATCAAGTAAACTTGAAACCACTTACATATGGTAACTTACAAAATTAATTATTCAATGACTTCATTGTCTAAGTGTGCTAACATTAATTGTAGTGTACCTTGCTTTGCTCACAGCCAGAGGCCTCAATAACTAATTTGGGGGGAAAATAGCTTAGTTGAGTTACATTCTCCAATGTCTTTTTTCCTATCAAAATACTGTTGTTCTTAGGGAAAATTTTGTATGCTTTCATCAACAAATATAATACTTTTATTGAGAGTATTACAAGTATCTTTGCTCACAATATGAAACCAGATAATACAATAGTTAGCACACCATTATTATCAAGATAAGTGGTGCTGTCTTAGGCAAACGTAAGCAGACTAGTTCCACAGGGTATAATACCAAAAACATTGAATTTACCTGAAGGCACTTAGGCAAGAAAGGAGAGGCTAAAAGGGAATGAAGAAACATAAATATTTATTTTTAAATAATTTTTGAATCCTAAGAAAAAACAGGTTAACTACATTATTAAAAGACAAAATGTCATTTAATGCAAAAAATATTGATAGAGAAACAGAGAAACCACATTCCACAATAAAGGGAAAAATCCACCAAAATGGAAAAAATAATTATAATTTATCTTTAAACAGTTAATGCACTCATTTAAAAACAGTATTTAAGTGTATAGAAACAAATGCTGATATGATTATAAGGAGATATCAAGAATCTTATCATTGAAAGACTTTTAACACAAATCTTTCTTAAAAAGGATTAACCAGCATGATGAAACAGATTTTTAGACTATAATACAGTCAATGAATATAGTAATTTCTTTTCCAGTGAATATGAATTTTTTAAAATTTCATGTCCAAGCATGTCAATAAGCTAGCATGCCATTTATGTAAACTTTAAAAACACTAAAAACAATTCAATATGTTATTTATCATTCTAGGTACAAAAGAATAAAATTCCATAGCTAATTTCAGGGATGGGTTACATTAGGAGTCCTGAGTGGTTATCTTTGTATATATAGAGTATAGATGGGAAGAATAGAAGTGAAAATTATATGCCTCTCTTGGAAATATTTTGTATTATTACTTAAGCATAACCTCAATATAATGGAACTCAAACCACATAATGCACTTTTATGAATTTGTGAAAATGAGAAAGTAACATTTTCTCCCCTGCCCCATCCTTCTATTTTTTGCTCTGTATTTCACAGCGAGGGCAATATGTTAGGATTCTTTTGAATTTAATGGAACGGTTATTTGTGAATTACAATGATCAAATTGTATTACAATGGACAGATGGCAGTTCCAATTATGTGTTTTTCATGAACAAAAGTTATTTAAAATTGTGAGCCTGGATGTAACCACAAATGTCTGTGAACATGACATGTTATACTGCTACATGTCCCTGAAGGTATTTCTAAAGCTGTTTTATCTAAAGTAGATAGATGACAGTGAAAAAGTAGAAGCCAATGAAAAAATAACAGTGTTTGCAACTGTTGTAATATTTTTAGATATGTGGAGTATCACAAATCAAACATTTTACAATGTTAATACATATTAGAATATAAATCTTGGGCTGTGCTCATTTAGTTTCAGACCTGCAATGTTTTATTTAGAATGACAGCTTTCTGAAATGAATCTTCTAAGTTTTATAATCACTACTAATATCCTCAGAGAGAATAGTTAAAGGCAGTGATGTACCTAATTGCCAAAATGTCAACAATATATACATTTAACCCATGTCAGGCTTACTTATTTCACTTATGCTGAATTTGTTTTACTAAAGCTTACTTGAGGCACCTATTAAATGGACTAATAACTAATAATAGCTAAAATTTCATTTTCCAAATATAAATGTTTTATCATCATATAAAGATTCCACTTAAGTTTATCAAGTACCTACTCTGCAGACTGGTGGGAGAAGAGAAGTGTTCCGTAATCCATTGCAAAGATGAATAAGGTAGCATTGATGTTCTTGAGAAGTTAATGGTGACTACAGGAATGAGGCATATAAGTACAAGTGAAAGGTGCTAAAGAAAAAACAAGCGATGTAGAAAAGTGTGTTGACTCCCTGGAATAATCAGGAAAAGGTGAAGTGACTTAAAGGAAAAATGTTGAGGAATATATGTAATACACAATTGCATGTGAGCTGTTGAAATGCTTCAATATATTAAACAAATACAATTAACTTTTTATAATAATGAATTAATTTGATTAGTTGTATGGAGATATTTTCTTAAAGTTTACAGCTTCTTTAAATATTGGTAGACTTGTATGTTTAAATATACAAGGTCCAACACAAATAACACCCCTTTTTTATTACAAAATATATTTTTTAAAGTGAAATTCTGTTTTTTTTAAAGATTTTATTTATTTATTTATTTTTAGAGGGGAAGGAGAGAGGGAGAGAAACATCAATGTATGGTTGCCTTTTGTGCATCCCCTGCTGGTAGTTAGCCTGCAAGGAACCGGTTTGCAACCCAGGCATGTGCCCTGACTGGGAATCAAACTGAGATCATCTGGTTCGCAGGCCCGCGCTCAATCCACTGAGCTATGCCAGCCAGGGCTATTACAAAATATTTTATTACAAAAATCAGAAGCATGTAATTCTGTAACAAAAATATCATACTCAAGCACACCATGTGATATACACAAGCACACTGGGTGAAATGTTCAAATTAACACTATAAATTATTACACCCATATTATTACCCTACCAGCCACACTCTAGCAGGTGTTACTTCTGCCAGACCCTGTATAAAAGATTATGACTATTCAGTATTAATTTTCCAAGGTGGTTCCAACTTAAATGTGGAATGGGAGCAAGAATCTAAAATTCACCAACCTTAGAATCACTCTGTCCTATTCTCTCACCTATCACCATCGTCTTCACTCAGGCAGTCCTTCAAACTGCAAACTTTACCCAATGCATTTACAATGGTGAAGGAAGGAAACTGGACTTTGGGGTGGTTAACACACACTACGATGTACAGATGATATATTATAGAATTGCACACTGGAAAATTATGTAATTTTATTAACCAACATCACCCCAGTCAGTTCAATAAAAATATTGTTTAAAGTTACCCAGGAACAAAAAAATAAAAAGTACAAATATATAAAAGGGATGAAGAGGTATAAGCTTCCAGTTATAAAGTAAGTATAAGTTTGTTATATACAGCATAGGAAATATAGTCAATAATACTATAATAACTTTGGTGTCAGATGGTTACTAGACTTACCCAGGTGATAATTTCATAATGTACATAAATGTCAAATCATTAAGGTTTTCACCTGAAACTAATATTTTATGTCTACTATCTTCAGTATTGGTGAGTAAATAAATAAATAAATAAATAATTTCACTGAGCTAGTTTAACTCCTTAGAGAATTGTGGATTATTTTACACCATATGCCATAGATTCGTATCTAGTGCTATTAATTCCTAATTCAATGCTACTTGCACTACTTCCTGATTCAGTGGTATCTTGTAATAATTAGGAATAGTAAATATGAAAAAATGCATTTACAAATGGTAATAGAAGGAAACTTGACTAGGGGTGATAAACACACACTAAAATACAAGGCTGGGGGGCCCAAAAGGGAATTATCTCCTGGAACACAGGCTTCCCCCACTAGGAGAATGTTCTAGGAAACTATCTGTATCAGTATACCAGATGGCCTTGGTGTGAGATGCTTCATTCAGCTTTTGTGACTTTTTGGAGACTTTTTAAACCTGTTCGCTCATTTCATGATGGGTGATTAACAAGTGCACCTGCCCACAATGTGCTGAGTGTTCAGCAGTATTTAACAAAAAAAATAAATAAATAAATAAATAAAACCAGCATGACACCTGTGTCCTACCCTCCCTATTCACAGGATCTTGCCCAAAGTCACTTTTTTTTGTTTTTGCTTTTGTTTACCTGGATAAAAAAAATCCTCAAAGGGAAATGTTTTGTGTCTGTAGAAGAGGTAAAGCAAAAATCAGCAGAAGCAATAAAAGCCATCAAAATTGACATGTTCAAAAACTGTTTTGAGCAGTGGGAAAAACATCTCGGTAGGTATAGTGTATTAGATGGAGAATTCTTTGAAGGTGACTGAATTCTAAACATATGAGAATAAATACACATTTTTGTAAATAAGTCCTGGCTCATTTTGGATCCCTCCCTCATATACAGATGAATTGTGCCCCTGAAATCTATATAATTTTATTAACCAAAGTCATCCCAATAAATTCAATACACATAAAAAAGAATAAATGTATTTACTTTCAGTAGAAAAACAATAAGCTAAATGTACCTGTCAAGAGTCCTTTTTATTTTGATGAAATTCTTTTATTTATTGCTTACCGATTAAGTTTAAATAATGAGATTGGCATTCTAACCCATTTAGTTATCTTGAGAAAATTGCATTCTTGCTTAAATTCAAGAAGCTATAAGACACAAACTACATGTAGTTAAACTAGCCAGCCTCTTAAAGCACATCACCAGTAGTACTATTTAAACCTGGCATCAACGTCCAGGAATAGGTATTTGTCAGCAATGGCAAAATAATACAGTAAAATAATACTAATTGTAGTAATGAGCCAGATACATTTGTTTAAATGGCATTTCTGTTTTTGCATATGGAACTTCCTTTCTTATTTCCTTGGGTGTTAAACTGAAAGACATCAGCAGACATCATTAAGGATGCTTAGTAGTATCAGATGTCAGGTTTACTAAGTATTGAAGACATTCTCTTGGGCTAAGTTGCCTTGACAATGAGTCTTGATCTTGGTAGTTCTTGTGGAGTTGAATTTTTGGCTTCTGAGAACTTAGTTAAACTATTTGCTGTTTTCAAGTCAGTCACCATTCCTATAGCTGTAAGAAAATTGATCATGTTCTAAAGCTTTCATCAACTTGTACTTTAAAGGAAATATAATTGTTGATATTAGTGATTCTACTCAATTTGTATGAAATCATAATCATTTAAATTATATTTTGATACCCTAGAAGTATTTATACAAACAGGTATACTGATTTGTAATATGGGTATTGTATTTCTCATGTCTTACAAAGGATTTTATATTGGGTATTTAAGTGTGTCAGTAGCCTGTTTTAAATTGAAAAATATATCAGAAAATTAACATCTGTTTGTTTTTTTTTTAAAATACAAGAGTTATGCTTTACAACTTTCAAAATGTTTGGGACATTTAGCCTACTTTGAAAAATTTTGGAATTTCCTTTTCTTCCTTATTATTATAAGTTAGGTTTCATCTAACTTGTTCTTTCCAGATAAGGCTGAGATCATACAAACTTCAGATGAGCTATATATTAGCTATGTGGCCAGCCCTCAAAATTTCACTTCCCTCAAGCTACTGTGTCCTTTAAGAATTAAAAAAAATTGTAATAATAAACCCTGTCATTTAGTGCATGTTTATTAATTTGCAGAAACTCCTTGTAGGGATAGGATGAGAATTAGGAATTCTTGTGGTTCAAACTTGTGTCTCTTTGAAGCACATAAACTCACTGGGTATAGCTGTGGCTGTTATTTTTATCATAAAAATAAAATACACATATATATTATACATATGATATACGATACATAGACATATGATATACATATACCATATGTGGGGGCAACTTTGCCCATAATATCCCCCCATCTGCCATGGATGAAAGTGAAACTAGCAAGACATGATCTGCTTGGGGAGGAGAGGTGGTCAATCTCTCAGAGGAGAAAAGCCAAGAGCCCCTCCCTCAGTGGCTTTTATTGGGTTGTAATTCACAGAAATACAGGTGGCAAGGATCAAACAGTAGGTAACATTTCAAAGAAATCCGAGGGCTTAGTCTGAGTCAGTGTCTGTCAGGAAAGGGGACTGCAGAAACTTTGGGAGACATACTCATTTCCTGCTCAGATCCTTATCATATGAATGAAAGCACTCTTGGCAAAGCAGACTTCACAGGACTTTCAGGAATTCTTTCTTATGCCCGGTCACCCTGGATCCCGTTCTAACCGGCAAGGGGATGCATCACCTTCCCCATCATAGGTTTTCAGGCTTAAGTGGATGAGAGCCAGAAGTGCTTCTCCCAGAGGACATGGGGACTTGGGCTATGTCAGAATAACCTTGGAGGGAGGGTCCATCACTCCCTTATTGTTGCAGCCCCATTAGTCCTTCCATGAAGGCCTCCCAAGTGATTGTGTCTGGCTTAGGTTGCTCCTCCTCTGAGGGGTCTTACTCGTCATCAACTAACAGACCATGCATTGGGGGCGGGGGGGGGGTTGAAGCAGAAGCAGCGCTTGCTGTGAGAGACAAGCTTTTTCTCCCTAGTGACTTGCATTCCAGAGGTCACTCACTTAGTCTTAGCCATGGGGGCCATTACAACTCCTGAAACCAGGCAGAGCAGTTCCCAACAACCATACATGCATATATGTAAAAACTTGTTGCATATATGTAAAATCCATACTCATAATATTGATGTACTTTATTCTATGTGAGTTATACATTAATAAAAAATTGTCCATGCAATTCTTACTACCTTCATTTAAAGTTTTAAAATTGATATTTGCAATAAATTAACCCCAATTTTCTGGTTTGTTTATGATCTTCTAAATCATGGAGCTGTATAGCTTATTTAATTGGTCTTTTCTAGGAAAATATTAGAGTGAAACTTAGTTTATAAGAATGACAACAGAGAGAAGGAAGGTCCAAAATGTTTTTAATAATATCAAAATTCAGAGGTGAGGAGGGAGGGGGATAACAGAGAAAAGAAGGGGAAGGGTCTTCAAGGAACATGTATAAAGGACCCCTGGACAAGGCCAAAGAGGGTGGGACAGAGGGTAGGAGGTGGAGGTGGGTGGGATGGGTGGAAATGGTGGCAGGAAACTGGAGACAACTGTACTTGAACAACAATTTAAAAAAAGGAAAAAAATACCTAAATCATATGATTTATAAAAATTACCTGCGCCTCGTTCTCTTCTACCTGAAAAATCTATCCTCCAGTTTTTTTCTACAAAGTAGACTTGGTAATTCAAGAAAGTTAATTAAGCACTTTCCATCCTCATTNCATAGGTTTTCAGGCTTAAGTGGATGAGAGCCAGAAGTGCTTCTCCCAGAGGACATGGGGACTTGGGCTATGTCAGAATAACCTTGGAGGGAGGGTCCATCACTCCCTTATTGTTGCAGCCCCCTGAGTCCTTCCATGAAGGCCTCCCAAGTGATTGTGTCTGGCTTAGGTTGCTCCTCCTCTGAGGGGTCTTACTCGTCATCAACTAACAGACCATGCATTGGGGGCGGGGGGGGGGTTGAAGCAGAAGCAGCACTTGCTGTGAGAGACAAGCTTTTTCTCCCTAGTGACTTGCATTCCAGAGGTCACTCACTTAGTCTTAGCCATGGGGGCCATTACGACTCCTGAAACCAGGCAGAGCAGTTCCCAACAACCATACATGCATATATGTAAAAACTTGTTGCATATATGTAAAATCCATACTCATAATATTGATGTACTTTATTCTATGTGAGTTATACATTAATAAAAAAATTGTCCATTCAATTCTTACTACCTTCATTTAAAGTTTTAAAATTGATATTTGCAATAAATTAACCCCAATTTTCTGGTTTGTTTATGATCTTCTAAATCATGGAGCTGTATAGCTTATTTAATTGGTCTTTTCTAGGAAAAAATTAGAGTGAAACTTAGTTTATAAGAATGACAACAGAGAGAAGGAAGGTCCAAAATGTTTTTAATAATATCAAAATTCAGAGGTGAGGAGGGAGGGGGATAACAGAGAAAAGAAGGGGAAGGGTCTTCAAGGAACATGTATAAAGGACCCCTGGACAAGGCCAAAGAGGGTGGGACAGAGGGTAGGAGGTGGAGGTGGGTGGGATGGGTGGAAATGGTGGCAGGAAACTGGAGACAACTGTACTTGAACAACAATTTAAAAAAAGGAAAAAAATACCTAAATCATATGATTTATAAAAATTACCTGCGCCTCGTTCTCTTCTACCTGAAAAATCTATCCTCCAGTTTTTTTCTACAAAGTAGACTTGGTAATTCAAGAAAGTTAATTAAGCACTTTCCATCCTCATTTTCTAAGATCTGATTTAGTATTGAATAGAAATGATTTTTTACTGCAACAGTTCTTAGAGGATTTTCTAATTACATTATTTTTCACACCTTTAACTTTATTTCTAAGTTACTTCATAGAGCTTTCCTACTGTACTAGACAGTAGGAAACAACGCACAAATCAATAGCTTGTATTGATTATAAGCGAGGAATCAATAAGAATTGAATGAAAGGACTCTTTACAAAAATGTGGGCAAGTAGAACATCAAGGCCTGCATCAGCTGGGTGCCATCACTGTCCCTAAGCCTGAGGGGTAGAAGCAAGGGAAGGGAGAGGTGCTGGGACCTGGAATTAGCTTAGGCTTGGTCAAAAGTATATGGCCAGAGCTAAAGCGGACATTCTGATTGTGCTCTATCCAGTAATCATCTGTATCGTGTTTTTACCACACAGTGTGATCACCCCACTTACTCTAGTGTGCATTCATCACTGTGCCACCTTATTAGACAGCATTAGTGACAGTATTTCCCATCACCTTTTTCACCCATCCCTATAACCCCCCCTCTTCTGGTAACTCTTCCTTCGGTCTCTGTTTCTCTGAGTCGAGCAGAAAAAGACAAATACCATGTGGTTTCACTTGCAAGTGGAATCTAAAAATACAAAACAAATGAACAACCAAAACAAAACAAACAAAAATATTTATTTTAGTAACCACACAGATGTACTTGGCATAAGAAAAATCACATTTTAAGTTACTGCATTTGTCATAGGAAATTTTTTACTCAAATGTATTTTTGGTTTCCATCATCACAGATGCCAGTGACAAAAAGCCATTATTGCTACAATAGTTTTCAGATTTCAGGTTTCTTTACTTTACTATCCTTTTAGATATAACTTTTCATATACCATATATTACATTTTTTGGCAAAGTTTATGTTATCTCAAGCAAAGACGTATTACCTGGAATTTTATAGAAATGCTGATAATGTGTTTAGTAATTTAAAATAAAATATTTTGTGAGATAAGAGAAAACTGTTGTTTCAATTTCCATAAAGAGACAAGTAAAAGCCAACTAAAATTATTTCAGTCAAGCTCAAAAACTGTGCGATGGCTTTTAACTCTGAATTACTGATTGTGGTTTCAAGTCTAATATCATATAATATCATTTTTGAAACATAATTAATCCATGAAATCAAGACTTTCTCTTTTTTTTTGCTTTAAAATAATGAATTTAAAATAAATACCCAATGTATTTAAATACCCAATGAATTTAAAAGAAATACCCAATGTAAGAAAATTAGACAAATAAAAATTAAAAGTTTGGGGTTTAAGGAAAGACTTCCATCTGAGTTTCATTTTGTTGGACTTCTCAATATTCTATTAATAATACAGTTTAACAATTTTTTGTGTAAGTACATGTCTTGCTCTTTTATTAAAATATTAAGAATCATAAAATACCTTTAATTTATCTTTTCATGTAGTCCATTTCATAAATTAGCCATAATGTTCTTTCAAATTAAGATTATAGATTAAGTGGCCCTGACTGTTGTGGCTCAGTGGGTTGGGCATTGGCCTATAAATGCAAAGGCCACTGTTCTATTCCTGGTCATAGCACATGTCTGGGTTGTGGGCCAGGACCCCAGTGTGGACACGAGAAGCAATCGATGGATGTTTCTCTCCCTCTTTTACTCTTCCCCCCTAAAATAAATAAGATCTTTAAAAAAGATTATGGGGATAGTAAATTTAAACCCTTCTAGTGCCTATATCAGTTTTCAATCTATCAGCATTATTTTTTCAGTAGAACATTCCCTAAGTAAGATATACTACTTAATACAAATATAACTTTCTAAATGCTCTTTTGACCCTTTTTAGTTAAAACACATTGTTTTTTTTATTTTTAAACATTTTATTAACATTCTAAACCAGTATCGGTTACTCACTGATATTATAACACAATAACTTTTGGCAGAAAGTGCCAGAAAAACCTTTCCAAAGATGGAATGGGATATTTTATTTTAGGAATGAATTTCAACTTGTAGGAATGAGGAGTGCATAGAAATATATAAAACATACATAGTAAGTATATGGAAATATAAATTAAACTTTCTAAAATGAAAACTTCCCCCCCTTACTCTCAGATTGTTTTTCTTTTGGCAACTTTCACATGACAGTTATCCCAGTTGTAAGTGTAGAGAATTTCACTCAAGTACTTACAATGACCTTTCCCGACTACAGTTCTGTATTTCTTTATTTTATAGTTTGACTTAAAGATTAATTCTGTACAATTTCTGTCACCATATTTCATAATTATGTTTTAAAGAATATTTGAGGTTAACTGCCCCCTCCCCAAATTGAAATATAGTGACTTCTATTTTAATAATCTCAGCAGACATATACTCTTATATATCTATACCTTTTATCCTGTCACTTTATATTTCTAATTCTTTATTTTGTTGAAAAATGAGTTTAATTTAATATTTACTAAAAATAATTTCTTAATAACATTTTTTCCTATGTAATGACATATAATTGCATTGTAGTCTGCCACGTATTTTATACCATTTACTCTTTCATTTAATCTTTATCATAATGCTGTGTAGTGAACAGGAAATGCCTATATCCCCATTTAAAGTCTTAGAAAAATGAGACTTGGTCACTAGGGAGATAAAGTTAAAATTGAAATAAATTACATATAAAACTTCTATAGTCAGGTCTACTTGCATTCTAACAGATTCACGCTCAATAACACAGTATGATACTTAGCATATTTTTTCAATTTAATTCAACTTAAATAACAGTTATTAAATATTTACTAGGTTAAAGTACTGTGGTGGGTAAAAGAGTTGTGTAGTATAGATCACTAACCTGTACTAAAACATTTTAAATAGGAGTTGGCAATGGAAACTGGAATTCAGTGGCTAAGAAATGAGGGAGAGGAAGGGCCTGAGGCTCCAGGTAGGGACTGCCCTCTGAAGACGCTCTAGATTTGAGTGCGAAGAGTCAAGGATGGACTGAGAACTCAGCATGTACAACAGAAGAGGAACGTACAAATAAAGAGTGAATTAAACACATTTTCAGAAAGACATGTAAGAATAACATTGTAGACATGGTTGAGAATCAAAAGTTGGGAGCCTAAGAAAACATGTAAAGCCCCAACCTGGAAAAAGAAGAAACATTCGTCAAATATTTGAGTAAAGTAAACATGGACGAAGCAGAACTTTATTTAGTAAGGATAAAAGTTGGGGCTCTCCATTCTGGAAGACCTTCATTTTTGAGCAAGTGATATTTTTCTTTTCCCTCAAACTTGATATTTTTGTAGTATGGATAAAGAATTGGGGAAGAATGTGGTAAGATCCTTGAAAGGCAAATTTCAAAAGCTTTCCAGAACACAGCACAAAGCAGAAAGAAGAATATTTGATGGAGTTATCCCAGGTGGTCTTTCCGTGTTTTCTAACAAGTGGCAGTCTGTGAACTGTACAAATATATGTAAAGAGTTACTTCATTATGGGCGCTTGAAAACACTTGCAAATCACAAATGATGTGTTATAGAATTATTCCCTTGAAACATACATAATTTTATCAATCAGTGTCACCCCAATAAATTTAACTTTGGAAAGAGAAGAACATATAATGTTAAGCTGGTCAAAGCTCGTCTCAAGAAGAAGGGCCACTTTACAATTATTATGGGGTTGGGGAAAGAGCTGGAAACACTGATTGGAATCTCCATGCTTGTGGAAATGGCTTTCTGATAAAAGAGATGTAACATCTAGGGTAAGAAGGCAAACCAACAACCTTGCCAGTATTAAACAGAAGGCTAGTTCTTCCAGGAAGCCAGCTGAATTCCCCAGACCCTATTCTCTGCCAAGCCTCCAGAAGAGAGAAGGGAGAGAGACACAGACACGGAGAGCCACCAGAGCCCTCAGGGAAACAACAGGCTGGCCTCTCCTTCCTCACTCAGTGTCACAGGGCTAAACATTAACCCAACTGGGACTGAATCTAGGCAGCCTGTCTCTAGATTCAGTGCTCTCAATACTATAATTTTGAGTATATAGGTGTATAATCTTACTGTGAGATACTGGCTTATGCAATTATGGGACTAAAAAGTACCATGATCTGCAGTATGTAGCCCAAAGAACAGAAAAAGCCGGTGCTGTACTGCGAAGTCCCAGGAGTCAGCGAGCCGATGAGATAGGTCACAGTCTGAAGCTGCTTCTCTGAGAACCAGAAGCGCAGAGGGCCAGGCAAGGTAAACCAACCAGGCAGAGAGAGAGAGAGAGAGAGAGAGAGAGAGCGCGAAACCTCACTGTCTCCACCCTTTGTGTTCTTTTCAGGTCCCAAGCAAATTGGATGCTGCCCACCCATATTGGGGACAAATATTGCTTTACTCAGTCTACAGATTCAAATGCTATTCTCTTCCAGAAACGGTCTCAAAGACACATCCAGAAGTAATGCCTAACCAGATACCTAGGTACACAGTGGGCCTGCCAAGCTGAGACATAAAATTAAATTTAGAGGAGATGATTGGGTAAAATACGTAGTTTTAAAAGTGAAGGTATTTCCTACTTGAGAAAAAGAATTTCCTCTTCCACTTTCTGTACTTCTGCCCATGTGAACTCCTTTACAATCCAAGATATGGTTACCTGCCGCTGCCCCAGTTTCTACTGGCTTCATAGCCTTGGAGCACTAGGTGGGGAATGGTAGGACACAGGCCTTATTTGTACAAATTACTTAAAATAGCATGAATCTGATGTTCACTATTTAGTTTGTTGAAAAGTAAAAGATAAATATATATTATTATGTATAGGGGCAACTTTGCCAGCAAGTTCCCCCATCTGCCACAGATGAAAATGAAACTACCAAAACTTAATTTGCTTGGGGAGGAGAGGTGGTCAATCTCTCACAGGAGAAGGACCAAGAACCTCTTCTTCAATGGCTTTTATTAGGTTGTAATACACAGGAATACAGGTAAAGCTCATCAGTCAATGTTAAGCAGTAAGGATCAAACAATAGATAACATTTCAAAGAAATCTGAGGGGTTAGTCTGAGTCAGTGTCTGTCATGTAGGGGGGTTGCAAAAACTTTGGGAGACATACTTATTTCCTGCTTGTACCCTCATATGAATGAAATCACTCTTAGCAAAGCATACTTTACAGGACTTTGTGAATTCTTTCTTATGCCCGATCACCCCGGAACCTGCTCTAGGTGGCAAAGGGATGCACTGCCTTTCCCATCATAAGTTTTCAGGCTTAAGTGGATTGGAGCCAGGAAGCACTTCTCCCAGACAGAAATGGGAACTCAGGCTATGTCAGAATAACTGGAGTCAAGGGTCCATCACTCCCTCCTTGTTGCAGCCCCCTGAGTCCTTCCATGAAGGCCTCCCAAGTGATTGTGTCTGGCTTAGGTTGCCCCTCCTCTGGGGGGTCATGCCCATCTCTGACTAACTGACCAAGCATTGAGGGCAGGGAAGGAAGCAGAAGCGGTGCTGCTGCCAGAGACAAGCTTTGTCTCCTTAGTGGCTCGAATTCTGGAGGTCGCTCACTCAGCCTTAGTCATGGGGGGCAGTTACAACTCCTGAAACCAGGCAGAGTGGTTCCCAACAATTAAGTTGGCTTATTTTGTGTATCAAATATGTCACCAAAAGATCTTGCTCAGAATATGTCTAATTATAATGCATGTTAAGTTTTTCATTTATTTATTTATTCAAAATTTTTTCTTGATCCTCACCTGAGGACATTTTTTCATTATTTTAGAGAGAGAGAGAGAGCGGGAGACAGAAAGAGAGATAGACATTGAAGTGAAAGAGAAACATCGATAGTTGTTTTCTTATACACATCCAACCAGGGACCACACATCCAACCTAGGTATATGCCCTGGCCTGGGATCTAACCAGCAAACTTGATGTACAGAATAATGCTCCAACCTACTGAGCCACACTAGCCAGAACTAAGTTTTTCTTTTAAAAATGAATTCCATGTTCATACAAAATTGTACCTTAATCATTT
This sequence comes from Sturnira hondurensis, assembly GCF_014824575.4. Taxonomy (NCBI): domain Eukaryota; kingdom Metazoa; phylum Chordata; class Mammalia; order Chiroptera; family Phyllostomidae; genus Sturnira; species Sturnira hondurensis. Next base: position 3,985,036 of record NW_028077629.1, on the reverse strand, counting down.
ATAATTAGCTTAGAAAATATACAGTTGCTTGACTTCTCCAATATAGACATTTACCTATTCTCTTAAACTACCATTCATGCTAATCTCATGCAGTTTTGACTGAGGAACACATATCCATCCACATGATTATAAATATGTAGGCAACACTCATTAGAATATGTCCATTTACCATGACACATCGGCAGCCTATAAAAGCAGTGTGGAGGAGTATGATTCAAGAATGAAAAAGAGTACCAGAATTAAGTAGCATTTTAAACCTGTAATTGAAAGAACAATCGTTTGTCTTCTCCATAATTGATAATAGAATATTCTGTCACTGTGTGGCTGAGTCTCTTGCTGCTTCACATCAATAAAAAATAATGCCTAGATTTTTACTGACACTATTCTAATAGACTCGACACTCCTGATTAAGAACAGGGATGCAATATATTTTATTTGGCAGCTTGGAACATTTCTTCGATGTATTTTATCTTCAGCTCATCTCCCTTAAGAACTGAGTTTTAGTGTTTGTATCTTCTGTTTTTGAATACTTAGAGTGGCTTGAGTCTGAAATAAGCTTTGGAATATTTATCTTGGATGTATATATTTTCTTGCCAGCAGGGCTCTGCCTACAGGCCTCTCAGCCGCCACGGATGAGAATAAATCTACCAAGACATGATCTGCTTGGGGAGGAAAGGTGGCCAATCTCTCAAAGGAGAAGGGCCAAGACCCTTTTCCTCAGTGGACTTTTTAAAAAAATTATCTTTAGAGGGGAAGGGAAAGAGAAAGGGAGAGAAACATCAATGTATGACTGCCTCTCATGCATCCCCTGCTGGGAACTGGCCTGAAACTCAGGCGTGTGCCCTGGCTGGGAATCGAACCACAATCCTTTGGTTCCCAGGCCACCAGCTAGGGCTCGATGGGCTTTTATTAGGTTCATTTTGCACCGGAATACAGGTAAAAGCTCATTAATCATTGTTAGTCAGTAAGGATCAAACAATAGATAACATACACAGAACTCTGAGGACCTATTCTGAGTCAGGGTCTGTTAGTTAAAAGGTTACAAAACTTTGGTAAATAAACTCATTTTCTGCTTGGACTTTTATCATTTAATTGACACCTTTCTTAGCAAAGCAGGTTTCACAGGATTTTATGTATTCTTTCTTAGGACAGAATGAGGAGTCAGGCTACGTCAAAGCCTAAGGGGCAAGGGTCCATCACCCACTTTTGCTATAGCTCCCTAAGTCCTTTCCTGGGGCCTCCACGTAATCATGCTTGTCTTAGGTTGATCCACCCTAGAGGAGTCTTACCCATTATTGGCTAACCAACCAAGCATTGGAGGCCAGTTATGGAAAAAGGAGCAGAAGCAGTGCTCCTGCTAGGGAGATAAGCTTTGTCTCCTTAGCGGCTTATGGTCTGAAGTTTGCTCACTCAGCCTTAGCCATGGGGGGTTTACAGCTTCTGAATCCAGGCAGGGTGGTTCTCAACACTGGGCCAGGAATAAATGCTTTCTTCTCTTTCTCTCTCTCCCCTTTTAACTTCTTTTTCCTCCTCCTCCCATTCTTTTAACTTCCAGGGAACAAAAAACCGTTACCAAGGTCACCAGTGGTTTCCATTTGACCAAATTCAATACTCAGTTCCACAGCATTTGCCTAATTGTTGGCTTAACATAATGTAATGTAACAAACTTCCTTAACAGTTCTGTGTTCTGTAATATCTGTAATATAATCAACTTTCAAGGGAAAATAGCAACTTTGCTATGTTTACCTTGTATCCTTAGCAACTAGAACACTGCACCTGACATGTTAGGTTTTCTATAAACACCTACTAAATGGTTGAATAAATGAAGTAATCAGTTGGTTAGTTATCATTATTATTAGGGGTTATAACATGGAGTATGGCTCTGGTGGTACATATGCATTAGTAATGAGTAAGAATCCAACTCTCTTTGAGAAACATTTGTTTCATTTCTTTAACCTAATATTTTGCAATGGTCTAGGGGGTGATTCTGTTTATTCCCAGAAATGGAGTGAGGAGGCCAGCATAAGGAAGCCAATGTTTGTTAAGTGTATGCCCCAGGACAAGTACTGGACTGCAACTTTCATGTCCATTTCCTCATTTGCTTTTAGTGCCCTTCTATGTAGGTGCTGTTCTCTCACTTTGAAGATGAAGACACTGAGGCAAAATTCTTTATGGAATAAAGAGTTCTTGTGGTTTTCCAGTGAACTTTGGTGCTAGATATCAAATGCTATGAATTCACAGGAAATCAAAGGAACTAAGCTGTTAAATATAAATATGAGTCAAACATTTTGAGCTAAAATATATATCCACTTTAGAATATTTGTATTTTTATTTTCAAAAACATCAAAATATAACTAATATAAGTGAAACAACAGAGCTGAGTGATTTTTTTTCTTTTCTAAGAATACTCACAAGGTTATAATCATTATTCATAGGATATATTTAGTTATAAAATAACCATCCAGCTAGGGGTGCCAGATAAAATGCAGATGTCCAGTTACACTTGAATTTCAGATGAAACACAAATAATGTTTCAGCATAAGGTTATTCCAAACATTGTATCAGACATACTTATTTTAAAAAAAAAATACTTACTGCTTATCAGAAATTCAAAGTTAGTTGTGCTTCTGCATTTTTACTGGTTAAATGTAGCAACTTGTGTCTGACAAAAGGGTCACTCTTTTCAACAGGTTTTATTGAGGAATTAAAGGCAGAGAAAAGATAAGAGAGAAACTTTGAAAATACTTTAAAACAATAGCAACATTGTTTCCAATAGCCAAGATATGGGAGCAACCTAGGTTTCCATGGATAGATGAGAGAATAAAGAAGCTGTGGTCCATATATGCACGAAAGTATTACTGGGCCATAAAAAGAGAATGAAGTCTTGCCATTTTCAACAACCTGGATGGACCTATAAGGTATTATGATAAGTGAAATAAGTCAGTTAGAGAAAGATGTATCATATGATTTCACTTACATGTGGAATTTAAAAAACAAAATAAGTGAATAAACAAAACAAATCAGAAATGAATTCATAGGGAACAAACTAAAGGTTGCTAGATGAGAGAAGGTAAGGGCATGGCCACAAAGGTGATTAAGAAGTACAAACTCCCAGTTATAAATAACCACAGGAATGTAAATACAACATAGGAAATGTAGTCAATAATACTGTAATAACTATGGGGGGTGCCAGATGGATGTTAGACATACTGCGGTGATTACTTTATAAGGTATGCAAATGTCTGACCAACTATGCTGTACACCTGTACCTAATATGATGCTGTGTGTCCCTTTATTTTTATTTTTATTAATTTAAAAATAAAAACAATAAAAGCCAAATTATGGCTATTTTTTTTTCCAAGGGAGGGTCTAGAGCTCCCCTAAGACATATTTCAGAATAGGTTTTTTGCCTTTCAGACCCCCTTGCACCCCACCTTCTGCTGGCTAGTCCTACTCTATGCTGCTCAGAAGCTGAACAATGTGTACAATTCCTTACATTCTCTGGCCTCAATTTCCCTATCTGCTCAACAGTAGAATTCTTAGGTGTTAGAAAGGAAATAAAGCATGATGTGATGGGACTGACATCTGCAGATAGGGTGGTTGGTCAACCTCACTGAAGCCTTTTAGCAGAAACCCAGATGGTTAGAAGGAAGCAGCCATGGGGCAGGGCGGGTAAAAGAGGGGGAGAGGGAGAGGGACTGTATGTGTGAAAATACTGGGAAGATAGAGGAGGTGATGGCCGACAGCACGTTAGGTGCAAAATGTGTAGTGGAGACAGAGTATAATATACTGACCTGTTTTTTAAATTTATTTTAGCTTTATGGAAGTATAATTGACAAATATAATTTCAAGATATTTAATGTGTACCCCATGGTGATTTGATGTAAGTATACATTATGAAAGGATTCCCTCATCCAATTAAGGGACACATCTAGGATCTCACAATTTTTTTTTGGGGGGGGAGGATATTTCAATGCCACTCTCTTAGAGAAGTTCACTGATACAATACGTTGTTTCTTGTCTTAATGGTCTGGGAACACTTTTTGGAGAAGGTAGATTTAGCAAATCCCCCTGTGGAACGTAGAAGAGGAAGTACTGCAGAAGGCCCTCTTTGTGGTACCTTCATAGAAACAAAGTTCAGTATGAAAGTAAAAGGGAGTCACATAGAGGAAATACCACTGAATACCACTGAATCAAGCTGAGGTTTTGTATAGGAAATCAGGTGGGAATGCAACAAGAATACATTCCTGGTTCTTAACTATAGAAGGCCTTGGATGGTGTAAACTATGGAGTTTGAATCTGATCTGGTAGGTGTGAAAGGAAATTAGGAACAGGTAACTGGCCTGACTGAAAAGCAGCAGAACCCAAATACTGGATGGGAGGGTTTTAGGTATGTTTTAATAGCAATATCCAAAATACAGTAGTTGCAGTGAGAGAGAAGGCCAACTGTGAGAATATTTTGACCGTGAATCAATAGGATCCTTCACAGGATTTGGTGAAGTAAGGAAAAGACCAAACCTAATTTGATGAAAGTTTTGAGTCTAGATATCTGGGAAGATAGCACACTTTTAATTGAAATAGGGAAATCAGAAACAGATTATCTTGGGGGGGGGGGGTGATAAGATTGTGTTTCTTCATTTCAAATAAGACATTCAATGAGGTGTATCAGTAAGAAGTTCAATATGTAGATTGAGAAAGCCTAAGAGGTATAGAGTGAAAATAAAATTTGGAAAAATTGACATAGAGGTAGCTGAGGTTCTTTTCCTCCTGTTTGAATTGGTGAGAATGAATTGAAAACAACAATTAGATATGCCAATCTATTCCACGTAGAGCTACCATGTTAAGAAAAAGACAGAAAAACCATGAGCTGCCTGAAGTCAGAGCTAATGTGCGTAACAGCAATATGACCAGTGACTTTGCTTTGGTTACTTTTCATCTGGATGCTGCCAGCTGTGCTTGACTGGGCGCATGTCACAGGCAGAGTGACAGGGTCTAAGAAATCAGTGAAATGCATGGCCTGATTTCAGCAGTGGGCTAGTGTCTGCTCATAATCACATAGTATTTGCATTTTATAGAAGTGGCAAAGAGGTGAAGCCCACTTAAGTACCTGTCTTGATTAGAATAGAAAAGGGATTTATTGGAAAAGCCATTCTAACACCCTAAAATGGGGTTTCTCATATTGCCTGTTGCATCACTGAGTTGTTACTATAAAAAAACAGCAGATCATAATATAGTTGAAGTGCATTTTTCAAAATTTAGATGACCCCAACTTCATTTTATTATGTGTTCTTTCTCAATGTGTTTCTAATCTAACCCATTTTTCATAGGTGTTAAAAAGTGGCCCTCATATTTTAGTATTTCCATTTTACAAGCTGATGACTTCTTTAAATAAATAAGGACAATGGGAAAAGTAGAAATCTAAAGAAGCTTCTTTGAAAGAATTCATAAATATATTTAAAATAAGAAAGTTGATACATTAATGGTGAAAAGTAGCATGTGATAATTTAGATATTACTAAAATATTGGTTTTAAAAAGATAAGTATTCCTTGCATTATTACACTGCATGTGTATCAATAGATTTAATTGAAAATGAACTCAACACAAATATGCATTAATAAAAACTGTGCACAGATTATGGAAGAATTTACTATAATAAANACTTCTTTAAATAAATAAGGACAATGGGAAAAGTAGAAATCTAAAGAAGCTTCTTTGAAAGAATTCATAAATATATTTAAAATAAGAAAATTGATACATTAATGGTGAAAAGTAGCATGTGATAATTTAGATATTACTAAAATATTGGTTTTAAAAAGATAAATATTCCTTGCATTATTACACTACATGTGCATCAATAGATTTAATTGAAAATGAACTCAACACAAATATGCATTAATAAAAACTGTGCACAGATTATGGAAGAATTTACTATAATAAAAATGCCCATTCAGTGAAGAAAATACCTATTGTGGTTCTTTGGGACCCTGTAATTTTTTTTCTTTCTAACCAATCATTTCCCTATTCTTCCTTAGTAAAACTTACTATTTTTTCTATGACTACCTTATTATTATTAAACCAAAACATTTTATAAATAAGAAGTCAGTAATATCTTAGTTTTCAAACATTCCAAAATGTTCTAGCTAAAAAAATGGAGTATTCAGCTACATTAGTATTGCCAAAGTATAGAAACCATTTGTGTGTATTCTTTGCCCTGAGATATTTAGCTCACAGGATGCTTGGTTAGTGGTTGGGACTGACTGGCTGGTTGGATTCCTTACTCATTGTGAAGTAAAATGTACTGGTAATCCTGAATGATAATTAATTTTACGTACCCCAGTATGTGTCTCTAGTGAATATAGCAGTTTAAGAGCTCAATTTTAGGGCCACATAACCTATTTGCCTTGCAACTGCCATTAAAGTTGCTGTGTGAATTTTGGCATGCTTTTTCTAACCTAAGCCTCAGCTGTTCACATGCAATTAATGAGGTAAATTTGAATAATTGCTGGGGCCAAGTAAATTACCATGAAAGAGCAGGTATTTCTCAAAGAGAAGCTTTATCTCTGGTCAGTATATTTTACTCTGTTCTTTGATTAATGAAATTCTATTTTTTTCAGAAAATATTTTTTATTTCCATCACGTAGCTAGATAACATGCACAAAATCTGTCACAGCTTTTATCACCTGTTTTGTCTATGGAGACAATTATTTGAGAAGCCTCATTTTTATCCATTAGTTTAAAACAAGGATTTCTCACTTCACTTTTGTCTTTGTTCCGTAAGTCCTACAAAATTCTCACGATTGTGTTGCTATGTTACCTTTTCAGATTCATAAAATATTATTGCTTTCAGATCAGAAAAGCCTTTTCATCTCATTCACAACACCCATACTATATCAATAATATAGACTTTTATAACTTTATTTAGACAAGTATAACTAAACAAAAAACATATATACATATATATTTATTATTATATATAGTTCATTACTGTGTGCTTTAAGCTAATCAAAGAAAAAATATTTAACTTTTAACAGTGTCTTTGCTGATAATAAGCCAAGACTTAAGGTTTTTGTTGAATGTGATAGCCTTTGGTGTAAACAAAAATATGTGGAAAAAACCTGAAGTACCCACGAATCCCATCTGAACTGAGTTAGGTGTTTGGGTCTCACTAAACTTATACCCTCTCTGTTGATAATAACACATTGCAAAAACCAAATGTATGTATTCATTTGGATAGGCCATAGATTGCTCAGGATACTCATCTTCAGATGTGTTGAAACTTCTAAGACCTAAGGCTGTCCTAGAGGCATTGTAGACACTGGCGATTTATCTTTAGACTATTGTCCCAGTTATGTGGGAAAATACACATAGTGTGTCTTTTGGGATGTAACTCTTCCTTTTAACCAAATAGGTTTTTGGTATATATTTTTTCATTTATTCACTTACTCATCAATTCATTAAACATGATTAAGCATCTACTAGGTAGAAATTTTGTTAAGACTAGTCCTTTCTGTCTTAATCATTTGAGGAAATGATTAAGTTTGTAAAAACAGAGCTGTAGAAACATATATTTGTTACATTATATGGCTAATGTAACACCAGAAAGATGTGTACTCTGAAATTCTAGACCAGGGACTACTTAACAAGCCTAGAGGGAATATAGAGGTCTAAGAAACGTTTTCTGGTAGTGGACTGGTACCAGATCTGCAGTTCAAAGGATCTAGCTGATTAAAAGGAAAGTGCATTCCAAAGCTTGAGCAAAGCCATGGTGCTGAGAAACCTCACTATGTATAAATGCCTCTAGCATTTACCAGGTTTAACTTTGGGGAGGTTTATCTCTATTAACTTAAACTTTCCCATCCATAGACTGAAGATAATGTCATGGGTCTATTGTGAGGACAGAGTGAGATAATGTATGTAAATGGTTTAGCTTGGTGTGTAATACAACCCAACATTTTCGAACATCTACACTCTGCCTAGGACTCTGAGAGCTTTGTCTAATTACCCAGAGTCTCACTCCATAGTATTCATGTTGACCACTGGATAAATGTTAACTGGCATTATGTAGAAGTGATATGTTTAAGAAAAATGGATACTAACATTAATCCAAATTTTAAAATAGATAAAGTATATGTAAATACTTTTAAACTCTTTAATGACTATGCTCTTACTAGACAGTAAGTGAAAGTCAATTACTGAGTATAAGCAAGATTTGGTACCTCGGCAAAGTTGAATACTGTTGAGTATTTAGCCTTGATGATAATGTTGGCTTTTTATTTGTATTAAAAATATTTTATTTATAATATATCATGTTAACATTTCCATTGACAAAATGAAACAAGTGTTTCAATAAGATATATTAGGAAATACCATATTAAAAACCAAACAAAGCAGCATGACCTAATAAAGCTAGGGAACATTTTCTTGCTTTAATTATATAGCACTATAAAATGAAAAATTAGAATTGTTTGTCCTTTCAAAAACTGCTGTTTCATCCTATAGCACTTCATTACTACTATTCTACTACATAGGATCTACTGTAAATAATTTTTTTAAAAAATGAATCACCATAAAAATGTTCCTGGTATTATAGGTAAGTTACTACTTACAATTTTCAAGTGGTCTTTTTTGTGCTTTTGAAAATTGATAAGAAATAGTCTTTTCTAGTCGTCTAAAATTCAGCCACTCTCCCACAAGTGTTTATCTATAAAATACTAATTGCTATGAGAGTTCATCTTCCAGTTCTTTAGCACTCTCAGGTGTATAGTTTCTTAGCTGACCTACAACCATTAAGCTTGCTTAAGTAGTCCCCAACTATTTGGTCCCTATTTTAATTGCCACTGTTGCACATTTGCCAGTATAAAAGAATTACCTGAAGTGAATAGAATGAAGTCTAGCAGGGATGACTGCATTGAAATGCAATCAAGGTAGAAAAAACAATTGTATATATATATAGGTTCAGTAACAAATGGCACCTAGAAGAAACAACCGGGTCACAATAAAAGACAATCTGAATATAAGGTACTTCTGTTGTGTTTAACAGTGCCTGTGGCAATGACAGGTAGAGATAGACCTTATCCCTGAAAATTGAAATTCAAACAGGACCATTATGGAAAACAAGATATTAGAAATTAGAAAGATTTCAAGGTGAAAGAACATAAAATAGTTATGATTATCAAGTACTAACTTTAAAGAAACTGTTAGGAATGTGAACTATCAAAGTTTTAGGGAAGTTTTTGTCTATGATGAATGCACGACTTTTAAAGAGCTTTTTCTGTCCTTGCAGCTTAGTGAAGGAGAGTGGGCTTTGGTAAACATGAACCTGGGCTAAAATACCAGCTCCGCACTTAGTAGCTCTGTATTCTCATGTTCATTTCTAGGTCTCTTAGCCTTCTCACCTAAACATGAGAAAAACATTATATCATGATTTTTGTAAAGATTGAATAATATATGTCGAGCACTTTTTATAGAGCCTACCACATGATAAGTTTTCATTCATAGCTAATGGTAATAAATAACAACAATTAATTAAAAACTATCCCTATAGAATATATTAATTAGTTACATTCTTCTAAATAGCTTCAAACAAATTACTTACTCAAAGCAGGCATCTAATACTCTTACTTTATTTTGATCTGTTTTCCAATCAGGAGAAATGGAAACAAAACTAAAAGACATCGACACTGTCTTATTCACGCTTCTGTGCCTGGAACATGAATGCTCTATCCCAATCACATACCTCATAAGTACTTGTGGTATTATACAATTTTTAAAAAAGAAAGGTATCTTCTGAATTCCTAAGATAAGATATACTTAGGAAAGAAATTGGTTTGGAGAGTTTTGATTAATTGCTTCTTTAGATGTTCTGGGTTACTTGGAGTTATTCCACTAAGTTAATCTTCTGTGATCATATTTTGTTTTGTTTAAGTAAAAAATAATTTTTGGTACATATTACATGAAAGAATGACAAAAGGAACACACATTTTTGTTCCGTCACTTCTGAGTGTTTTCTTTATTTTACATAATAAGTGAACTAAAAGAGTGGAAAGATTTTCCAGTCTTTGTCTTTGAAAAGTATGGTAATGAGAATGGATAATAGTGATTGTCTAGAAAGATGGAGACTTTTCCGTATATATCCGGGATTGTTTGGGCCCAGCATAATCTACATTGGAATGTTTCATTCCATCTTTCTTTTGCTCTTGCTCTTGACTCTTGCTTTCACACCCTCTCTCTGTCCCCCACCTCAGAGGGGAGGACAGAAGAGAGGGGGCAAGTGGTTTTCCCATGTGTCTGAGTATTAATTCTGAATTACCTATCTCTATAACTTAATTATTTCCTTGGTAAAATGCTAATAATTTCTACCCAGTTGTTGTGAACATTTTAAAAATAATATGTGCAAAGTATCTTGGGCATAGTAGGTGATCTTTAAAAATTATTTCATTTTTATTTACTCTAAATAAATATCATCAGATAGTAATGATATTTTAATTACTCAGGAGAACAGCAAGGCCCTACACGGTTATGTGAAAGGGAAAGATATATACCACTAATTAAGAATATTTTCTAATTAACTTTATATAATTAATATTATATGAATGTATTATTCTAAATAATAAAGAAATAATTTGTGAAGTCTGAAAAAAGTGGAATAACCAGTACAATACACTTTGGATAGTTATCATACTGCTGAAGTTAATACTTGTATATTACCAGACATATGATGAAGACAATTCATTCTTGCAACTGTTCTTTCGACAAATATTTATTGAGAATCTGTCATGCACCAGATATGGTTGAAAGTGATTAGGAAATATGTGTGAACAAATAGACCCTCATTGAAGAAAGCTGTAGTCAGGAGAACCAGAACTTGCACTGCTACAAAGAAACATATTACTTCTGGAAGTAGTGTTTTTTTGGCTTCACTCTGGAAAAGTGGAGGAGCAGAATTTTACTCTGTAAAAGTTGTAAAAGTATTTATTCACCTTACTTAACGTATGTAGAATTTTAAATGTCTTAATATTTTGTACTAATCAAGGCCCTTTTATTTTTCCTTCCTGAGATGATTTTGTTTACTATAGAAAGGAGATTTTTCCCCCAGTCTAAGAGTATAGAAGTTACACCTTACTCCAAAAGGTCTAATGCTTGAATATCTACACTTGAAATAGAAAGATTTATCACCCTATTTCACTGGTGATTACGTGAAACATATCTTTTTTTTCTACTTTAGTATTTCTGATATTACATCCCAGACCCACATCCCGATATATATTGTTTGTTTAATTCAACATAAAAAATAAAAACAAAAGCAGAATGCAGTAGGAAAGGTCAATGTCATTTTTATTGTCCCATCCTTCCCTTTCATTGCCCAGGGGAATTTGATTTGCTTGACTTGGCTGTTTCATGAAGGTACTTTCCCACATCCTCCTTCACCTATTATATTTTCAGTCAGCTTATTTCTACTCAGCAGAGCAATCTGGAAGAGCTTGATTCAAAGGTGGTTTCTCTATTGTTTGTATTAGAATGTTGTCAGTAACTTATTACAGGGTCGTATTGGATGGTTTTCATCCTGCTGCATCACTTTCCTGGCAGAGGTACAGGTAATAAAACTCTCTATGAACAGGACCTTGGATTCGGATAGTTCAATTAGTTGTCCAGGAACTCTATCAGAAATGTGACTCCAGGTCCCTGAACTCCAGCATTTTCATTATTAGAGTGAAATGTTAGTGACAAATGAGGTATGATTGTCTAGACACCTCATCAGACCGCAGCCTTGCTACCTGAAGTAAAGGAGCAGTTCTGAAAACATCAGGTGTTGATGGGGTTCTAAACAGGTGGCTCAAAACCAAAGCCCATGAAAAACGGGGTACATCAGACATTTTGAGACAACAGTAAATTTTGTAATCCTCTGAAATTCCTCAGTCAGAATCAAAGCTAAGTATGCATTTTAGGATATGTTAAACATTAAGATTCAAGATGAGTTTTTTTTGTTAGCTGTGCTTGTAAGTACAAGGATTATTATTTTTAAATGATTGGCCACTGTTGAAGTACAATGTTAGTGGGTAAGCTTATCTAACTGTATTTTGTTAAATTTTTCTGCTTTAAGAAGTGATTAACAAATACATATGTTTACTATTTTAATGAATTTGAGTGTATGTACAAGCTTTATCATGTGAAGTTTGTGCTAAAATGTGTGGGATTAATGTATTTACTACAGTAGATCTCCATGGCAATGATACCAATAACTGCCCTCTAGGGGCATTTTGGTAATTCGTAGGGTAAGTTTTGGTGTTCACAATGTGGGGGGTACTATGAGCATTTAGTGGGCAGAGACACTTGGTAATCTGCACAATGAAAAACCATTCTGCCACACCAGATGTATTCCTACCCTTAACATCCACTGGTGCGGCAGGAACACTTGTTTGATATTCTGAGCCCAGATTCTCATTCATTTGACATGTAAACCCAAATTTTATATTGTGTGATTTAGTTACAGACTGCATTTTCCATAGCTGCAACTATTTTCCAAAGATAGAGAAAACGGAACTTTATTTTATGTTAAAGTTGACCAATAGCTCTTTTCCTTTTTGTATGATTACATCACTAATGTCAATGCTGGTCATGGTTGTTAGTCATCAGTTCAGCATACTCCTTTTCTTTCTTTTTATCCATCACATCCATGGAGATTATGTCTACATTTACAAACATATGACTGCATCATTCTAGAATACACAGAATTGCACATTTATTTTAATATGTTTTATTGATTATGCTAACACAGTTGTCCCAATTTCTCCCCCTTTGCTCTTCTCCACCCAGTATCCCCCATTCTCTCCAGCAACACCCGCCCCTTAGTTCATTTCTGTGGGTCATGCATATAAGTTTGTTGGCTACTCCATTTCCTATACTGTTCTTAGCATTCCCCTGTCTATTCTATGTCTACCAGTTTGTACTTCTCAATTGATGCAATTTTCCCTCATTCTCCCCATTTCCCTTCCCAACTGATAACACTCCAAATGATCTCCATATCTATGATTCTGTTTCTCTTCTGTTTGTTTGTGTGGTTTGTTTTTTATACCATTTTTGATAGTTGTGAATTTATTGTCATTTTAGTGTACATAGCTTTAATCTTCTTGTTTTTCTTAAATGAGTCCCTTTAAGATTTCATATAATAATGATTTGATGATGATGAACTCCTTTAACTTGACCTTATCTGGAAATCACTTTATCAGCCATTCCATTCTAAATGAAAGCTTTGCTGGATAAAGTAATCTTGGATGTCAGTCGGTCCTTTCCTTTCGTGACTTTGAATAGTTCTTTCCAGCCCCTTCTTGCCTGTGAGGTTTCTTTTGAGAAATCAGCTGATAGTCTTATGGGAACTCCTTTGTAGGTAACTATCTTCTTTTCTCTTGCTGCTTTTAAGATTCTCTCCTTATCTTTAATATTTGGCAGTTTAATGATGATGTGTCAGGGTGTGTTCCTCTGAATCCAAATTGTTTGGGACTCTCTGAACTTTTGTATGTCTATTTCCTTCACCAGATTGGGGAATTTTTCTTTCATTATTTTTTCAAATAAGTTTTCAACATGTTGCTCTTTCTCTTCTCCTTCTGGCACCCCTATGATTCAAATGTTGGTATGTTTGAGGCTGCCTCAGAGGCTCCTTAGCCTATCTGTGTTTTATGGTTTATTTTTCATTCTTGATGTTCTGATGAAATGGTTTTTGTTACTTCCTTATTTTCTAAATCATTGATTTGATTCTAGACTTTATCTACTATTGATGAAGTCTGCACTATTGATTCTCTGTTAATTTTTCTTTAGTTCACTTAGTGTAACCTTCATTTCTGTCTGGGTCTTTTTTATGCTGTTGAAGTATGCAATTAGTTTCTTGAGCATCTTCAAAACCACTGTTTTAAACTTTGCATTGGATAGATGGCTTCTCTTCATTTTGTTTAATTATCTTTTGGGAGTTTTGTTCTGTTCTTTCATTTGGGCCATATTCCTTTGTCTCCTCATTTTGGCAGTCTCCTGTGTTTGTTTCTGTGTATTAGGTAAAGCTGCCTTGACTACCTATCTTACTAGGTTGGCCTATTGTAGAAAACACACACTGGTAAATTGGATGGGGAAGGGCCTTAGGTAATCACCAGAGATGGGCAAACCATGTCAACCAGGTTGATGGAGTCTCAGATGTGGTGTTGCCACTCTGTGGCTGTGGTTTTTTTTTTTTTGGTGGGGGGGCGGTTCAGAAATGGGACAATGGCCACTGCCTGTCCTCTGGAGTTTTGTCCAAAAGAAAGCTCTGCCCTGGCACACACCCTGATGCCTGACACTTCATTTCCTCTCTGTATGCCACTGGTGCCCTTCCAGCTGCTGCCTCAGTGCTAGAGCCCAGAGGGAGTGAGTCTGCATAAGTCCTAAGTCTGTTGTGAGCCCTTTAAGATGATACTCCTGAGAATCCTGCTGTTTCTTTGGCTACCCCAACCCCCACTGATATCTATAGCCAGAAGTTATGAGGACTTATTTTCCTAGCATTGCAACCCTGGTTTGGGTGGTCTGGTGTAGGGCTGGATCCCTCACTTCCAAGGTATCCCTCCTGATTTTTATCCATCACACCTGGTTGTAGAGCCATGCATTCCATGTGTTTGCCTCTCTGCATCTCCACACATCTCTGCGTGTCTCTGTGTCTCTGCTCTCACTACCCACCTGGATGAATATGTGTTGGGAGCTGCCCTGCAGGCCAGTGCACACATCAAATGTGACTTCTTTAATTCCTTGGTTGCCAAACTTCCATATAGCTCAATTATCTGATGATTCTGGGTGATAATTGTTTTGTAGTTTAGCTGTAATTTTTGCCATGACTGTATGAGGAGGGAAGCCATGTTTACCTACAACTCCATCTTGAGCAGAAGTCCTCTGACTTTCTTGAGAATTGAAAATTTAAATATTTATTTTAAATTAATTTTTTCATTCTTCTATATACATGCTAGGGTGTATTTTTGAAATATTTCATCTAGTTAGTTGCATCATCTGTACATTGCATTTCTGATAATGAAAGGTACAATAAAAATATGTTGTAAAAAGGATCTCAGTCTTTCAGACTAGAAAATCATTAATTGGCTAGTTCACCATGCAGCCAAATACAAATGCTCCAAGTGTTTGAATTGCCAGCACATTTCCTTGGTGGGAATATGTGGATTTTAAAGAAAGTTCCTGGAAAATTCAAACTTAAAAAAGTATAGCAAAACTTTGAGTTGAATGCCTGAAAATAAATCCTGAAGTCAGCATAATGGATCCCCTTTAAGCAATTCAACTACAAATATATTACATGTCTCATTATGCAAGACACCTTGCTAAATGCCAGGGAGACAGAGACAAATAGGAAATAATTCACTCCTCCAGGGAGTGTATATTCTAGTGGGAATAATAGAAAAATATCTAAGGAATGTTAATGCAATGTAAACATCTAATAGATATATTTTTAAAGCTCTATAAACAGACAAGGGAATTGAGAGGGAGCTTGGTGCAAGACATATTTTGAAAGCTCTGCATGGATTCATGCTGTAGACAATCTTAAACCCTATGATGAAATACAAGTGGTGATCCCAATGTTAACGTTTTTATTAATTTCCAGATAAAATGCAAATTATAGAGAACATACCACAAATCACAAATAATACTTAGTTCTACCATCAGTTCTCATTAATATTTTGTAAAATCTCACAATGAAATCTTTTATTACAGAGACTATTTGCCAACATTTAAAATTTACCTAGTTTTTCTCCTAAATCTCTGAAGATCATTTGAAAAATTTTACAAACCGTGGTTCTTGGGTCATGACTAGAACTCATGTTGAGGTTGATGGATCATCAATATAGAAAGAACCTGAGTCCTGTATACCAGGCTTCCCCAACCTCTGGGCCATAAACCCATATTAGTCTGGGCCTGTTAGAAGGAAGTAAGCTTGGATGTAATGTTCTTGAGTCATCCCGAAACAACCTTCCCCACCATAGTTAGTGGAAAATTTGTCTTCCACAAAACTAGTCCCTGGTGCCAAAAAGGCTGGGGACCACTGCTATACCGTGGACCATTACACTATCTCTGGAATATCTGTCTTTAAGCTCCTTCTGAGATACAGAGAAATACAACTTTATCTTATTTACATTATTTTGGGCTCTGGATGGTGTAGCTCTGTGGATTGAGCACCAGCCTGCAAACCAAAGGGTCACCTGTTCAATTCCCAGCCAGGGCACATGCCTGGATTGTGACCCAGGCCCCCAGTAGGAGGCCATGAGAGGCAACTACACATTGCTCTTTCTCTCCCTTTCTTTCTCTTTCCAGTTCTCTAAAAATAAATTAATTAAATATTTTTAAAAATTATTTTGGAATTTCTCTAACATAAAGCATAAGCAAATCCCAACTTATCAATGATTAGATATGAAAAGACATGTGAAGCAGTGCTTGACACACAGAAGGCATTCAATAAACATCAATTATAACTACTAAATAAAAATAGTGAAAATCATTAATTTGTCCAGTAAATATTTAATAACAATCTTCTGTGTGTCAGTGTGCTTTGTACTGATGATACAAAGATGATTACATTAAGTTTTCCACATATAAACAGTTATTATCTCAAAGTCACAATGTGATACTAAGTCATTAACAGTTTGTACAATTTTTCAAATGATCTTTGAAGAGGAGAGTTAAGGGAAAAGCTAGGTAAATTTACATGTTGGGTAAATAGTCTCTGTAATAAAAGTTGCCATTGTGAGATTTTACAAAAAATATTAATGAGAGTTAATGCTAGGGCTAATTATCATTATTTGTGATCTACAGTATGTTTTCTATAATTTGCATTTCCTCTGAAAATTCAAAAAATTCAAATAATAAGTGGCAATCCTAGTATTAAAGTTTAGAGTTACTTATAATTTGGTATAACATTTACCAGTTACACTTTGCAATACAGTGTTGTTTTGGGGTGATTGCATAGATAAAGATAACTCTGTACATAAGATTTTAAATGAAAAATGTGTTCAGGCATCTTAGAGACATCCTAATTGAAATTTGTTTTGTAATGCTTATTAAAGCAAGCCTGCTAAGCACCTATCCAATCCGGCATGTTTTAACTGGGTTCTCGGCTCAGAATCCCATAAGGCTAAAATCAAGGTGTTTCCTGGCTGAAGCCTGATCTGGAGGCATGAGCAGGTAAAGACCTATCTCCAAGGTCCTTCAGGATGTTGGAAGAATCTATCTTCTTGTAATGGAAGGACTGAGGTCCCCTGTATCTTTCTGGTTGCTGGCCAGAAACCTCTCAGCATCTAGAGGCCACTCCAGGGTCCTTGCCCTGTGGTGCCCTCTATTTTAACAACAGAGAAACTCCCTCTCATCAAATCCCTTTCAGGCTTCACATGTCTGAATTCTTTTACCAGACAGAGAAAATGATGCTTTTTTGTGTGATTAGATTAGGTCATTCCAAATAATCTCCCTGTTTTAAATTCATCTGATCTTAGTCACATTTAATTACATCTGCATAGTGCCTTTGGCCATGTAAAGTAACATAGTCACAAGAATAACAATAGAAGATGGAGGTCACGGGGTGGGGGGGCAACTTAGAATTCAGCCCACACCAATATTGTCAACGTGAAAATCAATTGGTATAGTATACAAAAGTAAGAGAGCTTCAGGGTGAATTGTTTATACAGAGTGGGGCAAAAGTAGGTTTACAATTGTGAGTACACAAAACATACTTTATTCTTGTCTTATTATTTATTATTATATTATTTTCCATATGAACAACTGTAAACTTACTTTTGCCCCATCTATATTTTAAAAAACTCTTCTTTTCAATGTGGTAATACAGTGAAAATATATTTGTTATTCTGATTGCTAATTGTTACATGTATTTTTATATTTATATTTATTTTAAGTGCATCTTTACCCATATTTCTTTCACACAGTTATATTCTACATTGTTGTTTCTTTTAAATATTATGGTCATTTATTATTTAATAGACAATTAAAACAGTTTTATTTTTTAAAATAAGTTATTGAACTGGCAAGCTGGGTTGACATTACTTCTAAGAATTTGCATTTATACCACATTAGCAATTTTAGCAGTTGATGACATAGTAACATTCCAATTTTATATTTATTCTTTATATAAATATTATAATTTTATAATTATAGCCAAATGCAGTACATAAGCATTTCCCCATACCCATATATCTTTATAGATTTTTAAATCTTGAAATATGTTTGAGAATCTATCTTAGGAAAGTGTTAGATTATCATGTATTTACAAATAAATCTTTCAAATAATATTTTACTGCATTTAGCCCTGGCTGGTGTAGCTCAGTGGATTGAGTGCAGGCCTTCGAACCAAAGGATCGCAGTTAGATTCCCAGTCAGGGCACATGCCTGGGTTGCTGGCCAGTTCCCAGCAGGGGACGCACGAGAGGCAACCATACATTGATATTTCTATCCCTCTCTCCTTCCCTTCCCCTCTAAAAATAAATAAATAAATAAAGCTTTTTTAAAGATTAAACAAATATTTTACTGCATTTACTAATATTGCCATAGTTTATATTAGTCTCCTATTATTTCATTAACTATTTTAATATGTTAAAATATGTACATATGTTGTAATCAGTTAAAATTATATAACATTACTATATATGTATTTGATGTAAGTTCCTTCATGTATATCAATATTATATTATTTAGATTTATATGAATAACCATACATTATTCCACTTGATAATAAAAATACATTTTAAATGTTTGAAATGCAGCTGCTGTGTGGTATTATTCAGGGATAGAGGAATACTGAATCCAAACCCAGAGTCGCATTACTGATGACATTATGGATTTGCTTTTGACTTTAATTTTTCTAGAAAATTTTGCACAGGTTTTCAGCATGTCTGTCTTTTCAATTATGTAAAATATAATTATGAGTCAAATATTTCAGTATTTTTCAAGGCTTCTCTGTCTGGGCTGAAAGCAAGAAATGTATATATCTTTGTATCCATGGGAATCATATTAGAGATAACTTACTAGAAATTGGCTAGCTTATTAAAACACCAATAAATCAGATTTGTAGCTATAATAAAACAGTGAACTTTTTTCAGTTTGTGTTAATCTAAGTAGTAGTTATTGAGAAAGAAATTCACCTTTGTGGAAACTGGTACAAAATGAAACCTTTTAATGATTTTCTACTTGAGATGTTTTCTGTCATTACATATTTGAGCAGAATCAAATGAATCATTTATAAAATCTTCAACCATTTATTCCCTATTAAAGTGGCAAGCAGATGTAAATGATCTAGTCATTAGCATGGGTGAGTAGGTCATAACTCTGCATTTTCACATTAGCAGATTCACTTTTGAATTCACTAAATGAATGCAACACATTTTCTTTTACTAGTCAAAAATCCAATAATGGTTTTAAGATTGTTCCATGAAAATCAGGTCCTCAATTACCTTCTTCAACCTTACCCTTTGACCTTCTACAAAGACTTGTATTCTTTTAGTCAATTTTCTCCCTGAAAAGACCAAGACAGAGGAAGTTTTGAGTTTTGACATGCCCATGGTATTATTAGCAGGAGTAGTGTGCATTAATGCATAAAGCTGCCTGGCCTTACAGTAGCCATGTGCCCTGCCTTCAAAAGCTTTGAGGTGCAATTATGAAATAAAGCATTGAATGGTAAATTTGAATTGAATATTGTAGAGGAAAATTGAATGCTTTGATAATATAAAACACTCATTTTCCCCTTACAGACCCCCACTCCCACCTCCCCTTTTACTCACTGAATGATTATTTTCATGGTCATTTATCTCCACAATGTGTTATAAGTGAGAGCTTGTTCAGCTGTCTCTGTGCTTTGAGGTTTCAAACAGTGACACCATCCTATGTCATTACATTATCACATAGAGAGCTGTTTCAGTGATTTGCTCTTATGAGTAAACCCCATTATACACATTGAGTCATGCACAATTGCCTCACAGAAAATAATTCGTGTTTTTCATATTTATTCACTTATAAGTTTAAGTTAGTCTGGGAGTCCTGGATATTTTTCATGCAGGAAGGTGAGAGCTTCACATCTCATGTCACTTTATTTTCAATTCTGTCTTGTTATAACAGCATGGGCACTTAATAAACAGTTGCTGAATGCAGGACAATGTGAATAGGCAGAGGGTAAAGGAAAGGAGGGGTAGAATAGCTGTCCATCTTTCTTCTTTAAGGACATTTGAAAGTGCCCCGAGAAAGCCTCACCTGCTTTCTGTGCTGAGACTGTTTTAAAGCAATTATATATACAAAGTTGGGAGCAAAGCAGTCAGCCTCTTCCTGTACTCTAAGACTATTTATATTTCTAAGGCAAGATGAAGATTTGCTAGCTAGAAATCTTTGATAATAGAGCAAAGAAATGTTAAGCAATGATAGAAAATAAATTGTCTCACATTCCATAGGTAGGTATATATAGCAGAATAAAGGCTGACAGGTGCCTGTCAGGGTGAAAAAATGATGTATAGCCCTGGCTGGTGTGACTCAGTGGATTGAGTGTGGGCTGTGAACCAAAGGGTTGCCAGTTTGATTCCCAGTCAAGGCACATGCCTGGGTTGCAGACCAGGTCCCCAGTAGGGGGCGTGTGAGAGGCAACCACACACTGTTATTTCTCTCCATCTCTTACTCCTTCCCTTCCCTTCTCTCTAAAAATAAATAAACAAAATATTTTTTAAAAAGTGATGTATAATGCATATTTAATTCACTAAACCATTTAACTGAAAACACCATATGGGTCTTTGATTTGTTAGGCTTTGTTCAATTAAGGAATTTTAAAGTAAACATAGTGTGTCTATGTGTATATAATAAATGAAGCACAAACTTTTTGAATCATGTAATAAGTACATTTTGGATTAAACATGTCCATTTAAAGTATTTGTCTGGAACTGTATAAAAATACAGTTCCTATATTTTTAATTCCTACAGTTTCAATTAATCAGCTGATTAATTGAAGTATAGGAAAATAGTGTTTTAATAAGTAATTTAAGCTATAAGATCACCCAGTTTATTCAATCACATATTTCTGTTGAACTGCTGACCATGTTCCAGACACATTGCTTTCTAGAAAATCAGGAGGTCCCAAATTACTAATGGGACAAATGGCATAAACAGACAATTTACAAACATGAAATACATTAATGATTATGTTTTAACACCACCAGATTTTCAAAAAATGTAGTTTCACACAGTATTCTTTCCAAGTGGTAACCTAAAGAATTGATTATGGGGATTTTTATAAGTTTTTAGTTGAACATTTGCCATAACGAAAATATGAGAATCAAAAAATCTACAATTCATGTTGCATTTTCAAAATATAAGTAGCTTTCAAATTATTAAAATGACTATTAATTTATCAATTAAAATCAATAATACTTTACTGCTCTCTTGTCAAAACTGAGTCATGTGACTCCTAGCTCTCACATACAAACAATGCCGTGACTGTGACTGACAGAAAAGACCCTCATGACTGCACCCGAGACGTATTTTAGTTATTGCAACTGGGAGGGAAAAAAAGCTTCACGGACACCTGTATTGACATATTTGTTTTAGTAACATGGCCTTTTCAATCAGGTAAATGTGCGGGTATTGATTAAAATTGGACTTTAAAATGTTATGTTCAAATATGCTGCTCAAAGTGTTTTTACTTTTTAAAAAATTAATAAATTATTTTGTGTAGCTTGCATTGGCCACACTTTGAAATGGTGGTAATGGACAGCTAAAATTGGCACGTGTCACAGAGTGATTGGTAATTGCACGTGTTGCTGTAAGAGAGTCATGCGACATATCAGTCTTGGAACGGGAATAATGGACGACGACGATGACGACGATGGCAAATGAAAGGTTGTTTTCCTCAAAGCATTTGCCTACACATCTATCTTGTGACTACCACTCAGAAACTTGACAGAACTGTGCCTCTTCATGAAATTTAAAATCACTGTTTCAAACTTTAATATCCAATCAGTCTGTACTTCGAGGCATTCAATAGCTACTTCTGTATTTTAAAAAATTAGCCTTTCAGAATTGCTTTTTCTTGCAGAATTACAATCTTATTATAATAAAATTGTTCACATAATGAAAAGTGGTAAGGATGTGGCCACTTTCCGTGGGGCTGCTAGATGTAAAAATATGGGAGATGGTCCAAAAGTCCTCCACATACTGTTGTTTCATTTAATACTAGTCCCTTAAAAATCACGGTGACCTGTGTCCCAGACCCTAAAATCAAGGTAAACTATTTTTCTTTTTATAAGTTCATGTTTATGAATTCCATTAAATAGCATCTTTAAAATAACTGTTAAAGTTTCAATTATCAATATTCAAGATAAGTTGTTTTCTGTGCTAAATACCTCCAAAGACTCTTTTTTTTTCATCTTGTGAATTAGATGTATTCTTCATTCCAAACTAGGTTGATTGCATTTCAGCGATATAGCAAACATCTTTAAAAGCATGAAAGGGGCTTCGTCAGTTAAAATTAATTTGACGCTCTAATTGTGCATACTGCCGTAACTCACTCTTTCTGAAATGGGGGTTAAAAATAGGAAAAGGTGGGCCCAAGTAATATTTTAAAAGACAGTGCATTCTGTCATGAAGATACGTGGTCATACAGTATATACGCCTTAACAACAGCCTGTTCTAAGATAACTCATTTTCATGCTGCAAATCTTCTCTTTTACTACTTCTTCTACACCCCTCACCCTCCACTGCCCACCTCCCATAGTTAAATGCCCTACTTTTATATCTCTGGAGACCCTGAATGTTCCCAGCCTGCATATTGCTGCCCTTCTCTGTTAACCTCACATTTGCTCTAGGACTGAATGATATCCTAACATCTCACCTTTTTTTAAAGGTAACCATTGAACTCTACAATCAGAAACTTAGTTGCTTCTTAAATGCAATGGGCCTTTTGAGGAACAGGATTTCTAGGCTCCATTTTAAGGTCTTGCCAAATGTAAAACTACATGGCTAGCCTACTATTTCTGTGTCAGTATTGCCTTGGTTATATAGCAGTGTATTGTAGTGGCCAAGGCACAAATGTGGGAGAAGCCTCTCCAATTACTAGCTTTATGACTTTGGACAAGTTACTTAACCTTGTGTGCCTCCACTTTTTATCTGTAAAATGGGGGTACTAATGTAACTGAAATCAAGGAGCACTGAGAAATTACATAGAATAGTTAACATAAAGTATGTATAACAGTTAAAATAACAACTGCCATATAAATGTTAGCTCCCATTATTAATAAATTTCTGATCCTGAAATGAAAATTTTAAGGAAGTGATAACACTTGGAGAATACATATTTAAATTCCAGTTTGCCTGGATAAGATTTCACATGAATCTATATACCTTAACCAGGTGTGCTCAACAGTAGCCAGGGGTGGGACTGCAACTGCAGCCAATGCTTATTAAGAATAAGAAGTTAAAAATCTAAATAGCTTAGATAAATTGAAAAGATTCTAAATTTTTATGACCTATTTCAATTACAATAATGGACTAAGGAAAATAATCACACATAATTCTAAGTTGGCAAAGAAGCAAGTTAAATTTAACTGAAAATGTAAAATATCTAGGTATCCACTTGAAGGCTCATTTGGTTAAAAGCAGACCATCCGATATTTCTCACTTTACTGAGAGCTTTACTTTTCAAAGAGTTGGATAAGGGCTACTATTTTGGATCTTATTCTATCAAGCGTCAGTTGGCAAAATGGAAGTGACAGGAATCTTGGAAGAAGATAATGCTATCATCTTAGGTGTCATAAAGCCAAGGAAACGCTTTGGAGAGTCTGATGTCCTCCCCAGGTTTTAAGAAAATCTTCTGAACAAAGCAACTTCCTGACAAAGATAGGTGTGATCCCATGCTAAAAGCTCTAAAAAATATATGAAATCTTTATTATAGCTTCACGGGTTTCTAATGAGAAAGAAAGAGACTAGACATCTAATAAACTGGTATATCCTTATAGAGATGGAACTTTCTGTTGGGCTGAGTTTTTATTGCAATACATATTAGAAATAGGAGAAAGCACAAAATAAGAATGCCTTTTAAGAAAAGTGAGAAAAATTCTAAAACAAAAAATATATACAGGTGGAAAATATTAAGTACAACATAAACTGTTTGTGCATCTTCTGGAAAAAAACAAAGTTAGATTTATTAGTTGGTTGACTGCTGAGAGAGAAAACAGAGGGACTCAACTTGTATTTTATTTCCCTATTGCCTCCTTACAAAGCACTAAGGAATGGGGTAAATATGGTATTGATGGTAAATATGAAATTGAAATCTAAGAGGAGAAGGGAAAATGTAGAATAAATTAAATGATATTTACTTTTCCCTTCCCAAGATACTCTCTTCCATGGAACATAAAACCTGTTTGCAGATGTGAAAACATAATCAAGCCCTGGCTGGTATAGTTCAGTGGATTGAGTGCGGGCTACAAACCAAGGGGTTCCCAGTTTGATTCCCAGTCAGGGCACACCCCTGGGTTGCAGGCCAGGTCCCTGGTACAGGGCACATGAGAGGCAACCACACATTGATAATCCTCTTTCTCTCATTTTCCTTCTCTTCACCTCTCTCAAAGCATGTTCAATAAATAGAAGATCTTAAAAAAAAACATAATCAGTATTTGTATAATTAGAGAAGAATAGAATTTCAGGATTTGAGGCTACCTTAGATGGTGATTTGACATTAGAGGCTTGAATGTCCTGCCCTCTCCCTAACAAATTAAGAGAAACAACGGATATATTGATTT
The DNA here is from genome assembly GCF_014824575.4 of Sturnira hondurensis. Lineage (NCBI taxonomy): Eukaryota > Metazoa > Chordata > Mammalia > Chiroptera > Phyllostomidae > Sturnira > Sturnira hondurensis. The sequence continues at coordinate 3,960,247 of NW_028077629.1, read as the reverse complement.
TCAAAAGAGAAAAAGTTTGGATAAGTAATCACTAGCTCTTGCTGTGAATCCTTGGTAAAAAAGAAAATAGAATGGATTAGTAAACAAGTCATTTCTGAATTATAACAGAAAGAGGCAAGCCCTAGAAATCCTATAAGTTCACAAGAAAAAATACTGTATCTAACATGACTCTGATATGAGTAATCAGAGCAATGTAAGTTTTATGATATGGCTAAATAGAAATAAATTATGAAAAGTACTGATTGAGGGACCCATGGAGGGAGAGAGATTGAGGGGGGGCAGTGGGTGGGGTAGGGTGGAAGAAAGTGGTGGTGGGAAAAAGGAGACAAATGTATGCAAACATCAATAAAAAAGAAAGAAAAAGAAAAGTACTAAAGCCCTGACAGGCCTTGATTTAACAGGATTAGTTAAGTGTCTATCATTGTGTCTTCTGGACAAGATAGAGAAATGTGTTGAACAATGGTAGTGTTTATGAAATTGTAGTTGGAAAACTATCAAAGATTGTTTATTTTATTTTTTTTCCATTAGAGTTTGCATTCAACGCTTTTTTTGTATGACTTTCAGGTGTATAGCACAGCAGATAGATACTTGTATAGTTTACACAGTGATCCTCAGATCCACCTGACATCATAAATAGTTAGCACATACAATATTGTTAATGATAATCCCTACTATGCCTTGCCTACATTTCCATGCCTATTTTGCAATTACCAATTAGTACTTCTTAAGACCATCAGTTCTTTTATGCCTTCCCCCTCAATATCCCTGAGCTACATCCTTTATAGGTTTGTTGTCTGTATCTCTGTACCAGACTTATGTCTGGTTCTATTTTGTTCCTTTATTTTGTTCTTTAGAGTCCACGTATAAGTATTTTTTAATGCACACATATCATCAGAGGGAATATTTTAATGACATGAACAGGCTCACTGCTCATTACTTTTTGCACTGTATCTTTTTAAGAGGGTATAGAAAGCATGTTCAAACTATAGGTAAAACAGATATTAGTCTGGATGGCACTTATTGAATGATAGATAATATTTTATTGTGAATAAATTAAGAAAAGGATTATTCAGAGTACTGAAATAACTGGTTATTTGTATTAATATTTTAATACAAATATTAACTCTAAGTGGATCAAACCAAATGTAAGACTTGAAATATTAAATTACATACAATAAACATAAGTGCTAAACTAATTGTCTTTGACCATTACTTTATAGACATATCGTCTGACATTTTTTTCTAAATGTCCCTCTTTTTTAAGGTTCCTTATTATTTTATTGGACCCATCAGGATAATCCAGGAATATCTCATCATCTCAAAATATGTAACTTAATTACATCTACAAAATCCCTTTTGGCATGTAAGTTAACATATTCAGAGTTTCCAAAAATTAGAACATGAACATCTTTGGAGGCAAGGGGAATTTTCTGCTGATCACATATAATAATAATATAAACATCAAACCATCCTAAATTAATTATAAAAATATTTTAACTCTTTTCTAATAAATAAAATAAAAGATAATTTTTTCTAACAAACCTTAAATATGTTTTTTTGATTCAGTTGTCTTTACTGATCTTCATGCCCAGGGACCCATATCAGTTGGACATGTTCATCTCACTGTCTCCTGTATATAACAAATTCAATAGACCAAAGCTCAGTTCATTAGCATACTTCATATTCTCATCTTCATATTGTTCTCTGCTGGCTAATGGAAGCATCATGTGTCCACATTTTCAAACCAGAATCTTGGGAGTCATCTTGGACTCCTGATAATGTATTCCCTGAATTATATTAGTCATCAAGTCAGGATAGGGATTTCACCAAAATCCCATTTTAGAAATATTACTTTGACAATAAGTAAAAGAAGAAGGAATTAACTCATTGTCTTAATTTTGTTATTGAGATTTCAGCACAAATAAATGGGTTTCAAGTGCTGTAACCCATTTAGTCCTTTAGTAATGTAAGGAGAATTTAATTTTCTGTAAGGTACATGTGGTATCTGACATTTAAAAAGGCACAAATGTGCAGTGAACATAGGGGTGTTTATGTTCTTTTATATTAGTGGTTTGGGTTCTTTCAGATATATTCCCAGAATTTGGGATTACTGGGTTAAAAGACAGATTCTTTTTTTTTTGAGGTATCCCTATCCTGCTTTCCACAGTGGCTGTACCAGTCTACATTCTCACCAACAGTACAAAAGGATTTCCCTTTCTCCACATCCTCACCAGCACTTGTTTGTTGATTTATTGATGATGGACATTCTGACAGGAGTGAGATGTTATCTCATTGTGGTTTTAATTTGCATTTATCTGATGATTAGTGACATTGAGCATCTTCTCATGTGACTGTTGGCCATCTTTAAAAAAGTGTCTATTCAGGTCCCTTTGCTCATTTTTAATCCAATTGTTTGCTTTTTCGGTGTTGAGTTTTGTACATTCTTGATAAATTTTGGATATTAACTCTTTATCAGATGTATTGGCAAATATATTCTCCCATGCTGTGGAGTGTCTTTTTATTTTGTTGAAGTTTTCCTTTTCTGTGCAAAGTCTTTTTATTTTGATGTAACAGCCTAAGTGTTCATCAATAGATGAGTGGATAAAACAACTATGGGACATGTATACAATGGAATACTACCTAGCCATCAAAAAATTTTAAAATTTTATGCTTTGTGATAGTATGGACAGACCTGGAAAACATTATGCTAAGTGAAATAAGCCAGTAAAGAAAGACAAATCCCATATGATTTCTCTCATATGTGGATATAATGAACAAACTGAACTAATAGGTGAAACAGAGACAGATTCATAGAGAACAGATGATAGCTAGAGGAGGGGGGTGTTAGGAAGTGAAGGGATTTAGTGAATAAGGAAAAAATACTCATGAACATTGAAAACAGTGTGGTGATTGCTGAGGAAGGGGGTACCAGGGGACTAAATGGTAATGGAAAAATATAATAGAGATTAAATAAAAAAATAAATAAAAAGGCACACACCTGGGAGCTATAACAGTTCTTATAGATAGCTTTGATGGATAAAGCATTAACTTGGTGTTGAACAGATTGAAGTCTGAGTCGTAACTTTGATACCAGTTATATATTCTGAAAAAGGTTACTTCTGATCAGAAAAACTTGGACAATAATGTGATAAAGGTTAAGCAAAATTATTTCTCTCTCTCTCTCTCTCTCATATATATATATGGTTAATCTGGTATATTTCCTAGCACAGGACATAGTAGTGTTCAATAAATGTTATTTCTTTTCTTTTTCACTATTCCCAGAAAATCTAAGTTCATCTCTGTCTAAAGGTTCAAAGAATGTTCATTATAAGCAAAGTACTTAATTTTTCCTGTGAATATGAATTGTATTAGAATAGATGGAGAAAAGGGTGTGAATATTTTTGAAGGTACAAAGAAAGCTTTACATAATGACATGTGTTTTGAAAGGACAGTGTCTATTTAGGCAATAGTTAAATATTATTGGATGGAACATGAGACACATATATTCCATACATGTATTATATCTGTTTTTGTTTTCAGTCATATGCAAAACACCTAACAATGCTTGGCACATAGTAGCTACTTGACAAAATATTTGTTGGATGAAAGAATAAATAAAAGATTGTAGGTAAAATGAAAACTATCCTGAAAAGTGTTTGCTCACTGAATTACTTTAAATGTGGGAAAGTAGACCAATAACTCTTCTTTTTTAAAACTATATTTTATTAATTATGCCATTACAGTTGTCCCATTCCCCCCTTCACTCCCCTCCCCCCTGCACACCCCTCCCCCACCATTTCCCCCTTTCGTCCATGTCCATGTGTCACGAGTTCTTTAGATTCTGTATTTCCCATGGTATTCCTGCCCTCCCCCCTGTTTATTTTCTACCTACCATCTATGCTACTTATTATCTGTACCTTCTCCCCCCTTCTCCTCCTCCCACTCCCCTGTCGCTAACCCTCCATGTGNGTCTATTTAGGCAATAGTTAAATATTATTGGATGGAACATGAGACACATATATTCCATACATGTATTATATCTGTTTTTGTTTTCAGTCATATGCAAAACACCTAACAATGCTTGGCACATAGTAGCTACTTGACAAAATATTTGTTGGATGAAAGAATAAATAAAAGATTGTAGGTAAAATGAAAACTATCCTGAAAAGTGTTTGCTCACTGAATTACTTTAAATGTGGGAAAGTAGACCAATAACTCTTCTTTTTTAAAAATATATTTTATTAATTATGCCATTACAGTTGTCCCATTCCCCCCTTCACTCCCCTCCACCCTGCACACCCCTCCCCCACCATTTCCCCCTTTCGTCCATGTCCATGTGTCACAAGTTCTTTAGATTCTGTATTTCCCATGGTATTCCTGCCCTCCCCCCTGTTTATTTTCTACCTACCATCTATGCTACTTATTCTCTGTACCTTCTCCCCCCATCTCCTCCTCCCACTCCCCTGTCGCTAACCCTCCATGTGATCTGCATTTTGTAGGGTGCTATTGTGATTGATAACTAGGTAGGAACTTGTGGAAGAAGCTAGGGAATAAAGAATCTTATTCAATGATGCATAACAAATCCAAAATAAAATTTATATACAAGAAGGGTCAAATATCAGCAGTTTTAAATGGGTTCATCTAGGTAATCACCTCACATCTTCCTTTTTAATGTCTTAGGCAAATTAAATGCACTATCTTTTCCTGTCTGGGATGTGATCTGTCTCCAATTTAACATTACCAGCAACAGAAAATGAATTTTCTGCTTATGGTGTGCTTTGTAGTACTTTTTGGTAACTATTTAATGTCAAGTTGTATTTTAGTAAAATATTTAAAGCTATTTTTCCTACAATATTGGTTTAGGGAAGCAATCCGAGTTTAGAGAATTATGAAGAGTAAAAAATTTCAGTACAATGATTTTTTTCATTTTCTTTATATATGAGAATAAACACTTTCTTAATTGCTGTAAGAATGCAAAATTTCTTACCTTGGCCAGGTGGCTCAGTTGGTTAGGTTGTCATCCTGTGCACCAAAAAGTTGAGAGTTTGATTCCCCTTCTGGGCACATACTCAAGGCAACTGGTTGATATTTTTCTCACATCCATGTCTGTCTGTCTGCCTGCCTCTCTCTCTCTCTCCCGCCACCCCTTCCTCTCTCTAAAAATCAATGAAAACATATCCTAGAATGAGGATTTTAAAAAATGCAAAATTTCTTAAAACTTATTTTGTTATGCTGATATATATGTCTTAATGTACAGAGTATGGTAATAAAAAACACAATAGCTCATACCTAAAAAAGTATTTATGTTGAGGCCAACATGAAAATAAAATGGTAGGAAAGATGCAGTGAAGCCAGATTAATTGTAATCACATAGCGGTTTATATAAACAAGCAGATTGATTCAGCTGACCTCTTTTTTTTGATAAAATTGCTAAAGCAGTTAATTCATATTAGTCAAGCTAAAAAAGAGTCAGGTTGTAAATCAATTTTACCTACCAGAGATGGGATTGGCTCCAGTAAAGTAATTTGGTTGCTCCTGCCTGGATCACTGAGTATTGATTCCAGAGAGTTAGTCTATGAAGTTGTAAGTTGCCTGATTTCTCAGATATTCTTCTGTGAAAATGTCACTCAGTCTTGGTTTTCTTCCGACTGATTGATGGAAAAGTGAAGTAAATCAGAATTGTTTTTAGTAAGGATTCAATTTCTTTCCTTAAGAAGATGTAGGCTCCAATTTTTTTTAAGAGGACTTTTATTATTCCCCCAGAATTCTGTGGGGTTTCATATGAAGTGAAAGAATGACTGAGTTTAGAAATTAGCTTCATAATCCACTAATGCCATAGACCTAACTTGGACATCACGTTGCCTCAAAGCTTAAAAAATTCTGTGTTTGAGAACAATGCTCTTTATCAAGGACCGAGATTTAAGTTAGCTGCGGATTTTCGTCACTGCCTTTCAGCATTTTAACGTGACACCACTCTTGTCCTTTCAACAGCGCCTGCTGCAGCGCATTCCAGCCGTCAGGAATAGTACTAAAGTGGAGCAAAGGTTAAAGCTGGGAAAAAATGACTTGCTTTCAGAACAGAGGGAGTGATAGAATAAATAAGGTCTCAAGAGTATTCATTTCCCACCTCACTGGACTTTCATCTGAATTTTTTTAAATATAATTTTTAATTTAATTCTTGTTCAAGTACAGGTTTCTGTCTTATATTCCCAACCCTGCCCGCCTCCTGCCCCATGCTCCCCGCCTCCCTCCCCTTTCCACCCCCCAACCCTTAGTTATTGTCCATGTGTCCTTTACTTGTTCATGTGAGTCCATCCCCTTTTCCCCTATGATTCTCTCCCCTCTCCCCTCTGGACCCTGTCAGCCTGTTCCATATTTGAGTGTCATTGGTCATATTTTGCTTGCTTGTGTGAGGCTCCAATTTTTTAAATGATAACATTCTGTTACCTCTCTAGTTATCTGATAACCTATCTTATTTATCAAATTTTTAACTGCATTTTTCTGACTAAAGCTTAATCTGTATCTGTTTATAAATACAGATATTGAGTCTTCAATATTTATCACATACTTCATTAAAGCAAGGATGTAGGCAGTTCAAACACCAGAACAAAAAGTTTTTCTACAAATAAAAGAATCTCAGTTTATATTCCTAGATAATAAGTATATTGCTATTTACTTATTGCAGGTTAACTGCCTGCCAGGAAGTTCTCCATCTCAGTGTGCTGATAACCTTTTGTTTAGCTATCCTCTAAATTTTCCCCTTCAATATTTCAGCGTTCTTGGCCAGCTTCATCCCTGTCAAACACTGTTTCTTTAGGCCGCCCCTCCTCAAAATAACCTAAAGCGAGTCCCTACCATCAAGTGTTCCAAAAGGTAATGTCTGTGTCCTAAAAACCTCAATACCTGCTAAGGATACACACACACCACACATCGCACAACTGGATATTAAAGATGTGTATGTGTGGTATGTGTTGTGTATGTAGCAATAGTGGTAGACTAATGGCATTATGGTATTTTTACACATTAATTTATAAACTGCTATGTGAACATGAATGGAAGAACAATGTGGATTCCAAGTGGGACTGGGGTAGGTGATTGATGGCGGGAGGAAAAACTGTCATTTATAAATGGAGCTACTTTGTACCAGGGACCATTCTTAGATTTTTTACATTCATTCCAATACTTATTTTACAAAGCAATTTATGACTATGTATTGGTATTCTTATTTTGCAGATGAAATATTTTGACTCACCCAACCATATAGAACCAGCTCTATGTGACTCCAAGAACCTTTTTAGTTTGTCATTTGTAAATTCAGGGTTTAGACATTTAGTGTGATTTGAGAGAGGGGGGAAAGGACACCAGAGGAACAAAATTCAGAAATAAAGGCATGATACTTATTCAAGGAGTTCAAGTTGCTTTGGTTTAGGTGATTAGGAGATAAGAAGAGGGAATGGAGTGACACAAGCTTAGAAAATAACTTGGGACAGATCAAAATTGATCAAGAAATTTTACTGGTAGTGAGACCCATTGAATATTTTTGGTTTGGAGTGTGATGTGATTATGCCTCTTACTATTTTTCTGTGCACCTGCCTAACACATTTCCGCTGGTATTACCACTCTTGTACTGATGAATAACAAATTACCCTTAATTTAGCAGCTTTATACAACAAGTATTTATCCCCTCACCACCTCTTATGGGTCGGGAGCCCAGGCACAACTTAGGCGGGTGCCTCTGGCTCAAAATCTCTCATGAAGTTTCAGTCAAGTGGCCTCATCAGAAGGCTTAACAAGTGATACGGGGAGTTGGAGAACCACTTCTATGCTCAGGCAAGTGCTTGTAACAGGTCTCAGTCCCTCACCACGTGGCTTAATCTCTCTCTGTGAGACGGCCTTGGATCGAGGTGGCTGTCTTCCTCAGACTGAGGAATTCAAGAAAGTGAGACCATGTAAGAGAGCATGCTAGGACAAAAGCCATTGTCTTATTATAAATTAATTTTGGGATTCATAATCCATCTTTTATGCTGTATTCTATTTGTAGAATTGAATCAATAAAGCCAGCCCACAAATCAGTTGTAGAACTGAATCAATAAATCCAGCTCACAATAAATTAGCACCTTTGGGATTACACAAAGCTGCTAATACTAGCAAACAGGGATCATAGGGGGCCCTCTTCCGGGGCCTGTTTTACCACCTTGCTTGAATTGTTCACCTTTCAGACTATTCAAATGCAGTAAAAATACTTCAGGGACTACCTTTCTTCTCTTACTTACTGAGCTCTGCTTTTCTTGACTTTCAGAATTTTTGTAATGACTTCACCCTGTATTGGGAAACATGATTTTTGTTTCTTCGGTGAGATCCAGGCCATGTACTATGGCTGAGTCTTCAAAAGCAAAGTGCCGAGGATAATACATGCCCAATGTAACTATATTGAACAGAAGAAATCTATTAAAGCATTTCTTCATGGACTATAATCTATTATGCCTCATACTTAATTTTATTTTCAATTCCCTGATTTTGATTGATAATTGTTTAAGTATTGATTGGGTAACTTAAAAGCATTTCCCAAAGTCAATTCTACAGGCTAAGTAATATGTTTTGTTTTGTTTTGGTATTTACTGCAGTATTTCTTGGATTGCTTGATGTAATAAAGTTATAGGATTTCAAATGTTCAGAATTTTCAGAAATTTTATATATCTGTTAACATTCTTTAAACCTATTTTGCTACAAGACCCTTTTGGGAGATGCTCATAGACTTTATACACTATGGGGAGGGGAAGAAAAAATGCAGGCTGGTTTACCTGATAATCAGTATGAAACCAAAACAATGACTTCCCCTTCATTTATTCTTCAAATGTGATCTGAGCATTTCATATTTGCCAGAGACCCTTGAGAATTATAAAATATAAAGTAAAAGAGCAAGATGAAAAAAGGCCCTTTATAAAGAAAAGGACTTTATACTTAGACTCCTTTCTGAAAATAATTTATTTTATTTTTTATTGTATTTTTCCCATTACCATTTAGTCCCTTTATACCCTCTCCCCCAGCAATCACCACACTCTTGTCCATGGCCATGAGTCCATTTTCCTTTCTGTGCAATACCCCTACTCCCTATCTGACCCCACGCCTAGCTGTCATCCTGCTCTCTATCTATGAGTCTATCTCTATTTTCTTCGTTATTTCAGTTTGTCCGTTAGATTCCACATGTAAGTGAAATCTTTTGGTATTTGTCTTCTCTGACTTGCTTATTTCAACTAATATAATGTTCTCCAGGTCCAACCAAGATGCTCCAAAGGGTAAAACTTTCTTATTTTTTATGGCCATATAAAAAATGTCCCATATGTGTAAATGTCCCATAGTTGTTTTATCTACAATCTACTGTTGGATGCTTGGGCTGCTTCCGTATCTTGATGATTGTAAACAATGCTTCAGTGAACATAGAGGTGCCTATGTTCTTTCAAATTAATGTTTTGTGTTTCTTCAGCTATATTACCAGAAGTGGGAATTCTGGGTCAAAAGGCAGATCTATTTTTAATTTTTTGAGGTATATTCATACTGCTTTCCACAGTGGCTGCACTGATCTGCATTCTCATCAATGATACAGAAGGGTTCCCCTTTCTCCACATTCTCAGCAGCACTCATTGTTTGTTGATTTATTGATGGTAGCCATTCTGACAGGTATGAGATAGTATCTCATTGTAGTTTTAGTTTGCATTTCTCTGATGATTAGTGACATTGAGCACATTTTCGTATGTCTATTGTCCATTTCTATGTGCTCTTCAGAGTAGTGTCTATTCAGGTCCTCTGCCCATTTTTCAACTGGGCAGAGGACCCAGTTAAAAAATTGCTGTACTGGGTTTTAATGGTTTGTTTGTTTGATGTTGAGTTCTATAAGTTCTTTTAAATTTTGGATATTAACCCCTTATCAGATGTATCAGTGACTACGTTTTCCTATTCTGTGGGTTGTCTTTTTATTTTCTTTATGTTTCTTTTGCTGTGCAAAAACTTTTTAATATGATATAGTACCAAATTGGAGCCCTTTGTTATTTCGTTTTTTCAATGTACCACAAATGCAAAAAATAACCAAAGTTCTTACTCTTTCTTATAGTATAGAATTGTGGGAATGTAACATGGAATAATAATATGGATTATTATTTATGCCACTTTAAGATAAACAAAAAAGATATTTATTAGCTTTATTAAGAGTAGCTGTTTTATTCTTGAATTTAGCAGAGAAAAAATATGAGAAAAGGGATTTTGCAAAATTCTTATTTTTGAGGAATAAAAAAGATAATATTGCATGAATCTTTCATTTTTATTTACTAACAAAGGTTTTTCTTTTTATTTTTTCCATATTTCAGTAACACCTCAGATAATATACTGTTCAACAGTGTTTGCATTATAATACTCTATTTTGCCTATATAAGCATAAACTACTACATAGAAAAAGTAGAAAGCAAAATTATTATACTAATTGTGTCCTCAGCCATTTTTAAAGAAAGCTTTTTTTTTTTCTCCACAGGAAAAGTTATATTGACTCCCACCCACTGTACAGTAATCTAAAGTTGCATCGATTTTTCCCCCACTAAGAGAGGCACTTTGTTGAATTTGTTGTTGATTTAGATTAAGCACACACACAAAAATAATAGAATAATGGAGCTAAATTGACCTTCATTTTGTTGCCATTTTCTTTATGCATTTGCAGTGTGTTCTTATACTTTTCTTTTATAAATCATTTGCTTTTAAACAAATTTAAAGCCACTTTTACTTAGTTCATACTGAGTGAGTTAAGGTGTTTCTTTGGAAAAGGTGCCAGGCTATTTTGGTGACTGGTGTAAAACAAATCTAAAGATATAATAACACACAGCCTTTTAGCAGAACAGAAGAAACTGTTGCTCCATTCATTATTAATCTTTCTGTGATGTTGAGGTACCAGTAGAGATGAGCTCTGTTTTTTGCTGGTGAAAGTGAATAGTCAGTAAAATCCACACAAAGATATTGTTTCAAATCCTTGTTTCGTTATGCAGAATCTCGCTCTTCAAGGTATCAAAAATTTCACTGAGCAAAAAAGTGGATTTGAATATTAATCAAGTATGCAAAAATAGAAAGAACTGTGGCATTTAAATCATTGAATGCAGTAAAAATTGGAGGAGGCATATATTTTGGAATTGAAGTAAATAAAATACTAATTCCAACTTGAGGGACTTAAATTTATGTACTAATTTAAGTTTTTAGGTGATGTGCAGTTGGGCATCCTAGCTTAGGTCTGAGAATAAATGCTAGAAAAGCGTCTTTTGTTTACATTTAATACAACTTGGAGTGAATAGAAGCTCTTGAATTTGGACATTGAAACAATACACTTAGCTCATTTAGGAGAAGAAGTAATGTTCATAACTAGCAGGGGCTTTTTGACTGCTCTGTAATTTTCCAACCTAGGGAAAAATCCTTAATGTGCTGTATTTAAGATAAGCATATAAAATCTAATGAAAAATACGAAGAATGCAATTATTTTAATGTATCTTTTCTTTGTAACCTATATGTGCACTCATCTTCTGATTGCAATTGCGATTAGTTATAGTGTTTTTGGCATTAAACTAAGTGGAAATCTGTTTAATTTCTACTAGTCTTAAATAATTAAAGAGGATAACTTTAGGAAAACTAATTTATTATTGAATAATTAAAGGGGGTATTTTTAGGAAAACTGATTTTTCTTACACAGGTTTGTTCTGTTGAAAAAGCATGAACAAATAGTAGACTGTATACAAACACTTTCATCCTCAGCAGAACATTTCTTTTCAGAGCAAGTTTTAGAAAGAAATTAATACTTTATTTAAAATTTATTTTTTTTAATTTAAAGACTATTTAATTTAATAACTTATTAAATTTACTTGCTTATTTTGGTCATCACAATTTTATTAACTGAAAAGAATATTTAGAAGCACAGAAAGAGTGTGGTAGTAACAACTCATTTTATTATTTATAAATATTTAAAGGCAGCACTGTCCTATATGTTATTAGGTTATGTTGTCTTCTACCCTTGAGTAGAAGAAGGGAAAATTATTAAAAATAGGTATAATGAGCGAAGTTAAGAATGCTTCTACAAGTGGATTGAACAGGGCGCAATTTACATACAATGAAATATGTGGAACCAACAATGTTCAGTATATTTTGCTTAACATTCTAAAGAGGTCACTTTAAATGTGCAAATACTGAAGACTTCCAGCCAAGATGAAGGTGTAGGTAAATACAATTTGCTTCCTTGAAAAACCAAAAGGACAACAACAAATTTAAAAACAAAAACATAACCAGAACTGCCAGAAAATTCAACTGTATGGAAGTCCAACAACAAAGGAGTTAAAGAAGAAACATTCATTCAGACCACTAGGAGGGATGGTGACTGGCAGCCAGGCAAAGAGGATGCAGCAAGGTGGCAGCTGGTGAACTAAGGCAGGCAAGGCAGTGGCTGGCAGAACAGGCTGTCCCACATTTGCATGTGGATAAACTAGGAGGAACCACTGGGGAGTGAGACAGACCTAGCAACCCTAATGTGGGAAAAGAAAGCCTCAAAAGGTCTGGCTGTAAAAATCAGTGGGGTTTGGGGTAGCAAGAGAAACTCCAAACCTCACAGAAGAGTTCTCTGGAGACCAACAGAATCCTAGAACATACACAAACCTACCCACCCAGGAATCAGCACCAGAAGGGCCCAGTGTGCTTGTAGATAGGGGGGAAGTGACTGAAGGCTGGCAGAAAGCTGAGCAAGCAGCATTGTTCCTTCTCAAACCCCTCCCCCACATACAGCACCACAACAGTTACATGGGTCACCCCATCCTAGTGAATACCTAAGGCTCTGCTTCTTACAACGTAACAGGTTTGCTGAGACAGAAATATGGCCCATATGAAAGAACAAATCAAAGATCCAAAAATAGAACTAAGCAATGAAGAGATTGCCGACCTATCAGGTGCAGAGTTCAAGACACTGGTAATCAGGATACTCCCAGAAAAAGTTGAAGATGGTCACAAATAGGGGAAAAAGTGAAGGCTATGCAAAGTGAAATAAAAAATATATACAGGGAACCAACGGTGAAAGGAAGGAAACCAGGACTCAAATCAATGATTTGGGCAGAAAGAAGACATAAACCTTCAACCAGAACAGAATGAAGAAACAAGAATACAAAACAATGCGGAGAGGCTTAGGAACTCCCAGGACATCTTTAAACGTTCAGACATCTGTATCTCAAGAGTGCCAGAAGGAGAAGAGGAAGAGCAAGAAACTGAAAACTTATTTGAACAAATATTGAAGGAAAACTCCCCCAATCTGGCAAAGGAAATAGACTTCCAGGAAGTCCAGGAAGCTCATAAAGTCCCAAAGAAGTTGGACCCAAGGAAGCACACACCAAGGCACATCATAACTACATTATCCAAGATTAATGATAACTCCTACCGAGGAGTCCCCATAAGGCTATCGTCAGCTGATTTCTCAAAATAAACCTTGCAGGCAAGAAGGTGCTGGAAAGAAGTATTCAAAGTCATGAGAGGCAAGGATGGACATCCAAGATTACTCTAGCCAGCAAAGCAAAGCTGTCATTTAGAATGGAAGGACAGATAAAGTGCTTCCAAGATAAATTCAAGTTAAAGGAGTTCCCCATCATCAAGCCCTTATTATATGAACTGTTAAAGGAACTTACCTAAGAAAAAGAATATGACCAAAAATAGGAATGGTAAAATGACAGCAAACTCACAACTAGCAACAAATGAATCTACAAAGTAAATAAAAAGAATACAAATTAAGCAAACAACTAGAACAGGAACAGAATCACAGAAATGGAGATCACATGGAGGGTTATCAGCAAGGAGTGGGGGAGGGTTGGGGAAAAGGTATAGAGAGTAAGAAGCATAAATGGTAGTTAGACAGGGTGAGGTTAAGAATAGTATGTGAAATGGAGAACCCGGAGAGCTTATATGTATGACCCATGAACATGAACTAAGGTGGGGGAAATGCTGGTGGGAGAGGGGGTACAGGGCTGAGGAGAATAAAGGGGAGAAAAAATGGGACAACTGTAATAACAAAATCAATAAAATATAATTAAAAATAAATTTGCAAGTACTTTCAAAAACAGGAGTAAATATTGTAAAAGCTTTTTTTGCCATTGTGACTTTCTTTTGAGTTAACAAAGATATTGTAATAATCATAACCTACTAAATTTTTCTAAAATGAACAACTATAAACATATTTTGTTCACCCCTATACTTCATTTTAAAGAATAAATCTAAACTGTGTATTAAAACAAATATTAAATGTGTGACTCCTGTGTGACTCATGTTCAATAACATGTAGACTGTGTGCACTAATTTCTCCACCAACCTGTAACTGAAAGTGTATTGTATGTGGACATAATGTATGCTGGACTTGCAGTGACATAGTTGATAAGTCACTGCCTTCAAAGACGTCCCAAGTAAGTAAGCAATTGTCAGGATAACAAATAATTTCATAGGAGTGTGATGAATGTGACATGAGATGTAGGGGCTACTACTGCCCTAGCCTAGAGATGCTTAGGCTGGATTTTATTGTTAGCAGCAAGTAAATGTAGTTCCTTGTGTGTGTATTCTACCCATTACAGATCTAGATATGACTGGTGAGTTCTCAGTCATTAACCAGGATTTCAAGTGGTTGTTAAGGAACTACCTGCTTTAAGAATTACTATAACCATAATGATACTGCTTTATGGAACAAAAGAGAGGGATCATGCAGCTTTTGCATGTTTGCATGTTTTTGTATAAAAGGAAATGAAAATATATAATCTCTTTCACCTGCAGATTTACATTCTATTTAGGAACTTAAGTATTTAACTACACTCTTTGAATGTATAATTTTTTTTACTCCCAATTGATATCAGTACTACTCAGACACTTTTAATTCTTTTTCAGTTGTATGAACATTTCCAGGAGAACTGTATTTGCAAAAACTGACTAGTCTCCTTTTATTTTATATAATGGGCCAGCCTTCACATGCATTCCAATGCTGCGGTAGACTAGCTCACTTGATGATCCTTTTTTTCTCAACCAATAATCAGTGAGGTTCTATCAATTTGGATCTTGAGATTATTTGAAAACAGAGAAATGCTACTGGTGTCCCCCGACAGTACAGGGTTTAACTGTGCAGGTCCCCCTCATCATTGGGTATATTTCAATAGTCAGCCCTTCTTATCTTCAGATTTGAATGTATGTATTCAACCAACTGCAGATCAAAAACAAGCTATTTTTGTATTCCCAGCCACTGATTCCCAGGTAAAGATCAAATATACTGATTTGGGTAGGAGATTGGTTGAGACTGTGGATGTGATGCACTGATTGTATTTAAGTTTTGGGGAGCCAAGTGTTACATGCAGATTTTTGACCTCGTTGAGGAGCATGTAATCCCTGCATTGTTCAAATGTCAACTGTATTCATAACCCCCAAATTGTACAGTATTATTACAAAGTATAATACTTTGTAAAAAATTGTCCTAGAGACTAATTGCAAATAAAGGAAGCTTCCTGTGTTAGGCAGAATAATGACCCTCCACATATGTGTCCATTTTCTAATCTGGAACTTGTAAGTATATTACCTTAAATGGCAAAAATGACTTGGTGATGAAATTAAATTAAGCATATTGAAACGAGGGAGATCATCTCAGATTATCTGGGTAGGTCCCATAGAATAGCTGAGCTCCATGTAACTGAAAGAACCAGTCAAGAGAATTTGAATCAGAGCAAGAGATGGGACAGTGAAAGCAGAGGTTGGAATGCCGTCATTGCTGGTTTTGGAGATGGAAGGGACTTTGAGGCAAGGAACAGGCGAAGCCTCCTAAAGTTGGGAAACTCAAAGAGAAATTCTGTTCTAGAACCTCCAGAAGAAAATGTAAACCAGCGGACAACTTGGTTTTAGACTCATGGGACCATTCTGGACTTCTGAACTACTTCTGACCTTTAGAATGATAATGTATTAGATTTGCATGTTTTAAAATATTTATGGAATGTGTTACAGTACAGAAGCAGTAATGAATTCATTTTTTTGTTTAAATTGTTCTTTCAAAAGATTGTATTTAATAATTTTTGGAGAGAGGCAGGGAGGGAGAGAAACATCAATGTGTGGTTGCCTCTCAAGCACCTGCTACTGGGGACCTGGCTGGCAAAACAGGCATGAGCCCAGACTGGGAATCCAGTGGGCAGTGCTTTGGTTCACAGGCTGGTGGTCAATCCACCGAGCCACACCAGCCAAGGAACTAATACATTTCTAAAAAATGAAAGTAGTAGGCTATACTGAGTTGTGTTTCAAAAGGTTACACTCATGATTTCTCACCCATTTCTACTTTTAATCTATTGACTATTGAATTTCACATATTAAATTTGTTTATTTTTTCTTTTGTTTCCTTTGCCTGAGGAGTTATATCTTATTAAATATTGCTATAGGCAATGTCTGAGATTTTGCTGTCTATGATTTTTTCTATGATTTTTATGGTTCCAGGTCTAATATTTGAATCTTTCATCTATTTTCATTTTATTCTTTATAGTCAGCTAATATTTAACAGTGGAAGTAAGCACATACAATGAGCTAAAATTGTATTCCATAAATTATATTGGGAAAAATTGGACAGTTATGTACAGAAAAATGAAGCTAGACCACCTTCTTATACTACACACAAAAATAAATTCTGTGAATGTATTTATAAACATAAATGTGACAATTTTTGAAGTGCTATTATTAGTTCATAATCTAGTTTGATAATTGTGAGAATTTCTTGCTTTAAATCTTTTAGTTAACTGTCTTTGTTGATTTATTGCCATGTATCAATAACTATATTTGATAGTATGCAAAATAAATAAATTGACGTTGATTTTTCAAACCAGCTTTCTTGTGACTATAATAAAGAGCTTTGTTGGAAAAAATTATAAGAGATTCTTAGAAAATTCTTGAATGTCAATTTATAGTATTTGCCTTTATCCCATTCCAGGGGAAGGGAACAAATGAAGAATTTAATTATATGCATAATAACATTTAAAAATGGAGGAAGATAATCCAAAGAAATAGAATTGTGATAGAGGAAAGAAGGAAAAATCATTTTTTAATTTCTGCCATGATATAGTATAATTGTATCACTTAGTCTTCTTCATTGGTAATATATTTACCAATACCACACAGTTTATAAGTATGTTAAAAGTGATAATGTCAATTTAGAGTGCTCAGTTCAATTAAGTATAAAGTATATTTCCTAGAAAAAAATTCATTATCTCATGAAACAAGGATATTACCATCCTTATATTTTTTCAAAAGTTAAAGAAAACTCTAGTATAGAGTAAAATATCAAATAATCATTTTCCAACTAAATTTTTATAACATTTGCAAAAGTGAGTGTACCTTCCTTTTGTATATGTTTTTTCTCTGATTTCAGTTATGTTTCAGTGTGCATTTGAAGGCAAAGAACAGATATCCAATAAGACCAGCTCAAGTAGAAAGAGACTTATTGGAAGGCCACTTTGTAATTATGTATAACTCAGAGAAAGGAAATTGAATTCTGCATCACAAGGAAAGAAGATGAGAAATAGGAATTTGTCAATGAGACAAATGATCCTTTCTAAGTAGATTGATGTGCATGCTAATCCCAGTTTTTGGCATGTCAGTGTGATTCTCTTCTATCTCTTCTAGCACATTCCTCCTTTTAGCCATCCTCTAATGATTTTGATTTTCTCATGTTATTGGCATTTCTTTTTTAAAAAAATATTTTATTTATTCATTTTTAGAGAGAGGTAAAGAGAAGGAGAATGAGAGAGAGAGGATTATTAATGTGCAGTTGCCTCTTGTGCACCCTGTATCCAGGACCTGGCCCACAATCCAGGCATGTGCCCTGACTGGGAATTGAACTGGCAACCCCTTGGTTTACAGACCATGCTCAATCCACTGAGCTACACCAGCCAGGATGGCATTTCTTAGTAGTGTTACTAACATTTCAATTCCAGAGCTCTTGTCACTGACCAGAATCTATGAAACTTCAGATCATAGCTTTAAGACAGAAAGAGATTATGTCTCTCAAATAATTCATTTCAAATAAACACACTCAGAACCAAATTATATCCTCCTCCTTTCTGCTGTAAACTAAATCTTTTGTGTTTCTAATCTCAGATTGATGGTTCCATAATTGATTTCAGATTCATAGTTATCACTGAATTTCACCACTCCTAATGCTACCAAATAATTTTATTCTACATTTACATTTCTCTTCCTATGTGAAAATATCCAGTCTTGTATAGAATTAGCATAAGGATTCTAAGCCAGTACTCCTGAGTTCAAATTCAAAATTCATCACTTCTCCCAAAGGTTGTCTGTAAAGATTTTATGAACTGATATTTTTAAAGCACATGATCATGTTTCAACATGATCAGTCACATATAAGATTTAGATAATAATAGTAATATTTTTAAATTTATTTAATTTTTTAAGTAGAGTTTTTTGTCTATTACTCCCATCCTATCCCACCCCCCGTGCTCCCCCCTCCCTCCCATTTCCACCCTTAGTTGTTGTCCATGTATCCTTTATATTTGTTCCTCTAATAGTAGTAATTTTTGGTCATCCTAGACTATCGTAATAACTTTTTGGTCATCCTAGACTATCGTAATAACTTTTTTATAGCTCTCTGTGTTAGATCCATCTTCTTAAATCATGAGTTGGGTCATAGTTTTTATACTAAAATGTATTTGTGTCTCTTTGATGCCAACTAAGTTAAAGTCTACACTTAGTACATCATTCAAAGCCATTGTCAAAATCCCCGAGTTTAGTTGCCCACATTCACATTTTTTACTAAATCCTTCTACAATTACTTTGCTTTAGCCACTTACTTTCATGCCCGAAAGCCTTTGTTCAGTTTATTCACCTCTCCTTACTCTAGACTGACATGCACTTCAACTGTGTAGTCTGTGCATTCTAATCCTTACAAAGACTTTTGAGATCTCATTTCCCCCTTAGAATGGAAATGGTCATTTATCCATTTGTTTTTCTACTCTTTTTTCTAATTTTCTCCAAGTGCCAAAATCTTGTTAGTAGCTACTGTTTATATGTTACCACCTAGTACTGAAGTTCAAGAAAATCTATTTATTTTTATGGACCCATAATGCATGGCAAGAAGTATAACTAGTAATATTGATTTACAAAATTGTAAATATTGATTTATAAAATTGATTAGTATGTGAAAGATCAAGATGCACTTTTTAGAGTAGGGCTTAAGTTTTGAGTTACCATGCTGATTTTCTTTAATTCTTTATAAGCACAAGCTGGGAATGTTTATTTCACATTTGATGTCTTCATTAACTTACATTTCTGCCATTTTATCCAATACCAGCTTTATATATTTATTAACTGTCATATACCACTACATAAAAAAAGTATAAAAATGAAAGCCATCATCAACTCTGGCTTTAAAATAGTATCACATGTTTGTGTGCACTGATATTTCATCAATGCCACTGTGAGTTGGCAGCTGTATTATAACATGCAGTTGACCTTCCGACAACAACGGTGCTAAGGGGCACTAACCCTTCCTGCGGTTGAAAACGGTGAATAATTTAACAACAGTCATGCTTCAGTATCTGTGGGCATTGGCTCCAGGCACCCCCATGGATACCAAAATCCATGGACACTCAAGACCGTGAAATAAAATGGCATGGAACAGTGCATACAGCAGGCCTTCTGCATGCGTGAATTCCTAACTGTGGGACAAAAACTCTGTGTTCCATTCAAATTTCAATCAATCTTCAGATGCAAAATCTGGGGGATATGAAGAACTGACTGTATATTTATTGACAAAAATCCACATGTAAGTGGGTTGGTCAGTTCAAATCTGTGTTGTGCAAGGGTCAACTGTGTTATGAAAATACAGCAGTTCCTCTAATAAAGTCATTTTATTCAACTTTGTTTTGCTATATGATGTTGAAAAGATACTATGGGAATTTAACTCTTTATACCCAAATTAGGCTATGATAAAATTTGTTTCCTTATACACAGTGTCTCTTGAAGTCAGAAATATCATCTCCATGATATTAAGTGAAGACTTCTTTAATTTCTTTTATAAATTATTTCTTTTTAAAAGAAATAATGAATTTATCTCTGATATAAAAGGAGAGTTGCCCATAATAAGATTAGTTTGAAAATATCTCTCCAGAACTTTAAAAGCTGGCCTTTACTTATAGAGACTTCTTCCTTAATGTCAGCAGAAACTTCATGCAAATTCTGTATAAAGAGAATTTTAAAATTCCTTGAAAAGTTCTTTCTCCTCTTAAACATCCATAAGTTTTTATTATTATCACTCAATTTGTTGAAATTCATTAAAATATTGCATCTACAAATTTTCCATTGATCAATTTTTCTCTTGACTATGTTCAACTTATATATTTTTTCTTCCTTACTTCTTCCTTCTTACTTTGTGTAGAAAATACCTATTTTCTCTACCCTTGTAAATTCTCAACTGAGGCTCTGCAACATAAGACAGAATAATATTTAAAAAGCATATAAATGTATAAAATACAAAATTTACAGGACACTGGGGCCATTATAAGGAAATGAAGATACAAACGGTTAAACCTGACCTTTTTTTTGTGCTGGATTTGCATGAAGAATACAAAGTTATGGAAACATAGGATAGGACAAAGAATATGAAGTTAATATAATATCCTGGAGAAAAGAGCAAGGCATGTTTGCTCAGAATCATCTCTGAAGATACAGATGGTTCTTTTCTCTTGATATGAGGAAGGCAGGGCACCTTTCACAGTTTAAGGCCTTATGACCTGCTTCAAGACAGTATCAGAAAGTCCTCTCCATTCCTCTTATTCCTCAAATACTTTCAGCGTAAAATATTCAATTTGCCATGGCACTATGTTTTGGTGTTGTGTGTCCTAAACCCTGTCATGCTCAGCCTCTCTCTCTATTCTTCTCCCCAGACTCCTCAATCTGCATCCTGCTCTCTCTTTGTCTCTACTTCTGTTTTATATTTTCATGAATTTCTGTTTTCCCATGGACACTCTCTGGTTATCTTTACACACATTTTTCTTTAATTCTTACAGAAATACCTGGAGAGGACAGCAATGTTATACCTTAGTTCAGGAGTCAACTTTTGTTCCTAGACAAATATCTCTGTGTGTACCAGAAAACCTGTTGTATTTGATTTTTGCACTTGATTTAACTATGAATAATCTTTGAGTTCTATACTAGATCAATACCACAAATAAAAAGATGGTTCATCTTTGCTTTGGAAGTAGCGTTAAATACTCAGCCACTTGAGAAACTCTCATCTTCACCAAAAGCTTTTTTATTTTTATGTATTTATTATTTATTTTGGTGTAAAAAGTTTTCTTTTCAAATAGTATATGAGCACCAGGAATTTCTCTCCAAGAAAAAAAAAAGAAGGAAGAAAGGAAGGGAGGGAGGAAGGAAGGGAGAGGGGGAGGGAGGGACAGAGGGAGGAGGGAAGGAAGATAAAGAGACCCAAGGTGTGCCACTGAACAAAAGACCATATGTAGTAACATCTTATTTTATTTTGTGTTTTACAAGATCTTACCTCTTACAAGATTATTTCATAATAGACTAGTTCTGTACATATTTAATGTTGGATAAAAATGGAAATCATGATTCTTTTTCTATTATTATAGGATATCATGTAATATTTTGTGCATTTTTCTCTTCACTGATCTTTCATGTAAGCAATCATATAGGTTTCTGATTTCTAGGAACTCTTCACATGGGATAATAATAACTAAAAAAAAATAGATTCCATTAAATTTAGAGAGAGATAGCAGTAGTGCCATGCAAAAATGAAAGTAAGAAATTATTCTCTTTTGCTTCATACTTTCTTTGTTTTTAATATTTTGAACTTTATTTTATATAAAATATTTGGGGCATAATATATTATAGTTCAATGCTATAAAAACCTCTTATCACTTTATTGGATATTCCAAATCACAAACTGAACTAGAACATAAGAAATCAGTATCCTGGGTGAGCAAATAGTATGCAAAATATTTTTCATATTTTCTGGCAGTCCCATTTCATAATTCAACCTGTTACTTTCTTCCTAGCTCACTTTGTTACTGTGAATGAAATCTCTCAGTAGGAAAGTCTCAGCAAAATTAGTTATGGCCAAGGTGTTTGCATACAGAACTTGTGTTTTGACATCTGTTATAGGCATCCATCCCATATCGCCTGCAAGTTGCTTTTGTCTGCTACATGACCTGATATGAGGTGCCTAGTTTCTCCCTACTTAAATCACCATTCATTTACGTTTCCTCTGTTCTCATGACCTTACTCCTGTGCTTTCCCTAACCTAAACTAGTAGAACATTTGTCATGATATAAAAAAGTTAAATGTGACTACCAGTGATATTTTTCTAATGTTGACTTATTCTGTGTATTTAGAGTCTGCATAAAAAAAAAGAAGGGGTAAAAAGAAGATGAAAGGAGATAAATGCTTATAAGTTATTCAGAGGTTCAATGTTAAAAAAATATACAACTTCATCACAACCTTTGGCCCAACTTTTTTCAATCTTCCCCCCTACCTTTTACTCACATCAAGTCTTTGTGCCAACTAATCTGGTCTGCTCACTGCTCTAGCAAATGCTTTACACATTTTCTTTTCTTTAATGCTATTTATTGATTTTTTTGGAGAGAGTGAGAGAAACATTGGTTTCTTGTTCCACTTATTTATGCTGCCATTGGTTGCTTCTTGTATGTGTCCTGACTGGGATCAAACTCGAAACTTCAGTGTGTTGCAACAATGCTCTAACCAACTGAACTACTAGGCCAGTGCTGCCTTGCACTTTTTCAATGCATTTCACCCTAATTTTTCCCCATATTAAAAACCTATCACCTGGTGAGCAAAACAAATACTACCATCACATGAAATTTTCTTTGAATATAAACCAAATATCATATGATCTCACCTATAAGTAGAGCCCAATCAACAAAACAATCAAATGAGCACAATAGAACGAGATACTTGAAAATAAAGAACAAACTGACAGTGACTAGAGGAGAGGGGATAATGGGAGAGAGAAGGGGAAGAGGCAAGCAAAAGAACAGGAATAGAGGACTCCTGGGCACCGACAATGTGGGAGTAGTTGACTGTAGAAGGTGGGGGGCCATGGTTGGGGTGAGCAATGGGGAAAAAGGAGGGGCAACTATAACTGAACAACACTAAATAAAAGTAAAAAAATACATTTGGAAATGAAAAATAAAACAAATATTTGTCATCATATGCATTGCTTTATAATATTTCTTTTTAAAAATATTTTATTTATTTATTTTTAGAGAGAGGGGAAGGGAAGGAGAAAGAGTGGGAGAGAAATATCAATGTATGGTTGCTTCTCATGTGTCCCCTACTAGGGAACTGGCCTGCAACCCAGGCATGTGCCTTGACTGGGAATCAAACCGGCGACCCTTTGCTTCACAGGCCTGTGCTCAATCCACTGAGCTACACCAGCCAGGGATATAATATTTCTTAAATTGTTTTTATCTCTGTAATTATACGTAGTTTCCCTGGATGGATTGTGAACTCTCTTAAGATGTTTGCTATTCTGTCTTTTGTACTAAGAGGATTTCAAATTTAAAATTATTGAGTAAATCACACCTTTGGGTTTAACTTGTAGGTTAGGGTTTGCAGGGTAAATGAAAATGTGTATAAGAAATTGGCAGATTCTCGCGCTGAATCCATTTGTTCCTTCCTCTGAAGTGTCCCAATAAAGGATAAAACTAGATTTGAAGAAAATGAGTGAAGCAGAAATACAAGATGAATGGAAACTAGTAGTGTCCAGAAACCACACCTTGGCGATAAGGATGTACTAATTTATGATAAATGTTATGATAAAAATTCTAAGGTCAGCACTGACAAAGTAAGGTCATATGTATTTCCATATTGAGCACATCTTTTAAAATTTACTTGCAATCAGAATATTTAAAAATAAGTAGCTTCTTTGATTTAGAGTACTTTTTGAAATTGAACTGGTTATGACTTCTGTGTGCTGCTCAGTACCTAGTATACTGTTTCCCATTGTCTCTTCCCTGCCTAATAAGTTCATTATACAAACACACACATGCACCCACACCCTTGGTGTATATTCATGATATTTTTTCAGGTTAAGCCTCATACTGCTATCTTAAAATAGAGATAACTTGTTCTACTTTTACAGTTTTGGTAAGGTCTAAAGGATTTAAAACAATGTTTTTAATACCAGATGATGATTACTTTTGCACTTTGGGTCATTGTATTGTAGATAGGAAAGAACAATATAGTCACCTTTCTGATTGAATTTTTCAAGAGTTTACCTGCTATGATTTCCCCAATATATTTAAATGTATTCTATTGAATAATTTTAATTAGAACAATATTTGGGGGTGGGGTCTTCCTCTTGTTCTTTGGTCTTAGTCCCACATATTAGGCTTGAAAGTTCTTAATGCATTTAAATATCAAAAGACATTGAAGCAACTTTTAATGCTACAAAATAAAAAAGAAAATGAAAAGAAATGATAAGTGAAAAAGAAATATGGTCAGCTTGTAAATTTATGAAGTAATAGGATTTGGCCAAAAATCATTTGATTTGATTTTCCTTTGCTTTGAGAACTTGACTAATGAATAGAGTGCCCAAAAACTGTTAAATTTTCTTAGTAGTCCTTCTTAGTAGTAAATACAGGAGAATAAAACACAGAATAAATTTTCATCCAGCTACTTTTTAACTCTTGTAGATCTAGTGACTGGATAGTAACTTGAAGTAATTTTGCTTTACTCCAAAATAGTCATGCTGTACTTACACATCTTCCTGAAATTGTCATCTACTTGTACCTATTTCACTCTCCAACACTTGACAAAGTAATCTGTGATATGTTGTGAACAAACCCATGGGTGAATACTCTTGAGGAACTTCAAGATTCTGAATTAAAATCTAGAGAATATATGTCACACCAGACACAGCATATACCTTTTGAAATGTATCTTCACTGTGGTAAGTTTTGCTATAAAAATGCAGATCTTTGGAAGAAAATGTGATCTAGTTTCATATGATTAGTGGTGGAAACGATATCAGAATGACAATATCTGGAGGCTCCTCCCAAATGATGGTTAGTAGCTACTCCACAGGCTCTATTGTTAATAGTCATTAAATTGTTCTCAGTTTAACAGTTACTTGATGCTTTTACTTGAAAGCAATTTGACCATTGAGTTTTGCTCTTGGAATGATAAATTGATGGGATAATTATGGTAAAATTTATTTCCCTCTAGTTATCAATTGGATGAACTCATAAATCTTCATATTTTCCTCTTCAATATTTACAGCATAGTTCACTGGCATGCATAAATATGGAGCCTGAAGATTTGTTTTTATTATTATTTCTGGTCTGTCACTAAGATTCTGTGTCACTTTAATCAAGTTACTTTTTCTCTGGGCTCTAACATGATCATTATATTCCTTTGGGATATAATTTACTTGGAAACTAATAAAGTCCTAAGATTGCATGTCACTCTATAAGAAGATAACTAACTGTTTTGCTTTATCTACCCAATTCCTTCTATGTACACATTTCTTTTCAGAAGTCGTCACCAATTAGATATGTTGTATAGGAGGAAAATGTGTTGTCTCCAGAGCAACAATGTTGGAATCAGCACTGCCTTCCCATTAAGTATTTACCAAGCCTATAGAGAATTCATGAGGTGCAAATCTTCAAATTCTTGAGAACTTATCACAGTGGGAGTTGGATAAATATTAATTTAATTGATATTGATAAACTTATATGATCTAACTATAAAGAAATCTAAATACAGAATTGAAATAAAATTTAAAAAGTGATACAAAAATCATTTTATAATGGCAAAACAATAAAAGTAAGTTTTGTTCTGTTTTTTGCCCTGGCTCGTGTGGCTCAGTGGAATGAGTGCCGGCCTGTGAACCAAAGGGTCACTGGTTTGATTCCTAGTCAGGGCACATGCCTGGGTTGTGAGCAAGAGGCAACATGTATTGATGTTTCTCTCCCTATCTTTCTCCCTCTCTTCCCCTCATTCTAAAAGGTGTGCAGATTTATTTATTTATTTTATTTGTGTGCATATTCTGATCTTGAATAAAATTCACATATCTAATATATGTCAAAATGGTGATTTTTCTAGGAATTTCATTTATTTTGGGAGAAATGCATGCACAAGAAAAAAATCCACTAAGAGTTATATGGCATTTGCCTTAAAGTTTCAGGAGAGAAAGCCAAAAAAAAATATTCCATGCATTCTTTTGGATCATTCTGTGCTCAAAACAAAGTAATAAGCAAAGGTTCTATTCTTAAGGAAGTTATAATCAAGTAAGTTGTCAGAAAAAAAAGATATTCTACGACTCTTACCTGTCATTTTGTTTGCTGTCTTGTCCCATTACACTTTCCAAATGCAAAGTTCATCTATAATTTATAGAAAAAGACATCATTATAAACATCTTGACCTTCCCCCTTTCCCACTAAATGTCAGCTTAGTCTCATCCAAAACCTGCTAAGAAGCAAAACACATCTATTAACAAACTCCAGAAGAATTTATCACAAACCATCCTTCCAGGTAGTTTAGTAGGCTTTCACATTAGGTTTTGGGATGCAGTGACTTGCACCCCTATCTGCTATAAAATAATCCCACTCCCACTGGCCATCCATGGATTTCTGAGACAGAGTATTACCGTGGACTTTAATGATGCAGTTCCTCCTTGATGAAATTCATACACTTTAATTTCTGTCCCAAGAATTCACAGAACATGATTTCTGCTTTTGGTAATGGGTGGTTTTTTCCTCTTACTCTTTCAAAGACTAGACTGTTTTGCCTGGCTCCATCCACATTTTCTGTTGTTCTGCCCAGCCCACGACTAAGACTCAATATTTGTAGTCAAACCTGATGACAATTACTAGCTTGCTTAAATATCTGAATGTCTTTTTGGGGGAGGGGTTCCCATGTCAACTTAAGGCACCCATTGGGAAACTGTCACCTAAGATATTTTGTTTAGGAAATACATACCCGCCAAGAACAACTCAAACTGGTTTAAACTAACAAACAAATGTGGTGACTTAAAGACAGAAAATCCAAAGATGAGACTAGGTTCAGTTTCGATGTGAGTATTCAGCAGCACCGTGGCTTTTCCAGTTTCCCTGTGACTTTCAGGATGTTAGCTTCATCTCGGGACTTACACCATTATTGAGGTCCCACCAGCAGCTCTATACCGCTCCTGTGTGCTAGCTAAATTTCTGCTGCCAAGGAGCATTCTAGTTTTTATAAACTCACAGCATGTTTTCCGGGAATAGAGAGAGACTCTTTTTCTGCAGCTTCTGAAAAAGTGCTGGAATTCATTTCTCTGGTCTCTTTTGGATTTGTGTCCATCTCCAAATGAATGTTGTTGTTGTTGCTGTTGCTGTTGTTGTTATTTCCAAAGCAGCAGATGCACTGAAATGTTAAGCCATTTAGAGTCCTCTGCTAGAGCTTAAGGTGGGATCAGTTCCATCAAATATTTACGTTTTCCTCCCCCAAGGAAAATCAGAGTAGAGAACAAGAATGGATGCTGCAGAAGCAGTCAATCAGCACCCCTTACAGACATTCCCAGGCACCTCATATCCTAATCGCAGGGTGCCTGCTGTTTATAGAATATAATTAAGTTGTCTCTCGCCCTTAGGCACTCAGGCTTGCCCACTGAACTCAATATCCATTATTATCTCATTTAGCAGGAAGTATTGCCCCCAAACAGGTTCTGCTGTCGGGGGTGAGAATTCATTGCTTCTAATCCTCTTTTGCCACCTGCCTTAATTCCTTTAGGTATGCCATTAGGATCAGTAATAAACATGAAAGTTTGCCTCTCATGAATTAGGACATCAGTTTGATTCAAATTAGTAAGAACAGCTAGTTAAAAAAGGTGTTTAGACATTGATACAGACCTGAAGGAATTCAAGAGATGTGGTGCTAGGAACGAAGGGCTTGTGCTCAGCAGGTGTTAGTGATTCTACACCTTCACTGTTAGTGATTCTACACCTTCGCTGTTGAAGCGATCCAGTGGGAAGCAGCACCTGAATATTTTTTATGTCAGCTGCCTTCGAGCTTAGATGATATATTTTGAAAAGTTCAATGATTATGCTGCAACTATCATCTCTTCTACATTACAAAATCTGTTTAGTTGAACTTCAGCCTTGCTTCTCATTCCAGCTGTTTATTGATTTTGAAGCCTCTGTATTTCAGTAAGAAAAAGTTGCAGAAGAGCATGCTTTGGTTTCCAATATCACTAGCATTTTAAACATATTCAAATATGTATTTGAAAATATGTATATTTATTGCTAAAATAGGTTTAGAGGTAGGTGACCTTGTATTTGCAGAACCAAACTTCAGATGGCATCAAACAAAATATACATTACTCAATGTGTTGTATTTGTTGTATGTTCAAAAAATATTAATTCTAATAAAATTATTTTTCTTATGTGTTTCACTAGAAAAATTGCAAAAGCATTTGTTGATTCTTGGCAGATACTCCTTTGCTAAAGAGATGGACAAAGCAAACATGTAGACCCTGTGTCCATTCAAACTGTACATGCATTTGATAGCGAAGAAAGCATAAGCAAGCACAGTAGAAAGTGTATTAAAAGAATAAAATATGGATGACATTCTGACCAGACTTTAAAATACATGAGATAGTAACAATTGTTAAAGAAGTTCCATTTAAAAAAAGACAAATATATGAAAAATATTTGAAAATATTTAAGGGTTCATCTTATGACAGATATGTGAAAGAAAACTAGTAAAAAAATTAACTTGATAACAAACAACCATTCTTCAGACAATGTGTAACTAAAGGAAAGTAATAAAAAATTCCAAATAAAAGTATTTGTACTGCTATTCTAAGTATACACTGAGAGTTCTAACACTTCTAACTTAGTTAAGGGAATTAATCCTCAAAATGGGCTGTTTCACATACAAAATGTAAAAGTTCCAAATATGAGTATTTGAGTAACTGCAAAGAAGAAGTGCTTAGAAACAGACAAGTTTGATCAGTGTTCTGTTTTCCACTGAGCTTTCATTTTAATGTTGTTAAATAAAATATATAAACTATGACTCAAATCTCTTTCTCTTTCGGACACTTGTTCTGACCTTTCTTTGCTTTCAATGTCAGCTATTACACATAGACACAAATAGCTTACGCTTTCAAATGCAAACTTATACTATATTATAATGATTTTTGACATTCATAGCCAAGCAAACAGTCTAATAACTGAACAGTAATAGGCAAAAAGCATGAGCAGCTCTTTGATGAACTGAGGTTCATCACTCCTGAGGTTTTGAACCTGGAGGAGTCTAATCTGAAATATCCTCCGTTACAACAACCTATGTGGACAAGGAGAAAGCAAAACTTCACCAGCTACTGGACCGTTAGATGGGAGCCAGATGAGCCAATGTTCTAAGGACTGTCAGTGACCTTTGAGTGAAATTTACAAAAGTGAAAATTTCTCTCTCTTAGACAGACAGTTCTGTGATGAAGTGAGTGAAGCACATCCGGGAGGCTATAGTGCTTGTAAACAATAGCCTTTTTCTGAAGGACTAAGTGGAATACTGAATATGGAGCCAATTCACAGTATAATAATCCAAATAACCGACTCATGCAACTTAGATTAAAAGAAAAAAAAGGCTTACAGTTTCCCAATCCCTGCAGCATGATGTAATTCTTTTACTTCTTTCTATTTTCACTTTATGAGCAACATGCTCTCCCATATAGAAAAAAAATCAGGTGATGAACACATTAAGAGAGTGCATATGTCTAGTTATGTATTTGCCTAAGAAGAATTCTCATTTTCCCTGTATTTTTAAGGTCTGTGACAGCATGATGTATCTTAGGTAAAATACTTTTAAAAAAACTATGAAAGGATTCATAGCAAAAGAACAAAAATTAAACAAATCAATTTATCTGACAGCTGTACAATCATGGGTATAGGGTTTTAAATGCTCAGTGTAGTGAGGGGATTTTGTGGGGGCATTTTAGAATATCTGTAAGGAAAGATAATAAATGTATTATTTTTAATTGAGTTTTTAATTTAATTCTCTTTGACATTGATAATCATGAGATATCATAGTATCCCACAGAGTAGAATTTCTAGACCACTAGTATCTAGTAGGATGCATGTTATTTGATAAGCTTATACTGAAACACCCGCCAAGTATGAGCATTACATGAGCGAATGTGAAATGGATTCATTAATAAAAGCACAGTGTGTATATGTCTATGCATAATTTTGCATGTGTGAATATGTTGTTACAGAAAAGGGATGAAGGTGTGCTTAGAAAAGGGAAAGGAAACATGACTTCCAAAGGCAATGGTGTCAGTTTCCTGTATTTCAATTCTCTTTCTGATATAATTCATTTTAAATGTTCATTTTAGTTTGCAGTCTAGTCATGAGCATAGGAGAAGGTAATATTAGTTTATTAAGTAAGACAGAAAGGGTGAATTAATTAAAATTTATAGCACTAACTCTCTCCTACAGAGTTTTTACTGTTATTGATTGCTATACAAAACTCGTTTATTACAAATGCAATAATAAACACACTCTGAGACAATGATTAATTAGGTCACTGCTTAGAGAATTGAAGAACTAAATTCAATGAATACCACAATCTGTGAACATATCAGGTGTTGTCTTTTAGAAATATGTTCTTGGCCTGAATGTATTTGGTTATGTTATCAAAATATTTCATTGAGAAATAATACCACTTGCAACATAATAGAAAAGATACTATTTTCAATGTAATTGCCAAAATTTAGAAAGAGAGAGCCAGAATTTTTTGTGACTTTGAAACTGTGGAGCAATGTTACATATAAATGACTGTGCATTCAAAAGGGTTAAATGGTGTATTCGAAAATAGCTGGCTAGGCACCAGTCAGGTTAGTCTGGAAATAGTCACAATGCATGTGTGGATCCTGGGGTTTTTTAAATATTTTTTTTCTTTTTTATATTGTTCAAGTATAGTTGTCTTCATTTTACCCCCCCACTCCCCCCATCCCAGCCATCACACCCCTCATACTCAACCCTATCTGCCTTTGGCTTTGCCATGTGTCCTTTATACATGCTCCTTGACAAACCTTCCCCCTTTCAGTTTTGAAATGTGGAAATTACACTGCCTACTCATTCTTACTCATACAAAAGTTTGTTCAGTTAAAAATAAAGAACAACAGCAAAAAAAAAAACCACTTAACATTTTAATGTTCTCACAGCAGGATGACTACAAATAACAGAAAACAAGACTCTGAGTGTGAATGAGTGGGCAGTGTAATTTCCACATTTCAAAACTGGTAGGATGGACATGAGCAAGACACAGAGATAACAACTAAAATAATTAATGGCCTGGAAATCAGGACCTCTGAAGAAGGGACACTTAGGCCCTTAAGGAGAAACTGCCACTTAGTTTGGGAAAGGAAAAAGCAACTTACATGTGTGACTATAGCTTAAAAAAAGTACCCAAATGAACAAATGCGTGAAAACCAAAAGGCATATAATAAATCGGAAATGAGAGGATTTAGAGTATAAGAATATCATAACACATGATGGTTTTTGAAAGGAGTGCAGTTTCCATTGCTTCACTATAGAATTGCAAAGTCCTTTACTCATGTTGATGCCAGTAATGCCTAAATCAATAAGAAGAAAACTCCTTCAATGCTTATTATCCATGATTTAAAAAAAGTTTTCTAGTGCATAAACCATCTCTGATAATTCTGTAAATGTTAGCACGCAAACCACTTATGCATTATGGGGTGCTTAGCATTTTTATTTTGCTGCACAGATCCCGCAGTTGCTTGTCCTAATGAGGGAATGTTATGTGTGTTTTGCAAACTAATGTAACCCACAATGCTCTGACACCTCATGGTCTGAAGAGTGCGAAGGGCTTTGGTGGCTATTGCACTATTTTGGAAAGAGTAATTTGTGGGTCACTTTGCTTATGAGTTGGGAAAAGACTCAGGCCTTTCCCCTATACTGTGAAAGCTCATGGAGTCTGCCTGGTGGGAAAGAGATACCAAGGAACTGGAAGACGGTAGAAGGAAATAGACAACCCTAAAAAATAGGGGCTGCTTATAAGAGAAGAAATAGAAAATATTTGAAACAACATCAACTGTGAGAGCAAATCACCTGGATTCAAAACAAATCTGTTGGTAAAGTACAGGCTTTCCATCTCCATCTGTAAAATGGCAGTGATGATGCCATGGTACTCATTGCTTTGTGATGCTGATTGAATGAATGATTATTACCTAAAGCCCTTACAGTAGTGGCTGGCACACTGTATAAAAAATATGTGTTAGTGATTATCATTAAGAATTATTTGATATATTTGAATGCTCTTTTTGAACCAGTGAATTTATAAATAGCACTTTAATATGCACACTTAAAATTATCATTTAGGAAAAGGTAGTAACTATATGTACTTATTTAGATGAACTCATTCTTTTTTAAATTTAAGATTAAGAAAGCTTTCATTTAGAATGGAAGGACAGATAAAGTGCTTCTCAGATAAGGTCAAGTTCAAGGAGTTCATCATCACCAAGCCCTTATTATATGAAATGTTAAAGGGACTTATATAAGAAAAAGATTAAAAATATGAACAGTGAAAGGACAGCAAACTTACAGTTATTAACAACCACACCTAAAACAAAAGCAAAGTAAGAGAACAGCTAGATCAGGAGAGGAACCATGGAAATGAAGAACACATGAAGGGTTAGCAACAGGGGAGTGGGAAGAGGAGAAGGGGGGAGAAGGTACAGAAAATAGCATAGACACTAGGTAGAAAATAGATAGGGGGAGGGCAAGAATAGTAGGGGAAATATAGAATCTAAAGAACTTGAGACGTGGTCATAAACTAAAGGGGGGAATGGTGGGGGAGGGATGTGCAGGGTGGAGGGGAATGAAGAGGGGAATAGAACAACTGTAATGGTGTAATCAGTAAAATATATATAAAAATTTAAAAATTTAAAAAAGAAAAGAAAAGAGTATACTCTGACAATTTTTTTTCTGGAAATGAGCTATCCATCAGTAGCTGTTTATACTCCTATGAATATTTTTGTGATATATTCTTTTACATTTGTTGTGAAGCCAAAAAAAAAAGATTTCCATTTCCTGTTCACATCAATTCTGTTATTACCATGTGTGTACA
Organism: Sturnira hondurensis; assembly: GCF_014824575.4. NCBI lineage: Eukaryota > Metazoa > Chordata > Mammalia > Chiroptera > Phyllostomidae > Sturnira > Sturnira hondurensis. The sequence goes on along the minus strand of NW_028077629.1, from coordinate 3,927,055 downwards.
TGATACTCTTTGCTTGACCTGGTCTGTGCTCCATACCATAATTAATGGATATATATCTCCTATGGAAATGGCTACATTATATGGCCAGAGGCTGTGTCTAAGGCCAGGCCATCAACTGAATGCAGAGCTGATGATGATCCACAGCCGTTAATGCTGCGCATGGTTCTAGACCTCAAATATGGGCATCAGACTGGCCTTGTGGCTATTGGCTGAGCTCTGGTAAAGGCAATATGCAACTGAATGTACAACTTTGTTTCTGCCATTTTCAGAATGTTTGAACGTCTTATCCCTCTTACAAATAAAAAAGTTATTAATTTCTGTGGCATACGCTGCTCCAAGAACTGGGGATATGCTGAGGACACAGGCAGAAAAGGTCTCTGCTTGTGAGCAGCTACCTCTGCATAGACAAGAAAATAAGTGACCGATGAGGATAATTTCATATTTTCTAAATACTGTTAAAAATGAAATAGAAAAATAGATAAAGCAATACCGCGTGACTGGAATAGAGTGTACTGTTTTAAGTGGAGTTGTAACTGAATATCTGTATAAAAAGACATTTAAATAAGAACCTTAATTAAGTGGGGGGAACCCAACTTGTGAAGATCTGGGTGATGAATGATGAATATTCAAGACAATGTTAAGAAAATGTGCAAAGAGCATGAGTCTGAGTCAGGAAATACCTTGACTTTTTGTTTCTTTGTAAAGAAACAAAAGGAAAGCCTGTGTTGATAAAACAATAGTTAAAAGGAAAAGCCATTCAAGATAGTATCATGACCAATGACACTCAAAAACAGAACAGACTGACAGGGTCCAGAGGGGAGAGGGGAGAGAATCATAGGGGAAAAGGGGATGGACTCACATGAACAAGTATACAGGACACATGGACAATAACTAAGGGTGGGGGGTGGAAATGGGAGGGAGGTGGGGAGCCCTGGGGAGGGCAGGGCTGGGAATATAAGACAGAAAACTGTACTTGAACAAGAATTAAATAAAAATAAAAATAAAAATAAAAGATATTATCATGAGATACTCAGGAGCCATTCACGTAGGAATTTTTCATTTAATTTCATTCTAAGTGTAAGTCATTGCAAGACTTTAAGTACTGAAATAGCATTATCATGTTTACATGTTCTTAAATTATTCAAGTTTTGCTTGGAGAATGCACTGTAGAAAGCACAGGGTTTTACAAAATTCAGTATAGAGAATATTGTGTTTTCTAGTTCAAGGATGATTGTAGATGAAAAAGATGCTATCTGTACACATGGTGTAAAAGGAGTGAAAATCTTCTTCAGGGATAGATATCTTGATAGATTTGTTGTCAATATTGAGAAAAATGGAAACATTCCAGATGTCAGGGATTGCTGTTCTCTTCTGTCTTATCAAAGAAGGGCTGAGAAGAAATCACTTGCATCAATATATATGAATTTGAAACTAAGAGGAGAAGTTAGTTTAAAATATCTAAAATTGGAAGTTATCAACATACAGATCATGTTTAAAGCCATGAGAATAGACAAGATCATCCATGAAGAGAGTATAATATAGAAAAATGGAGGCCCATGAATCTGGCTCAAGGACCACTAATAATTAGAGTAAATTAGAGAAAGTAGAGCCATGAAATATAATTAATAAGGAGCAACCATTGAGGTAGAGTGAAGAGCAAAAGACTGTTCTTTTCTGCAAGATGAGAAATTATACTTTTAGCAAGAGGGAATAGTAAACTGTGTCAAATGATGCTGAAAATTTGAGTAAGATGGTACATAGGGTTTGGTTTAAGGAAGATAGATTTCTCCTGTGACATTTGCAAGAAAGTTTTAGTGAGAGTAGTGGAACAAATTCCCAATAGGAGAAATCTGAAAATCGAAAAGAAGTAGGATGGTGATGGGGGTGAGGGTGGGCATGGGAAATCAAATATAATTGACAAGTATTGGCAATCCCTTTTGAATTTTTTTCTTTGAAGGGAAGCAGAGAGGCATAAGAGGAACATAGTATCAAGAGAAGGCTTAGAACCAAAAGGATAAAAATGAGGTGAAAGTAAACATGGATGATACAAGACAGATAACAGAAATTTCAGGACCCAGGCTCTTGAGTGGATGAAAGGTTATGGGCCCCCAACAGGCATGTGCATCAGATGCTCTTATCTCAGTGCACTGATATGAAGTTCAACAAGGAAGGCAGATAAAAGCTTATAAATATGGTTAGATTAGCACATCATTTTTTTAAAAAAGAGATCTGTTCTCTTTATTGCTTCTCATTTTTTTCTTTTTGAAATTCTGTTTTTTAACTTTATAAATTTTTTATTTTATTTTAATTGTTGTTCAAGTACAGTTTTCTGCCTTTTACTCCCATTCCAGCCTACCCTCCAGCTCTCCCCACCTCTCTCCCATCTCCACCCCCCTCATTATTGTCTATGTGTCCTTTATACTTGTTCCTGTAAACCTTCCCCTTTTCTCCTGAAATTCTCTCCTTTCTCCCCTCTGGTCACTGTCAGCCTGTTCCCAATTTCAGTGTCTTTGGTTATATTTTGCCTGTTTGTTTGTTTTGTTGATTAGATTCCTGTTAAAGGTGAGATCATATGGTATTGTCTTTGACTGCCTGGTTTATTTTGCTTAGCATAGTGCTCTCCAGTTCTCCATGCTGTTGCAAACGGTAGGAGTTCCTTCTTTCTTTCTTTCTGCTGCATAGAATTCCATTGTGCAAATGTACCATCGTTTTTTGATCCAATCATTTACTTATGGGTACCTAGGTTGCTTCCAGCACTTGGCTATTGTGAATTGTACTGCTATGAACATTGAGGTGCATATGTTCTAATTTTTTTTAATGTATGTCAAGATCATCAGTTGAGAGTAAAAAGAGAAAGCTAGAGGTTTGAAGACCAAGGCATGATGTGGTTATCTCAGGGAATGTAAATGAATGGTAATCAGTTGGTGACAGGGAGAATGCATCAGTGCCCAGTTGTTTGATTGCAGTTCAGGTTTTGCTCTGTGTCTATCTAGAAATTCACAACAGCCATTTTTTGATACTACATCTATATTTCAAGTCTTATTAAATTTATATGTGGAACCACATTGCCTAAAAGTTAAAGGACTCATGGACATAGACAACAGAGTGGCAACTGCAGTGGGGAAAGAAGGGGGTAAATGGTAATGGAAAAAAATATAATACAAAAGTTAATAAGTGTGACCTTTTGAGTGAAATAGTCCTGACTTTTACAGAATAAATTCATCAATCCTATAATCTTTAACTTCTTTATGCACTCAGTAAGAATGGTATCTTTGGGATAAACAGTTTGATTTCAAACCTGGACTTCACTGCTGACTAACTAAAGGACCTCTGGCCATTCATTTATTTGAAAAAATTAGAATAAAAGTAGTTCCTAAATAACAATGTTTTATGAACATTAAAGAAGTTAAATCCTTTGCAAATGTTCAATCTTTTTATTGGACAATGGTCAATGCAAATTACCTATCAATAACAACAGTAGCCTTTTAGTATTTCTTGTAGAGCTGGTTTGGTGAAGGCATATTCTTTCAGACTTCTTTTGTCTTGGAAGCTCTTTATTTGGCTTTCTATCTTGATTGAGAGCTTTGCTGGGTAAAGTAGCCTTGGTTGTAGGTGTCTGGTTCTCATTACTTGAAATATTTCTTGCCATTCTCTTCTTGCTTGGAGCGTTTCCATTGACAAGTCAGTAACTAACCTTATTGGGGCTCCCTTGTATGTTACTTCCTTTTTCTCCCTTGCTGCCTTTAAGATTCCCTCTTTGTCTTGGAGGTTTGCCATTTTAATGATGATGTGTCTTGAAGTGGGCCTCTTTGGGTTCCTCTTGAATGGAACTCTCTGTGATTCCTGGATTCATGTGACTTTTTCTCTCGTCAAATTAGGAAAATTTTCCATTATTACTCTTTCAAATGGGTTTTCTATCCCTTCTTCTTCTTCTTCTCCTTCTGGTATTCCTATTATTTGTATATTATTATGTTTCATATTATCTTGCATTTCTCTTAATCCCTCTTCATTCTTTTTGAGCCTCTTTTCCCTTTCTTGCTCTTTCTGGGAGATTCTTTCTACTATGTCCTCGAACTCACTGATCTGACCTTCTACCTCATTGATCCTGCTTTTCATTCCTTCTACTGTGTTCTTCAGTTCTGAAATTGTATTCTTCATTTCCTCTTGTCCTTTGGTGATAGTTTCTATTTCCTTTTTCATGTTGATATAGTTTGCGGAGAGCTCATGGTAGCTCCCCTCTAGTTTCTGGTAGCTCCTCTCTAGTTTCTGGTAGCTCATTGTGAGCTCTTTGAATTTTCTGATAACTAGTGCTTTGAATTCAATATCTCATAGCTGACTTGCCTCTCTTCCATCTAACATTATTTCTGAGACTTCCACCTTTTCTTTCATTTGGGCATTGTTTCTTTGTCTTCCCATTGTTTATGAGACTCTTCTTGTTACCCTCCGCTTCTTAAATTGATCTGTTCTGACTCCCTGGGTTTATAGTGTGAACTTCTGTGGAAGAATACCTGTGAAATTCAGTGGTGCAGTCTCCTGCAGATATCTTGGTGTTCTCCGCTTCCACCTACTCCTTTCTTTGTGTGTGGCGGGGGAGGCAAAATGGTTTATGACAGCAGGAGAGTACTTTATGATATTTACAGTCACAGCTGGTAGAGAAGAGATAGAAGCTTGCTATCAGAGAGGTGCAAATTAAAACCACAATGACATACCACTTTACACCAGTGAGAATGGCTATCATAAACAAAGCAATAAACAACAAATGTTGGAGAGGGTGTGAGGAAAAGGGGACTCTGGTCCACTGTTGGTGGGATTGCAGACTGGTACAACCATTATGGAAAACAGTATGGAATTTTCTCAGAAAACTAAAATTGGACCTGCCTTTTGACCCAGCAATTCCACTGCTAGGATTGTATTCTAAGAACCCTAAAACACCAATCCCAAAGAACATATGCACCCCAATGTTCATAGCAGCACAATTTACAATAGCCAAGAGTTGGAAGCAACCTAGATGCCCATCAGTAAATGAGTGGATCAAAAAACTATGGTACATATACACAATGGAATTCTATGCCACAGAAAGAAAGAAGGAGCTCCTACCTTTTGCAACAACATGGATGGAACTGGAAAGCATTATGCTGAGTGAAATAAGCCAGGCGTTGAAGGAAAAATACCATATAATCTCACCTTTAACAGGAAGCTAAACAACAAAACAAACAAGCAAGCAAAATATAACCAAAGACACTGAAATAGAGAATAGGGTGACAGTGACCAGAGGGAACAGGGGAGGGAATTTCAGGGGAAATAGGGGAGGGATTTAGAGGAACCTATATAAAGGATACATGGACAACAACTGATACGGGTGGAAATGGGAGGGGGGAACATGGGGGGTGGGATGAGACGGGAGTAATAGACAGAAAACTACTGGAAAAATAATTAAATAAATCTAAAAAAATAATAAATAAATGAAAAAAAATAACAACAGTAGCAATAGTTCTACTACTCAGAATCCAGTACTTGATAATAACACCATCATGGGCATTGAAGTTTACTTTTTCTTACCTTATTTTAACCAAAATATTGCTTTTATTCTAATATCATTTGAATCTAAAAAAGATAGACCTAATCTATATTGATGTGAAGAGTGGCTTCTATACATTGATCAAGTGGAAAATTTAGCATAGTATTTTGAAACTATGTATTGAAGTGAAGGGGAAATGTGGTACAAAAACCATATTTATTTGAAATGTTCAAAACCACTATATTTTGAAAACAAATATGGAAAACTTAAGGTATATTACTTTTTTCCAGAAGAACCTGCAAAATTATTTTTATTTAATGAAGAATTTTTAGTTTATTTGAATAACAACCAGACAGGAGGCTCACCAACAAATAAAACATTTTGATTGTCTATTGTAAGTTTAGGGTTCTAGAAAAAACACGGAATTATTAGAAAAGGTCAGTTGGCTATACTAGTTAGATTTTCATTTCTTATTTTAAAATGCCATCCCTCCATCAATTCATAAACAAATGGGTAATGATCTTTTAGTGGCTTTGGTAAAATCTCCAATGAAATCTGGGCTTTATTTTTAAGTATATTTTTTGATTATGCTATTACAGTTGTCCCATTTTTCTCCTCTTTATTACTCTCAGCCCTGCACCCCCCTTCAACCAGCATTCCTTCTCCTTAGTTCATATCCATAGGTTGCACATATATAAGTTATTTAGCTTCTCTATTTTCCATACAGTTCTTAACCTTCCCCTGTCTATTTTGTGCCTACCACTTATGCTTTTCACCCCTGTACCGCTTCCCCCATACTTGCCCTCTCCCTTTCCTACTTAAAATCCTCCATGTGATCTCCATTTCTGTAAATCTGTTCCTCTTCTAGTTTTTTGCTTTTCTTTTAGGTTTAGTCATTGATAGTGGTGAGTTTGTTGTCATTTTACTGTTTCTATTTTTAATCATCTTTTTCTTAGATAAGTCCCTTTAACATTTCATATAATAAGGGCTTGGTGATGATGAACTCCTTTAACTTGATCATATCTGAGAAGCACTTTATCTGCCCTCCCATTCTAAATGAAAGCTTTGCTGGCTGGAGTAATCTTGGATGTCCACCCTTGCCTTTCATGACTTTGAATACTTCTTTCCAGATCCTTCTTGTCTGCAAGGTTTCTTCTGAGAAAGCAGCTAATAGTCTTATGGGAACTCCTTTGTAGGTTACAGTCTCCTTTCCTCTTGCTGCTTTTAAGATTCTCTCCTTCTCTTTAATCTTGGCTAATGTAATTATGATGTGTCTTTGTGTTTGCTTCCTTAGGTCCAACTTTTTTGGGATTCTGTGACCTTCCTGGACTTCCTGGTAGTCTATTTCCTTTGCCAGATTGGGGAAGTTCTTTTTCACTATTTGTTCAAATAAGTTTTCGATTTCTTGCTCTTCCTCTTCTCCTTCTGGCGCCCTTATAATTCAGATGTTAGAAAGTTTAAAGTTGTCCTGGAAGTTCCTAATCCTGTTCTCATTTTTAAAAAATTCATGTTTCTTCATTCTGTTCTGGTTGAATGTTTATTTCCTACTTCTCCTCTAAACCAATGATGAATCCTGGTTTCCTTCCTTTCACTGTTGGTTCCCTGTATGTGTGTGTGTGTGTGTGTATAAAGTGAAATATATACTTTACATAGCTTTCAGTTTTTCTATTTTGTGACCATACTCAATGCATTCTGTGAGCATCCTGATTACCAGTGTTTAGAAGGCTGCATCTGATAGGTCAGCAATCTCTCCATTGTTTAGTTCTATTTTTGGAGTTTTGATCTGTTCTTTCATGCGGGCCATATTTCTTTGTCTTGGATCACTTGTTATGTTGTAAGAAGTAGAGCCTTAGGTATTCACCAGGTTGAAGCAACCCACATAACTGCATTGCAGTGCTGTATATGAGGGGGGGGGGCGGTCAGAAAGGGAAGGAACAATTGGCTCTCAGCTCGCTGGCAGTCACTTCCCCTACTACCCACAAGCAAATTGGTCCCTTCTGGTGCTGATTCCTGGGAGGGTGGGTTTGTCTACATTCTGGGGCCCTGTAGGTCTCTCCAATGAACTCTCCTGTGAGGCTTGGAGTTTCTCTCACTGCCTCAACCCCCACAGGTTTTTACTGCCAGAGGTTTTGAGTCTTTCTTTCCCTGCACTGACCCTGGGTTTTATGGTCTGTCCACTCCCCAATTGTTCCTCCCAGTTTATCTGCATGCAAATGCAGTTCCCCAAGATCTGCCAGCCACCACCTTAATGCTTATCCTCTCAGCTCCAGCTGACTATCTCCACCCCTCCTACCAGTCTGGATGGATGTTTTTTCTTTAACTCTTTGGTTGTTGGACTTCCATACAGTTCAATTCTCTGATACTTCTGATTGTTTTTTGTTTTTAAATGTGTTGTCATCCTTATTTTGATTGTGTGAAGAGGCAAAGTGTATCTATCTACCTGTTCTTCCATTTTCTCCAGAAATTGAAATCTGGTCTTTAAAATGTGTGCCAGTATCCCCTTATGAAATTATCTCCACATTCTTTGGTTTTATATAACCTGTGTTCCTGTCAAATTGACCTTATGGCTCATTCTCTGACAGCTCTTATTTTATATTTGCTTACATGTTTTTGTTAACAATGTTTTTTATACCTTAATTATTTTTCTTTCTTTCACTATATTAAATTCCTATTAACTTTTATAATCTTAAATTAACTTGAAAGATGTTTCCTCAATACTTTCCACTTACTCATTGTCATCTCACTTTTATAAATGTTTATTGTTCTTAATTTTTATGTCACATAAGTCTAAAAACTAAAAAGCTACTAATAGTAAGATTTAATTAAATATATTAATTGGTATTCATGTACTTAATGTTAACATTAAGAGTAGTAGTAAATATATTACACACATGCATGTGTATATTGTCTATTCTACTATACCTCTAGAGAAGAACTTTTATTCAAAGTCTCAGGTTCCTCTAATAACAGTAATTTATACATAGAATATATTATATAAATACTTGAAGAAGCCACTGTCATGGGTTCTGTGCTGTCCACCCAGATTTCCTTTTAGGTTTGTGTGATTTCTTCCCCTAGCTACTGGGAAGACTGTCTAGCTGGAAGCTCTCAGCCATTTTGAGGAAATATATTGGCAGAGATAGCCTTCATTCAGGGTTATTTCCCATTCACTGGGCTGCCCATACCCAATGACAAGTCAACATAGTAGTGTAATGGCTCACCCAGGACACTGCATCTTCAGAGCTCCCCTGAGGATAGCCCAGGCCTTGTGACTGTACCACTGCATAATTCTAGCACTGCCCGTCCTTTTCCTATTTTTTTATGTACTCCAAACTGATGTTGAACTGAGACCATGTGCTGATAAACCTCCCATATTCACATCACCATTTCATAGTCTATTGTATTTCCTGTGGGTACCCCAAACTGTGTTACACGGAAAAAACTGTTGCAAACTAAAAAGCACACTTCAATTTTTTAAGTCATATCTGTTATTATGCAAAGGTATTCTGAGTTTATTTTTTCTTAAAAAATATGCATGGAGCTATGAGTACACTTGATCATGAAGTTCTAAGTAAGCAAGCTTTGTTTTAACTAACATTCTTTAAAAAGGGAGATTACTAGGCCAGTAAGATATAACAGTTATTGAATTAATGCCAATTTTAACTAGATTGTATACTAGATCTGTAGTTTTTAATGCAAACTTTGATCACTGCAAACCTTAGTGAAAAAAAAAGGTTTTCTAGAATTAGATTTCTGCCTACCTTATTCTAGAATGTATTCATGCTAAAGAAAGATAACATTATTCAAATTTTTATAATTTTTATATTTTAAATTGTGATTTCTTGTATGAATTTTGTAATAGGGAACTGCTGATTAAATTACAGTTGGAAACTAACAACCAACCATTTATACTGTTTCACTATATTTCCAATTTTGCCTCTCTGCTCTGTTTTTTTCATAGCTCTATTTAGTCAGATATAAGAAGTAGTGATTAAGAACCTTCAGAGACGGCTTTCATGATGGTAGAGAATTCACATGTGGTTTATCCCGTAGGCTCAAGGGTTATTAAGGTCAACAATTAGCAAGTATTCTGTGTCTAACTGCCCCCCAAATACAAGACATGAAAGATTCTGTCATGCTGCGTGTCTTGACCTTGATTCTGTGTCAGTGATCCCTGAATATGAGGGACACTGTGTACACATGTGCTTCAATGGCACCCACAGGGTTCACAAGGAAGGGCTTATGAAATATGAATAGACTAACTCTTCCACTCCCAGCACCTTCTCCTCCTACTCCTCCTTCAATCAAGGAAGCACAGCTTGTGGGGTGAGATCAAACACAACTCAAAACTGAAATTAGCCTCTTCTTCAACCAGTGGTTCTAAGAAACATATCCTCATGTCACTGAAATCAAGAAAGTGACAAATTCCTGACCTTTACTTGAAGAACTAAAATAAGACGTAAACTTTCTATGTAACAAATAGTAAGTATTAACTCGCTTTTATGGTAATGTCTAGACTGAAAGTAAGACCAATTTCTTACCCTTGTTAAAGTTATTAAAATCGTGTTATAGTAAATATATACAAATATCATAGTTCTAAATAGAGTGAGCTTTAATGTAGATTCAAATGAATACTTCTTTAAATGCAATAGAACCTTTGATCTCTCACTTTTTCTTTATTCAACTGCCTTATTAAAATAAGAACTATATTTTGATTTTTTATTTTATAAACTCAATTTATTAAAATTGACCTCATTAACATTTTGCATAAATCTGTTAAGTCAGTATGTATATTTTCATAATTTTAGAAGAAATGAAATTTGTATGATAAAATCATAAATCATAGAATGTAGTAATTTCCTACATATGTGAGTTTTTGTCTCAAAGTCACATGCAGCTTCTGTGTCTGTTTTTGCTGACCATAGTATTCCCACTGCCTTGAGTTCCATTTATATTTGTTAAATAAATTAAGATTTTTTAAAGGAGTAAACAAGACAGAATATGCTTAAATTGTAATACCTTCAAATCTGATATTAAGATTTTTTAAAGGAGTAAACAAGACAGAATATGCTTAAATTGTAATACCTTCAAATCTGATTGGTACTTATTCTTTGGTGCCTTAAGATAGTTCCCACGCAGGACTAACAATAGGGGATTTGGTCTAGTCTCCAAAAGCCTACTGTTCCCTAATATTTCCTATTTCTCACTGCTATCTTTCCTGTCTTCAGGTCTTCGCTTCACACACTATTTCTCTTCCTTCATTAACTGTTACTAAGTTCCCTATAGTGTGATTGAGGTGTTGTGCTATATGAGTATGGGGTGGTAAGAAGCTGAAAAATAATATTGGTAGACTTTGAGAGAATATAAAATTACCAAAGCTCTTTTTTTAAATCTAGATAGGTTACAGGAAAGCTTCAGTTTTTATTTTTGCTGTTGTAACAATTTATAATATATACTAAGCCAGAGTCACCTTTATAACAATCTCTTATTCATTCATTCCACAAATATTTTATTCAGCAAATATATTAACTCCTAGGTTCTAGTCATTGTTGTTCAAAACTTACAATTAATGGTAGGAGAAAGAAAAGAAAGGAAGGAAGGAAGGAAGGAAGGAAGGAAGGAAGGAAGGAAGGAAGGAAGGAAGGAAGGAGGGAGGGAGGGAGGGAGGGAGGGAGGGAGGGAGGGAGAGAGGGAGGGAGGGAGAGAGGGAGAGAGGGAGGAGAATAAAGGGGGGAAAGGAAGGAAGAAAGGATTGAAAGAAGGAAGTCAGTTGGTGATAGGTGCTATGAATAATAAGAGAGAAGAGGGAAATTAGGCAGAATGGTTTGTGTGATGTAATTTTGAAGACTATATTTTCTCTGAGTGAAGTTAGAAAGCATTTTGCGTTCTGAAGAGAAGAACATAATCTCTTTCTTCTGAAGAGAAGAAACATAATTTAATTTAAACTTTAAAAGGATCACTCTGGTTGGAATGTGTGAGCTAGAAAAACATTTATCTTTCTTATGTTAAAGAAATTAGACTAGAGGCAAGAAATTTAATATGGTAGGGTGGACTCATCAGGGAATCAGGCCCTGAGATCTATTTTCCCCAATATTTTCTGCACATGAAATCACCTATTAGTCCAAGATGGGTGTTTGTGTTCCTCCCTCATGTCCATATTCTAGCCTTTAAAAAAATTTTAATTGTGTTTTCCCATTACTATTTAACCCTCTTATACCTACTCCCTCCTATAGTCAGCACACTGTTGCCTATGTCCATGAGCCTTTTGTCCTTTTTGCTCAATCCTTCCACCCCCTGAACTCCCCCACCTCACTAGCTGTCATCTGCTCTCTGTGATTCTGTCTCTATTATCTTTGTTAGCTCAATTTGTTCATTTGGTTTCACATATGAATTATGGTATTTGTCTTTCTCTGACTGGCTTATTTCACTTGGCATAATGTTCTCCAGATTCATCCATGCTGTTGCAAAGGGCAAAACTTTATTCTTTTTTATGGCCAAGTGTATTTCTTTGTATAAATGTCCAGTAGTTGTATTATCCATTCATCCATCTACTAATTGACCCGTGGGCTGTTTCCACATCTTGGCAGTTGTAAATAATGCTGCAATGAACAGAGGTGCTTATGTTCTTTCAAATTAATGTTTTCTATTTCTTCAGATATATTCCCAGAAATGGGACCACTGAGTCAAAAAACAGATTAATTTTTAATTTGGGGGATATCTCCATACAGCCTCTTCAATGGCTGCATCAGTCCATATTATCACCTCAATGCAAAAGGGGTTCATCTTTCTCTCATCCTCACCAACACTTGGTGTTCATTGATTTACAAATTTATTTAACCATTCTGACAGGTGCAAGGCGAAGTCTTTGTGGTTTTTAATTTGCATTTCTCTGATCATTAGTGATGTTGAGCATCTTTTCATGTATTTATGGGCCATCCTTATATCCTTTTCGGATTAAGAGTCTATTCAGGTTCTTTGCCCATTGTTAATTGGTTTATTTGGTTTTTTGATGTTGAGTTTTGTAACTTCTTAATATATATTGGGTATTAACCCCTTATCAGATATATTAGTGAATATGTTTTCCCACTCTGAGGGTTGTCTGTTTATTTCACTGATGGTCTCCTTTGCTGTGTATAAACTTTTTAGTTTGATGTAGTCTCATTTGTTTATTCTAGCCTTCCTTTTAGAGATTCTTCCTTGAATTTACAGATGACACTTCAGCACCACACCATTGACCAAAATTGAGCCCCATATTCTTGAGTAGCTATAGAAAGGCTAGAGAATGCATCCTTTAACCAAGCCCTTTGTTTGCCTGGTTAAAGGTTTTTTAAAATATCAGTTATTGTTAATGCTGTCTTCTTACTGAATGATTAGAGAAACATTCTAATACAGTATAAAGAAATAAGATTATTAATTGAGTGTTTCTATTTAAACAACTGAAACGCAAGCTCAGGATCTTAGATTTGACTGTTCGAAGGTAAGCATGTGTGCAGTCCATGGCTCCCTAATTCAGTAGCTATCATCTTGCACCCCTCATTAGCTCATACTCATCTGCCAGCACTCCCCTCTCATGTGTGGAACGCTCACATATTTAGGGCCCTCATACCCTTCTTCAAAGGAGCTTTTTCTAACTACAGATTAAATCTTTCCACGTTGTATTACCTCTCTATTAATACTTCTTTTTTTTTCCTTTGTAGAACTTAACACAATTTGGAATTTTATGCATGTATGAGGATATTATTAATGCCTGTCTCTCTTACTAGGCTCTGAAAGACACGAGTGGGATCTATATCTCCTTTGCCCGTAATGGTGTGCCCAGTGCTAGCATAGTGTCTGAAACATAGTTGCCTGCTAAACATAGTTATTAAGCAAATGAACATCTGAGTAAATGAATTCATACTGTATTTGTAGTAGAAATCAAGCCAAAGGGTTTGATTTTAAAGGTACTGATACTGATGAAGCCTAGGGGACTAGAAATTTTATGGAATCATTTTTATAATTATAGGAAACTAATTAGAAGTATTTGTACATAATACATGTGTCATTTTTAAAAACTTGGGAGCTTGGAAATCTACAGACTAAACTGCAATTCTTGATGTTATTGAACAGGTTTAAATAATAATTTTATACTATTTTAAAGTACATTAAGCAGGCTTTATGAGGAAAGCACTTGTTCATACATTCAATCTTTTACTAATTTTTTCATGGTACTAGATTTATATAATAAACTTGGATAAAAATACAGTGTCAGTCATCAATGTATCTGTCTTTGTTTAGACATTTAAGAATCTGAACTTAGAAGTTATAGAATGCAGGGAGCTAATTTCTGAGGAAGGTCAGAAACCTAAAAGCAGAATACTTGGACAAATTTGAGCATTATTTTAAATTAAAAATTAATATCCATATCATGATTACATATGTCATTGTAAATACATATTATGGGTAAGGGTATCCGAAATGCACTAGAAGTTTTCATTGATCTTTAAGAAGGGCAGTTGCTACTGTTTAATGGAACAGAACTTGCATGGTGCATGAAACAGAGTACCCTGTATTTGTTTGGAGTCCTGTTAATCACGCATATAGTTGATAGCTTCCCACAGTGGGACAGGCACTTCTTGATAGAGGTTTATGGTAGCAGACAAGAAACAGTGTCCTGTGTTAAAGCCAAATGACTGCTAAAATGATATGAAAGGATTTTAACTCCCTAATGTACCTGAAATTTTTGAAGTGCATTTCAGTAGTCATGAGAGGATCCAGCTGGAAAGACTGGTGCCCTCGCTGTGTCTACCTCAGCTCCCAGCAAGGGAGAGGCATCTCGTGATTTTTATCATCACTTGTAATGAAAGCTCAAGAGATGTACAAAATTATTTTATTCTCAATTTGATCTTGGCTCTCTCTGTTTGATCCTTGCCTCTTTGCTGAGATTTAAATTTAGTGGGATGAAAGAGAGAACTTTTATCTTGATATGCATTTCTGTAGATACTGACCTAGAAAGAGACTGAATTATTATACATAAGTTATCTGATTTGCATCCCGATTCTCTCTCACTAAAACCTGAAGCAACATTTGAATATTGTGCTCCAGGAGACAGGTTTCATAGCCTACTGTCAATATAAGCAATCCTCTGATTTATAAGGTACCTTTTCCTAGAAAAAGCTATTGTGAGTTAAAATAACATTAGTCAAATTAAATTTTCTCCCAGAAAAAGTCATAAAGAGGATTTTTTAAGCAGACCTGATATCCAGCCTTTTTTAGACAAGAAGGCACTTTCACTGAAGATAGAGACTATATTGGTAAATAAATTGAGTCAAGTTATATATCTGTAAAGCACAAGGTTTTAGGAAAGTCATATACATAATTTAGAGAGAGATATACATATACATTGCTAATAATAGATTAATGCATTCAATGTGATTTAAAATTATCGTGTACCAAAGGCATGGTTTCATATCTCACAATGCTTCTGAATAGTTGCTGACCCTATGGGAGATAACTTAATCTCTCTTATCATAAGTAGACATCCATTAAGGGAGCTAATAATACTTCTTTCACAGATTGATTTTATTTTTAAGGTATATTTTATTGAATATCATATTACAATTGTCCCAATGTTTTCACTTTGCCTCCCTCTGCCAGTTACCCCTCTTCCCGCTGGTAACTCCCACTTAGTTCATGTCTGTGGGTCATGCATATAAGTTCTTTGGCTTCTCCATTTCCCATATTGGTCTTAACATCCCCATGTCTATTTTGTACTTACCATTCATGCTACTCATGCCCTGTATCTTTTCCCCTATTCTCCTCCCTGCTCTTCTCCACTGGTCACTTTCCATGTGATCTCCATTTCTGCAGTTCTTTTCCTGTTCTAGTGTTTTTATTAGGGTTTTTATGTTTTGTTTTGTTTTTAGGTTTGGTTGTTGATAATTGTGAGTTTGTTGTAATTTTTGTTGTTCATAGTTTTGATCTTCTTTTTCTTAAATAAGTCCCTTTAACATTTCATATAGCTTAGTGATGATGAACTCCTTTAACTTTACCCTGTCTGGGAAGCACTTTATCTGCCCTTCCATTCTAAATGATAGCCTTGCTCAATAAAATACTCTTGGTTGTAGGTACTCGTTTTTCATCCCTTTGAATACTTTTTCCCAGTCCCTTCTTGCCTGAAGAATTTCTTTTGAGAAATCAGCTAATAGTCTTATGGGAACTCCTTTGTAGGTAATGGTCTCCTTTCCTCTTGCTGCTTTTAAGATTCTCTCTTTATCTTTTAACCTTTGGCATTCTAGTTATGATGTGTCTTGGTGTTGCCCTCTTTGGATCCAACTTATTTGGGATTCTCTGTGCTTTCTGGACTTGTATGTCTACTTCCTTAATCAAATTAGGGAAGTTTTCTTTCCTTATTTTTTTTGAATATGCTTTTAATTTCCTGCTCTTCCTCTTCTCCTTCTGACATCCTTATGATTCGGAGGTTAACACATTTGGAAATGTTAATCTGGGACAGTAAGATGTCCCAGGGCCTTTTTAGTCCCTCCTTATTTTTATTAATTCTCTTTTCTTCATTCTGTACTGGTTCGCTGTTTATTTCTTCCTTATGTTCTAAATTGTTGATTGTAACCCTGGCTTCCTTCTGTTCGCTCTTGGTTCCCTGTGAATTTTTCTTTATTTCACTTAGTGTAGTCTTCATTTCTTCCCTTATGCTTTTGCTGTACTCAGTGATATATCTAAGTATCCTTATCACCAGTGCTTCAAACTCTACATCTAATAGGTTGGCTAACTCCATTTTGCTTAGTACTTTTTCAGGTGTTTTTATCCATTCTTTCATTTGGGCCATATTTCTTTGTCTCCTCAATTTGGCAGCCTCCCTGTTTGTTCCTATGTGTTGGGTAGAGCTGCTTTGACTCTGTCTTGGGTTACCTGTTGCATTGTAAGGGGCAGAGCCTTAGGTATTTGCCGGGGCTGGGCAAACTGTTTCCCCACTTTGTCATGCTGTATGCGGGGGAAGGGCCTGAGAGGGAACTATACCACTTCCTTTGCTCTCTCCCCATTTCCAATCACTTCCCCCACTTCCCGCATGCAACTGGAGCCCTTCTAGCTGCTGCCCTAGTGACGAGTGCTAGTGTGGGCAATTTGCATACATTCTATGGCCATGCACATCTTTTAAATAGACTCTCCTGAGAGACTGGCAGTTTCTTCTGCCACACCAACCCTCACTTGTTTTTACAGCCAGAAGCCATGAGGTTTTATTTTCCCAGTGGTGCAACCCTGGGCTGCACAGTCTGGCCTGGGGCTGAGGAGGCTTGCTGCACAGCTGTCCCTCTCAGTTTTCATCCACCACGAGTGAAGGTGGGACTGCCTTTTCCACCAGTCACTGCCACTGTCTCATTGCCGCCACTGCACTGCCACCACACTGCATCCTCTCCTCCCTGGCTCCCCATCTCCCCCCACCCACCCACCCATTTGGATGAATATTTCTTCTTTAAAATCTTGATTGTCAGACTTCCATACAGTTTGATGTTCTGCCAGTTCTACTTGTTGTTTGTTTTGAGATTAATTGTGATCATTCTTATGGTTGTATGAGGAGGGAAAACGTGTTTCCCTATGCTACCATCTTGGCCAGAATTCTCACAGTTTGGTTTTAGATAAGTAATGTCAGCTTAGAGTTAAGTAAGATATAACTGTATTTGTATCAATAAGATCTTATTTAGTAGATGAGACTCCAGGTTATTTACTAGTGTCCTTTATGTTGATTGCTAATTGTCCCCAGTATTATTTATCTCTTACTCCCTTTTGGTAATCAGTCTGCTTCTCTTGGATATAATGAATGTCATGTGACTGAGTTATGACCAGTGGGGTGTAAGAAGAAGTGGTATAGGAAGTATTATAGATCTTACCCTTTTAAAGTATCTCTGTGCCCTTCACTGCTCTTATAGCCATCCAGTGGGCTTGAATGTGAACAGGATGCTAAAGAACTAGCTTCAGCTGTACCAGTGATGACCAAAATCTGATGACAGAATCACTACATAGAAGGAATCTGGGTTCCTGATGGTTTTGTGGAACAAAGCTGCCCTCCTTACCTGACTAACTTTGGGCTGAGAGAGAAACTTCTGTTCTATTCAAACCACAATATGCTTGTGTCTCCTTATTATAGCACTTAATCTATAGCCAGACAAGGGTGACTTTGAAGAAGTAACGAGACTCCCAAAGCTTCAATTTCATAATTCATAAGACCGAGGTAATAAAAGTACCTACCCATAGGTTATTTTGAAGATAAATGAGTTATTATATAAAAATTATTTAAAATGGCACCTGACACATATAAGCACTCAATGTGTTACCTATGTTGATTTTTTATTCTATTAACTATTATTGTAACAGTTATTTGTGCACCTTAAAAACTATAAAAGTTAAATATTGTTATCTTAATAGAGCATAATAAGCAATACTGAAAAAAGCAGTAGCTGAAAAAACATCTTTAATTTCAATACTATGAAACCATGCTTTTATATTTAACCCCTAACATGTTCAATAAAGTTCTTGAGATAAAACTTTGCCTTTCTTTTTAAAAAATGGTGTGCAAAGCTTTGATTGCTAGTGGTGTATATGCGTGCATGTGTACATATGTGTGTTATGCATTTCAAATTTTCCTAAAGCACATTGAGTTTCCAATCATTCTATTTCTGCTTTTGAAAAAAATATCTTTTGGTTTCCAGAGCTGCTTTACCATTAGGAATGGTAGTCATATCTGCCATCTCAATATTACATAATTATGTTAACTCTGGTTCCCTTGTATGCCACTTTTATAAATAGCAAATTTCCATGGCTTCCTTTTAAATGCAGAATATTCTTTAAATTTCTTAACATACCATGTTTAAACACTTTTTAGTTCAACAGCTAAGTATAGTGAGTATTTATCCTGGTCTAATCTTAAGAAAGATTAAGATGCATTACATACACAGTGGCCACTTTTCTATATTCATATAAAATATCTCCTCTTTATATCACTTATTTTCTAAATGTGTTCCTTAGAGCAGCAAGTGAGCTTACCAAATGTATACTTTCTCTCTCCAGCCTTTAGTGTACAGAAAAGCTTACAGCAATAAGGCAGATTGATGTTGGAAACAATCCAATGTCTACCAACACTAACTATATATCCCATTGTTTTATTCATATTTAATATTCTCTCCTGTTCTAATACTTCTTTACCTTTCTGTTTGCTACTCTGTGGTTGATTTCCAATCTTCCCCTCTTATTCTCCCTGCATTCTGTACAGCTGGGGTCAACAGTGGGCCATCCATCTTCATTTGTATAAAGGAATTTTGTACAACAAAGGGAGAGAATCAGTGGCATGCTTTTTCTGTCACATGGTAGGGGAAATAGGAGCATTTCATGAAAGCGTGCTTTATCTTTGCTACGATGTTAGATTGGTTCATAAATAGTACTCTAATCTGTTTCTTTCCACAGCTCTATGTTGTAATATTAGTCTCTTTTTATTAAGAACAAAACTGAGGCATTAAACATAATTTATCGAAGATCAGGTATTTTGTAAGTTTGACACTCATGGTCAGTTCATAACACTGTGTTGTCAAAGTTTGCCTGTTTTAAAGCTAAACTCCATTTTCCCACATTTCGCCTGGAAAATAAAAGTAGAGAGTTTAAATTACAGCACAATGTGCAAAAGCCCAAATTACTGTCACTGCCAGGGGACCCATTTTATGGAGAGCAGCACGGTTTCACTGATGCATACACATCAATTCTTACCTCATTGAAAGGTGATGCTGCCTTCCCTGAACCTCAGCATCCACTGCAGCTTCTGTTGTTTTGTCTCTGAGGTTTCATATTTCAATTTACATGCTCTATCAAATCATACCATAAAAAACACGTCCTCATTAGTTCAACAAAAAAGGAAGTTTCTATGAGCTGCAAGCAAAATATTCCTTCAATTTACTTATTTGTGTCAACACTACTTGTTAAATATCTATTCTATATGATAAAATCTAATTAAATGAACTGTCTGCTAGTGCAATATTGTAATATTATGAATCCACTCCTATATGTTTCTGAAGTATACTAAACAACAGTAAGTATGGGTATTTTACTGAGGATAGTAACTGCATAGTAATTCTCTTTGAAATGCCATTCTGGGATCAGCAGTAATGTCTTTTTAAATATCAAATCTGTTTTAACAGATTATGTTATAGTTTCCTATGATACCAAGATTTTGAATTTTTAACCAGCTCAGTTACATCTTTTCAGGTTATTGTATTTTACTTATGGACCCTGTACTCATAATGTAGTAACTATATAAAAATATTATCTCCTCAAAGTAAAAAAATAAAGATGTCTTTAAACTGGCATGAACTTTTGGTAAGACTCAAACATCTTAGATTCTTGTGTTTGCTAATTGAATGTAAAATATAGTATGAGAAGCTTTCTACCCCCTTTTAAAGCTCAGATTCACAACTAAAATTGATTGCTAATAATAAAAATATAAAATATACTTTCAAATGATATTTTTGAAAATTGAGAGATTAGCTAATCTCATGATATTTAATCATTCCCATTAAGTCAAATGAAACAATTACAAGACCTTAATTATTTTAATTGTTATTTAATCTGTCTATTTTAAAGAGGCCACAATGACGTTATTGTCCATTTAGCATTGATTTGAGAATAAAACAACCCCAAATTTACAGGACAAGTTAAGGTACAATTCAGAGCTTTTTAGTAAATTTAAGTCTCATATGCCACTTATATGCTGCTAAACAGATCATCTTGTCTTAGTTATACAAGGAGTTAGACAGGCATTTATTTTAAAAAATTATATAAGGTTTGGTCCATGTCACATACTTTTAAGTACTGAAATTACTAGATTGCACAAGAAAGTCATGTTCTCTGAACTCTCTGAATTTGTAAACAGGCAATGGAAAGATATATTTAAAAATAAATATAAATAATTAATTGCAATTGTTTTCAGTGCTATGACAAGGCAATACCAGGGATTTAAGAACAAGTAAAAGGTCTGGAATCAGCTCAGTCAAAGTAAGGGTAGAAGTAATCAGATTGGCTTCTCTTTAAGCTCTGACTAAAGGATGAGTAGGGGTTAGCCAAGGTGAGTGTGTGTGTGTGTGCATGTGTGTGTGTGTGTGTGTGTGTGCTGGAATAGGCTGTGCAAGGAGAGCATTCAGAAGGGAAGCAGAATGGCTGAGGGTCCACATACTGTCAGCATTATTTTATTCTCAAAGAATGTGGTATCATTGGTAGGTGATACTCTGGTACCATTTGCATGTCTGTAATGTTGACTGAGAGTGAAAATGTCCCATACACAACATAGGAATGAAAGAATAGATAGTTTCTTAGGGTATTCACATTTCTTCCAGAATTTTACAAAATAGTCTTGTTTGTTCTCATCAGAGATTCTAATTTGAAAAATATCAAGGGGCTCCCTTTACTAGTTTTTTATGTAGTGGTAAGCCATGGCTATTTTATGTTCATTCTAGTTTGTGTGGAGACTGGATTTGGAGGACCTATCCTACCTGTAAAGCCACAGGGACTTTCTTCCAAATCCCTCCAAAATCAGTATTATCCTACCCTATTTACTAACATTTTGGTCAACCTGGAATAAGTAATAGAGGCAAAATTACATGTACTCTTCTTAACTTTGCCCAGGGTGTTTAGGTATTCCTGTAGCAGTAGTTCCGAATTTCATTGTGAAGTCTAATTCAGTATCCTGGAGCAGAGTTCAGGATTCTATGCTTTTAACAATAGCTTCAAGCAATTATTCTGCAGGTGATTCATAGATTTGCAATTTGACCATTTCCTTAGAAAAAAAATCCCTGGGACTCAGAAAAACTACTAAATTTGCCCAAGTAAATTAGTCATCTATAAATGAGAGAGTAGATCCCAAGTATCTACCTTCAGAGAGGAGGTCTGTGACTTGGGTGGACATCCTGATATAGCAAGCTAAAAATGCAAATTCTTTCATTTTTCAAATTCAAATTTCATTTCATCATAATTGGAACTAAAAAACATCTGTTTCTTTTTTAATTGTGCCTATTAGTTTCTCTGAGGGACTTGAGCCTTTTTAGTAGACATGGGCTCAGGATAGTACTTTGTGACTCTGTAAACCAATTAACTGGCTTACAGCTGGCAGCAAAATACCTAGACTCCTGGTAGGATTCTAATAACTCATTCTTTTCTGTGTAACTAGAATCTTTTCAAATATTGAAATCTTAGACCAGAAAACAGGTTCCATTTAATTATTAGATTAATCACTGACCTCAACATGGCCTCTTTTGTCACAGCTGTCTAGCCTCACCCTGTTTGTTTCTGTCTCTAGGTCCAGAAAATGATAGACATTCACAACCAAACAAAGCTCATTTTTTAGAGTATATGTATATGCATGTAGCCAGGTTTAAGAAATGAGTCACTTTGCAGGTAGGTTGTTGCACTGAAAAGAAGTTAAGAAAACTAATCTCTGATATGCTGTAGAAATGCTATATAATCCTATAAAAATTAAGAGATACATTTGTATAACCTCAAGATTAAAGTTTTTATTTCTTTAGAGATAATGAAGGAAACGTAACTGGAGTGTATATGTGTGTTTAATCTTTCACTGCAGTAAAGATTTACCTTCAAAGTGTGTTCAATACTATGTGTGATGTAAGTAGACTCTTCATTAAATGAAAATAATGTCCATGAAATTCTGGAGCTCTCACTCTCAGAGGATACTGGAAAATTAATCACTATATTGAATGCTTTAGGTCAAATCATGGGGCCCATAGTTATGGTATCATACATTGATATTTGCACACTATTACTCAAAGAATAGCTAGTAATTATTTTTCTTTAGTGCAAGAATTAAAGAATTAGTGTGGAATGCACACCTCTCCACATACACATTGCCTTCACCCACCAATGTGGTTGAGTGTGTGGGTCTGTTCAACACGTATGTGTGTGTGAGGGGAGTATGTGGTTACGGATGTGTGTTCTAGAAAAGTTCTGAGTTGATAAATTCTCTATTATTATTGTTAGTGTCAACTAGAGTGTTTAATTTTTATAATGAAAGATCTTCAAAGCTGCCTAGAGAGTAATAGCGCTAGCAGGAAATGTAAGCTATTCATGTTGAAATAGTGCCTTATCCTTGTATAAGAATTGCTCTTTTTACTTTTATAGAAAGACAGTAAAATGAAAGAGACTCTGCTACCTTCACGTGGGGAAAAAACTTTAAGATGTTAAAATGAATAATGAACTGAACTCACAGTATGTGAATGAAGGTAGCATACAAGTGTGTCCCTGAAAAGAACTAAGTAATATGTTTTTTTTTTTCTGGGCCTTGTAGAATTTAGCTATGGAAAACAGCAAAGAAAAAAATATGTGAAGTGATTTCAAGTGCAGGGGAATTATAATATATGAAACAGTTTTATCATATATTTAAGAAAATGATTGCCCTAATTGATAGTTTGGTTCAAACAATAGCTGTTAAAAAATTTAATTGATTGCATAGTGTGGAAATGAGTTCACTGTCCACTGATATGTTAATACAATACTAGATAAGTCTTCGTTAGAGACGGAAAAGAGATTCCTACATATTATGTAAGGTATGCTTTTAAATTGCTTTAATTTTTTTTCAGTTGTAAGGTTTAGTAGTTCAATAATTACCAGATTTAGCCCTGATTGGTATGGCTCAGTGGGTTGAGCACCAGCTTGCAAACCAAAGGGTCACCTGTTTGATTCCAAGTCAGGGCACATGCCTGGGTTGTGGGCCAGGTCCTCAGTAGGTGGTGCTCGAGAGGCAGCCACACATTGATGTTTCTCTCCCTCTTTCTCCCTCCCTTCCTCTCTCTCTAAAAATAAGTTTAAAAAATCTTTTAAAAAATGATCAGATTTGTTGTTACCATATTGATTTTATTCCTTTAAGGTACTCATTTGACCTAGAAATTAAAAATAAATACCTGATTTTTCTCTTCTCTATCCCTGTTGTCCAAGTTCTGGTCCTCCGTATGTTTTGTTTTGTATTAGTATGTGAACTGCAAACCAGTCACCTTGTTTGTAGGTTTTTCTCATCTAAGTCCAAATCTGCTTAACACTTGTCAGGGTCTGCTTGAGGGAAGCTGCAGAGGGAAATGTTCAGTCATTAGCACCATGCTCAGATCTGATGGTGCTTTTTTTTTACCCTTCTCTCCTAAAGCATTATATTTTTAAAGGAGATGTTCTTAAAGGGGACTCAGTTTTTCTCTCCTGAATTTATATTTTGAAGCCCTAAACATGAAGGTGACCATATTTGGAGACAGGACCTTTAAATGGGTAATTGTGTTAAAATGAGGTTATAATGATGGGGCTTCTATTCAATTGGCCTGTGTTTTTATAAGAAGTAGAGACACCAGAGACATGAATGCACAAAGAAAAGGCCATATAAGGCCATAGTGAGAAGACAGCCATATGCAAGCCCAGGAGAGAGTCCTCAGAAGAAACCAAACCTGCCAACACCTTGATTTGGGACTTCAGCTTACGCGACTGTGAGAAATTTCTGTTGTTTAAGCCACCCAGTCTACAATAACTTTGTTACAGCAGCACTAACAAACTAATAAAGATGCCTGTTGTTTTACATCCACACAAATATCTTGGGACAGTGTTAGTTGTCACAATTCCAGGAATACTACTGGCCATCTGTTGGGTAGAGGCGAGAGACACTATGCTGCTAAAAATCCTACAATGCCGAGGACAACCCATATGCTTCTTCTGTCCTAAGTGCCTCCTCTTCTAATCAACATGCTCATCCCAGTGTGGAATTAGAACATCCAGCAATTGTTTTTATCTCAGTGAAAATGTTTTCATTGCCTCAAAGACAAGTACTTGCTCACCTCTGCCTTCACTGCTGTTTCATGTTTTTAAAGCTAATATTGTATTTTATACAATGCATTTTAATATTAATTATTTGTCTTTCACTTTCTTCTATTGATCTGTGAACTTTTTGGTATTTTCTGAGTTACTGAATCTTGTATCCCTCATATCTTTAAAAGGTATTTCTGTAATTTAACCTAGTATTTTCCTAACTCCCTTGATTATTATTTTGTTCCATTCTTAAAAACTGAGAGACACCCAGTTCTCTGTCACAAACTCTGTACGTTCAGGGGCCATAGTAATAATATGTGTTTTTAACAAGAATCTCAGGTGATTTCAACAAACCAGCAAATTTAAGAAACAAGAGTGTTATTTAATACTGATATAATAAATGGCACATGCATCCAATACAAAATAGTACATATATAAATAAATGTGACATCTGAACATTTTGACAATTATAGTTTTATGGGATTATGGAAAGTCAGAGCTGTATAATATAAGTTAAAAAACATGAACATTGCCCCACAGGGTTTAAGACAATTAAAGTGACAACATTTTTAGAACTATGGGGTGCTTATTAACAGTCATTTTGTAAAAGCATCATCAACATATTGTGGAAATATAATGCTAGTCCATTCCTTGAAGATAATCTATTCTTTTCTTCATTTTATAGAGAATTGTAATCCTCAGAGAGTTGCAGTGAATTAGCCCAGCTCATTGCTATGATGTCCTCACTATGACCTTAGCATTCACTCCTATTGATTTCTCCAAAAACTACTTCACTCCCTAAAAAATGTATTGTATCATATGTGTAAAGTGTATATTAATTTGAATAATTAAAATATTTTACTTCACTGTGCAATAGTTAGATATGGTTGAAAAAACTATATTAATGTTTCTATTGGATTAAAAGATAACATTCTACTTTTCATTATAATCCTAAAATAATAAATCTGAGTGTGCACATGTATGCCCATGTGTATTTTAATCAATGTCCTTTTGGGAATGGAGTCAATTTTGGGAACTAGGTTACATTTTGATGCTTTTATCAGAGGACACAAACCAAATTTTATAGCCAAAATATGTTGCCTTAATTATCTTCCATTTTTATATGATCTTTATGTTTGAATAATGTTTTGAATGACCATTGATAAATACTAAATTTTCTCATTACTCTCTATTCAATTAGGAAACATTCATATGTTAAACAACAAATTCAATTACAAGAGCTTAAGCACATTAAAATTTATTTTCTAATATTAAAAAAAAATTAGAAATAAGCAGTCCTAAATGCATGAGTATCAGGAAGGATGGTATCTTATTTCTGCTCTGCCATCCTTAGTACATGGCTTCTATCCTCAAGTTCAGAGATGGCCTAGACCTCCAACTGTAACAGCCTCCTTTTGTACAGGCAGTAGTAACTAATGGGAGAACAAGAAGGGCACCTGCCAGGTATTGCCCTCTCTTAATGAGCTGTCTGACGAGTCCTACTAATAGCATCTACTTACATCTCATTAGCCACTCCTAGTATGGGGGAGGCCTGAAAAAATAGTCTCTTCAGTGAAGACAACATCATCTGTCGTAAAACTGGATCTTTGTTAAGATGAAGAAGAAAATACATAATGAGCGTGCAGCCAGCAATCTTTGCTGATCTATGCTTTATTATTATTTTCACTTCTTTCCAGCTATTTCTCCTTTGGTCACAGTGACATGTTCTTAAGGTCAAAGGATATAGTTACTGTGTTTCATCCTTTGGTTATGTGCTGTAGTGTAAACTCCAGTCTGTGGTCCTGGCCATGCATGAAGTCCATCTCAAAGAAGTTTATTGAAAAAATACCAATATTATTATAGTAAAATAATGCAAAATACTGAGGGTAATACCTGTCAACATCTTTGCACATAAATCACACCATATCATGTAAAAATTCTTGTTTTCATATATATAAAATCTAATACACAACAATTTAGAAAATGATTGATATTAGAGGCACTAGTGGTAAAATTCATCAGTGTATGATTTAAAGTATGGTCAGTTATTTTTTTCTGCAGTTAATATTAAGCATCATAATTTTGGTTTGTTTTATTTTTTGAAACTCAATTTGAATGTTTCAAATAACAATGCTGTTTTAGTAAATAATTCAGTATCATTAAATACTATTTTCATGGACTATGTATGAATTTATAACATGTGACAATTTAAAATCAACTAAAAAATGTTCAGATTTCTTATCACATGATTTGATTTTCTCACAGGTAGCTTGTCTGATTTTAGAGTTATAACAAAGTATCCATTTTCAACTGCATGATTTTTGGTTATATGAAGAAAACAATTTTAAACCTTTTAAATTATGAAAACAAAAGGAAAAGGGGGTGAAAGAGGCTCTGTTTCGAATAGGCAGATATTCATGCTAGAGACACTTTCACTGGGACTTATCCCTTAGGGTTTCAGCCCTTTATGGTGAAAGAGCAAGTGCAAATTTCTTTCACACAGAAGTGACACTGGCGAGGCTTGGGCCCACCCGAGGTCTGGTACGGCACCCGTTCACAATGTTGAGTATGTGATGAGAACTTCTCATCCTACAATAGGCTGTCCATGCATGACAACGCAAAGCTATTGGGATTAAAATGTACTTTTATGTCTCCTGATCTTATATTACTGTGTGTCCACTCAAAAATATTTCATTTAACATTATCATTTTCCTAGGACATTGGCCTAAATTATGTGTAAAAAGTTTTCTATTTTTGTTTTTTACTTTTGCTTAAGCAACAGGTTTAAAAGTCTTTTACTATGACCATAAAGCAAATAAATGGATACAAGTCTTTAACTTATCAAACATTACCAATTTCGAATCAATACTAATATAACTAATATAACTTTGTACTGTTATTTCCTATACTATTTAAATTTAATTGCATTAAATTTCATAAAGATTAAAATCTTCAAAACAAGTAAAGTTTGCATTAAAAGTTTCATGACATAAAATAATTGAGAAAGTTGTTTTTTTCTTTATTATGATTTTTTAAAGTTGATTTTTAAAAAGATTTTATTTATTTATCTTTAGAGGGGAAGGGAATTAGAGAGGGAGAGAAATATCAATGTATGGTGCATCCCCTGCTGGGAACCGGCCTGCAACCCAGGCATGTGCCCTGACTGGGAATCGAACTGTGATTGTTTGGTTCTCAGGCCTGTGCTCAATCCACTGAGCTAACCAGCCAGGGCTGTATCATGATTTTTTAAAACACAATTATCTTTCTATACCTATTTATTAGAATATTATAAACCAGTATTTTATTTATGTTTTACTATTTATTATTGGGCTCTTGTTTTTTAAACATAATTTCTACATCGATCAATATTATATTAGGAAGGACACCTTGAGGTATTAAGCATATGGAGTGAATGCTTTTTATATATTTTTATATATTACAGTTTTACGTAGGCTACAAGAGCCTGTATAAAATTATTTGAGTTTTACAGTTACGTACATTTTATAATTGTGTGTTCTATCTCAATAAAATCTAAAAATATATATTAGGTGCTTATTCTTGTATAGTGTAATTTTTCTCTATTATAAAACAAATGACTTATTGTAATTGTCTGCATATTTTATTTCTAAGGATAAGGCCTTTTCTGTCTTTATTTTTTTCTTTTCTGTTTTTAATTCTGGTATCTTTAGTGGCTAGTGTAGTATCTGGGATATAAAGGAAGTTTCATACATGTTTACTGACTGAGGGGATGAAGAGCCCTTTGAAGCACTGTTTTCATTATCCTGAGTTTACAGACGTGCATGTGGTGATACAGTGCACTCAGATGTCGTGGGTGTCTTCCGAGGGCTCACAGTGACATTACTATTTGGGTGAAGCTGTCATTTTCTCTCTAATACATATTTTCTTCTAGTACATACTTGATTGTAGTACATATTTTATTCTGGTACATATTTTATTGATACCTCAATAACTCTCTTAGATTTTATTTGAGTGTTGTTTTTGAAATAATAGTTTTACTATTACTTACTTCTCTTGGGGTTTTCTCTCTCTCTGTCTCTCTCTCTATTCCTCTCTCTTTGTCTCTCTCCCTCTCTCTCTCTAATTTTAAACCTAAACAGGCTTTACTTTGAATGATCATTTTACAAAATCAAGACTGTGGAAACACCTCTTCATGTGTTTCTTTATCTACAGTTGTGTCTTACACACTTACTCTTGTGAATAAGTGTCCTTCATCTGTTTCCTCTGGTCCTTTGTAAAAGTCCTGTTTGCTTTGTAAAATTGCCGTCTAAGATTCTAAATATGCTTCGCAAAGTTCCTTATTAAAGTCTGTCTGTATCTGTTAATGTTAGAACCCATAAGAATTTAACTGAGAGTTTATGAACTTTTCAATCACAATTTGAAGAAGTTTAATTACTTGGTTTCCAAGCATGTGTGATTAGCTAGCAAAATCTTGAGGTGGATCTGGAGATATACAAGTGGTTACAGTCTAGAGAGAGCAATATGCAGATATATATATATATATATATATATATATATATATATATATATATATATAATGAGTAGGAAAAAGGAGAATGAGAAAGAAAATCGGTGACTTGGAGTGTCCAAAGTAGGATTGCTCAAGGATGATGAAGTGGTTTGGTGGAGAAATCCAAGTCTTCATCTTCAAACAGAATGTGGATTAGTGCTAAAAGAAATGACAGAGGGTAGGGCCACTCAGGGGAAGTCCGTAGAGGAACCTAGCAGCAGAATAGAAAATGGTATCTGTTTCCCAAGATTGTTACAGAGATTCAAAAAGATAATTTCTCAAAATTTTGAAAACTGAAAGTTATATAACTATTTCTTGTATTCTTATTTTTATTCTTCTTATTATATACTCATTTTATTGCTAAAATTTTGAACTGAATTAATATGTTGTTTTAATGTATAAGTACTTTGAAATATTATAGTTATAAAATTGTAATACATCACAATGAATTTTGATTATATAGCTGAAGTTTTGGATAGTTCCAAAAATGTTGTGATAGCACATTTCAGAATAACTTTATAGTGACATTTTAAGTGCTTATTATATAGAATTGGGGTCTACTCAGAAGTGTTTTGACCCACAAAGATGACAATTTTACGAGATTCTATCTTACAGATCACTCTTAATAGTTTCACGCTTAATAGATTTTAATAGATCACACTTAATAAATCTTAATAGGTCATGCTTAATAGTCTGAACATAAGTTTGTCAGACTATCTCAAAATGCTAACAAATAAGAAAGGGAATTTCATTTTCTTTACTAGATATTGTCATTTAAAAATCTAAACAAAATGACTCATAGAGTTAAGCAAATTAGTAACAGTCTCAGAATATTGAGGTGAATTACTTCAAAGATTAAGAATTGCAAATACATTGTTTTTTCTTTTGCCTTCATTTTAAGTATTTACTTACTTAATTTTACAACAATGTTAAAGTATGTGAAACTTCAACTTTTCTTCTTCCTATTTAGAGAGGTATTAGTAATAGGTGACAAATCATTTTTTACTAAATAAATGCTTTTATTTTTATATGTTTCTTGATATTAAACATCAAATTTGTACACTGATGTCACATTTAAATACACTGGATCTAATTCTGTAGATTTGGATACAGTATGTTTTAAGACATTCATTATTTTGTCTTTAGCTCTATCATTATATTTAAATACATAGTCTCAAATTCCAACATAGTCTCAAATGGTTAAACATTTTAATGCATGTCCATATAATATAGTTGGAATAATATGTAGTGACTCTCTTTTCTGCTTTTAAAATTGAAAGTATTTTAATATGAATCCCATGTTATATATTCAGGCAAGAAACACTTATGAATATATTATTTTATTCTTAAGTATGTCAATAAAGTTAAATATATTTATAAAATTCTGAGGTTAATACTTAGGTTTTCGAGTTGATATGTGTATTACATTTTTCATCAAAAATAAATAACTGGTGAAATAATGTGAAATATTTGCAGGATCTTATGAAAGTCATGATCGCAGTGTTGGTTAGAAGTCTTACAGTACTTAAAAAATATGAGATGTGATACATTTGGGCAGGTAGAATTTATTTCTAGACTTCTTTTCAAGTTACCATTGATCCCAATGCAGTGGAAAATAGAAAATCAGGTGCCAAGTGATTCACAAGAAAGTATTTTTCCCTGGAGAAGTATTTTTCTCTCTTCAAGGGTAGCAGTAAAGATTTTGATCTGGTGGTCTGAGCTCTGTCATCTTTTTTAGAGATCGTTTAAAAGTCATTTGCTTTGCTATGAGAGTAAATCATGTCATATTAAGTACTGCTGCATCACCATTAACTGTTATGCCATCAATCTCTTTAGGATGTGGAAAGGTCAGGGTCCAAAAGGCCATTTTTTAATTTCTATTTTAACTCCATGCTGAAAGACAGTTTTCAATGTATTTTTTTTTACAATGAGCAAAATCCACCAAAAATAAAAGACTCCCTATGCTACCCATGCACATCCAGCCAAAAGTCAGACAGTACTTTAAACACTGAGATTGCCTTTACAATGTAGACAAACAGGTGGAGCTTTCTCCAGAACTGGAATAGTAATATTTCTCACCATAAAGTAGCTAAGATGTAACCGCAGTAATAAAGTCGCCTGGAACTTCTTGGTTCTGAAACTAGCAGAAATGTCACATAGAGTATAATCTCTCTAATATGTAATTTTAGGAATATTCATTTGTATTTCTTATAGAATTATGCTTTTTTAATTTTTTGCCAAGATATTTGGGGGCATTGTGGAGAAGAAAAAAGAAGAAGAAAACCATTACTTTTTAGTTCTCAGTCACTAAGTACTCACACAGAAAGATAAAATTTTTGGCTCTGTGTGCTTCCTTTAAAAATATACTATATTGAAAGACAGCCTGGTAGACTTCATCTTGATTCTTCCTATATTTTTTTGATCAGTTAAAGAAAAACTGTATCACAAAAGAGATATTTCTCGTGTTTTCTTATTTTCAGTGGTGTGTGTGTGTGTCTAAGCTTTTTAAATTCTATTTCATGTTAGATATAATCCTCTAGCAGACTTTTTTAAGAGTACTGTCAAATCAACAAAGTAAAGGAAAAGACAAGTGATAGTGGATAACATAGATTTCTGAATATCTTTTGTGTACTTAGCTTTTAAAACAGCCTGTTTCCAAAAACCCTGCATTGTAAATTGACATTTTAATACTGGATCATAGAAGCATTTTTTTGTTTTGAAAATGACAGGATTGAAATATATGATTTAGATATAACATTAAGGATGTCGGAATTAGCAGTGCATTGCTAAAAAGTCTTCAGGTATTTAATTAACAAATGCAACAGTGTTTAAATAAATGGGTTTTAATCTAAGGAGTTAAAAAGAAAGCAACTATACACAAGCCAAATTAATCTATTCATTGACCTGAAGCTTAATCTTTTATCTTAAATTCATGGTGTTTTCTCCATTTCAACTTGTCTTTTATCTAAATATGTGTGTGTGTCCTATCTCTCACATATGAATTTCCTGCTTAAACCAGCTCTGGGAAATTGACATGAATCCCAGATTTAATATAGATAATAAATATATTCCAAACCCTGTTCTTTTTAGGTCAGACAACTTTAGATAAAAGGAATTTGGTGACCAGCAGGCACATTTATGATACCAGCTTTGAAAATGAGAGGATCTCAATAATTTTATTCTAACACTGTTATATGTTTATTTTACATACTTAATTTTCAAGATTTTTAGAAACTTAAGTTAACTTTATATTCTTCTTAACTCTAGACTTTTCATGTAACAATTGCAAGGACTCTTGGAGTGCTTAAGTGAATGGAGAGAAAGGCATGTCATAAATAAGATTAAATTCAAATGCTGAGCATAGTCTCCCGTGCAAAAAAAAGCAAGATACAATGAGATGGGTCATTAATATATAAAGGTGAAAATGAAGTAAATTATAGGCTGTTGACACTGTTAAAAGATAGTATTTAAGGACTGCTGGTCAAGATGGAGGCATAGGTAGACACACTGTGCCTCTTCACATGACCAAAGTAAGGACAGCAACAATTTAAAAAAAAAAAAACAGAACTGACAGAAAATCGAACTGTATGGAAGTTGGACAACCAAGGAGCTAAAATAGACACATTTATCCCGACCCGTAGGTGGCGCGGAGTCCAGCATCTGAGCTGAGAGGGGTCTCAGCACAAAATGCGGTGGCACTGTGCACGCAAGTCACCCCAGATGCGCAAAATGGCAGCAGGTGGTCCCTGGATGTGCAGGTGGCAGCTAGCAGATCCTGGGCTCAGGGTGGCAGCAGGCAGACCCAGTGAGGCAGCGATTGTGAAGCAAGGCAGGATGCACAAGGCAGCTGCTTGATTGGGCCATCCCACATTCAAGTACAGATAAACCAGGTGAAACTGGGGAGTGACACAGACCGCACAACCCAGGGTCTCAGCAATGGGAAATAAAGCCTCAGAACACAGATTGAAAATGCCTGTGGGGGGTGGGGTGCTGGGAGAGACTCCCTGCCTCACAGGAGAGTTCATTGGAGAGACCCACAGGGTCCTAGGACATGCACAAGCCCGCCCACATGGGAAACAGCACCAGAAAGGCTCAGTTTGCTTGGGGGAAGTGGAAGAAGGGACTGAAATTCTACAGACAGCTGAGCAAGTGCCATTTTTCCCTCTCAGACCCCACCCCCACATAACCCAGTGACTCGGTTGCCCTGCCCTGGTAAACACCTAAAGATCAAACCCTCATATGTAACAGGCAAGACAAGACAAAAAAATGGCCCAAATGAAAGAACAGATCAAAGCTCCACAGCAAATACAACTAAGCGATGAAGAGATAGCCAACCTATCAGATGCACAGTTCAAAGCACTGGTCATCAGGACGCTCACAGAACTGGTTGATTTTGGTCGCAAATTAGATGAAAAATGAAGGCTATGCTAAGTGAAATGAAGGAAAATACACAGGGAACCAATAGTGATGGGAAGAAAACTGGCACTCAAATCAATGGAATGAATCAGAAGGAAGAAAGAAACAGCCAAACAGAAAAGAATGAAGAAACAAGAATTCCAAAAAAATGAGGAGAGGCTTAGGAACCTCCAGGATACCTTTAAACGTCCCAAGATCCGAATTATAGGGGTACTAGAAGGGGGAAAGAAACAGCCACGAGTGGAAAACTTATTTGAACAAATAATAAAGGAGAACTTCCCCAATCTGGCAAAGGAAATAGACTTCCAGGAAATCCAGGAAGCTCAGAGAGTCCCAAAGAAGTTGAACCCAAGAAGGAACACACCAAGGCACATCATAATTACATTAGCCAAGATGAAAATGAAGGAGAGAATTCTAGAAGCAGCAAGAGATAAGGGGACAGTCACCTACAAAGGACTTCCCATCAGACTGTCAGCAGATTTCTCCAAAGAGACCTTACAGGCAAGAAGGGGCTGGAAAGAAGTATTCCAAGTCATGAAATCCAAAGACCTACTTCCAAGATTGCTCTATCCAGCAAAGCTTTCATTTAGAATGGAAGGGCAGATAAAGTGTTTCTCAGATAAGGTCAAGTTCAAGGAGTTCATCATCACCAAGCCCTTGTTATATGAAATGTTAAAGGGACTTATCTAAGAAAAAGAAGTTAAAAAGATGTATAGTAAAATGACAGCAAACTCACAATTATTAACAGCCACACCTAAAATAAAAATAAAAACAGACTAAGCAAACAACTAGAACAGGAACAGAACCACTGAAATGGAGGTCACATGGAGGGTTAGGAACAGGGGAGTGGGAGGAGGAGAGAAGGGAAAAGGTACAGAGAATAAGTAGCATAGACCGTGGTAGAAATAGGGGAATGCAAGAGTTGTGTGGGAAATGTAGAAGCTAAAGAATTTATGACACACGGACAGGAACTAAAGAGGGGGGGATGTGGTTGTGAGAGGGTGCACAGGGTAGAGGGGAATGAAGGAAGAGAAATGGGACAACTGTAATAGCATAATCAATAAAATATATTAAAACTAGTATTTGAGAGCTTGAATTAAAAAAAAAAAAGACCCTGGCTGGTGTGGCTCAGTGGATTGAGTGCCATACTGCGAACCAAAGGATCACTGGTTTGATTCCCAGTCAGGGCACGTGCCTGGGTTGTGAGCCAGGTTCACAGTAGGGGTTGCACAAGAGGCAACCACACATTGATGTATCTGTCCCTCTCTTTCTTTCTTCCTTCCCCTCTCTCTAAAAATATATAAATAAAATATTTTTTAAAAAAGAAAAGAAAAGCCACTCTTTGGTATTTGCATTACACATTTTAAGACTTTGGATATTCTCAGGTATCATTAGGCTTAAAATGACTGTACTTGAATAATCTTCATGAAGGATGATATGCCAGTGTAGGTTCATTATTTGTAGCGAATAGACCGCTATGGTTGGTTACATTGATAATGGAGGTGGGGTATGCTTGTGTAGGCTCAGAAAGCTGGAGTTATCTTCTGGAGGGTAGGCCCCTTGTAGTACAGACCTCCCCAGCTAGGTGAGTATTCCAGGAACCTATCTGTGTCAATGTACCAGCTGGTGTTGTTGGGAGAGCCTGCATTTGGCTTCACTGAATTTTTTTTGAAGATTCTTTTGATGTGTTTGCCCATTTCATGATGGGTGATTAGCGAGCACACCTGCCTACACAGTGCTAAGTGTTCAGCAGTTTTTGACCAAAACCTGCGTGACCTCCATGCCCCTCTCTCCATATTCACCCAATCTTGACACAAGTGACTTGTTTTGTTTCCCCGGATGAAAAAAAGTCCTCAAAGGGAAACATTTTGTGGATGTGGAAGGTGTGCAACAAAAAATGGCAGAGGACTAGAAGGCATCCAAATTGACTAGTTCAGAAACTGTTTTTGTCAATAGAAAAATATCTGGAAAGGTATATGGCATCAAATAGAGAATATGTTGAAAGTGACTGAAGTTAAATATATAAGAATACACATTTTTTATAAATAAATTCCAGGTTTTGGGATTGTATTCCTCATATAAAAGAAATCTCTATACCTTCTGTGTAATCATTTTTTTCTGTGAATCTAAACCTACTCTAAAAAATCTTAATTGTCTGTTTAAAAAAATACAAAGACAACAGACATTATAAAGCACATATTTTAGCTAAAGGGGCCCAACTATCCAAAACAAACATGAAAATGTATAAATTATATGTTAGATAATTGTATGGAATTTTCAAAAATTTAAAAGCAATGAGTAGAACAGGGTAAGTGGTATTGGGAAAGCCAGGAGTGAAAGAGGTGAGGCTTCCCCGAGGCAATTTTATCTAAAAGTTGCAGGAGGTAAGGAGTCACCTGAAGGAAAGGAATTTTGGGAGCAGGGGCCAGCCGGCGAAAGACCCAAAGGCAGGAGCATGCTTTTTTTGGGAAAACAACAGAAGAGATCAGAGCGGAGCGAGCCAGGGATAGATGCAGTGGAGGGAACAGTGATTGGTCTTTTAAGGTTTTAGAGTTACACATGTATACGTTTTAGATTTTACTGAGAGTGAACTGGAGAGCCATCTCAGGGTGTTGACCAGGGAGGCACATAGTCACTGCATTTTAGACTCCTTGCAGGGACCTGAGAGAGCAGAGCAGAGTAGGTAGTGAAGTTGCAAGTAGGGGAAATGATTAGGAGTTATTACCGTCGTCTGGGTTAGAGATGATGGCACCACCTATGGTGACAGCAGAAGAGGTGGTGAATGATGATTGGATTCTGAGTGTCTTTTGAAGAGAGAGTCATCAGGATTTTCTGGCAAATGGATGTCCAGTGTGGAGGAAAGAGAGGAATGAAGGGTATCCCCCTGGTTTTGAGCCTGTGAACATGATGAAACAGGTACAGAGAAGACTGCAGGTGTAGTGGCAAAAGAGTCTTTCCTCTACCTTTCAAGGGTCCTTTGGCTAGTCTGGTAACTAAACCTCCACAAGAGAGATTGACAAGAGAAAATAAAAGTGAATCTAAACCTACTCTAAAAAATCTAAATAGTCAATTTAATTGCATATGTCTCTAAGGGAACCCCACACACATAGAAAGTCTGAGACTTCACATATTGCACATGAGAGGCTTGGGGACAGAAATTAACATGAGATATATATGGCATTCTGAGCCAAGAATAAAGTAAGGTGCCTTGGAGCATCAAAAGGGCAGAAGTTAATTGAAGGAAGATAGGAAGAACAAATGTCCACAATTAGTAGTTTGCCCCACCCTGTAGATAGATCAAAAGAGTTATTTTTGATAATTTGTTGTTATGGGTAATTTTGATAACTTGTTGTTATGAGCAAGTGTCCTAATTTTACTTTTCTAGGTAGTTAAAGGGGAGAGCAGAAGATTCCTTGAACCCACCCAAGTTTCAGTTGCTTTTAAACAAAAATAATCCACATACTGCCACATCTTGGGGTTGCTAATTTTGAATCACTGCATATGAGTAATATGAACAAAGTACAATAGGAAGAAGTGATATTAAGTTATTGATAGTAGTGTCTGTTATTTCACAGTCATAATGAGAGTGCTAGACTATCACTGCAGTGATAAAATTGTACAAAGAGTTTCTAGGTTTAATATGTAGTACATTGAAATAAAAATCACCATTTGATTAGGCAGAATTCCAGAAGCAGTGTTAGCTCCATGGTTTTGCCCACACTAGACATCACAATGCTTACTCAAATAGGTAGAGCTCACTTGGGCTATATATCTTAATTTAACAGTAACCAAAAAGGTTCTTTTAAAAAAAATAACTTATTTAATTGTTGTTCAAGTACAGTTCTCTGTTTTTTACTCCCATCCCAGCCCACCCCCCTCCATTTCCACCCCTCGCCCCTAGTTTTTGTCCATGTGTCCCTCATACTAGTTCCTGAAGAGGTTCTTTAGTATGGGGTTTCATGCAGCATTTGAGAATAGTGCCGTAATAAGAAACACACCTTCACGTGGGTATGGTTAAATAAACTCCAGACTGCTTTGTTTCGTCAGAGCAGTCCTTTTCCATCATCAGTGCTGTGAGCATGACACGGAGGCTGTCTGAGGCATTCGGTGACCAAGAGCCGTTTTCACTTAGAGTCTGAGCTGGTAACAGGCTCCTGCATTTTCTCAGCATCGTTCACTTACTGTGTACCATTAAGCTCATCCCTGAACACATCATTGTTTAATTACTTACTATCCAATATCATTTTATACTGGTTATCTAAGAACTGAAGAGGGACTCAGGAATGCTATTAACATCACCTTTAAACTCACGTGGAGGTCAGAGCTGGTAGGAAAGGGTGCCGTGGTGTCCCTGCTTCCTCCAGTTACTGTCACTCTGACATCCTGTATGAAATGCAGCCAGGGGTGCTCCTTCACTTTCTCACCCCTGGGAACTAGATAAGGATGCTGATACAAGACAAGAGAAAGGAAAAGTGCTTACCCTCCAAAAAAATAAAATAATAGTCTTATTTGGGTAAGGATGGGGAAGAAGTTCTTGGTACTGAACTATAGACCATATAATTCTTGGAGATATCATCTGAAAATGTAATTGTTTGAAACATTAATGCATCTTTTTGATACTCTAAAATTACAGAGCATAGAGAAATATAAAATGTAGCCGATTCACATATTTCCTATTTTGTCTGCCTTTGAGTAGTGGGGAGTGATTGGGGAGGATGTGGGTAGAAAAGAAGTTCTTACATGTGAATTTGTTTTGAGTGGAAATACTAACCTAAGTGGGTATAGATGATTATAATCTATGTTCTGTGAAAGCAAAGAATGCTCTTAAAATTTTAATTCAGGCCATTGGGATTTGTTTTCATTGTAACATTTGTTTTTATTGTTATTTCAATTGCAGTTTCTTAATACTCTTGGAAATGAGCATCGTGTTTGTACATTTTATAATTTGCTCTCCCTTTGCCCTCCTACTCCCCTGTTAGATATTCCAGTATCATAACGTTTGGGGTGGTTAGAGTAACAACGCTTCCTTGTTTTATAAAGGATAAAATTATTTCTATGCTCATTCATGCAACAATTTCATTTACCTCGTCAGTGGCCGAGTTGAGCACAAAAGCAGCTTGGTTTCTTTTTTAATTTCAAAACTGAGGTGCTTTTCATTCTTTTTTACCTTCTGCTATACTGCTTGTCACTTTCACATTCTGCAGTCACCTCTTGTTTGATTTTTATCTAGAATGTTTATTTTCCTGCCTCACTATTTATTCCAAAGGAAGTCTCTCTTCCTCAAGTACTCCAGGGGATTTTCTCAACTGATTAAAATAATTCACAGTTGGGGTGTGAATGCTTTGGTCACTGGAGGCCATTTATCTTGAATTTGCAACACTATTTAATTTTTAATAATTATCCATGAAAAGGTATATATATATATAAATATGCACACACACACACATACATTTGAGCTGAAAGTTTGCTTTCTATCATCTTTCTTCCACTTCCTCCACCTTTTGCTACCATTGTCCTTTCATGGACATAAACCAAACAAAGCTAGTAGCTTTAGATTAAAATATTTCAAAATGAGGCCAGCTTTAAGATGAGTATTCTGCCCTGACTCGTGGTGCTAAGTGGGATGGGTGTTATCCCGCAAACTGAAGGGTCCCTGGTTCCATTTCTGGTCAGGGCACATGCCTGGGTTGCTGGCCAGGTCCCCAGTTCAGGGTGTGAGAGAGGCCAGTGATCAATGTTTCCCCCCTCCCTTCTCCTGTTTCTAAAAATAAATAAATAAAATCTTTAAAAGTGATGAGTGTTCTACAGTGAGCAAGGAATTTAAAGAGTTTATAAGATAAAGTAGAGCACATAAATTGAAGTTCAGTTTGTTAGCGTTCAAATTTCAGAAGGTGGAGGGAAGCTTACCTGCTTTAGTCATAGATGAGGATGCAGCGGCAGCAAGACCAGGTAGTGGTAGAATGCACTTTGCTTAAAATACCGGAGTTTAGTAAGAGGGGCGAGGAGGCACAATAGGGGCTGAGTAGAAAACTTTTCTTCAGGTAAGAAACATACCGCCCATTTTGCAAAACACCAAAGAAAAAGTTCTCGGTGAATAATCTACAGATTTCAATAGATGAAGTGGTTTCTCACTGATAGTCATTGACTAAATTGAAGTATGTGTCTTCGTTCATAAATAGGGAGGCTAATCGATGCCCAAAACTGCCACACACATTATCAAAAAAAAAAAAACACCTTTGGTTTCAAGGTTAAATACATGCTACCCAGAAGTAACCTGGTAAGTAGAGGCAGGAAAAACTAATGGAAAGGCAAAGAAAAAGGGAGAAATAGACTTCTCTGTCCTGATATTCTGATATACCCACGTGTGTAAATGAGAAACTGCACTGATCGCCTACATTTAAGTCTCAAAGCACCTAAAGTGAAACAGTTGAATGTAATATGGAAACTTAGGCCAAGAGTGCAACACAACAGATTCCTGCCTGCCTTCTCTTTTAACAGTGGTTTTTATGGACGGGGCTCCTCCTTCATTGAATTTAGCTTTTTAAAGTCCTGGATCAAAGGACAGATGTTACAATTAGAATATTTTTTAACATTGTAAATACACTTACTAGTTTCCTTCAGATTCACTTGAGATAACACTTCCTATATTTTAGAATTTCAGCCTAGAATTTTGATATTTCACCATAGATATTTTGATTTCAGACATGTCATCATGTATATGTAAAAATAAATCATATTTGAAACATCTTACCTAATATCTAATTACTGTATTTTAATTTTACGCAGCATTCAGTGACAGTTTTGCCTGATGAGCAATTAAATATGTGTAAGTCAAACAAGCTATATCAAGGCGTGCTGAAAAATAGCAGAGAAAACATGTCAACATTGCTAAGTATAACTCTAGGATGTCAGGTGAATGATGTCAGTGTTAAAGTTAATCAGGATTTCCCCTTGTGATGTCTCCTCAGTATTATTGGGTTAGCCAAAAAGTCCCTTCGGTTTTTTTCAGTACGATGGCTATAGTAGCACTTAGTTGTCTTTATCTTAATTCGAAACAATTTTGTTAGTTTGTATTGTGACAGCCGCCATATCAAAGTGCATTAAAAAAACTTATCAAAATTGGTGAATTTTTCTGTAGCCATTCTAATATTGAAGATGGAAGGAAATATGCAATATTTTTGGCATATTAGGCTTTATTATTTCAAAAAGGTAAACACATAAATGAAACACACAAAAAAAGGCTTGTACAGTATATGGAGAAGGTGCTGTGACTGATCAAACTTGTCAAAAGTGGTTTGCAAGTTTCATGCTGGAGATTTCTTGCTGGACAATAATAATCCACATTTAGGGAGACAGGTGAAGTTGATAGCAAACAAATTAAGACATTAATTGAGAACAATCAAAACTATACAATGTGGGAAATGACTCACATACTCAAAATATCCAAATCAATAAAGTTATTGATGAAAATATAAAATGTGCCTTTTATTTTGTGGAAAAAACTAAACAAACTTTTTGACCAACCCAATATTATATGAATGTGCAGGAATTTAAGGGGTCACTTCTAATAACATAGGATTAAGATGTACATATGTGCCCCCAAAGAGACTGTAGAAATAATTTTCGAGAATGACAGCGTAACTTTGAAAAGTTTTCATATAGCCTTCCCTCTTAAAAGTTGCATTGATGAGAAAATTCTCTGAGGATCCTCTTCCTTAATACATCCAGACTCATCGGCTGCTTTCTACATTGTTATGGTACTCACTGTTAATTTGTTAGTAAGTATTTCAGATTACTATTCCCATGCAGTAGATGCATGACTACAAACTAGGCCATCTCATTTTTCATCCTTGGCATACAGCTAGGATACAGAGTTAGCGAGTTAGCAAGTTAGCAAGGAGAGTGTGGTTCCTCTGCAACTCACATGACCATGGAATAACTGAAATGGAAGTTATAATATTTGTGTTTCAAATAATAAATAAACGTATTAGTTTGCTGTGACTGTCAGAAAGATGTCACACATCAGGTGGCTAAACACCACAAATTTAGTTCTTCACAGTTGTGGAGGCTATTGAAGTCCGAGAGCAGCATCAGGCATTTTGGTATCTTCTGAGGCCTGTCCTGGCTGGTGGTTGCCCACCTTCCTGCCATGGCCTCACACGGTTTTTTTCCCCTGATGTCCTCAGTATGTACAACTTCCCTTCCTTATGAAGACACCAATCAGACTGACTTTGGGTATACTCTAATGGGTCATCTTAACATAATCACTTTTTAAGCCCCTGTTTTCAAATATAATTACTTTCTCAGGTACTGCATGTTCAAGCGTCAACATGTAAATTTTAGGGGACACAATTCCACTTACAACAATAAGTATCATTTTTCTCAAGGAAAATGTTTCCAACATACTAGGCCAGATCCTTCTCTTATATCATCTTAAATAACCTGTGGTTCTCTATATCATGTAACATAATTGCATGTAAATAATCATGCACTTACCTTTTTAATGCCTGTGAGGCTATGCAACTATATTTTCACTCTATGTCTGATTCCTCGCATATGCCTTGCACATAGTAAGAGTTCAGTAAATATTACTTGAATGAACAAAGTATACTTACCATAATTAATATAATTTAATCTGCATTGTATTTTAACAATTCTTTCTTATATATAATAGTATTTGATCTTCAAATAAGACTTGGATTAAGACCTGCTTAGTATGACTCAGTGGATTGAGCACCAGATTGCCAAAGGGTCACTGGTTCAGTTCCCAGTCAGGGCACATACCTGGGTTTTGGGCCAAGTCCTCAGTTGAGGATTCATGAGAGGCAACCACACATTGATGTTTCCCTCCCTCTCTTCCTCCCTTCCCCTCTGTCTAAAAATAAGTAAATAAAATCTTTTTTAAAACTTTTTTAAAAGCTTGGATTAGATAATACTATGACCATATTTTGTATGTAAAGAAAGAAAAATAACATTTAGTAATATAACAAAAGTAAGTCTGTTAAGGATATCTGTGAATTAGATATTCAAATCTGAATTTCTGTCCCCAAAGACTATGTTTTTATAAAATAGGTTAAAATTCTAAAGTTGCATTTACTAGGGAGATGGCACAGAAAAAGAAGTGATAGTAACAAAGACAAAAAAATGACAAATTAGCAAAAAAAAGGAGAAGGTGAAGAAGAAAGAAACACAGACAACATAAAGAGTGAAGCAAGCTGAGGAAGGACCTGTAGGATAAGGAACAAAAAATTTGGAGCAAGGAATTAGTTATAAAGTAATCAATGCTGTGGATTTGCACAATGTGCTCAAATAATACTGTATGCAAATAGACTAGTACAAGCTTCAGTGTAAGAGCACATCAGTGATGGAGAGGTTCATCTCAGGTGTGTATATATATATATATATATATGTTTAGAATAAGAACAATTTGCGATATTGCTTCAGCTTAAAGCTGGTTAGAATTGGCATCATAAGCACTTGACATGTATAGGCATCCAGAAACAAAGCATAAGGTGTAATGGGAAGAGCGTCATATTTGCTATGTGTAATGGGGAAAAAAGGTCTAGAGAAGAATGAAGCTAGATCAGCTGGTCTGGTATGCTGGGCTTTCGGGGCTCAGACATGATGCTGAGACCACTCTTGGTCAGGTTCAGACATAAATTGTTTCCCTGTTCTTCCCCATGTATGGTTAAATTCCTTGATTGAAGTCTCAAAACAGAAAAATTATCTATATCTGAATGCTGGACCCAATTTTATTGACCACAACCTTTAATGATTATTTAAATACTTAGCTTCAGTTGCCTCATCTGGAATTGGTGATAACCTGATATCCACAATGCTTACCTTAAACAGTTCTTGCACTGGCTAAAATACATACTACATAAAGAATTTTGAAACATCACTTTGTTCATTAATTATTATTACACAAAAAAGGAAAAACTAAACATTTTTCTTACAGTGCACTACCTAAAGGTGTACAAGGTTGTTCTCACATCGGGCAACAAGGTATCTCTAAGACATGCTATGCAATAATCTCTGAGGGGAAAAAAAACAAAAAAAAAGAACATTTTTGTTTCTCTTTTCAGTTCTTGAATCCATTTCCCTGTGGTAATAACTGTTAGTTTGGAACATATATTTTTTTTGGCTTCAAAAATTCCATATTTAAATACTTAAAAACCTGTATTTTAGCACATAGGTTTTCTCTTTTATGATATGTATTATTCTGTTTTCAAATTAATGTTTTTGCATAAACTACATACTTTGATCACATATATATGTGAATATTTGTAAAGCAATTTCCTTAAAAATACTGTAGGCACATGGCAAATTTAGTGCATTAATGATATAGGCTAACGTTATGTGGTGTTTAAATCTATGCCCAGCACTTTTTTGTGCCTTACATGTAGTAACTTGACACGTGCACTGACCAGCAGTGCCTGCGTAGTTATGGATGATCGAGACAAATTCACACGGACTATCGAATCCTGTGGAGAAAAGGGGCAGGACACTCTCTCTAGGGGAGAGTGCCACATACCTTTTGCCTAGACAGGTTTTTATTGTTTTGTGTGTGTGTGTGTGTGTGTGTGTGTGCAGGCATTCAGATACAACGTATTAATCATGGATAGACAGTAAACAGTAGAGAGTATACAAAGAACCATTAGGGCTTCTCGTTAAATCAAGGTCTATCAACTAAAAGGCTATAAAACTGTGAGAGAGAAAAAAATTTAACTGAAAGCATTCTTAGCAGAGCAGGCCTCAAAATTATCTTGCCAGATTACATGGGCCCTCTGCTAGCTGATGGAAGGTTGCACTGTTTTTCCCTCAC
Source organism: Sturnira hondurensis (assembly GCF_014824575.4). Lineage (NCBI taxonomy): Eukaryota > Metazoa > Chordata > Mammalia > Chiroptera > Phyllostomidae > Sturnira > Sturnira hondurensis. The sequence goes on along the minus strand of NW_028077629.1, from coordinate 3,882,946 downwards.
AGGTATTCCGGTTTAAGCGGATTAGAGCCAGGAAGCGCTTCTCCCAAGGACATGGGGACTAGGCTTTGTTAGAATAGCGGGAAGGGGGGGTGGTGGCGGTGAGGGCCTATCATACCCTCTGTGTCGAAGGCCCCCACCACCACCCTCTGAGTCTTTTCATGATGGCTTCCCAAGTGATTGAGTCTGGCTTAGGTTGCCTTCCCCCGGGGGGGTCTTACCCATCATCGACCTCCGGCCATACTTTGGAGGCAGAGGGATGAAGCAGAGGCAGCATCTGCTGCCAGAGACAAGCCCCGTCTCCTCAGTGGCTCGCATTCCGGAGGTCGCTCATTCAGCCTTAAACAGTTACAATTCCTGAAACTAGGCAGAGAGATGTTCCCAACAGTAACTCATTTAGTCTTCATAATAACCCTCAAAAGCAGATTTCTTAAAAATTATCCCCACTTTAGTGACCAGGAAACCAAGGGCAAAAGTATAAATAATGCTCCTAGGTCACACAGGGTGTAAGGAGCTTAGCCTAGATATAAGTCTGGGCGATTGGTCATCATTGTCCATGCCCAAACCGGTCCACAGCGAAGGCCATTTGTCCCTCTTAGTAAAGCACAATACCCTATCACCTGAATAAACATATTTAAAACTGGGAAAGTACAGAGCGTATATGCTTCCTCCCACCAGAGAGGCACAGCCTCCCCCACTGTCAGCGTCCCATGCCAGAGGTGCGGAACCTGCATTGACACATATTGCCATCCAAAGCCCACACTTCACAGTACACTTCAGTCTGGGTGGTGTGCATTCTGTGGCATTCGACAAAGATGGAATGACATGCGTCCACATCACAGAATCAAACTGAGCAGTTATACTTCTCTAAAATCTTCTGTGCTCCACATATTCATCCCTCTTTGTCTCCCAACCCCTGGCTAGTTAGATTCTACATGAGAACCTTTACTCTGCCTGAGATGTATAATAACCACTGGTGTTGCCAGAGACCCCAGTGATATTCTTTTAGGTGAATAGCCCATTGCAACAATGCCATTTACTATGTAATTAATCCTCTACCCGCTGCAATGAAATACTGCAGTTTTCATGCATAAGTTTTTAATATGTACTTGGATCTATTTGTGGACTTTGATTTTCATTTTAATGCATATATATAATAAAACATGTACACTGTGTGTATACTTTTATACACACATGCATACTATGCTCTTACAAATATGTTTCTGTTTTGTATGTATCTGTCTTTGTTTCTGATAGTCATTGCACTGCTAGAGATACGTATCACACCATCTGAAAGCTGAAAGAAAGTTTTTATATGTATGTAGCTTATTTTCTTCAGTTCTTGGATTCGATATCTTGGTCATGGAATTTTGGGCAGTGATTTTAGTATTTTGAAACTTAACCTTAGTTTCCTGCAGGGTTATGTTTTTTTAAATATATAATTTTACTCTTAATTTTAAAAAGTGAAATAATATAGTCAGGCAATGAGTGTGACTATCATAATTTTTTGTGTCTCCTGTATCTGAGAGTTGTCATCTTATAGGTTTCATTACTATATTTGATGCATAATGGTGGCTTTTATACTCTTGTAGAATTATACCTTTTATAGTTGGAAGCTGCCTGTTATTTTAGATCTTTTTTTTCCACTCTGGCCTATGTACAAAGTTACCTGCCATTAATACATTAATAACACCTTTTCTATATTTCTGCTCTCTTTCACATTTATTTATGTCAGCCTGATATCACCATCATACTCTTATTTCTATTCTCTCATTTGCATTTCTAGGTGTAATTTTATAAATAGCAAGGGTGTAGATTTCAACTTTGAAACCAATTTGATTCTTTATTTTACTAGGATTACTTATAACATTCTTATGCATCAAAAAGTAGTATTTGCTATTATTTCATAATCATGCATCAGTTATAAAAATTTGCATTTTTCTTGTACTTACTTTATGGATCCATCAGGTTTTTATTTACTCTCATTCTAATAGTTATATTTAAACTTAGATTTGTGTACTTATATATCAAAATAAAAAATCCTGTGAGCTTCTCATCAAGATATTTGAAATGCTCGCCTCCCTCATCAGTTGGACCCATAGATACTTTAATCCTGACAGGCTTTGTTCCCCTACTTTTGAGCCCTGTTAAATACATTTAAGGTATAGCTTCAAATCATTGTCTTTTTAGAAACTTTCAAAGTATGCTTACTATGCTTTAAGAATTCTTCTTTTAAAGATTTTATTTATTTATCTTTAGAGAGGAAGGGAAGGAGAGAAGGAGAGAAATATCAATGTATGGTTGCCTCTCGTGAGTCCCCTGCAGGGAACTGGCCTGCAACCCAGGCATGTGCCCTGACTGGGAATCAAACCATGATTGTGTGGTTCACAGCCCGCGCTCAATCCACTGAGCTACACCAGCCAGGGCTTGCTTATGAATTCTTAATGTTTATGTTATGGATCTCAGGGATATTTTCACCAACTTATATTTAACTATGGATTATATAAGATGTGTTGCTTACTACTCTTCTTGTATTCATCAACTTTTTAAATTAAATGTAATGGGGTAAGTGTATAACATTTCAGACGTATAACTTTATAATACAACACCTGTATACTCCCCTGCATCCTCACCACCTGAGGTCCGATCTCCTTCTATTAACATCTATTTGACCCTCTTTACCCTCTTCTTCCTCCCCTGAACCCTGGCCCCTTTCCTGTGGCCCCTTCCCTTCTTACTGTTATGTTGTCTGTATCTGTGAGTTTGTTCTGTTTGTTCATTTGTTGTTTTCTGTTTTATATCCCACATATGAGTGAAATCATTCCATTCTTGTCCTACCCTTTTTGACTTATTTCACTTAATGTGATACTCTCAGGATCTATCCATGTTGCTGTAGCAGTATTTCATCTTTTTATGGGAGTACTCCCATCTTCTTTATCCAATCATATGTTGAAGGATGCATAGGTTATTCCCAAGTCTTGGCTGTTGTTAATAATGCTGCACTGAACATAGAGGTACATACATCTTTATAAATAAGTGTTTGAAACATTTTTAGGTACATGCCAAGAAGTGGGGTTGCTGGGTCAGATGGTGGCTTTACTCTTAGTTTTTTTCAGGAGCCTGCATACAGTTTTCCATGGTAGATGTATGAATTCACATAGTAGATGTGAATTTTTTTCATGGTAGATGTATGAGCCCACCAGCAGCGAATGTGGGTTCCTTTCTCCCCACATCCTTTCCAACATGCATTATTGCCTGTCTTATTAACAATAGCCATTCTAACAGGTGTGAGGTGGTATCACCTTGTAGATTTTATTTCCATTCCCCCTATAGCTAGTGAAGTTGAACATCTTTTCATATATCTGTTGGAATCTGAATGTCTTACATGGAAAAATGTTTATCCAGGAACTCTGCCCATTTTTTAATTGGATTGTCTGTTGAGTTTTATAAGTTCTTTATATATTTTTGATATTAGCTTCTTACCAGAGGTATTATTTCCAAATATTTTCTTTTATTCCATTGGTCACCATTTTATTTTGTTGATAGATTTATATTTTCTGCAAAGACTGTTTTTAATTTGATGTAGTCTAATTTGTTTTTTTGTTTGTTTTTTCATTTGTTTCCCTTGCCTTTGGGTCACATTAAAAAAATAAAAAACTCTCGATACCAAGGTCCATAATTTTAGCTCCTGTGTTTTCTTCTTTGCATTCTATTCTTTTGAGTCTTATATTGAAGCTTTTGATCCACTGTGAGTTAATTTTTGGGTATGTTAGTCTAGTAAACTAGATAGCAGTCTAGTTTCTCTTTTTTTTTTTTGCACATATGTGTTCAATTTACCTACACCATTTACTTAAGGGGATTTCCTTTCTTCATTATATGTTTTTGGCTCTTTTGCCAACATTTTATTGCCAATGTATGTGTGAGTTTAGTACTGGAGTCTCAATTCTGCTCCATTGTTCTGAGTGTCTGTTTTTTCTGCCAAAACTCTACTGGTTTGATTATCTTAGTATTGTGTATGGTTTGAAGTCAAGAAGTGTGTTCATCATCTTTCTTTGTCTTAACCTAATTTTGGAGTGGCAGAAATAGTATTGGATTAATGATCTTAAATAAGGGATAAAGAAACTCTATTTTTTGTATTCATTGCATGTAAAAAATTTATTTTACTCCTCATCAAAGTGATATATAGCCTTGTGATGAATAAATTTTATTTTCCCTTATACTTTGTTCTTCCTGTTCTTTGGGAAGCTAAGCTATATGAACTAAATAGATTTTTTTTTTTTTGCTTTGCCTTCCTAAAGAGTTTTGCCAGTGAAGGAGAATGAAGTCAGGATATTTTTCTCTGAGATCTGTCCCTGTAGGATCACTGTGTTCTGGCTAAGTCTTTTACCTGAAGATTATAGTGTCTGTAATGAGGCCCTCCCACGCAGTTCCTTTTCTGGATTCTGGAAACTCTTCTTTCTAATTGATCTTTGAGACCTAGGAGATAACCATGCCATGGGGTACTGAACTATATTTGTGGGGTTTGCTGCATTCTGTCCACTCTTTTTAAAGTAGCCCCTTCCTTAGAAGCTGAACCATTTGAGTGTACCATTTGATTCCTGCTTAGGCCTTGACTGATACAGCTGTGTGTAGGATTCTTCTTGCAGACCTGGTTATTGGAGTCACTGGTTGATTATCAGCAAGAGAAAATAGAATGGGGTGAGCATAGTGAGCACATGCCCAGGCTGTCAGGAGCCTTTGTGTTGCACTGTGGAGGAGGAAAAGACAAACTGTGCTCTGGTTTCTCCAGGTAAAGGTATGGAGGCATAGCTTCAGCCTGGCACCATAGTTCTGCTCTGGTATTACATAAGCAGCGTAGGGGAGCAAATACCCTTCTGCTGAGAGCATTCGTCAAACTTGTTTACTGGTTACTGGTCCTACCCTTGACAGCTATGATATTGAAAGCCTTCACCTTGGGCTCTGCTGGAGTGGCAACCCTCCTACGGTTCCTCATAGTGTCTGTTCCTACATTCCTTTTCTGAAACCTATAAGTCTCAGTTGTATCCAGCATCTTCTCTGGTCTCATCAGTAGTCCATGTGTAGCAGAGACACAGAGTCAGAACATAGCTATATAACACTAAAGTGACCAACTTCCATACACATATTTGATGGCAGAGAACAAACTTTAGTTGTTTGTTGTTGTTGTTGTTGTTTTACTGATAGGGTAGGCAGAGATCACAAGATGTGATATACATAGACAAATAAACAGAACAGGTGTCTCCAACTCATTGCCTGCTTGTGGGTGCATTGTCCCAGTGTGCACTCCCATTACTTGGCCCTTTCATTCTAGTGGGAGTAGGTTGGGGGCAGGGCCTCAGAAGAGATCTGAATCAATAGGAATGGTATTGTCGCTGCACGTTTCTACTCCATTAATATGCAAAAGCTTTTGTGACTCTAAAAGGCATTGTACAAAGAATTGCTCGAGATAAAAAAGCAAATCTGCTCTCACAGACCAAAAACATAGTGTAAAACAACTTATCGTTGGCTTCCTGTTAGTTGTCAGAGTAACATCAGAGTCTTTTTTAGAAAATTTATATTTGCTCTGCCCTAAAAGATGCTTTGAATCATTTGTGTTTACCTACTCTTAATATAGTGGCATTTTCTCCCCCAAATTTAAGGGGAATAAAACAAAATAAAGAATTGGTGGGTGTCAACTAAGGCTGGTGTTCAACCCTTTTTTTCATATTGAGAATTATAGTATTGGGGAACTTGGTATCCCTCTTTGACCACATGTAATTCAAGAGTTTTCCTGGAGTCCCTGTCTGATCCCATGCATGTTTTGTAATGATGTAATGGAGTTTTACAAACATATAAATCCCCCAGAATAGAGAAACAATGCTAAATACAGCACTGGTGAAAAGAAAATATCTTATTTTGATGTCATTTTTGTTTTATCTTTTTTGTTAACAATAGATATTTTTCTATTAGTAGATAATCGATTGTTGTTAGAAAGGCTTTTAGCTCCAAGACTTATGAAACTTCACACACCAGGACTCCTGCTTCCTTTCATGATGGGCTTTCCTCTGTGTCTATGCCATGTTAAAGCCAGATAAAGGATTTTCCGTGCATTTTTTACTTTCATATTGAACTTAGTCACATGTGTTTTTCTTGTTGTTAAGAAAGTCTGCGTGTATGAAAACAATTATTTTTATTCCATGTAATACTAACCAACACACAGCAATGCAATCTTGGTATATTAGTTTCCTGGGGCTGTGGTAACAAAGTACTACAAAATGGTGCCTTAAACACAACAGAAATTTATTCTCTCAGTTCTGGCGGAAAGAAGTGTAAAATGAGGTGTCTACAGGGCCACATTCTTTCAGGGCCTCTAGGTATGGATTCTTGCTTTCCTCTTCCAGCTCCTAATAACCCGAGCAAGCCTTGGCTTGTGGTACATCTCTCCTGTCTCTGCCTCTGTGGTCACATGGCTGACTTCCTAATGCCTGTCTGTGTGTTTTCTGTATATGCTTCTGTCCCAGTCTCCCTCCTCTTATAGGGACATCAGTCATATTTGGTGAGGTCCCCCATAAGTGACCACATTTTAACTTGATAGTATCAGCAAAAATCGTATTTCCAAATGTGATCATGTTTATAATTATGAGAGGTTAGGTCATTCACCTCTCTTTGGCAGACATAATTCAACTCATAACATTTGGCTTATTTCCTTTGTAGATGTATAATTTCATTAGGCTATTAATTCACATGGCAAAATATTCTGTTCATTTCATTGTTTTATTTTATATAGCATATTTTATCAGAATGGTTTTGATATAGAGATAAACATTAATGATTTTGCATAAGCATAATATAGTTATGGGTTTAAGGATCAAAATTATAACATATTAATGATAGTAATTTATGAGCTGAATGTCACATTATTTATACCATAATTTAGAAGAAAAAACCTGCAGAGAATACTGTGGTCTACCATGGATATAAAAAATAAAATAAAATGTAACATTATTTGATGATTTTGCATATGGGTACCTAATCTGTCAATAATAACAAAGTTTAAGGTCTGATTTTTAAGTATATTTTATTGATTATGCTATTACAGTTGTCTCCATTTGTTCTCCCCTTTACCCCCCTCCTCCCTGCCCCCCACCCTCCAATACCGCCCCCTTCGTTCATGTCCATGTGCTTTACATGTAAGTTCTTTGGCTTCTCCATTTCCTATTCTATTCTTACCCTCCCTCTGTCTATTTTGTGCCTACCAGTTATGCTACTCATCCCCTGTCCCTTTTCCCCCCTTCTCCCTTCTCCGCCTCCCTACTGATAACCCTCCATGAAATTTCCATTTCTGTGATTCTGCTCTTGTTCTAGTTGTTTGCTTAGTTTTTGTTTCCTAGGTTCACTTGTTGATAGTTGTGAGTTTGTTGTCATTTTACTGTTCATAGTTTTTTATCTTCTATTTCTTAGAAAAGCCCATTTAACATTTCAAATAAGGGCTTGTGTTGATGAACTTCTTTTATTTGATCTTATCTGGGAAACACTTTTTCTGCCCTTCCATTCTAAATGATAGCTTTGATGGATAGAGTAATCTTGGATGTAGGTCCGTGCTTTTCATGACTTTGAATACTTTCTAGCTGCTTCTTACCTAAAAGGTTTCTTTTGAGAAATTGACTGATAGCCTTATGGGAACTCCTTTGTAGGTAACTCTCTCCTTTCCTCTTACTGCTTTAAGATTCTCTCCTTATCTTTAGCCTTGGGCAACTTAATTATGTTGTAAGTTGGTGTGCTTCTCCTTGGGTCCAATTTCTTTGGGACTCTTTGGGCTTCCTAGACTCCCTGGAAATCTATTTCCTTCACCGCATTGGGGAAGTTTTTCTTCATTAATTTTCAAATAAGTTTTCAATTTTTGTTTTTCTTCTTATCTGTTTGCAGCCCTATGATTAGAATGTTGGAGCATTTAAAGTTGTCCCACAGGTTCCTAAGCTTCTTTTCATTTTCTTGAATTCTTGTTTCTTAATTGTTCCAGCTGGATATTAATTTCTTCCTTTAGTTCCAAGTCACTGATTTGAGTCCTGGTTTCCTTCTCTTTTCTGTTGGTCCCCTGTATATTTTCCTTTACTTCACTTTGTATAGCCTTTATTTCTTCCTTCATTTTGCAAATGAGCTCAGTTAATACCTTGAGCATCCTGATTACCAGTGTTTTGAACTCTGCATTGGATAGGTTGTCTATCTCCTTGTCTTAGTTCTCTTCCTGGAGTTTTGATCTGTTCTCTCATTTGGGCCATATTTCTTTGTCTTGGATCAACTGTTAAGTTGTGAGGGGTGGGTACTTAAGGAATTCACCATGGTGAAGCATCCCTCTTTGCTGGGTTGTGGCGATGTCTGTGGGGGAGGTGTCAGAGAGGGAACAATGCCCCTTGCTCAGCTCCTGCCTCACTTTCTTCTCTTCCCACAAGTGGATTGTGCCTTTTTAGGTGCTGATTCCCAGGTGGGCGGGTTTGTGTATGCTTTAGGACCTCTCCATCAGACTCTCCTGTGAGATTGGAAGTTTTCCCCGCCACCACAAGCCCACAGATTTTTACAGCCAGAGGTTTTGAGTCTTTAGTTTCCCAGTGTTGGAACCCTGGGTTTCTTGCTCTGTCTGTGAGGTCGTGGTCTCTCTCACTCTCCATTTGTTCCATGGGAGTGTGGGACCACCCTTGTGGTCCTCAGACTTGCCTTGCCATCCATCCTCTCTGCCCCAATTTTCACCCCTTCTATCAATCTGGATGAATGTTCATCCTTTAACTCCTTGTTTGTTGGACTTACATGCAGTTCGATTTTCTGGCAGTTCTAGTTGTTCTCTGTTTTAAAATTGGTTGTTATCCTTCATTTGGTTTTGTGAGAAAGTGAAGACTTTCCATCTATGCCTCCATCTTGGCTGGATCTTCCTAAGACATGAATTTTACTGAGGTATTTTTCTTTTGTGTAAAAAATTGCTTTCTTGAATAGCATTCTCCTATAACACTTCAATTCTGTATTCTCTGCTTAAAACAAAATGAAAACTGGGAAACTGAGAGCTCATTAGTTGCAAGTATTATGTAACTAATTAATACATCAATGGCTTTTAAGTTTGCAAAAGCAACTGAAGTTGAGGAAGTGAACTGTGGTACTTATAGTTTATTCATGTTTCTTGGTTGAAATCTGCTTTGTAAATAGGCTAAAGCCTAAATTTAATAACTTAATTTAATTACAATCTTAGCCTTATTGTTACTAGGGACACAGTGAGCATTTGAATGAAATGCTTTGCAGTTAGATGAAAAATTCATGAATGTAGTGATTTGTGTTACTGAGCTTCATTTTATTATTCTTGACTAAACTTGTTACTGATACCAATACCAGCTAATATTTCTTCTGATTTATGTGCCAAGGCTCTTCTATTTTTATTTATTATTTTTATTGAATTTATTGGGGTGACAGTGGTTAACAAAATTATACAGGTTTCAAGGGCACAATTCTATAACACATCATCTCTACATTGTACTGTGTCCAAAGCTATTCTAACTCATTTACTCTCATAAAAAGTATGGAGGTGTGTGCTATTATTATTTATAATTGCCCAAAATTGAAAGCAACCAATGTCTTTTGGTAGGTGAGCAAACAAATAAATCATGGACAAATAATAGGATATTTTTCAGCCTGAAATAAAGAGTTAATAAGTCATGAAAAGACATGGAGAGACCTTAATTACATATTACTAAGTGAAATAAGTCAATATGAAAAGTCTGTATACTGTATAGTCCCAACTATATATAACATTGTAGAAAAGGCAAAAGAATGGAGACAGGAAAAAAAGCAGTGGTTGCCAATAGGCAGAGAGCAGAGGATTTTCAGGGTAATGGAAGTACTCTGTATGATACTGTTAATGGTGTATACTTGTCATTACACATTTCTTCAGACCCACGGAATGTACAATATCAAAAGTAATCACAGTATAAACCATGGGCTTTGGGTGATTCAGAGATGTTAATATAGATTCCTCAGGTGTAAAAAATGTTTCACTGTAGTCTGGGATGTCAATAATGGGGGAGGCTATCCATGTGTGTTGGCAGGGCATATATGGGAAATTTCTGTACTGTCCAGTTTTGCCATTACCCTAATACTGCTCTAAAAATAGCCTATTAAAAAATCAGATGAAGATCTGGTGTGTTCGGCTCAGCAGATTGAGCACTGGCCTGCAAACCAAATGGTCACTGGTTCACATGCCTGGGTTGTGGGCCAGATCCCCAGTTTCGGGCCCTCGAGAGGCAACCACACATTGATATTTCTCTCTCTCTCTTTCTCCCTCCTGACCCTTCTGTCTAAATAAATAAATAAATAAATAAATAAATAAAATCTTTTTTTTAAACAGATGGACCTTATTTTCCCAATGGGGAAGAGGTTATACCTACTGATAAAATGTATTTGTGGACACAGTTTGGGAAATTCTTAATTTAAATCCTCTAAGATTTTGTTAATCTCTATAATTCCAATAGTCTGGTATTTTATTTGTTTATTTGTTTGTTTGTTTATGTTTTTTTAATTGTTGTTCAAGTACAGTTTTCTATCTCTTATTCCCAACCCAGCTCACCCCCACCCAGTGCTCCCCACCTACCTCCCATTTCCACCCCTCTTAGTTTTTGTCCATATGTCCTTTATACTTGTTCCTGCAAACCCTTCCCCTTTTCCCCTGAAATTCCCTCTCCTCTCCCCTCTGGTCACTGTGAGCCTGTTCTCAATTTCAGTGTCTTTGGTTACATTTTGTTTGTTTGTTTTGTTGATTAGATTCCTGTTAAAGGTGAGATCATATGGTATTTGTCTTTCACTGCCAGCTTTTTTTTCACTTAGCAATTGTCTGGTATTTTAAAGGTAATTTCCTCTTATTTACAACCTGTAGTTCATCCATGTGTAATTTTTTAGGAACTCTTTGCCAAATTTTCAAATTTACTCTTTTGTTTTTGTTTTAGTTCTGTAAATCACATTTGAGATGCTCTTTCTCTCCTTCTTATACACACATTAAAATAAAACATATTTTCATCATTTTAAGGGATCCCATTCATTCTCTATGATAGTGAAGGCTGACTTGAGATTCATCTTTATATAAAGTTTTTTTTTAAAAGCCATAAACTCTTCTACTGCACAAATAATTTCTTCTAACATAAACATTTGAGATTTGCCCATTATAGTGCTCTCATCTATATAAAAGAATTATATTAACTGAAGCAATGCAATAATAAAATTATTTTCTTCTATCACTTTAAACCTGACTTAGGTGCTGTTCCTTGAAGCTTCATAATACCTTCTGCTGACTCCTTTCCTAGCACATATCTTGTTCAATAATCACTATTGCATTGACTTTCTCCACTATTAGACTATCTACTTTCCTTTATACCAAGTAATGTATCCTCTTTTAATTTATGCTAAAAATTAAACGTTATAATTACTAAGACCTCAAATATATGAGGCTCTTATGAATATCCAAGTATAGCCCAGTACGGTAATAATGATTGTCATTTGCATAGCACTTTATAATTTACAAAGCCACTTTACTTGGTATATTTTGTTTGATCTTTCAGAAATTCTGCATTTTCCAGATTTAGAAAACTAAGACTGAAGGGACATTAAATGATTAACTCCAAATGGAGAGAATCATTATTATAATTGAAATAGACTGATGTATAATATTTCGATAGTCAAAGAGCAAAGGCAAAGTCATTTCAGAAAAAACAATAAGCTTGAGTAAATGGTCGGAGGTAAAAATAATGATGATACATGTGAGGCATTCAGGCATTCATTTTGGACACAATATGGAATTTGAAAGGAATTCATCTATTATTTATTTATAATGTGTAAAACCATTTTTTTCCTTTTGCAGTTATAAGAACTTATTTTTCTGCATATGCCTTCAATATAGTTCTAAATTTCAGGTCATAAGATCATGTCCTAATATATGTAATTGCCATAAGTGTTTAAGATTAGGTGCACTTTCATTTCATTTGCTCCGGAAGAGCTCAAATTGATTATTATTGGTTTTGCCTGCAATGAGAATTTATCTATTTTTTTTCTGGAGTATATAAATATTCTACATACAGATGAAGTGTGCTATTTGTTTATTTTCTGAATACTTTTCTTCAGTGAACATAGACGTGCGTGTCTTTGCAAATAAATGTTTTCAAAAATTTCAGGTAAATACACAGAAGAGGGTTGCTGGGCCATATGGTAACTCTAGCCTTAAATTTTTTTTAGGAGCTACCATATTGTTTGTCTGTAGTGGCTGTACCAGCTTACATTCTGACCAGCAGTGAATGAGGGTATCTTTTTTCTCCAACACTTGTTACTACTTATCTTGACAATGGCTGTTCTAACAGGTGTTCAGTAGTATCTAATTCTAGTTTTGATTTGCATTTCCCTATTAGCTAGTGAAGTTGAGCATCTTTTCATATATCCGTTAACCATTTCTATGTTTTTGAGAGACATGTCTGTTCAAATCTTCTGCCTATGTTTTAATTGGATTGTTGGTTTGTTTATTTTTCAGTTGCATGATTTTTTGAATATATAAAACCCTAAAAACTCTGTCAAAAAGACCTATTTAGAAACAGTAAAAAAACAGGAAAGTTGCAGGATACAAAATCAATGTATAAAGAAGGGGAAAGGCCTAGTTAAAGAACAAGTATAAATAACCCACAGACATGGACAACAGGGTGAGACTGACTATGGGAGTGAGGAGTGGGCAGGGCCGGCAAGAGTGATGGGGGAAATTGCAACAACTGTAATAGAACAACATTGCCTTCCTATATATATTAAAAATGAATTTTCAGAAATGAAAAAAAATGAATTCTTTTTGTAATTGCAAACAAAAAGAATAAAATACCCAGAGGAAAAAACTTAACAAAGGATGTGAAGAACTTACATACTGAAAACTATAAAACTTTATTGAAAAAGATTGAAAAAGACCCAAACAAATGGAAAGATATTCCTTGTTCATGGGTCAGAAGAATTAACCTAGTTAAAATGTCCATATTATCCATAGCAACATACAGACTTAATGCAATTCCCATCAAAATCCCAATGAAAATTTTAAGTAAATAAAAAAATCAAATTTGTATGGAAGGACAAAAGACCTTGAATAGACAAATCCATCCTGAGAAAAAAAAGAACAAAGCTGTAGATTTCACACTCCCTGACTTCAAATTACACCACATAGTATTGGTAGTCAAACAGCATGGTACTGGCAGAAGAGAAGACACACAGACCAAAGAGACAGAACTCAGATCCAAGAAATAAGCCCACATGTATATGGCCAAATGACTTTTGACAAACAAGCCCAAACACACAGTGGAGAAAAGAAACCTCTTCAATAAATAGTGCTTGGGAAATTGCAAAGACACATGCAAAAGAATAAAAATAGACTACAGTTTGTCCCATATGCAAAAAATTAACTCAAAATAGATCAAAGATATATCTTAAATATAATACCCTAAATATAGGATCTAATATTTGATCCTAAAATAAATCAAAGATAGATCTCAAATAGATCCTAAATATAAGATCTGAAGCAATAAACCATATAAAAATAAACAGGTACTAAGGTTAAGGACCTTGGTCTTAGAAAATATTTTATGAATTTGACTCTAAAAGCAAGGGAAGGCCTTTATTTACTGCTTTATTTTTATAAAACCTAATTTTATAAATAGGGCCAAACCAGTACAAATGGACTAAGTGACCAATGTTCTATCTCATGTCTGTATATTACACACTATTCTTTTGAAGTTACAGAGCATGGTATTTGTAGCTACTCTAACACAGAGAAAGGATATATACTGATAAAGGTGAAATTTTATAAATGATTGTGAAATTTCTTTCACTGTTTTACTGCCACATTGGCCACCACTTAGAAACTGGTAATCTTGGTTGCATACAGTAAAATATTTTGAGATTTTATTAAAATGTAGACTAGATGACAGAAAAAAGTGAGTCACTCAAAGGATGTTTTAGTTGAGAGCATTTGGTCAAGTGTCCAAATCAAATAGAATGTCAAAGTGAATTTTCCTTAATTTCAGCAATATTTTATAAATGTACCCCATGTAGAATAGTTGCAGAAATGCTTTCATCATTTCAGCAAGAAAATGCCCTTTGACAAATTACTAATATAATATTTTGTTAAACTGCCTCCTAAAAAACATAACATTGTATTAATATGTTCTCATTCCTGCCCTTTAGAGTGAATATTTTGAGATTTCATTCATTAGTACATAGAATTAAGAAGTCTTAGTTTCCATGGCTAAGGCTTTAAGCCAATATGCAAATTAAAACACATATTAATTGGACCTTAGAAGTGTGAAAATAATCAGCAATAAATTAGAGCTGCATAAATAATTCCAACAAGGAGTTAGAGCCTACTCAATGGTATGTAACACATACACACAATCCGTTCTTGACTAATAATACTTCAAATTTGTCAAAATCCTCTCTAATCCAAATGTCAGTTTAGTGCACACTTGTACAGTGCATGCAGTAATTTCTGTAATGTAGTATTAAAGTACATTTAACATTTTTGTGCTACTTTCAAAAAATTGGATTAGCTCTCTTAATTATTTCAGGAAATCCTAGATTCTTAGATTGAAAGGAGACCTCCAAAATGATTTTAGTGTCTAGTTTGCAGCATTCCTTTTGGCAATATTTCTGAGAAATGCTCAGTTCAGTGTCAATTTGAGGAATTTCATGAATAATCTCTTCCTTGATCTCATATTGGACAACTGTAGAGAAATAGGATAAGACTGAATATTCCTTTGAACTTCAAACATAAAGTGGTCAAGGGCAAGAGTGCATTTAGATCAAATGGGAACTAGAATATGTCACTGGAAATCAATTTAGTTGTTCTTTATATTTATATTATACAATGTATTAATTTTACTCAATCCTAGAAATTAATATTATGAATGAAAAGAGATATGCATATATATTAATTTATAAAGATTCCTAACACAGACTTTCTAGTAATTAAAAATTAGAAAAACATAAATATTCAAAACAGGCAATGATAAAAATATGGCTTATTCATGGCTGGGAATACCATTTTACTTCTTCAGAGGATATATATGTAGTAAGATAGGAACAAGTTTATGATCAAATAGATTTAAAATGTTAGAGGCTTCATGGTGGTAACATTAAAAATAATCTATCATACTTCATTGTACCTGTTCATGTGCATAGGAACTATTTTACAGAGTTGTAGGTATAACAAAAGCATCAAGGAGAAAATTAAACTAGTAACAATAGAAATATAATAGGGGTTATTTGAGTGGTAGAATTATGGGTAGTTTTTATTTTCTTATTCACATTTTGCTATTTTTTCAGGTTTTCTACATTAAGCATTTATAAAATTTTACTTTTATTTAGGAGAATACTAATTAAAAAGAAGCAAATCGATTTTTAAAGTGGTGTTAGTAAGCGACACTGATGGCTCTTCTGCAGATGATTCTTTATTATTAAAGGACTAGTGGGGTGATTCCATTGTAGGCAGCAAAGCAATCTTAAACAAAACCCAGGAGTAATAAAACTCAGTTATAAAAACGATATGTGTAGGGGTGTTTTGCTTCATGTTTCTACATTGCCTCTGCAATTTATATTTGAAATCAAATATGAGAAGAAACATTTCTACATCTGTATTTTTGTACTCAGTCTTCCTGTATCGTACTCTGCTATTTTTTTACTACATTATTATAAAGTATCACATCAATTTGCTGTTGGGGGTATTTCCTACCTAATCTCATATTTTTTGTATTTTATTCTTTCATGTATCCCCAAATCTGTTGTTCAGTTTATGTCAGAAATTACAACACATAGCATCAGGTATACTAAAGAATAAACTCAATAATGCCTGTACATTCCTCACTTGACACCTAGTAGACAAAGTTCAAGAGACAAAGATTATGTTCTCATTGCCATTCAAATATACAACACCAATATTTCTTTTGATACAAACCAATAATTGTATTGATTTCTCAACATTAAACATAATTTTAAGCATTTTAATGTGACTTTATATTTCCTTAATTGTGAAAGATTGCTTACAATATTTCATATCAAGCTTAGTATTTGCTTAGCAATAGAAATTTAAATATGACATGTGTCTCTAAAAGAGCTTATAATTTTTTGAAAATGTTTTAATTCATGCTAGAGTTTTCTAATTTCATGGATTTTGAACTTTGAAGTCTTTTGCAAATTTATCAGAAGTTGTCATTTAGACTTATGAGTTATAGTTTTAACTACAAGTAGAGGTTTTTATTTTCATGAACTACAATGCACTTTATGAATTAAAAATGTTATAAATCTACAAATAACTTTTATCATTTTTTACATTGGCATTATTATTGGTGACCATAGACTATAAAAGTCATGAGACAATTGTGAAAACATAAAGTTATATATAAGTCTGATTCAGACGGTCATGAATTCTTATCACAGTAAGAAAAATGGATAGCTGAAAATACAGTAATTATAGTTTATCTTATTAGATGAAAGCTTATGTTTAAGTAAATTTATGTTATAAACTTTTGTAGGTAAAGAATTAAGGATTTTAGTGTACCTGATACAATATCAAGACTATGTTAAGTTGTGCTTAGTTACTTAATCAAGATCATATTTTTGTAATATTCCACTTCTGAAAACTTGATACAAATTTTAAAAGTATTTTTTCTTACTGGAATCATACATTTATATATATATATGTATAAATCACAGATTTATACATATATATATATAAATAATAAAAATATTTTCATTTTTTCCATATTTTTCTTTCTTCTAACTCTAGTATACACATATTGGAAAAATGATTCTGTGGATTCATACCCAATTTTTATTTTTTAAAAGTTTCCATTATTATTCATAAAATAATGCTTTCACTCTATTGGCTTTTTGTTTCAGATGGTTTGCATGCATTCAAGTATCACATAGTGGAAGAGAGATTACTTAAATGTTCATCTAATATTACAACAATGAGATAAACTAATAAAGGTATGGAATATTAGCTCCCAGATTTACCTATATGTTGTCAGATAGCCAGATATTTGTAAAAAGCTAATTAACCTTATTGCATATATTTTATAGAAGTCCAAGATTATATTGATATAGCAAAAGAATGTCAGGAAGTTTGAGCTATATGATTTTTCCATGAATTTATAACATTAGAGCCATTAAATTTTAGAACATCATTATATTTTAAGACAAACTATTGACAATACAGAATGATCACATTAAAATACAAGAGTTATGTAAAATGATAATGTCATTGGGAGATCTACAATAAGCTTTTAAAAACTATGAATATTTAACCAATTGAATTGAAATAGTGATGCTTTTTTGAAATATATACTTTTTTTGAAATATATACTTTTTATGGTAAGTATATATTTTTAATTTTTCAGTATACTTTATTGATTATGCTACTACAGCTTTCCCAGTTTTGTCTCCCCTTTATGCCCTCTGCTCTGCACCTCCCCACCCACCAACATTCCCCCTACTTTAGTTCATGTCCATAGGTCATACATATAGGTTCTTAGGCTTCTAAAGATGTTTTTACCTGTCAGATGCAATCATTTAAAAGACTGCTCACTAGCCAAACTTTCATGTCCCGAAAAATGGCACCCCAAATAAGTAAACTCTCAATGTTTATTGCCTAAAACGTTCTCTGTGTTAAAAATAATATATTTCAGCAAGCCCTCACCTTGGAACATCTGTATCGTCCTCGTGTGAATGCAAATGAAAATTATTTTTAGCCTAGCTTATTTTGTAGGCTGGGTTTCAAATGGATCTACCTTTCTCTTGTAACTATCAACACTTTCCCAATAAAGGCATGTAGTCATTCATTGCCAGTGAATGAAATACATGTTAGTTTAGACACTCAAAAATGTCAGTTTGATTTACCATTGTAATGTAGATTGCAAAAAATATTCACAAAGTGAAAATGATATGTCAAATACTATAAGTCATAAAAAATGAAACAGACTTTGTAAAAAAAATTCCATGGGAGGATTGTGATTTTGGTGAGAGTAGCTCTTTTCCCTGAGGAAATAAAAAGGTATTTTAATTCAAAATATGGAGGAAACAAAAAATGTAGTCATAAATATAGAAATGTCAAGTCAAGTTAATTTTAATTGCAGCATTATACTGTGATATTAAATATGTAAACCATTACAATAGAAGTTACTAATTTAGCATACCTTTATTTTACTGGGACAGCTTCATGCAGTGGTTTTTCATTGATCTTATGCTAATGACCTTACCGCTATATATAATTCTATGTGAGGATAAGATCACTAGCTTATGATGAGTGAAAACTTGATTTATGTTGTGCAAGTACACATGTCTTTATAAATAATCTTACACCTGATACAGAGTGTCTCTAATTCTGGCGTGTTTGACATTCCCATTCAGCCTAGCAACTCAGTTGACATACACTTAATTTGCTACTTCTTGAAAGTGTTGCTTGAAGTTCCCTTCTACTTGACAGGTGCCTGACAGTTCAGCCTCACTCAGAGCTTAACAAAGTAGGAAAAGAATGCATTATCTCTGAACCCTGGTGGATTATCCATTTCATGTCATTTTATGAGTTTGATAATGTCCAGAACTAATCTCAGTTCCTTTAAATATTGACTAAGGTACATTTTTTTTTTTTTTTTGCTTTTGGAATATGTATATATACCATTAGCTTTCCAATGGGCTTTTTTTTTTTCTGGAAAGGTAAAACCCTGTGCCCTGGAGGGCACTAAAATATGTACATATGAAAGAAGTTAAATAAAAACATATCTCGATTTTTCATCATTTACATATTTTAGTAAGACACAGAAATTTTAATATCTATGCTCGGACCCATGTGGCTCAGTTGTTTGGAGTGTCGACACACAAAGCAAAAGGTCTCTGGTTCGATTCCCAGTCAGGGCACATGATTGAGTTGTGTGTTTGGTCCTAGGTGGGGGCCTGTACCAGGAGCAACCAATTAATGTTTTTCTCTCACATCATTGCTTCTCTCCCTCTCTTTCTTCCTCCCTTCCCCTCTCCCTAAAAGTAAATTAAAAAATCTTTAAAAAATTATATTCACAAATAATGTTCTTAGTGTCTGGCATTTGACAAGCCATTTTGGATGTTGTTCTTGTCTTGGGTACATATTGGTATCCATGCAGGCTTCCCAGATTTCTTCTCATAGTTGTTCATTATGATCAACCTCATAATGAATGAGAGAATATGATTTTGTGTATGGAACAGGCAAAAAAAAACATCAAATGCCAGGCCTCCTGTGGTAAGTTATCTTGTATCAAATTGGATTTTTAAAGGAAACAGGCATTCTTCAGTGAAAATCTGTTTAGCTGACCAATAAAATCCTTAGCATCACATTGATGATTCTTTGTAACTGATCCCACCATGTATTTATAGTCTAATCAATCAATCTTCTACATTTACCCTGCCAATCCCCTGTTCCTACTGTTGTATTCTTTAACAGTATAAGGACAGTTCCTTTGATAAAGCCACTTTCAGAAATGTATTTCCTTTTCTCTATCCAAAAAAAAAAAAAAAATCCCTTCTATTCTTAGAGAACTAACTCAGGGTTCACAAAACATTTTATTGATTTTTTTCACCCTTGGTGCAACACTCCTTATTCCTTCTATGCCTTGGGACACATTTTGTATTATCACCTTGTATTATAGCTACTTGACCTTTAGATTAAGTCTTATGTTACTTCTGGTGTGTGTATATATATGGTCAAAAGCCCATCGGGAGGCAGAAATCACACAGTAATTTGAACAGGGAAGTTTAATAAACAGAGTAAACAGATGAAACAGAGTATTTGAGTGATTGATGAAAGACTGACTAGTACAATAGTAAATAAAGAGGACTCTGTGGAATATAGGCATAGTCGGTATAAAAAGCAGCTGTTGCCTCTAGCGCTGAAATGTTGTACCCAAGGAAGAACTCCACCCCCTCAACCCCAACCAAGGTTAACAGCTAGACTTCATTTGAGATGACACACCCATGGCTCACTAGGTGGTGAAGTCATGAGGTGCTATTCCAGTGGAATTTTCTGGAAACCTACATTCTGGGGTACTAAAGAAGTCACCCATAGGGTGGATCCTAAGTAGCAGCACTCCTGCAGAGCCATCCAAGGAGGTGCCAGGATTCCACTACTGTATTTATCATCTGAGGGAGCAATGGAAAAAGCCATCCACAAGATGCTGTACTTTGGTGGTTATGTCAGAATGACACAAAGGGATGCTGGAGTTAGCTATTCATAAGATATCTTACCGGCAGCACTAGATTAGAAAGTCACCCTAGCAGGTTTTGGAAAAATTCATCTACAGGGAGGTGCCAGACCTTGGAACTCATTTTAAAGGCACTGGAACATGTGCCAGAGGAAGCTGCTGGTAGCTGGGTGCTCCTGGCCCACAGTGGGATAGAGGAGCCAGGCACTGGGGCACTGTGCACTGCAGAAGCTTGGCAGGAAGGGAACACTGGGGCCAAAAAGAAGACCCTTTTTCCCCACATGTCCTGGAGCAATCTAC
Source organism: Sturnira hondurensis (assembly GCF_014824575.4). NCBI lineage: Eukaryota > Metazoa > Chordata > Mammalia > Chiroptera > Phyllostomidae > Sturnira > Sturnira hondurensis. The sequence goes on along the minus strand of NW_028077629.1, from coordinate 3,862,382 downwards.
TGTCCAGCTTGTGAAAGAGCAAGCAGGTGAAGGACAAATACTTTTAGAGCCCATCTACATTATTTCACAGCAGGGAATGGAGGGTGAATTTAAACATGACAACTGCTATATTTGAAACTTGCACAATATAATTTTTTGGTAACTGGAAAAAAACTACACTTCCTAGAAGACAGAAATTACTTATTGTCACTACTTTTATGCCCAGGATAAAGTGTTTTTGCATGCAAATAAAAAATATCTTAACTAAATGTTGTGACCTTTAACCATTACATTCTTATACACATGACATAAATTATCTCACATTTACATACAAAAATATGCATCATCAGCATAAATGATAATGATATTTACATAAGTATACATTCATTTTGCTTAGTATGTATATAAGCATGTGTGTATGTATGTATGTGCATGTAATATTGATATCTGATAAAACTGAACAGTCTCCAAATTAATAAATGAGTTGTCTAAAAGTTGGAAGAAAGCTATTTTAAACCTTAGAAAGTTAAATGGCAAGTATTGACATCAGCTACTTCAAGATACAAATGTCTACCCTCCAAAGAAAAAAGCTACACATTGATTTTCTGTTAATTAGATGAGGGTGGGTATTTTCTTTAAATTTTTACATTTGAATACTATAAAATATTTTAATAACTAGTATTTTATGAATGTTTTGGTGCCTGAAATGTTTCAATCTTATTATACCTACATAATGATTTTTTAAAAAGTCACATTACTGAAGATTTAATTGTCTCTAATTTAGTAGCATGAAAAACTTTTACTATTGCAATTATATTAAAGCATGTTTCCTCATGAGTTTGTAGGTGTATGTAGTGATTATCTGATATATATCTGGGAAACAACTTATTTTATAAGTTTAGATACCTCTTCTGTAAAGTAGCAATTCTAATAATATTAATTGAAGTAGAGTTTCTGTGGATTTAGTAAAATATTGCATATAAAACATATATATCAGTAGCAGCTTACAGTGATCTACCTGTTTAAAAATGAGGACAATAACTTTATGATGAATAAAAACTATTACTTTTAGAAATTGGTAGGGATATACTATACCTATATTTATAATTCATATCTCTCTTTTGACATACATAAGTTTGCATGCAACTTACTGTTGCCAACATTAGTCTTTATATTCTTACAAAGATGATGTGAATTCTGTCTCTGACATTTACATACAAAGTATATGTTGTCACCGTAACAATAACAATGCTTATATGAGTGTACATTCCTTGTATTTAGCATGTGCATAAGCATGTGTGTGCATGTATGGGTGGATGTAAAGTTAATTAATGGTAAGACTGACCCATCTTTCAAAAATGTTTAAAGATTTAAATGAGACCTTTTTATTAATTAGTTTAGTTTAATTTAACTTCTTTAGCACCCTAGGGGCATTGATCTGAACCTGAAAATATTTTTTTTCATTTCAGAAGCATTCACTCCTGCATTATTGATGCAAAACAAACAAACAAAAACAAAACAAAACATCTTTCTACCGTGATGAACTTTCAAATGTGTTGAGTCTCCTTCCACACACAAAGCCCCATCAAAGGTATCTTAAAAGAGGGTTTCAATAATGCTGCCTCAAACATAACAAAACAAAAAGACAGTGCTTTTGCTGTCCATTATCATGTAACTGGTCCCCAAGCTCTAAGAGCTGTGCAAATGAAGGTATCTGGTGGTTCATAATATGAACAGCCATGTAAACACTTTCTCCCCATCCCTTATGTCTCACTGCCTGGGAAGTCCAGGGCGGTATGAGTTGGAACCAGAGAAAAGGTGATATTAAGAGCTTCCTTGCTGGTTAATGCTTTTCTGATTTATTGCCACTTAATTTGACACAAGTCAGATATAAATTAGGAAACTGTCATTAAAATAGTATATCAATAAAATGAAGTGGAAATCTCAAAAAATGTAAGAATCCCAGTAGAAAAGGTTTTAAAGTATAGAATAATAATTTAGGAATTTCATATAGGCAACTTGGAGATTATAAATTATTTTTGTAATTTACAAGCAGAAGCAGTATCAAGACCAAAGTGAGTATAAATTTCAATAAGGAATATATTTGCTTCTAAAAATTATCAAAATAATACAATAAAGTTTGTTTATATATAGGTAATTACAATGAGAAATTTTTCTACTTAATCTCATGAATATAAATACAATGCATGAATTATCTTCCTGTATAGCCTAAACTTATCAGCCTAATAGGCACAATAAATGTAAAAAATAAAATGTAGTAACATGAAAGCTTTCATGACACCAGCACTACAATACAATACAATACACTTCAATACAATAGCACTACAGTTCATTGCAAACTCAGGTCAAAATACTCATTGCAAACAAATAGATTTGGATAAATCTTCTAGGAGTTTATCCTAATCATCAATTGACTGAATTGAAATTAATGCTCCCTATTTATTCTAGTAGAAAGTATAATCTTGGCAAACAGAGAGAGAGATTTTCCAAGAAGGGCCATGCAGCTTAAGGAGGCTGCTTTGGGGGAAAAAAAGGCTTACAGAGGTGAAAGGGAAGAGCGTGGACACTATTGTCTGTCCTCCCTTTTTTTATTTTTTTTTATTCTTCAACAAAGAATAAAAATCTTTTCATTATTGATAAAAATCTTTTTTATTAATGATTGGGTTATAACACAATATTTAGTTAATAATGTATTGAATCCACACATTACACATTCAGAGCAGTTATTTGAACTACAGCACAATTTTTCAAAATTCTGAGTTCTGAGTAAGTCCATTTTCATGGGTCCTTTCCATGTATTATTCCAAGTAAGATTTACATGATCGATTTTAAGTAAAAATATCATGAGGCAAAAAATTAAGTAGGTTTTCTGTTGCAGGACTTCTCAGAGACTTCTCAGTGCAGTGTTAAACTCCTCAGTGCAAGTTGGAAGCAGCAGCTTGCAGAGTGTATTTCCCTTGTGTCTCTATCCCTTGAACACTCTTCCAAAGCCCTGGAAAGCCACTACACCCGGGAGCTCCTTGCTGCCCCCGCCTCCCAGCCTGGTCAAAACATAGACTTTTACTCTCCCTGTAGCAATGTCATACTACCAGGTATAGTTTAGACGGTGGGAGTAGCTCTCTCATAGTTGTCTTATGCCTGAGTTTATCACTAGCTAAGAAACTTGCATTTCTGAGGAGTTCTTTAATGGCAGTAACCCTCACTCTTTGCATCTGATGTCCTTAAAATGTGCAAAACAGTGTAGGTTTCCAATGACAGCAAGAAGTGAATGAATGAATTGATGTATTAATGGGTGGCTATAAACATCTTTATTTTGAATAAAAAGAAATGTTATCCTTAATTTTACATTTTATAACATTTAACATAGGGTTTTGTTTATTACTGACAGTTTTTCTTCTTTATAAAACACTTAGAAGTAGGCTATCCAGTCACGCAGTATGAATATTGCTAACTAAGCAGTCAAATTTGACAATGAACTTTGGGTGGTGAAAATGTCTAAAATATTTCTCCAAATTATCTGAATTAAAAAAAATCTAATTGTTCCTATTAAATATTCAGATCCCTGAACTTCATGACAGACTTTCTTAACTTGAATCTGCAACTCAGAGGCCTGAGAAACTGCATCCCCCTCTCAAGTAATTGGAAATGTTGGTCAAGGGCTATATTTTGAATAAGCTCAAACTGATTGTTTACATTTCTAAAATATGAACGGGATTGTTCTGATTTTCCAGTTTCCACCTCCATTTAATTCTGATAGTCATAGCCAGATTTTATTAATTTTTAATTAAATGTGTTAAGAATTTCACCATGGCATTTTTAGATACATTTGCACTGATAAATACATGATAGATGATAGATAGATACATAGACGATAAATAAAAATTATCCTTAATACAATTAGCTAACAAAAATGCAAGGTAATAGCTTCAGTAGGGTTGGGTGAGGCCATATGGAAAAAATGCGTAAGAAAGCATACTTGAGACAGCAACCAGAGGGGAGAGGGGAGGGAATTTCAGGGAAAATAGGGGAGGGATTTAGAGGAACAAATATAAAGGGTACATGGACAACAACTAAAAAGGTTGGAAATGGGAGGAAGGGGGAGCACGGGGAGGGGGGAGCACGGGGCGGGGCGGGATGGGGTGAGAGTAATAGACAGAAAACTGTACTTGAAAAATAATTAAATAAATTTTAAAACATACTAAAAGTTTTTTAAAAAGAAAGCATACTTGATGTAAGCATTCTACCAGGCCATTTGCACTGCATAGTGTGCTAATTACCAGACTCATTAATGTGGGTCTGTCAGAACTATTATTTAACAACATTTGTTTAATAATGAGCTTGTGTTACTTTACAGCCCTAAAGGAAATAAATTTGCATTTGTTTGGGAATGCCCTACATTTCAGACTTTTAACTAATTAAGGATGATCACCTTTGCATCCCAATTAACTCTTCATTAATAAACGTTTACGTTATTTGTTTTGTTTTCTCTTGTGTGTTTTGGTCAGTAAGTAAACAGTATGGAGACGTTGCTTTCCGAGTTTCACAAGCCCATGACTATACTCTAGATTCCATACACAATGCAATAAAGAAAAAAAAACTAAATGAGTAAAAACAAAACTGAGTGAACACCTACAACAAACCTGGGATTCTGCTAAACATTTTCATATTTTCTAATGTAATTCTAATAACAGCACCTGGTTCCCTCTAAAAACAGAAAACTAAGGCTAGAAAGATAAACTATTTGTCCAAAATCATTCAGTAAATAGACAGAACTACTGGGATTTACATTGTTTGTCTAGTTTCTTCTTCTAACCCACTTTATAATATTTGATGTTCTCAACAAACTGTACAGAGCTATGTCCACACTTTGTAGTAATATACACAACATAGTTATGATTTTTATTGGCCAGTCGACACCACTTTGCCTTATGTTCCAGCGCACTCTCTTTTAGCCATTTCCTATATTATTGTTAATAATTCCTCGTATTTTCCATACTCTGGATAACTTTACCAGTAATAATCAAACTTTATTAAAACGTATTTTTCTTTTTCATTAAAAAAATACCCTGGATTGCCCTGTCCAGGTGACTCAGTTGGTTGGAGTGTCATCCCATAAACCACAAGGTTTGAGGATTCAATTCCCTGTCAATGCAGATACCTAGGTTGTGTGTTTCATCCTTGCTTTGGAAATGTGGGAGTGCCAGCAGATCGATGTTTCTCTCTCACATCTCTCTTTCTCTGTTTCTGTCTCTCTGTCTCTCTCTCTCTCTCAAATCAATAAATATATCCTCGGGCGAGGATTAAAAAATACCTTGGTCCTGGCTGATATAGCTCAGTGGATTGAGTTCGGCTTGTGAACCAAAGGGTAGCTAATTCAATTCCTAGTCTGAGCACATGCCTGGGTTGCAGGCCAGGTCCCCAATAGGGTGTGCATGAGAGGCAACCACACATTGATGTTTCTCCCCCGCTTTCTCCCTCGCTTCCCCTCTCTAAAAGTAAATAAATAAAATCTTTAAAATCAATAAATAAATATCTTGAATTTAGATGTATTCTTTATTATTTTATGATTTCATTACATCAGCTAAAATGTAACTGATGAAATCTTTCTTTTTCCCAGATCTACAATCTCCTTCACTTTAAAAAGATAACAAAGTTATTCAATGTAAATTAACTGTAGATTGCAACAATACAGTGTATGGTTACAGAACATACCAGACAGCAGTTATCTGACCCCTCTCTGAGAACCATTCAAGGCAGTCTCTTTCTCAGGCAGAGATAGAATGATTAAGCTGTCATCGTTATCTCCTAGGGTAACTGAAGGGATTTGGGTTCCAGTAACATATTGCCTGACATTTAAACTCATATCTTAGGTTATTGAGAAAGAAGACAGATAGGGGAAAGAAGCACATTTTAAGATTCTAATACTGAATAGGAATAATTAGGGTTTTTGCCTACACTAAAATTTATGTAACAGAATAAAACAGAGCCTATAAAATGAACACCACTATTTTGTGTCTACCTCTTTATGTCACTGTAAAGAAAACAATAAAAATTTACCCAAAGAACTCAAGGATTGTGAATGATGTTTCAGAAAACAAGTGAGCATTCTTCCCAGAAAATCAGAGTGATTTTCTCCTAATTACTAATGGCTGGTCAGACGTATAAAATATGACATTGTGATTGCAAAGGTAAATGTGTAATTTAAAAAAAGAAGAAGAAGAATGCTGAGGTAAGTGCTATAGATACAGTTCCAGTCTAAAGTTAAGCCCTTTTATCTCAAGCCAGGAAACCCGGGGTTAAATGCTTGCCTTACCATTTACTAGTTAACTGGGAAAAGCTTCATTTTCCTTATCTGTAAAATGAACACAACAATTGTCACTCTACATGTTAACATTGTTTTGGTAATTGATGACATAGTGCATAAAAATGGTGTTTGACAATGATTAGTGTACAATAAAAATGCAACAAATATTAATTACGGTCATTGTTCTATATGTCATCTATATTAAAATGATTTAAAAACCAGTTAAGTACTTAGAGAATAAAAATATAGATTTAATTGTTTCTGACATATATTGTGGTAATATTTTCCTGAGTGTATACTTACATCTAAACTCATCAAGTTGTATACATCAAATGTGTAGAGATATTTGCATGCCACTTACACCTCAATGAAGTGGTTCAAATATTTTTATTTAATTTATTTAATTTATTTTTAATATATTTTATTGATTATGTCATTATAGTTGTCCCATTCCCCCCTTCATTCTCCTTCACCCTGCACACCCCTCCCACCCACCTTCCCCTCTTTAGTTCATGTCCATGTGTCATGAGTTCTTTAGCTTCTACATTTCCCACATGCCTCTTGCCCTCCCCCTATTTTCTCCCCACTGTCCATGCTACTTATTCTCTGTACCTTTTCCCCCGTCTCCTCCTCTCACTCCCCTGTTGCTAACCTTGCGTGTGATCTCCATTTCTGTGGCTCTGCTCTTGTTTTAGGTATCCGATTAGTTTGCTTTTGTTTTAGGTGTGGTTGTTAATAATGGTGAGTTTGCTGTCCATTCACTGTTCGTATTTTTATCTTCTTTTTCTTAGATAACTCCCTGTAACATTTCATATAGTAAGGGCTTAGTGATGATGAACTCTTTGAACTTGACCTTACCTGAGAGGCACTTTATCTGTCCTTCCATTCTAAGTAAAAGCTTTGATGGATAGAGAAATCTTGGATGTAGGTCCTTGCATTTCATGACTTAGAATGCTTCTTTCCAGCCCCTTCTTGCCTGGAAGGTCTCTTTTGAGAAATCAGCTGACAGTCTTATGGGTACTCCTTTGTAGGTGACTGTCCCCTTGTCTCTTGCTGCTTCTAGACTATTCTCCTTCATTTTAGTCTTGGCTAATGTAATAATGATGTGCCTTGGTGTGTTCCTCTTTGGGTCCACCTTCTTTGGGACTCTGAGCTTCCTGGACTTCCTGGAAGTCTATTTCCTTTGCCAGATTAGGGAAGTTCTCCTTTATTATTTGTTCCAATAATGTTTCCACTTGTTGCTTTTCCTCTTCCCCTTCTGGTACCCCTATAATTCAGATGTTGGAATGTTAAAAATGTTCTGGGGGTTCCTAAGCCTGTCCTCATTTTTTTTGAATTCTTGTTTTTTCATTCTTTTCTGTTTGGTTGTTTCTTTCTTTCTTCTGGTCCACTCCATTGATTTGAGTCCCAGTTTTCTTTTCATCACTATTGGATCCCTGTGCATTTTCCTTCAGTTCACTTAGTGTAGCCTTCATTTTTTCATCTAATTTGCAACCAAAATCAACCAGTTCTGTGAGCATCCTGATCATCAGTATTTTGAACTGTGCATCTGATAGGTTGGCTATCTCTTGGTCGCTTAAAAGTATTGGCTCTGGGGCTTTGATTTATTCTTCTGATTGAGCCATTTTTGGTCAGGTCGCACATCTTACGTATAAGTAGGTTGTCACCAGGGCGGGGCAACCCAGTTGCTCAGTTGTGACGCTATATGTGGGGGTGGGGTCAGAGAGGGAGCAGTGGCGCTTGTTCAGTGCTCTCTGGAATTTCAGTCCCCTCTGCCGCTTCCCACAAGCTGGCACCCTTTCAATCAGTGCTTTTGGGCTTTATTTCCTGTCGCTGGGGCCCTGGGTTGCACAGTCTTTCTTGCTGCCCATTTTTGCCTTGTTTATCTGCCTGCAGGAATGTGTGACCTTGGTCAGCCCTGCGCCGCCTGCACTCCCAGGTCTGGCTGTTATTGCCTTTTCCTGCCTCAATCGCTCTCCACTGTCTGGCTCAAATATTTTTAAATAAAGTAAATAAAAATATAGAATTAAGAAAATGAAAAACAAGGAAAAGATTCATTTGTAAAAATGAATTCTATTTAGTCATAGACATTGTCTGCCTGCTTTTTTCTATATTCCATGTGGACAAAGCAATGATCTTATGCAATTGCAATACTTGTGTCCATTAGAAAAAAACAAGCCAAATTAGTTAGATCATAGTGTTGTCTAAACTGATTTTAAGATGGATATCGAAAGACTCAGTGGATGTTATTTTTCACACCATCCCTACAATAAATTCAGTCAGATGTGTCCCACAGTCGTTTCTTACAGCATATGTTCATGTGAGCCAGAGGCACTAAGGAAATCCTACACAGAAAGAGCAGTCCTCAGACGGGCCACGACCGAACAGGCTCGCTACTCATACTTTCATTTTCCTCATTCCAACTTTATTGAGGTATAATTCAGAAATAAAATTGTATATATTCAAAATGTACAACATGATAATTTGATATATATATTATACATTGTGAAGGGATTTCCACAGTCATTGCATCCACAGCCTCATTGATTACTCTTTTTCTTTTTAATTTATGTATTTGTATATTTCTGTATGTATTTATTTATTTTAGATTCCACATCCAAGTGATATTCTCTGTCTTTCTCTGTCTAGCTCATTTCAGTTTGCATAATACTCTCTAGGTTCATCATTCATGCTGTTCATAGGGCAGGATTTCCTCTCATATATTCTATTAATAAACATATTTATATATATTTATTTATGTGTGCATTCATTAACAGACATTTAGATTATTTCCCTATCTAGGCTCTTGGGAATAATGCCGCAATGAACATAGGTATAGAGATAACATTTTGAGACAATGATTGTGTTTCCTTTGGATAAAAATCCAGAAGTGGAATTGCAGGATCACACAGAATTTCCCTTTTTAATTACTCGGGAACCTTTGTTTTCCATAGTGGCTGCATCATCAGTTCACATTAGCACCACGGGCCCTCTCTCCTACACGACATCACCTGATTTTCTAACAGGCATGGGTGATACCTCAGTGTGGTTTTGATTTGCATTTTCCTGATGTTTAGTAAAGCTGAACACGTTTTTAGGTACCTGTTTCCCATTAGCATGTCTTCTTGTGAAAAACATCTATTCAGGTCATTTCTCCATTTTTAATTAGGTTATTTTTATTAGGTTGTAGAATTGTATACTTTTAATATTAACCTTTATCTGGTATGTGCTTTACAGATATTCTCTACCATTCCATAGGTTTCCTTTTCATTTTATTGTTAGCTTCCTTTGTTATGCAGAAACTTTTTAGTTCGATGTGGTACTCCTTGTTTATTTTTTCCTTTTGTTGCTTTTGTTTTATGGGTAAATAAAAAAAAACAAAAACAAAAACAAAAAAAAACATTGCCAAGACCAATTATAAGGTGCTTACTGTTTATGACTTTTTTTTAGTTTTATGGTTCATATCATTTGACATTTTAATCTATTTGAGTTGATTTCATATATGGTGAAGAAAGGAGTCCAGTTTCAATTTTCTGCACATGGCTGTCCAGTTTTTCCAATACCCTTATTGAAAAGACTACTATCCTTCCTCATTGTGTATTCTTGGCACCTTTGTCAAAACTTAATGGACCTAATATGTGTGGGTTTGATTCTTAGCTCTCTATTTCGATTCACTGATCTGTGTCCATTTTTATGCCAATACCATACTGTTTTGATTGTTCTCACTTTGTAATATAGACTAAGGGCAGTGTGAAGTCTCTAGCTTTGCTTTTATTACTCAAGGTTGCTTTGAATATTCATGGCCTTTTGTGGTTTTATACAATTTTTTAAGGATTCATTTTAAATCAAGGGCAAAGTATAGGGTATCAAGGTAATTCCAGGAGTAAAAGATTTGTAAAGAAACCATTTAGAGTATGTTCTTTCTATTTTTTAAAGCTTACTATTTTTTAAAACATTTTTTTCATTTATCTTTAGAGGGGAAAGGAAGAAGAGAGGGAGAGAAATATCAATGTATGGTTGCCTCTTGTGAGTCCCCTGCTGGGAACTAGCATGTGCCCTGATTGGGAATTGCACCACGATCCCTTAGTTCGCAGGCCTGTGCTCAATCCACTGAGCTACACCAGCCAGGTTTTCTTTCTATTTTTCAAAAAATAATCACTAATATATTTACAGGTCTCAGAAAAAGAAATGTAGAAAAAGAAGTCAAATATTTGTATTATTAACTTAGACTTCTCCAAACGTTTGATACTAGAACTTTTTTTTCTTTCATGATACCTAATATCCATGAAACTTGTATTGCCAGATTACTAGCAAATATCCATAGAAAGGTGTGGATAGACTTCAGGTCATATTCACATATTCATTAAGCATAAATATTGCTTAATATAAGTTATATTTTGATCAAGAACATCAGATTGAAGGTTGTACAAGACTCTGAGGTATATTGATACATATGATTAAAACAAATTTCTTTGAGGGTCTATCAGGAACGAATATTTGTTCTTTCATCTAGTCATAATAGTGTTGAAATCATTAGCAAGCAAACCATTTGTTACCCAGAAGTCCAGGAAGATCGTTGCCTTAGACTGCTTGATGATCTTTCTTGTTCCACATCACAATTTACCTCGCACTGTCTTATTTTGGTAAGAGAAATAACTATATATTCATGACTTAATATGTGCAAGTTTTAACCATCATATAAACCGATATACATGAAGAATAAAATTTTAAAGACTGTCATTACTATGGCCTATTTTCAAAATCTTGGCCGTCAAAACAGAATAGTGTTAGGCACCAGCTTATTGCTTGGCCTGTTGGCAGCTGTGATGACATGGTGTCGCAGGCACTGTGCCTCCTAGAATCGTACAGCAGCCAGTTTCTGGTGGGTGATGTGCGCTGTGGAGCAAAGCCCAGCACACTTGAACTTCCGCAGGAGCAGCCATCATGAAATGGAAGACCGACTGCTTTTTAAAGAGTGTTTTTACAGATATCTGTCAAAATCAGGTTCATATCCAGGTAGTCAGAACCAAAATCAATTTTTTGCAACATTGGTTTCAAAATGTCAGTTATGGTGGAATAATAGCTTGTTAAAGTTGGCTAAGAAAGTATTCTGTCTTCTTAATGTCAACCTAAGGAATTTCCCTTATAATTTATATTAATATTGCCATGTAAGGAACAAATATTTGTGCTGAGTACAAATCCATTGCCATCTCAATGATTATCAACGTTTCCTTCAGGAATATAGGACACCTTATTTCTATAAGGTTTTGGGGTTTTTCCTTTGTTTTGGTTCCAAATGATTTGTTTTTGCTTTGTGAGAGAAAAATTTTTAATATCTCAGGCAAAGACAGAAAAGCCAATTTTTTGGAAACTATAATTCTTTTAAATGTTTTAATTTTAATTTTGTTTTATATTCACTTAGGTCTTAAACATTGATATCATTGGGCGTTATAAAAAAGGAGCATTGTTTATAGGTAATCTCCACATTCTGACATAAAGATTAGTACTTTTATGAGGTAGAAGCATGAGGTAATTTTAGTCATTTAATCAAGGCAGTATATAAACATCTTTTAAGAGCCAACCACTGTGTTACTGGGGATATGGTAATGAGTAAAGCAGACACAGTCTCTGACTTCAAGAACCAGATAGCATCAGAGGAGAGGGATGTTAAACTAATGATTTCCAATAACCAAATATATTATTTCAAATATAGAAAGGACTTTAGAGAAATACTGTTAGGGGCAGTTTAGAAGGCACCAGTGTTGATCTGTGTGCTTTCTGGACACTGCATGTTATTTCATTAAGCCTGCGATTTCTGCTTAGGTCTGTGGACCTTAGTGATCAGCATGGAGGGGAAAGGCCATGGAAGGTCCAGTGCAGATGTTCTGGATATGGGATATAATTAAGCATAGTACTTAGGAAGGTATCAAATGCAACCACCCTGTTACTTTGCATTGGAAATATATAACGAGAACACTTCTCCTAATTCTGTTAGCTGAGTTGAGAATCTACAGAGCACCCAAAACTCTAATTCAACACAGGCTTGAAGGCCCCACCTTTCTTATATCTAGCTCAGTGATGAGATAAGTCAAGGAATCAGGTGATTGTAATATACTGTTATAAAAGGTAATGCTCAATGACAAGTACAAATTACTGTCAGGAGAAAGAACAGTGGTTACGAGTAATAAAGGAAATATTTAAAGAAGAGGTGGCTCAAAACTTAGCAAGTGAAGATGGGGCTGAGGATAGAGTATCATAATGTATGAAAGCAAAAATAGGAATATGAAAGAAAATCTAAACTTTCTAATGACACACTAATAATTTTGGAGGGTACATAAGAAAACAAAGAAGGAAAGATAAAGAAGGATTTTGGCCCAAACTTTCAGGGAAAAACAAAAGCTTTTTATTTTAATCTTTTTAAGGCTTTTCTACTTTTTTAAAAAAAGATTTTATTTATTTATTTTTAGAGAAGGGGGAAGAGAAGGGGAAGGAGAGGAAGAGAAAGAAACATCAATGTGTGATTGCCTCTTGCACTGCCCCCACTGGGGACCTGGCCTGCAACCCAGGTGTGTGCCCTGACTGGGAATCGAACCTGTGATCCTTTGTTTCACAGGCTGGCACTCAATCCACTAAGTCACACCAACCAGGGCTCACTTTAATTTTTTAAGTCAACATTTTATTTATTTATATTTAGAAACAAAACTGATTATCTTATTCCAGCATATGGATATTGTTATTGCTTTCTAGAGTTACACTTTGAATACATAAGCATAAATAAAAGAATTAAAACCATGTCTATAGATATGGAATTAGCACTATCCATGTATAGTGTGCATACTTATTTTTCCCCCCAAAATGGGCAAAAAAGTGCCCCAAAAGTTATACATCTGAAAAATAGATAGCAAAAGGTAAATAGGCCTGTAGGAAGCATTATAAGCAGGGATGGCTGAAGATGCCTTTAGGGGTAAACTTGGAGCTACTTACACATTTCATACAGAGGATATGCTTCTTTAGGAAACTCTGCAGGTAATGTTCAGAGTTCCATTTCTCATATGTGACTGTACATTAGTTTTACTCACTGCCTCCTGCATCAGAACTGTGTGCAATCCTATTGACAAAGCAGATTTTCTAGGCTACCATTAGAGATAAAATTAAGTTTTAAAGAGGGACTATTTACCCCTCTGCCAACTCAAATGATTCTGAAGCTCACTAAAATTTGATAATAATCGGATGAAATCCTGTGGCAATTTCCTTCTAGTCCATTTTGTATGATTGGTACACATAGATACATACAGAGATGTGCACTGTAAGAAAAAAAGGAAATGGTATTGACGGTACGTATTCTAACATGATTTGGATGTCTTGGAGAGCTTTTTGGTCAAACTCCTTCATTGAAATGACTGAATATTTTTTTGTAGAATGGCTATTCTGTCATTAATTTAATCATTCCTACTTTGATAATCATTAATTTTTATTTGGCTAATTTGTATTATTACAAATAATGTTGCAATGAATTTCTTAAGCATAAATCTTTGGAAATGTGCAAATATTTCTGAAAAACGGATGGAAGTTGAATTTTTAATTAACTGAAGGGTTATTGTGGTGATTCTGTTTCACTATATTACCAAAATGATCATTATTTGTATAACTGACACGTAATAGGCACATGGCTATTGAGGGCACATAACCCAGTTACAAAATATAAATACTTGCTAAAATTATTTTTAAAAGTGAAAAATGGGCAATGATATGTTTGAGTCTTGAGCATCACAGAATAAACTGAAAACTGATAGTAAAATTACAAGTTCAACAATTAGCATTAACACATTGTGGTGATAGTTCCAAATTCAAACAGAACACACTGAGTAGAAATAAATATTAGGAGCATAAAGGTAACTACACATTTCAGAGCTTAGCATTCTGAAAGATAACATTACTATCAAATTCTACTGAGAGTTAATAAAAGTATTGAAATATGTAAAATATTTTTTGTTCAACCAGGACTTAAACCCATAAAATAAAATCTGTGTTTCTACTGACCACAAAATTCTATACAGGTAGAAAGTGATTGTCACTCATTCTGGTTAAAGTCTAAACCCTCTTGGAGATATTAGTATTTGGAATGTAACATCAGAGATCCTAGCTTTTGCTGTTCAGAGATTACTCAGGTCAAGTTAATGTGTTCAAAGTAGTTTAAAGTGAGAGTGAAAATATATTTCACCTTTAGTATTTCTGACTATGAGATAAGTAAGAAATTTGGAGAATGTGGAGACTGCAAAAGAATTTACATTGAATTAGCAAAGTACTTCCTTTAAAATTTTTTTTTGATAAATGAAAACAATTGAGGCACTTTACTCAAAACCTATGATTTAAAGAGTTAAAAGTAATAAATAATTCTGCTAAAACAAATCAGGTTTGAGTAATCATAGCCTTATTTTAATATGAAGCACATAAATGCAAAACATTATTTAGATATTACTTCTTGCCTTGATTTACATATAACAAAGAGAAGAGAACTCTGTAGACCAAAATGTCTTTCCCCACCTTGATCGTGTACTTAAAAATGTAGGTGTTGTTTCTTCATGTGATTCTTGGGAATGCTCAGACCCTGTTCCCATATGGAAGGGAGCAGTCCAGCTTCCTACTACATATCATCTTTTGCTTATTGCCAGTATTACAGGAATCCAAATAGATTGTGTCTAGCTTTCCCTCTAGATGGAAAGCTATCTCACTGATAGTAGGATCACAAGGTTTAATTCAAATATAAGAGCCTTCCTTCCACAGAGGTTTTCCAAGTTCTTAGTCTCAGAACCTCTTTACGCTATCAAACAATAGTGAGAACCCAAAGACCAAAGAGGTTGACAAATGGCCTGCAGGCCAAACCCAGCCATTTCCTGTTTTTGTAAATAAAGTATTACAGGAATACAGCCACTACCACTTATTTTCATGTTTTTCTAAGGCAGTTTTCTCACTATAAGGTCAGAGTTAATGAGTGTGACAGAAGCCATCTGGCCAACCAAGTCCAGACTACTGTCCTGTCCTTTACAGAAAATGTTGCTAGCCTTGGCTTATGTGGATTTTAGTTATTAATTTTTACCACAATGTAAATTAAAGCTTAGAGAAATATATAAGCATACCTCCATTACCCATCACACCTAATGATCATGCAATCTTGGGAAACCACTGTACATTCATGAGAACATGAGATTTTTAAAAAGCCTACAACAACTTCATATTATCATGTGAATAGTTTAGCCTCTTGTGAGACCCAAAGTGTGTATCAGAAATACCAGAGGTCCACTGACCATCCTCTGAGAACTGCTGGAACAGTAGCTGCTCAATACATATTTGATTTAATGAGCAATAACAACAAAGGGGGAAATTTCATGGTCCTTTACAGTTTACAAAGGACTTTTGTGTCCATTACTACTTTAAGGAAGTTTAAAGAGGCAGAAGTAACAAAGAAAAAAGTTTTGTTCTTTTTTTATTGATTGCTATTACAATTGTTCCATTAGCATTATATGCTGTTCCAGCTGTTCTAATTTTTCCCCCTTTGCATCCCTTCACCCAGTTCCCCCACTCCCTCCAGTGGCCCCCCTTCTTTGTTGATGTCCATGAGTCATGCATATAAGTTTTTTGGCAACTCCCTTTTCTATATTGTACTCTACATGCCCATGGCTATTCTATAACTACATATTCATACTTCTTAATCCCCTCACCTCTTTGTTCATTCTCTAACACCCCCCCAATCTGGCAGCCATCAAAATGCTCTCTGTATCTATGATTCTATCCCTGTTCTTCTTGGTTCCTTAGCTTGTTTTTTATATTCAGTTGTTGATAGATGTTCATAGTTTTGATTTTCTTTCTCTTATATAAGTCCTTTTAACATTTCATGTAATAATGGCATGGTGATGACAAACTCTCTGTCTGGGAAGCACTTTATCTGCCCTTCAATTCTTTTTTTATTATTCTTTTTATTTTATTTTTATTTATTTATTTTTAGACAGAGGGGCAGGGAGGGAGAAAGTCAGGGAGAGAAACATCAATGTGTGGTTGCCTCTTGCACTCCCCACACCAGGGAATCTGGCCTGCAACCCAGGCATGTGCCCTGACTGGGAATCGAATCAGAGGCCCTCTGCTTTGCAGTCCAGTGCTCAATCCACGGAGCCACACCAGCCAGGGCTGTCCTTCAATTCTATATGATAGCTTTGCTGGATAGAGAAATCTAGGTTGTAGGTCCTTACTTTTCATCATTTTGAGTACTTCTTGCCAGTCCCTTCTAGCCTGCAAAGTTTCTTTTGAGAAATCAGCTGAGTGTCTTATGGGAACTCCTTTGTAGGTAATTCTCTGCTTTTCTCAAGATTTTCTCTCTTTACCCTTAACCTTTGGCATTTTAATTATGATGTGTCTTGATGTGTTCCTCTTTGCCTCCATCTTGTTTAAGACTCTCTGTTCTTCCTGGACTTGTATGTCTATTTCCTTCAACAAATTACAGTTTTCTCTTATCACATATTCAAATAGATTTCCAATCTGTTGCTTGTTCTCTTCTTCTGTCAACCCTGTGCTGTGAATGTTGTAATGCTTGAAGTTGTCCCAGAGGCTCTTTACACTATCCTCATTTTTTTTGGATTTTTTTTCTTTTTGCTATACTAGTTGGATGTCTTTTTCTTCTGGTGCAGACCCTGGCTTGTGGGGTCTACAACATTGTGGATGGGGGAGAGACATTCATGTGGACTGCCGAGTCCTGTGGAGGAAAAGGTTGGGCATGGCTTTTTCTCTCAAGGGGAGCAAAAAGCCAAGTCCCTTGCCGTGACCAGCCTTTATTGGATTTCTTGGCACATTACATGATGGTCGTCATTTACTATGCACAGGTTGCTTGAGGTGGTTACCTTTTATGGAAAACAAAGGAGCCAATGCTTCTAATCACATCACAGAAGAGGGATATTAGCAAATGAAAAGGAAAAGTGGTTGAACCAGTTACCTTTCATACTGGGGAGTTTTAGCATGGATTTTAGGAAGTTACAGTAAGCTCTTTCTGTCTCAATTAAGGGTAAGAGAATTTTAGCAAAAGCGAGTTTCAAAATGGTCTAGGCACATTGCAGGCCTGACTCTTCATGGAAGAACCAAACTGTGGGCATGAGTCCTGTGCATCTCTGAGTGGGAGCTGGGCCCATGCCACGCAGAATGTTTTCCTAGATTCTTCCTTATGTTCCAAAACATAAGGAAGATTGATTTGATTCATGGCTCATCCTCTCCACTGTTGATTCTCTATAAGTTTTTTTTATTTCAATAGTGTATCCTTCATTTCTGATTGGATCATTTTTATGTTGTTGAAGTTCCAATGAGTTCCTTGAGCATCCTGATAACCAGTATTTTGAACTCTGTATCTAATAGATTGCTTATGTCCATTTTGTTTGGTTCTTTTTCTGGAGTTTTGCTCTGTTCTTTCATTAGAGCCGTATTTCTTTGTCTATTCATTCTGGCAGCCTCCCTGTCTATGTTTCTATCTATTAGGTAGAACTGCTTTGACTTCATGTCTTGGTAGCATGGCCTAATATAGTGTCTTGTAGGGTCCAGTGGCATACATTCTTGATCTCCCAAGCTTGGTACTTGAGGTGTGCCCTCCTTGTGGGATTAGTATTACCTCCTCTTGTAGATGAGCCTTGAGTGATGTCAGAAAATCAATGAAAGGGATTTACCCAAACAGCTGGTAGGGCTAGCTGTGACCCTTGCCTAGCAACCACCTCCTTCTGTGACTTGTGGAGATGGTCGGCTGTTGCTCCAACATGGTCTGTAACTGTCTGCTGAGTAGCAGGCTTTGGGGTTTCCTGAGTGGTGAAGGACAGGGTCAGCCTCCAGCTGTATTCTGTTTTGGGCCCTTTGGCATAAGCTATAAAGCAATCTGCAGACGTCTGCTTCTAGTGCCAGGTCTGGGGCCATTCAGTGAGAGGTACAGGGCTGGGCTCAGCTGTTGCTTGTTTGGGATGATTTAGGAAGATTTGAAGCCTGCACCTAGCTCAGCCCTTCATACAGAAAAGCCACTGTTACCAGCCTGTGTGGGCCCATAATTTGGATGTGGCAGACTTTTAGGTAAGCATCAAAGTGGGGCTTACTGTGTGAGTCAGGTGGATGGACATTCAGATATGGTGCCACTGTATTATGACTCTGTGAGGGGTAGGGCTTGGAAAAGGTACAATGGCTGCTATCTGCAGTTCTGTCTGGGAGGAAGCTGTCCCCCAGTCCTCACCCTGATGCCAGACACTATAATTCCTCCCCATATGCTGCTAGTGCCCTTCATGGTGCTGTGCTGGTGCTGTCGCCAAGAGGTTATGAGTATGAGATGTCCATGTGCAATGCAAGGCCCTTTAAGAGGAGAGGCCTGAGAATCCCACAATTTTTTCTGCCAACTCACACCCTACTGGTTTTTACAGCCAGAAATGATAGGGACTTGTCTTCCTGGTACTGGAACCCTGGCCTGGGTGGTCTAGTGTGGGGTTGCAATCCCTCACTCTCAAGATATGCTTCTGTTTTGTATCCATCACATGTGAGTGTTTTATATCCATCGCACGTGGATATACAATACCACATGTTCTGCGTCTCTGCATCGTCCCTGCTACCCATCTGAATGAATGCGAATTCTTTAATTCCCTGGTTGTCAGGTTCCCATACAGTTCACTTTTCTGACAGTGCTGCCTGATGTTTGTTCTGTAGTTTAGCTTTACTTCTGCTGTGGTGTGTGTGGAGGCGAGCGATGTTTACCTAGGACTCCGTTTGACTGGAAGGTTCAGGGTTTCGATATAGGAATTATTAGGGCATGTTTGTGATGAGAGAAAGTTGTTTCTATGTTTGTGACCTGAGGAGAAGGTTGGCTCTATAGAGTAGTGAACGTGATTAGGGCATGTAAAAAAGAGAAATTAAAGTGGACCATATAAAGTCACTTAAATACTTAGTTGAATTTTTGCTATAATGCTGAGAGTAGTACAATATATTCAAGAAAATATGACATGATAATGTAGTAAGTGGTTGAATAGAAGAATATTCTTGGGAATAGTGAAGCACAAATCTTGAAAAGAAAATCTTCAAAGGATGGTTGCTTGAGGAAATTTTATAATGGAAGACATATTACCTTGAAAAAGTTAGAAAAAACTGTTCCTGGTGTTTGATTCTGTATTGGCTTACCCTGTATCTGTACCATTTAGGCAAAAAAAAAATCAACATTTCAAAGTTATTATCTGAACTTTTGTGTAAGAAAAACTAAACATAGAAAATATTAAGAAGAAATTTAAATTTATTTTGGGAGAAAGTCAGAATTTGCCAAGAATGTTTCAATACCACTTTTTTAATGTGAGGATAATTTAAGGACTCTGGTACACCAATGTATCATCACTGTGAGTTTTTTATATTTTATTTTGTCAAAAGTAGTTGGATTTGAATTGGGATCTAATTATTCATATAATTGTACTCAAATGAACTCTGTTCTATAAATTAACTACAGTCTAGTTGTTGTGGTTAAACAATGTGTGATTTATGTTTGAGTCACATAAATTAATTAGAGTTTTTTTATTTAAAGTGCTTTTGGTGAATGTCTTCTTTTATGTGTGTTGCTTAACCGTACAGTTTGTTCCAAGAAAGATATCTAAATGCTGCAAATGTTGCAAATGTTCAACTATTAAATTGAAAGAATATTGAAAAGAAAAATGGAAATCAGTTATTACAAGCCTGAGCCCATCTGGATATAATTTACTCTATTTCGTTGTTGAAAACAAACACAAACTTCAGAAAACCATGGTGGTGTACCTTCTTCAAAATTGTATTTACATTATTTGCACAGCAGGATGAGAAAGTAATCCCCATGGAGATATTAAGGAACACATTTGCTTTCCTGTTAGGCACACAGATGTGTGACTGTGTGTTGTACAATCCACCACAGTTTCATTTGGGAGATGTGAACATTGAATGTCACGACCATGTGTGACAGGTGGATTGTGACATGATATTTATCAATATTTTAGGAGTTATCATTTAGCAGATGGAAGTCATAATGTGTGCTTTTGCAAGTCTGAAATATTTTCTTTTGTGATAATAGTCTGTGCTTGCAACTTATTCTGTCTTTAGAGTGTGCATGCAAGACTCCGCACTGCCCCTAGCGTGCCAAGTTTTGACAAATCAGACAATCTTAAACACGGTGCACATCAGGATGAATGTTAACAATTAACTAATTAATGTTAAATTGAAATGTTTTATCTCCACACGTGCTATAATTTGAAGTAAAATGTCTGAACCAACTTCCCATGTGAAGTTTTGCTAATCGAATGTAGCCTTGGAAAAAATAACTCTAAAGGTGGCATTCCAATGTGGAGGGAATGACAGTGAGCCCCACATTGTGTGAGGCATTTATCCTCAAACAGTAAAATGATGTTGCCTCTTTTCAGGTGGTAAATTAATATCATTATCCGTTTTTCTGCATTTTGTAATCCAGAATAAATACTTACTAGACTTAAGTTTCTGTTGCAGAAAAAGCTAACACCCTATTTTTTCTCTTCGTGGGCTCCTTTTCTCTACTCACAGACTTCTATCATTCTATCACCTCCTTCACCACCCTTCTAAAATTATATGAATTTTTCTAAAGCTGTCTAGTGTAGGCTTGGTTTGAGGCCCATTTACCAGCACCTACAACAGAAATATCGTGAGTCTGTTCTTTTCTACTGATTGACGGCATGGGTTATATTGACTGGCTCCCTGCACATCAGTTGGCTGTGGCAGTCAAATTGCAAGCCTTTCAAGCATAGGTAATTTTATCATTTCCTGAGGTTTGAAGCTGTTCAGTGCTTTCAGTCATTTTAATGAAATATCTCACTTTGATTTACAAATTTGGTAAAGGCAAGTAGGTGTTTAGAGTTTGGTTTTTATTTCATAATATGTGTTTTTGAGAGTCCTTGATGCTGTAGAAGAATAAATAAAATTCATCTTTTTCCTCCTACTGTATTGGCAGACAAAACAGGAAAGGAGATACAGCAGAATTAGAAATTACTTTTGGGGTATCAAGCAAGATTAAAAGGTTTCAGGTTTCTTAGGATAGAATATTGATCATAGCAAGGCATATAACTACCACAAACACAGTACTCTGAAATAAAATAACATTGTTTGTTTTTCCACCAGTTGTTAAGAGGATTATGGTTAAATCTAAGATTCAAGAAAGTAATCTCCAAGCATTTGAATCCATTTGAAGACCTAGATGAGATTTTACAGTTTTAAAATGTCCCAGGGAAACATATCTTTGAGCAATGTGATAGAATTAAAGTGCTATAAACACTTTCAAGAACAGCAAAATTAAAGGCACAAAATTTAAAATGATACATTATTTCATACATAAATTGCTGGCATTTACTGTATAAGTGGGAATTAGATTTGTAGTTTATAAAAATTCTTAGCTACCTGTGATTTACATTTTTCTATTAGCTGGTACTGTTTTATATTAATCTTAATGCATTGAAATTTGTTTATGCCATTTTTGAGGGAATAAAATGAATTATGAACAGGAATACATCAATGAGAATGTTACATACAGAGGTGTCATAATCAGGTAACAGTATTTTTGCAAAATTTCAATAGTGGAGAATTTAAAGTATTTGGAATTAATGGCTGCTCTCACTTTTCTAGGCACTGCATGCCTAAAACTGAAGAATTGGAAATAGATTATGAATATTAATTTATTATTAGATACTATTACTCTTGGCATTAGGTCCAGAGGAGCTCTCTCTGGAGGGATGCTGTGGAAATGCTGCATAGGGCCAGTTAATTATGGTAAAAGAATAATAAGTTAAAATTAGGGCACTTAGTTTCTCATCCCACCTGAATTCTTAATAGACTCAGTGATGTTTCAAAGTCATTGGTTTTGTGGTATCAGTCATACTAATTTGTGAAATAAATAATCAATTCCCTATCTTCTGTATTGATATAAATTATTTCCTGCAAAATCACCTTGTTTTCAAATTTTACTACACAAAGGATAATGTAGGTGCTTGTGAAAAGTTCAGATTCTCAGCAGCAATTCCAGACACCTGGACTCAGTCAGGTTTGAGGACTTGCCCCTCTCATTTGTGCCGCGTGGCAATCTGACGCAGGCGGGCCTTGGAGCAGTCCGTGTGAAAGCCAGTGGTTGAATAGATACCTGAAGCAAAAAAATATTACTTTGATAGATACTATTTGGGAATATATGGTAACTTTTCTTATAGGCTTGTGTGCTAAAAGCTTTCAGTGAGCCATTCCTTCACCAAATACCTATATCCCCTCATTTTATTCTACAAAGCAAAATAATTGTTACTAAAACCATACGCAGCCTCACAAGTAATATTGCTTCAAGTGAAAACCAAAGGAATAGTTCAAAAAAATATTTGCAAATCTCTCACTTTCATGAGCTTATGTTCGTGACATAGTCTTTTATATAAGTTGGCTGGGCAACTGCTCGGCTAGCTGCCTGCTGAGCAGCCCAGCACCAAGGAATAGACGAGTCACACAGAATAACTATGCTCCTCACTCAGCTTTTATTGAATACAGGTTCACTCAAAGTAGAACGTCAACATACATTAATATCTTACTCACACTCTAATGATCTAAGAGAAATATAACACACACACACACAGCAGTCAGTGTGGGATAAGGAACCCAAGTCCCAGAATCTCAGTCTGCAGGTCCAGGAAATAGCATGGTAAGCCAGGGAGTTGTCAGCACCTTGCAAGGAAGGATCTCCATAGCCAGGAGAGCAGCAGGGCAGACCAAGTCCTCAGTCCAGCAGGGCAGAGCCTCAAGTGGCCAGGTGCAAAGGGAGATAAGTATGGCATGGAGCAGCTCTCTGGTGCTTGGAGCTCAGGTGTCTCAGCAGTGGTCTGGAGTCTGCTTCAGTTATATCTGGAGTCTGCCTCCACCCCTCTGGGTCCTTTTGATAAATGTCTTGTCACCCCTGCGAGCAAGTGGGAAATTTCCCCAAAAGCCTATCTCTGAGTGGTCCTGCTCTGCAGACATGGCTATTCTGACCACATGGGCAGATACCTTAGGTGTGTCTTCTTGCCAGATGTATTTACTCTGACTTAAGTAATTTTCCTCTTGAACCGGTGTCGTGGCTGACTGACAGCCATCTTAGTTCACATGAGTAATTCCACTTTGGTTTATATACTTAATACTATATTGATCAGACCAAAGCCATTTTATCGGTCCTGCTCTCCACATTCATTCCTACTGTAATACTCCTGTATTTGAAAACAATAAAAGTAATGTTTTTGCTTCTCTTGGCACCCTGCTTCTCTAAATGAGTAACATAAGAGAGCAATATCTACTTGGTGAAGGGCCTCAGATTCAGTTCTTCATAACGAAGCCAAATGGAAAATGAATGCCAAAACCCCAGCCAAATGGTTTCCCAACTGTTCCTCATGGCAAGATCTGCTGTTATCTAATCAAGCACAATTAAGATGTAGTTGGTGTGTATGGGTTGACCCATGGGCAGCTTGTCTTCTTCCTAGCAACTCCTCTCTCATTAATTGAGGCTGTACTTAATAATTGCTTTTGCCACACTCTGGAACAGTTCATTGTTAAATTCAGCTTTCACTGGAACTGCCAGTTAAAATCTTGCAGAATTAAAACCAGCTGCAGCCTTCCTGTCAGAAATGTACTTACCTGTTTCTTAAAACCTGCAAACTTGCACATTTAAAAATATTACCAAATATGTAGCTTTAATTCAACAGGCATTATCTATTTTTCAGAAGTAATGACACAGCTGATGACCTATGTCATCTTTCCACAGTTATAATTTCACATATGCAGAAATAAGGGTTAGGAGCACATTTGAGAAGCTATTTATTTATTTTTCAATGTGCAGCTGATAGTAATAGATGGTTTTGTTTCCAGATCACAGGACTCATTGCTCTATACTCTACATTTAGATGAGGGCTAGTTTATAAGTATTTAAGTACTGATTAATTTTAGTTTATCTGCAAAAAAGTATAATGTCTCACATGCATTCTTTTTCCATGTAAACAGGTACAGTATTACAAGTAAGCTGCATTTTGATGGCTGGTTTCCCCAATATTTTCTCCATGCCTGTGTAGGCCAGAAAGGTTATTGCCCAAGGGGAAACATTTGTATATTCCACTTCATTTTCCTCCTTTATCACTTATGTAATATGGTACTCAAAATTATATACATACATGGCTTTAAAATATCCCTTTAGCAATGCTGACAGCTGTGATTTTTTTCTCTTGAGGGAATCCATAGGAGTGTCATCTTTAATTTTATTTTTCTTTTTATCTTCTTTCCTTTATACAAGCTAAGAACGATGAAGAAAAAGTCAGAGTGCAAGTAGGTGGGGCTGCAGTAAAATGGATGCATTTTCTGAGCTGGCATTAATGAGATGCTTCTGGAGAAGTTCCGGCCACATTGCAATGTCTGCAACTTCACAAAACTCTTAAGATGACCTCTGGATTTTTCCTGCTAAATACCATTTTGGGTTTCTGTCATGCTGTGCTTGTAAACGCATTCTAGTGATGTGGCACTGGCTTCCTCCAGCGATTATTAATGATATGCTTTAGGGATTTGGCCTCAGTGTATGAAAGCTCTAACCCTGCTTACCCACAAATTATTTATTTTACTTAAAAATTCTTGTGGTACTTGTTACCATGAAAGATTTGAAGTGTAGTGACCACAGTGCAAATATATACCTGCAATGCTCATGGTGACATAGGAGTCCAAGAGTCCAGAACGTAGTTTTTATGCAATATAGTTCTTACTTACATCATTCATATTAATAATATTTGACAGATGCTGATATGTAAGGGAATTACATATGCTTAATGATAAGAAAAAGTTATATGTTCGTATTAGTCTATAACACAGGCGACAAACACAAGACCTGTGGGCTGAATCTGGCCCTCCACCTGGTTTTATCCAGCCAGGCACCTTGTTTCTACCCGGGGACAGTGCTGAGCTCTTGCTTAAGTGTTAAGGAGTAGTTGCATTCATACAGTCCTAACATTACATTCAGCCCTTTGAAGGCAACAGTGAGGCTGATGTGGCCCCCAGTGAAAATGAGTTTGATACCCCTGGTCTATAATATAGAAATCTTACTAAAATTTGGGAAGATGATATAATAAAACATTTTTAGGTTGCTCCTAAATCTGTGGATCCAATCATAGCTTTATGCCAATCATCCTTAAAATAGTCCCATTAAATCACTTGTCATGTATTTATTTTAAGTACTATTTTTAATTGGTTTTGTAGGATTTTCTTCAAAACCTTCTCCAACTTATGGAGGGATTGGGTTAATTATGAATGGGAAGGTTGGGTAATCAAGGTCCAACTGTTAATTATCTTATAGGTAACAGATATGCAGGGAGGTGCTGAGATGCTGAGATGCGTTACCTTCAGTGCTGAGCTAGAGGAGCCCTCCAGAAGCATACGGGATCCACAGGCAAAGACAAACTGAAGGCAAGGCCTGTGTTAGTCAACCAACTACGTGAGAGCCAACACCAAGTATCTGGTGCAATCAGAGATCTTATAGAGAAACATTTAGGGCGCATGCTTTAGGAAAGTTAAGGCCATAGATAACCAATCAAACATCCAAACATCAAACACAAGTCCAGAAGTGAATTACGAAATCAGATAAAGCAAAGGCTCATAAAGGGCCCCAACAGCAACACAAAGTCCAAGTACTGATTCTTCCTGGTTGGCAATTATATGACTTAGAGGTTGGCAATTACATGGTTCTAAAACTTGTTGGTATCAGAGACTCTTTTCACTTATACAAATTAGTAAAGGCAGATTTTTGGCCAAGATGGAAGCATAGGTAGACATACTATACCTCCTCACACAACCAAGAGAAGGACAACAACAAATTTAGAAACAAAAAGCAACCAGAACTGACAGAAAATTAAACTATATGGAAGTCCTACAACCAAGGAGATAAAGAAGAAACACTCATCCAGACTGGTAGGAGGGGCGGAGACTATCAGCAGGGCAGAGAGGACTCTCAACAGCAGCTGAAGGACCTGGCAAGGTGGTGGATTGGGGACTGGAAAGTTTCAAATTTGTGTGCAGATAAACCAGGAGGAATAACTGGGGAGCAAGACAGACCCTCAAAACCCAGGATTCCAGTGCAAGGAAATAAAGCCTCAAACCTCTGATTGAAAACACCTGAGGGGGTTGAGGCAGCAGTGGGAGAAACTTCCAGCCTCACAGGAGAGTTCATTGGAGAGACTCACAGGTTCCTAGAATGTACACAAGCCCACTCATTGGGAATCAGCAACAGAAGGGCCCCATTTGTTTGTGTGTAGAGGAGGGAGTGACTGAAGTCCGGCAGAGAGTGGAGCAAGCACCAATGTTCTCTCTCAGACCCCTTCCCCACATACAGCATCACAATCCAGTGATATGGGTTGCCCTGCCCTGGTGAACACCTAAGGCTCCTCCCCTTACTATGGAACAGGTACACTGAGACCGAAAAAATGACCGAAATGAAAGCACAAATCAAAGCTTCAGAAAAAGTACAACTAAGCAACAAAGAAATAGCACACCTATTAGATGCACATTTCAAAACACTGGCAATCACGATGCTCACAGAATTGGTTGTGTATGGTCACAAAATAGAGAAAAAGTGAAGGCTATGCTAAGTGAAATAAAGGAAAATGTACAGGTAACCAATGGTGATGGGAAGGAAACCTGGACTCAAATCAATGGTGTGGAGCAGAAGAAAGAAACATTCAACCAGAACAGAATGAAAAAACAAGAATTTAACAAAATGAGGGGAGGCTTGGGAACCTCCAGGACATCTTCAAATGTTCCAACATCTGAATCATAGGGGTACCAGAGGAAGAAGAGCAAGAGCAAGAAATTGAAAACTTATTTTGAAACATAATGAAGGAGAACTTCCTCAATATGGCAAAGGAAATAGACTTCCAGGACGTCCAGGAAGTTCAAAGAGTACTAAAGAATTTGGACCCAAGGAGGAACACACCAGGCATATCATAATTACATTAGCCAAGATTAAAGAGAAGGAGAGAATCTTAAAAGCAGCAAGAGAAAAGGAGACAGTTACCGACAAAAGAGTTCCCCTAATACTATCAGCTGCTTTCTCAAAAGAAGCCTTGCACATGAGAAGGGTCTGGAAAGAAGTATTCAAAGTCAGGAAAGGCAAGGGCCTACATCTAAGATTACTGTATCCAGCAAAGCTATCATTTAGAATAGAAGGGCAGATAAAATGCTTCTCAGATAAGGTCAAGTTAAAGAAGTTCATCATCACCTAGCCCTTATTATATGAAATGTTAAAGGAATTTATCTAAGAAAAAGAAGATAAAACTATGGACAGTAAAATGACAACAAACTCACAGTTATTAACTGAACCTAAAATAAAAACAAAAACTAAGCAAACATCTAGAACAGGAACAGAATCACAGAAATGGAGATCACATGGAGGATTATCAGCAAGGGAGTAGGTGGGGAGAGAGGGAGAAAAGGTACAGAGATTAAGAAGCATAAATGGTAGGTAGAAAATAGACAGGGGGAGGTTAAGAATAGTATAGAAAATGGAGAAGCCTAAGAACTTATATGTACAACCTTTGGATGTAAACTAAAAGTGGGAAATACAGGTGGGAGGGGGTGAGCAGGGTGGAGGGGGATAAAAGGGGAGAAATGGGACAACCGTAATAGCATAATCTCTAAAATATATTTTATTTTATTTTTTAAGATTTTATTTATTTATCTTTAGAGGGGAAGGGAAGGAGAGAAGGAGAGGAAATATCAATGTATGGTTGCTTCTCGTGAGTCCCCTGCTGGGAACTGGCCCGCAACCCAGGCATGTGCTCTGACTGGGAATTGAATGGCGATCTTATGGTTCACAGGCCTGCACTCAATCCACTGAACTACACCAGCCAGGGCTCTAAAATATATTTTAAATAAATAATAAAAATTAGCCAAGGCTCCACAGAACTTTTGTTTGCATAAGCTATATCAATTGATGTTTGCTCTATCAGAAATTTAAACTTAGAAAATGTTAAAAATATATATTTATTTAAAATCATAATATTAAATAATAAACTCATAAATGTATACCATTATAAATTACATTTTAATGAGAATAACTGTACCTTTTTAAACAAAAACAATTCCATGAGAAGATATTGTTTTACACTTGCAAATCTATTTGGTCTTATTAGAAGGTTCTACACTCAATTTATTTTAGTAGTTTTTTCTGTTGAGATGTATGAGAAAAGTCCAGCCTCATACAGATATACATTTGAAAAAGGAATATATATTTGAAAAAGGAACACATACACACATACACGTGTGTGTATATGTGTATATACATATATATATAACTATACCAAATCAACAAATCAATAAATCGGAGTTTCCCAAGTGCTAGTTGCAATGTGCAATTGGAAATCCTAATAAATTAAATTTGATTGGTTTAATGTGCTCTTTGAATGCATATTTACTCACAAATTATTTTGTAAACTGCATTGGTTATTTTTGGAAAATGTTGGTTCATTGAGTCCTGAGGATGTCTCCAGTGTTGACATATTTCATTATATAATAGCAAAGCATGACATGGTTTTCATCTGAAAACTGAGTGTTGGCAACATATCAGTTCACCACGCCAGATGCAGGTTTTCCAAAATTCTAATTTTCCTTTGAATTTTTAAGTTAACAAGTAATACAGTTTTTTTCAAGTGACAAACTCACATGATTTATTTTTGAGAACATGTCTGTCAGATACTCAGGTCTGAATTATCAGTTTTTCTGCCAGCATTTCTTCCAAGTAAAGATGTTGTTTGATAAAAGTACATGGCCAGTTCAGCTACTATCTCAACACATGAGTGCTTCTTGTGGACTTCTCTTCATCATCTAGGATGTATACTAGGTGTCCTCAGATGTTAAGATTCAACAAAATTGGTAATTTTTTACTGTTTTTTAAAAGATTTTATTTATTTTTAATTTTTTTTTAGAGAGAGGGGAAGGGAAGGAGAAAGAGAGGGAGAGAAACATCAATGTGTGGTTGCCTCTCACATGCCCCCTACTGGGGACCTGGCCTGCAACCCAGGCATGTGCCCTGACAGGGAACTGAACCTCAACCCTTTGGTTCATAGCCTGCGCTAAATCCACTGAGCTATAGCAGCCAGAGCTTTTTTTACTGCTTTATCACAACATTGTTAAGTGAAACTAGATTTATACATTTGTTTATTTATTTATATATTTACCTGTTTGCTTATTAGTAGTAAGTTTGTGGCTGCTGACCATTGACTCATAGAGTTCAGTGCAATTGCCTTGTCAGGAATAAGGCCACAGCTGTTTGAGCCGCCATCACTCTAACAACATCACTGGAGATACTAATGCAACGAGAGAGGAAACCACATGTATGATAGTGTTGAAAATAGTTTCAACTCACAGATCCCCTGAAACAGTTCTGGAGACTCCCAGAGTCCTCATACCACACTTTGAAAACCACTGGTTTAAAGGCCCTTTGATAGCTTCAAAAACATCATGTCTTAAACCTCTTATTATTCTCTTAAATTTGTTCCCTTTTCTTGCCCATTTTTGTGTGGAATAAAACAGTGTTACTACTTTCTGTCTTCTCTGCTTTTCTAAGATAGAACATGAATCAAGTTTTAAGTTGCTTGATCATTCAACAAATACTTATTAAGGGTTTACTATGTCCCAGGCAATTTTTAAAGAAACTAGATAACCCCTCTTTGTAAAAATGGCGCGAGAGTAAGAATTCTCTCGGATATGTAAAAAGGGTGCCGAACAAAAGCCGGTAGATATATTGCCCTGCTCTCTGCCCTTCCCCATTCTTACCTGCCTCTTCCCCCACCTCATTTTTATAATCCCTACCAATGCACTGACTATCAAATTCACATTTAGCAGTAACCACTAAGGTGAAAGGCAATTTTGTCATTGCAGGTGTCCGTAGTTCTTTAAAGCTAATCCTTGTAATTATCCTAGCTTTGCTTATATTTTTTGAACAAGTTTACTTTATCTTTTGGCTTTCCATTATATGAACCTTTCTCTAGCATGTATGAATTTTTAAATGATTTTTTACTTGCTAATTTGCTACATAGTTACAATATTTGACAGTCTTTTTCATTCTGTGGAAACTTCTGAACCTTGATCTGCTCTCCACCTAATGCTCCATTTCTACTTCTTAACCCCAGAACTATTTATGTGCTTTATCTCCTTAAGCCACTAGAGAAATCCTTTCCTTCTTAGAGTTTTAAATTCATCTGTTTATATTTAGTTAAAATTACTAACTGCATAGCCATCTTTTTCACCAATGTGGCCTTCATTTCCTGAGAGGTTGCCTCTAGTTTTCTGCTTTCCGTACTGCTTCAGTTTCTCAGATTTTGCTTTTGGTTGCACACCAGCCCTCCTTCTCTGGATTATATCAGTACAATCTTGGACTCCTAAGCCCCTGTATTTTCTTAACACACCCACTCATCCTTCTGGCTTAGGTGGCTCTCCAGTTTAAATCATTTCACTCAGCTAGCCACACACAATACTTGAAATATAGATAACTAAAGTCATTGTGTACCTTACTGTATTTAATCAGTACAATAACCCAAGGTGTAGGCGCTAGCACTCGGCCTATTTACAGGTGAAAATTGAGTCCTAGAATGTTTCCTGCGCTCCCAATGGCAAGGCCTGGATCCCAAGCAGATAACTCTCTGCAGTGCCAGCATGCTTTGGTACACAAGACCACTTCTCACCAGACATCTGACAGATTCTCATAGTCTCTTTTTCAACATTTCAAATACCAAGACATCACCTTTCCATTTTCTCTCATTTTTATCCTGCTTTTTCTGTCATCTGCCAACCCATAGCTATTTAGGGAATGAAATATTTTGTTAAATACATGTAAAATCTTACTATCCGTCTTGCGGCTGAGATTTCAGCTGTTGTCAGGGTCTCCAATAAACAGCCTCTTTCTTTTGTAATGCTGCTGCTGCTTCCCATGGGGCCATCCCTAAATCTTTGCTGAAGCATCAGGTAGACACAACCAGGTCAAGCTCTGCCAAATTTTAACCTCCAGCACTCTGCCCCTGGCATTTCCCATGACTCCATCATTCATATGTGCTCACAGAATGACAGATCTCTCTCACCCTCCGTCCTCCATGCCACACTTCAATAGGTGCTGCATGGCTTAGGTCATATCCTTGGCTCTCGATCATGGTCCTTCTCTTCCCTTTGCTTTCCTTTCTAATCCTCCTAGACTGCATTTGTACCTTTGAATAACAAAATGGCACAGCTTAAAACATTAAAATGTCTGTTTTAAATTATATAAAGTGATATGTTCTCTCTTAGATTTCTGTGGTTTGATTGTATTTATATTCTTCTAAGCACAGCTATACTGTTAAGTTTATGTATATGGGCTTTATGATAAGATATATTATATCCCATATTTAGTCCACTGTCCAAAACAAAGGGATTTCCCAAAGAATGTTTGTTTTATGGAATGGAATGAGGTAAAGTGCTCTGTGTTTCATAATAGAAGGCTGTCAAATGGTAGATAAAAGAATAGTGTTTCAATTAATTCTTTTTTAAAATTAATATCACTTATAAAGTTATCTAGTGATTCTACCTGTTGAACACTGTTAGCTTCATGTAATGCATTCAGTGTGTGCATGACAAATGTATGTCCTCAGGGAGGTAGGTACCTCTTATCCACATCAGTGGTCAAAGGACAAGATAAATAAATCACACCTTAATCATTTTCTGTTTTACTAGGTTTTGCTATTATCTGTCCTCTTAAAATCATTTACATCTACACTGTTTCTGAATGGTGGAAATAAGGATGCACATCTCTTCCTAATTCCGCATTCATTGATGTCATATAAACAGCTTGAAATCAACCTTGCTGCAAATATTCACCCCACAGAATTAAACAAACACTTCAAATCAGGATTGTGGGATTTTTTCTTATTTAAATAGTCTTCCCCAGTAGCTTCCATTTTCAAATGTATTTAGTTTTCCAAGATGATAAAGGAATATTAATTAGCTTTCAGTAAAAAGAACGGTAGAAATGGTTTAACTAGACTAAGTCTTCAATCAGCAGGTGAATTAGTATGTTTAGATACAGAACTTTAGAGTAGGGAATGTTTTTAAAACAGCGACTGCTAGTGTTTAATTTGAAAAGTGGGTGTGGACAGAGCAGGTAAGAGGACTAAATTAAAATGTAAACATAGATCTGATGGTTCTGTGCATAGAAATATGTGGGACTAAAAGTCTAGGCTCTACCAAGAATAGAACCAAAAGCACGAGGGAAAAGAAAAAAAAAGATCAGCTAAATGCCACCTGGTATCAAGGCATTTTGCTGTTATGAGCTAAATTATGTTTCCCCGACCAAAAAATTATATNGTGTGGACAGAGCAGGTAAGAGGACTAAATTAAAATGTAAACATAGATCTGATGGTTCTGTGCATAGAAATATGTGGGACTAAAAGTCTAGGCTCTACCAAGAATAGAACCAAAAGCACGAGGGAAAAGAAAAAAAAAGATCAGCTAAATGCCACCTGGTATCAAGGCATTTTGCTGTTATGAGCTAAATTATGTTTCCCCGACCAAAAATTATATATATGTATATATATGAATTTATATAAATATAAATTATATGTTATACATATATAATTCATATATAATTATATGGCATTGGGATATATATATATATATATATATTCAGTAATTCAGAAGCTCAGTACTTCAGAATTTGGCAGTCACAGATCTTTTAACAATGGGAACAAACTCTGAGGAATGGGCCTATTTCGCCATCGTGGGAACATCATACGGTGCACTCACACAAACCTCGATGGTAGGCTATGACACCTAGGCTACGTGGTATACCGTTTTTCACATGCTGCCCATCGTTGACAGAAATGTCATGATGCTGCGCATGACTGTATTTGGAAAATAGTGCTTTAAAGAGGTGATAATGTTCAAGTGTTTAAATGAAGCTCTTAAGGTAGGCCTTAAATTAGTCTAACTGGAGAGAACATTTAGACACACAGAGTACACCAGGAATGTGCCTACACAGAAAAAAGACCATGTGCAGACACATTGAGAAGGTGGCCATCTGCTAACTAACGAGGGAGATTTCAGAAGACACCAAACATGCTGACACATTGATCTTAGACTTCTAAGCCTCCAGAAATCTGAAGAAATAAATTTCTGATGTGGAAGCCACCCGGTATGATACTCTTATGGCAGCCCTAGGGAAGTGCTAGCTCCCCACCTTACACAGAACTGTTAGAGTCTGCTCTGCTGCTGCCATGCCACTTGCCCCGGGCACTGGGTTGAAACTGGGTGTTGGAAATTGATGAAAAGGGAAAGGAGCTGTTTCTGGCTCTGTATGATTATGTGATATCAACCTTAAACATATTTTAGTACCACAATGTGCTTGTCAAATGTCAGACATCAGTAAGTACCCTTTCCTTAATGCCTACCTTCATTGCAAACCCATGGGCCTTCGTGTAAAATCCCAGTTGTTCTGCTGGGAGAGGTGGAGTCTTCACAGACTTGAGAGGCTGTAACATCTGGAGCCGTGTTCTGCCTGGGCCGCACTGTACTTTGAAGAGAAAAAAAACAACTTGAGACTACGTGGTGAGGCATTGAGGGAAAAGCAATTGTCAATAGCAAGAAAGAGTGTAGGTTGGCTAAAATATGAAAAAAAGAGTTTTTCAGCAGAATAAGAAATTTCAATAATTTGCATAGCCTGGACTTTTCTTGTGTCTGGTGATCTCCTGTCTCTTTTCACATTTTCAGCTTCTAGCTCTTTCCACCACTCATCGGCTTGTCCCTTGAACTATTGATTCTCCACCTTATACCATTCTTCCCTTCACCAAAGTTTAGTTAGTGATCTACGGTTCACCCTGCACAGAACTTCTATTTGCCTTGGTATTACTTTATTCTCTATTATACTATATATTATTTAGCTTTTAACATTGGGCCAGATTTCAATAAAGTAAAGAACAAAGACATTGAAATAGCTATTTACTTAAATAATCATCTTTTTACAATGATTTGTAGTTTCTTTTCTGTATTTATGATTATGTTTATTAATGACTGAAATTTCCAGAAATCTGTTTGATACTGGGTTACTATATATAAATGTAATTGCAAAAAGTAAAAAAACAAAAATTATAGTATTTTTATTTATTTCTTTATTTTGTATTTCATAATATATATTTTAATTTATTTAATTATTTTTCAAGTACAGTTTTCTGTCTATTACTTCCACCTTATCTCAGACCCCCATGATCCCCCCTCCCTCCCATTTTCACCCTTCTTAGTTCTTGTCCATGTATCCTTTATATTTGTTCCTCTAAATCCCTCCCATATTTCCCCTGAAATTCCCTCTCCTCTCCCCTCTGATCACTGTCCCCCTGTTGTCTATTTCAATGTCTTTAGTTATATTTTGCTTGCTTGTTTTGTTGTTTAGCTTCCTGTTAAAGGTGAGATCATATGGTATCTGTCCTTCAACATTTGGCTTATTTCACTCAGCATAATGTTTTCCAGTTCCATCCATGCTGTTGCAAAAAGTAGGAGCTCCTTCTTTCTCTCTGCTGCATAGAATTCCATTGTGTATATGTACCATAGTTTTTTGATCCATTCATTTTCTGATGGGCACCTAGGTTGCTTCCAACTCTTGGCTATTATAAATTGTGCTGCTATGAACATTGGGGTGCATATGTTCTTTGGGATTGGTGGTTTAGGGTTCTTAGGATACAATCCCAGCAATGGAATTGCTGGGTCAAAAGACAGGTCCAATTTTAATTTTCTGAGAAAATTCCATAGTGTTTTCCATAATGGTTGTACCAGTTTGCAATCCCACCAACAGTGGACCAGAGACCCCTTTTCCTCATACTCTCCCCAACATTTGTTGTTTATTGCTTTGTTTATGATAGCCATTCTGACTGGTGTAAAATGGTATCTCACTGTGGTTTATATTTGCATCTCTCTGATACTTAGCGATATTGAGCATCTTTTCATGTGTCTCTGGATCCTCTGTATGTCCTCCTTGCAGAAGTGTCTGTTCAAGTCCTTTCCCCATTTTTTAATTGGGTTAGTTGTCTTCTTAGAGTGAACTCGTGTGAGTTCTTTGTATATTTTGGAGATTAAACCTTTGTCTGAGGTATCATTGGCAAATATGTTTTCCCATACAGTTGGTTGTCTTTTTACTTTAATGTTGTTTTCTTTAGCCGTGCAAAAGCTTTTTTATTTTGATGAGATCCCATTTGTTTATTCTTTCTTTGATAACCCTTGCTCTAGGGGAGGTATCAGTAAAAATATTGCTGTGTGGAATATCTGAGATTTTCCTGCCAATGTTCTACTCTAGGACTTTAATGGTGTCATGGCTTATATTTAAGTCTTTTATCCACCTTGAATTTATTTTGGTATATGGTGTAACTTGGTGCTCAAGTTTCATTTTTTTTGCACGTAGCTGTCCAGTTCTCCCAACACCATTTGTTGAAGAGGCTATCTTTACCCCATTTTATGTTACTGCCCCCTTTGTTGAATATTAATTGACTGTAGAGAGTTGGGTTTATTTCTGGGCTCTCTGTTATGTTCCATTTGTCTGTGTGCCTGTTTTTATGCCAGTACCAGGCTGTTTTGATTACAGTGGCCTTGTAATACAGTTTGATATCAGGTATTGTGATCTCTCCTACTTTGTTCTTCTTTTTCAGAATTGTGGCTGCTATTTGGAGTCTCTTATGGTTCCGTATAAAATTTTGAAGTGTTTGTTCTATGTCTGTGAAATATGCCATTGGTACTTTAATAAGTATTGCGTTGAATCTGTAAATTGCTTTCGGTCGTATGGACATTTTAATGATGTTAATTCTTCCAATCCATGAACACCGTATATGTTTCCATTTGTTTGTGTCTTCCTTGATTTCTTTCTTCAGTGTTGTGTAGTTTTCTGTATATAGGTCTTTTACCTCCTTGGTTAGATTTATTTCCAGATATTTTATTTTTGGTTTTGCTATATTGAATGGGATTTTTTTCTTGATTTCTGCTTCTGCTGTTTCATTGTTGGTATACAAAAATGCCTTTGATTTCTGGATATTGACTTTGTATTCCGATGTTTTGCCAAATCGATTTATTAGTTTGAGCAGTTTTTTGGTAGAGGCTATAGGATTTTCCATGTACACTATCATGTCATCTGCAAACAATGCCAGTTTTGTTTCCTCCTTTCCAATTTGAATGCCTTTTTTTTCTTTTTCTTGACTGATTGCTGAGGCTAAACTTCCAATACTACATTAAATAGAAGTGGTGAAATTGTACAACCTTGTCTTCTTCCTGGTCTTAGTGGAAAAGCTTTTACTTTTTGCCCATTGAGTATGATGTTGGCTGTAGGTCTTTCATATATGGCCTTTATTATATTGAGGAATGCGCCCTCTATTCCCACTTTGCTGAGTGCCTTTATCATAAA
Organism: Sturnira hondurensis; assembly: GCF_014824575.4. NCBI lineage: Eukaryota > Metazoa > Chordata > Mammalia > Chiroptera > Phyllostomidae > Sturnira > Sturnira hondurensis. The sequence goes on along the minus strand of NW_028077629.1, from coordinate 3,825,615 downwards.
TGGGTGTTGTACCTTATCAGAAGCTTTTTCAGCATCTATTGATATGAACATGTGGTTTTTGTGTTTGCTTTTGTTTATGTGATGTATTACATTCCCTGATTTGCGGATATTGAACCATCCTTTCATCCCTGGGATGAATCCCACTTGGTCGTGGTGTATGATCTTTTTGATGTATTGTTGGATGCCATTTGCCAATATTTTGTTGAGGATTTTAGCATCTATGTTCATCAGCGATATTGGCCTGAAGTTTTCTTTCTTTGTGTGTCTCTATCTGGTTTTGGAATTAGGATGATGCTGGCTTCATAAAAACAGTTTGGGAGTTTCCCATCATTTTGGATTTTTTGGAATAGTCTGTGAAGAATAGGGGTTAGCTCTTTGTTAAATACTTTGAAGAATTCTACTGTGAAACCATCTGGTCCAGGGCTTTTGTGTGATGGGAGTTTTTTGATTACTGCTTCTATTTCATCTGCTATTATTGATCTGTTCAGGCTTTCTTCTTCTTCTTCATTGAGTTTGGAAGATTATATTTTTCTAGAAATGTGTCCTTTTCACCTAGGTTTTCAAATTTCTTGGCATACAATTCTTCATAGTAATTTCTTACAATCTCTTCTATTTCTGTGGTATCAGTTGTAATTTCTCTTCTTTCATTTCTGATCATGTTTATTTGCGTCTGCTCTCTACTTTTCTTAATGAGCCTTCTTAAAGGCTTGTCTATATTGTTTATCTTTTCAAAAAACCAACTCTTGGATTCATTGATCCTTAGAATTGTGCTTTTAGTCTGTATGTCATTTAATTCTGCTCTGATCTTGGTTATTTCCTTCCTTCTACTTGCTCTGGGTTGTCTTTGTTTTTGTTCTTTGAGTTCTTGTAGGCATAAGGTTAGGTTGTTTGTTTGGAATGTTTCTATCTTTTTTAGATAGGCCCATATTGCTATGAACTTCCCTCTCAGGACTGCCTCACCATGTCCCATAAGTTTTGGGTTGTTGTGAGTTCATTTTCATCATTTCCAGAAACTTTTTGATTTCTTTCCTAATTTCATTCTTGACCCATTTGTTGTTTAATAGCATACCATTCAGTCTCCATGATTTGGGGTGTTTTGGGTTTTTTTCTTCGGGGTGGTTTTTAATTTCAGTCCCTTGTGGTCAGAGTAAATGCTTGGTATAATTTCCATTTTCTTGAATTTGTTGAGACTTGTTTTGTGTAATGTCATGTGGTCTATCTTTGAAAATATTCCATGTGCATTTGAAAAGAATGTGTATTTAGCTTCTTTGGAATGAGGGGCTCTATATATATCAGTCAAGTCCATTTCATCTAGGGTGTTGTTTAATGCTGCTATATCTTTGTTGATATTTTGTTTGGAAGATCTGTCCATTTTTGACAGCGGGGTGTTAAAATCCCCTACTATAATTGTGTTGCTGTCAATATCTTTCTTGAGGTCCTCTAGGATTTTCTTTATATATTTGGGTGCTCCTATATTGGATGCATATATATTTACGATGTTAATGGCTTCTTGGTGGATTCTCCCCTTGAGTATTATGAAGTGACCTTCTGGGTCTCTCTTTATAGCCCTTTTTTTGAAGTCTATTTTGTCTGATATGAGAATTGCTACCCCGGCTTTTTTTTCTTGTCCATTTGCTTGGAAAATTTGTTTCCAGACTTTCACCTTTAGTCTGTGATGGTCTTTTGTCCTGAGGTGGGTCTCCTGTAGGCTTCATATGTGTGAGTCATGCTTTCTTATCCATTCAGCTATTCTATGTCTTTTGATTGGAGCATTTAATCCATTTACATTTAAGGTTATTATTGATAGGGACTTACTCATTGCCATTTTTGTACCTGAGTTCCTCTCTGTCTCTCTCTTTTCCTTCCTTTCCTTAAAGCAGCCCTTTTAGTATTTCTTTTATAGCTGGTTTGGTGGAGGCTTTTTCTTTTAGACTTCTTTTGTCTTGGAAGCTCTTTATTTGGCCTTCTATCTTGAGAGCCTTGCTGGGTAAAGTAGCCTTGCTTGTAGGCCTCTGGTTCTCATTACTTGGAATATGTCTTGCCATTCTCTTCTTGCTTGGAGTGTTTCTATTGACAAGTCAGTAGCTAATTTTATTGGGGCTCCCCTGTATGTTACTTCCTTTTGCTGCCTTTAAGATTCTCTCTTTGTCTTGGAATTTTGCCATTTTAGTGATGATGTGTCTTGATGTGGGCCTCTTTGGGTTCCTCTTGAATGGGACTCTCTGTGACTCCTGGATTCGTGTGAATTTTTCTCTCATCAAATTAGGAAAATTTTCCATCATTACTTTTTCAAATAGATTTTCTATCCCTCGTTCTTCTTCTTCTCCTTCTGGTATTCCTATTATTCGGATATTATTTTGTTTCATATTGTCTTGCATTTCTCTTAATCCCTCTTCATTCCTTCTGAGCCTCTTTTCCTTTTCTTGCTCTTTCTGGGAGATTCTTTTTACTGTGTCTTCCAACTTGCTGATCTGATCTTCTGCCTCATCGATCCTGCTTTTCATTCCTTCTACTGTGTTCTTCAGTCCAGAAATTGAATTCTTCATTTCTTCTTGGCCTTTCCTGATAGTTTCTATCCCCTTTTTCATGTTGATATAGTTTGCAGATTTTAATTCTTTATCTTATGGGAAAGGAAGGAGAAAGAGAGGAAGAAAAACATCAACGTGCAGTTGCCCCTCATGTGTCCCTTGCTGGGGACATGGCCTGCAACCCAGGAATGTGCCCTGACGGAGAATTGAACTGGCAACCCTTTGGTTCACAGGCCAGCAGCTCAATCCATTGAACCACACCAGCCAGAGCAAAAAATTATAGTATTATTTTTATATTTCTATTTGATAAAATAAATTAACCACATGATATGCCCAAAATCTTACATCATTTGGAGGCAGTTATACCTAGTGGTCGCTAGAGCATTTTGGGCTTTTAGCAATGCACTTTTATACTTCAAACAAATATTTAAATTACAAGCTCACTATAAACTGCTCAACAATTAATATATTGAAAGATCTACAAAGTTAATGAGCATGAAGCAATCATTTATGTTTCTAGTAATCTATATTTACTTGACACATTTATTAGATACAGTATAAAATTATTTGAGTAAGTCTATAGAATACACACTAGTGATATATAGATATAGATATAGATATAGATATAGATATAGATATATAAAGAAAAAACTTTTTATAACCTGTATTGTATTCTAAAATGATTATACACCTGAACAATATTCTCATACTATTATTAGTACATTTTAATAAATTACAAACACTGGCATAAATAGTGCAGAGGTTTACAGTGGAACAGGTAGAATGATTCTGCTTGATGAGTTTGTAATGGAAAGGCATAAGGGAGATTCACCAAAGATTTAACAATGAAGCTGAAGCTTTAAGGAAGTGTACGAATTCATCAGGCATAAAATAAGAGCATAAAATTCCTGAGCAGGAGTAAGAGCATGCACAGAGGTAAAGAGGTGGGAAAGAGCATGATGTTCAGAATACTGCAGCGTGGTTGCAACAAAGCATTTGCTGTGAGGAACCATGGAAGAAATTGTGCAGAAACCCAGGGAAGAGGACTGTCCTGGAGGGAGCCACTGATGACATATGTGGCCGGGGAGTTTTGGTAAAATGAAGACTGAGAAAAGGTGTTTGCATTTGATTATAAAGAAATCTTATGTAAGACTTTTAGGAGTAGGAGGTGGAAGCAAAAGTGAGTGGAAATAGAGACACTGATATTTTAAGACAATAGGATTGAATGGGTTGAGACATAAGATTTGAAAGAAAGTGCCTTCTGACACCAGGGTAGGGAGTCAGAAAACACACCAGGGTTTAGTTGCCGTAGTTTAAGTTTGGAAGAAAGACCAGCATACCTGGGGGAAAAGAGCTAATGCAGAGAGAGGCGCAGAAATATTATTAATGGTCCAGGCATCTAGAGGGGGCAGGAAAAGAATGAAGGAGGCTGCACAGATGAAGAGGAAAGACTTGAACTGGCTACAGCATGTATGTAGCTAAGACAAAGTAAAGGTGAGGAATCTCTGGTAAAATAGAAAACAATTAATATAGTAAGAGCCTGCTGAAATTAGTATATATTAATATGAGTGACTTGAAAAAAATGACAAGTTTTGTTATAACTTCTCAGAGAAATTTAAAGATTTTAAGAAATAAGTAAAAGAAATGTCAAGCAGTGTTGAGTGTCCAATTATTGTAAATAAAAATATATTATACTAAAACTTTATTGGGCAAATATTTCTAATGTAGAATGTTAATTCACTGAAATAAAAGTGTGGACTTAATTTTCACTGTTGATCATTAGTAAAAAGGATTTTCCCTCTGACCCCAATCCAAGACAGTTTTATATTCTGAGACAGCAGTTGGAATATGGAAGAAACCATGATTCTGGGTATATGCTTTCGGTGCTGTGTGGAGCACGAAGATGTGGAATCTTTCAACCTTAGGGTGGGCAGGCAGGGTGGAAGGTGGCCACCACTGCCTGGTAAAGACAGTCATACTCCATGTAATCTATAGTGTGGAGAAGTACTACAGAGCGCTACCATGTGGGCTTTTATGAGCAGTATAGGTGATTGTGGAAGGCTGTTTCTGTAAGTGAGCTAGATAGAACTTGACTCACACAAGGAGAGAGTAAAGTGTTAATCCAATACCGAGGAGGAGGCCTGTATAGAGATAAACAGTAGTAGGCATTTCAGCTGGAGATTTGTATCTGGGCCAGTGAAAGAAGGGTGGTGGAGGGAAAGGACCTCTTGGTGGATGGCTGGTTTCAGTGCGTGTTTATGGAGAAGGGGTAGGAAGACACTAATGGCAAGACTTTGGGGATTGTCCCTAAGGCCATATTTGGCACTAAATAAAAGGAGTTTCTTGCCCTAAAAATGTCGAAGGACTTTGCAGAAGACACGTCCCTACAATAACAATGGACTAAAAACTCCCTCATTTTTCAGGTACTATGTAAACCCTTCCCCAGAATTTTGTCTGTCTTAGGGCGAGGACCCATAGTCATCAATGGGATGTAATTTCCATGAGCCTGTGGAGAGAAGAAGTAGAGCTACATTCATATACCTGTAAATATTAAAATATATTGTTTCTTGCCCCTAAATGTTATAGACCAAATTCATATTTTTGCTGATGGAAATTGTTGTTCAATGTGATGTCTTTATAAACAAATCTCTTTCTTACACAACTACACAAAGACAAACACAACTATTACAAAGCCTATCAATTTTCCACACACTTTTCTGTGTAAGCAGAAACTCCAGTCTCATCTTGACCTTACCTTACTAGCTTCTTATCTGGTCATTTTATGTTTTGCTGTGACCTATGATGAAAAACAAAATAATTATAAACTTGGCCCTAGTTCTACTCAGTCTACTGACTTACCAGAGAGTTTGGACAAATGTTTTAAGTGCTATGCAACAAAACTCTTCTTTTGTTGACTAAAATGTGGATATGTTAATGTTTGAGGTGCACCTGTTGCCTATTAAACACTACATGATGAGTAATTATCTCTTAGCCACATTTTTAGGTTCTTAAATAATACCTGATTATATAGAAGAAAAATGTATTTCAAACTATGGTATGTATTATAAATTTCAGACTAGAATACTCTGAATAATTTGGTAATACTAAATAAAAATAAAATAACTATATGATAAAATAGAAATTGAATCCTCTCACTGGTTTACTTTCTATTTGGGATGAATTGTAATTGTGTTTACCTCATAATTTCAATTTTCTAATGAGAGTGTTTTCCTGAAAAAAAGTAATGGAAAATTACCAGGACATAGTTATTTACTCTTTTGATGATTATCAAGAGAAAAAAATTATGTATTTTCAAGAGTGTTTTGAACTACTAATTTTTAATGTAAAATTTGTGAGCTGGTTTCCTAATATTTTACATCTTCCAGTAAGCCACACATATGTAGTGTAGTTACTTGAAATCTGATCTATTATCATGAAGGATATTTGTTTGAAGAAACAGATGAATATTTTGCAAATTTTAAATATGTTGACACCACTCATGAAAAGTCACCTCATCTTTTGACTTTTGTGTGCATGCATGCACACGCCTGTAGCAGAGATGCTAGTACATCAAATATGTGTAATGCCTTCATGTTGGTAGCTCAAACATGACATTGCATGAAGAATTTTCAAAACACCATTCAGTTCTTTAAGTCTCTGGACCTCAAAATATTGAAGCTCAAATTGTATTTTGAATACATTCCAATTATCTGAAGGAAGTAAGTTGCTCTTGAGTTATTGTGGGTCTCAGTTCAACTATACCAACCTTTCACCCGACCACTGACCTCTGCAGCAGTTTGCTGTATGGAAATTTAATAACTGACCTGTTTGTGTCAGAATCACTTTTCTTGAAAATTTCCCAAAGTGTCTAGCTCACTCAGAAGAAAAATACTAAAATATATGGGGAGGAGATGAACAAGATATACAGATACAATCTGGATTTACGAAATACTGAACACTAATGTCTAGAATCTTTCAAGCTTATATATAAACATTGAAAATGAAACCTCCTCTATGTCAGGGAATCCTGTCTGTGCTCACTACTAAAATCAGTTATTTGCATTTGTGAAAAATGTCCAGCTATCAACAAGAAGTAAATATGTTACAAGTAAAAAGTTTTACACATAGTAAAATATCTGAAATAAAGTATGTGTGTGCTTGGCCTCCTCTATCAGAATGTGAAATCCTGAAAAGGGATAGATTTTGGCATATAGCATAGACTTAGCTTCACACAGACCATGGCTTAAGCCTTGTTTATCCACTTTTAGTTGAGTGACCTTGGAGAGATTGTTTCACCTCACTAACTTTTATGTCTCTTGCCTGTAAAATGACTCTTATAAAGTATTATAAGGATTAAATGTTTTAATGTATATAGGGAGTGGCAAAATGAACTATCAAAGGAATGTCAATACATGAATGATTGCCCTGGTTGGTGTGGCTCAATGAATTAAGTGCCGGCCTGTGAACCAAACGGTCACCGGTTTGAGTCCCACTCAGGGCACATGCCTGGGTTGCAGGCCAGGTCCCCAGTATGGGACACTCAAGAGGCAACCACACATTGGTGTTTCTATCCCTCTCTTTCTCCCTCCCTTCCTCCATCTCTAAAAATAAATAAATAAAATATTGAACAAAAAACCACATGGATGACTAAGACAATGAAACTGTAACATGGCTATAGACAGACAAAATTCCTATTGAATAAGTAGATATATGAATGAATGAATAAGCTATTTCACTTGTTTAAAAATTATTTCCCTTTGTCTTCTACACTTCTCCAATATTATAGGATTTTAAATCACTTCTTTGCCCTGTTAAAATAGTATTTTTTTTACCTTTTATTCATTCTTATTACTAAAAAGTAATTTGATGTCATTTCTTGTCACCAAAATGTTAATTCTGTGAAACAAATTACATGAAGTGACTTTCCATTTTTTTAACCAGAGCCTATCCTGACACATAACAACTATTTATTAAAATTTTCTATATTTAAATTATTGAATGTTATCATGAATTAGTTAAGTATATGCAATTAGTTAAGTGTATGGAATTAGTTGAATTAGTTGGGTGTGTTAAAAAAGGTATGAGACCAGATGTGGGCACATCTGCAGTGACATGGGGGCTCAGTGGTATTAGAGGAACAAAATCTTCTTTATTCTCTTTTCTCAACATACGGTTTTACCTCATGTTTAAGATCTGCTGGAGCTTTAGGCATTACATCTTCACTGAAGCCAGTAAAAGGAATGGAGGGGAAGAAGCTCAGCTCTCTCTTTTGCACACAACACTTGGCTGGAAATTGCACAAAATACTTAACACTTATTTCTCAATGGAAGGGAAGTAATTTTTGCAGTCATACCTAAATACGAAGGAAGGTGGGGGGTATGGACTCTATTTTGAGTGGCTATATATTGAAACATACAGGGAAACAGACTTGAGGGTAGGAAACTAGAAGTATTTGCCACTACTTACCACCAAATGATTGTGTTAATATGCTGAATTTCTCAGATGTCCAAGAGGACATTTAGCCCAATGGAAGACTTGTTACTACTTCATTATATTACAGGCAACGTGTATAATTTTCTTCTATTTCCCTTGTCTAAATTTCATGGTATAACTATGAAAAGATTACTCCAAGGGCAGAGACATTTACTGAAAGAGCCTTCAATTTTTGCTTATGTGTGCCTGGGAAACATGGAGTGATATTCTTATACCCAACACAGCCAGCCAATTTAATGATACATGTTTAGAGTACTTCAATTTCTGGAGAGAAGTTATGTGTGTGTGTGTTTTAAGATAAATATTTTTCAACTTAGTATCTAAATAAAAATATATGAAGTTCAGAGAAAATATAATTGAAATAGATATTTTAAAACTGTTCAGACAATAGCAAATTTTTATAAGTGAGGAAAATAAAAATATGCTTCTAAAGTATTTCCTAAGTACATGAGTTTTAAAAATTAATACCAGTAATAGTATAAATGGGGAAAAAACAGCTAAAAACAAAGATTGATCATTTATATTTTATAGACTAATGTCCTATTTTTGCCACTCTTATTGTCACAGTGAAGCAGTTTGCTGCTGAGCACTTGCTTGAAATACTTATTTTAGAGAAACACATATTTTTTGTGGATGCTACATGTGGTTTGAAAGATAAAAAGTCAAATTATAAATTATGTTCATCAAACTAGTTTCAGTCAATAAAAGTTTCAGCATGTCTATTATTCCCCCTTTAAGCTATTTCTTATCAAAGCCATTTTGAAACTATAACCATACAGAATTAATGATAAGCACTTGGATGTCCAAAATCTAGCATTGTAAAACTACTTTTACATCTACTTAGTGACAAATGAAAAATGAATGTCCTATTCGTTGTAGTGTAAGGTGGCTGACTTAATGAGTTGTGTCTTATTTGTCAATTAAGTTCCTTCCTATGTATGTCTCTACAAATAAAGCAATTCCTTGAACCACAGTACATGTAGGAAGAAGTATATAATCCTTATCTTTGCCTTGAAGAATAGCCCTACATATAAGATAAAAAATATATTTATTAGATAGGGCTATTTTATCATTAAAATTATAAGCATATTGCTAGATGGGCATGTGTTATATTTCAGGGGGTTACATCACTTCCCATGGACATGGTTTTCTATGTTTTGTTACTTTATGAATCAGCATGTGACATATTTTCTTAATTCTATCATTTCAAAAATCTATCATTAACATCTTTTTCACAAATAAAACAAAACTCATGTTACAAATATCTACTGTTTATATTATATAACAGCCTTGGTAATGTAGCTCAAATAAGAGTGGTCACTAATGGAAATTGAAAAATAACTATTCTTATTGTTTTAAGATTCTTAGTATATCTATATTAACACATACTTTTTCCTAAAATTTAATTGATATCTTCACAAGCCTAATATAAAGTTTCTTATCCCTGTGGAATTTCTTGATTGGAAACATTTATCACAATATAGAAGAAAAGAGTATAAGAAGGTACATAATATTAACAGGTTTTTTATTTTAAGCATAGAAAAGGTAAAATTATTATTTTTACACAATTGTAAATTGTTGATATTCTACATTTTCCTAAGATCACACTTAGTCTCATGATGTTTTGAATTTATTCCATTTGAAATACATTTAAATCTACTAGTAAAAGCCTCAAGTAAAATGATAATTTTAAATTATTACTTGGAATAAGTAGTCTTTCTTCAAGTTACATTTTTCCTTCACTTATCTTTAGCTAGTAACTCTACCTTTCCATTTCTTTGTTGCTGATTTCTGTTGGTGGTAACTGGATTCTCAGGGATGTCCAGGTTCCAAGAAATGAGAAACTAATTTGATCCTTACTTCTACTTTGCCTTTTTCATCAAATGTTTACATTCCACATTTTCTATCATCTCAGTTTCACCCCTGCCTTTTTTGTCCTCATATATTCTGTCTTGTCTCAGGCCATTATTTCCCACAATCCCACCTTCCCCCCACCCAGATCCTCTTCTTGTCATTGTGNCTTTAGCTAGTAACTCTACCTTTCCATTTCTTTGTTGCTGATTTCTGTTGGTGGTAACTGGATTCTCAGGGATGTCCAGGTTCCAAGAAATGAGAAACTAATTTGATCCTTACTTCTACTTTGCCTTTTTCATCAAATGTTTACATTCCACATTTTCTATCATCTCAGTTTCACCCCTGCCTTTTTTGACCTCATACGTTCTGTCTTGTCTCGGGCCATTATTTCCCACAATCCCACCTTCCCCCCACCCAGATCCTCTTCTTGTCATTGTGCTTGACCTTTCAGTTCTTAATAAGAAATATGTCCAAAATTAACTACTTTGCTGAGAGTCTGAAGTGTAAATATCTGATTGAAGCAGTAGCCATCAGTGGTAAATATACCTCATGATGTAATTATAGTGGCAAAAATTCAAATAAAGCTGTGTGCATTGCTCTTGAACTTTGGGGTTCTATTTTTCCTAAAATGTCTAGTTCTACAGTCATAGTTTATAGAGCCCATTATTAACAACCAGACTACTAATTTACTGAAGTAATGCTGTACCACTGGATTGCAGTGAAGGTTTTCCTACAGGAGTTTAAAGCACATCATTTTTAAGAAGCAAAAGGTTTTTCCCCATAAACACCTTACCAGATAAGTTGCAGAAGTTTTTCAAAAAGATCAGCTTTGTTTTTTCAACATTTCGTGAACTTAGATTTGTGTATCAAGATTAATAACATCACCCATATTCTGTTATTTTAAAGAATTAACCAAAAATTTCAAAATTCATGTCTATTGTTTTTCTAGTCATCCTCTAGAATTTAGGATTTCTAAGGATTGTATTTACAGGTTCACCTTGTAAAAATTCACACAATTTTAGGACACAGCCACACACAGATAAGATTGAATGGCACATTAATTGGTATTAGATATCTTTACAAAGGGATCAAGGAATTTCATGAAGAGCACTGAAAGAGAAAGGAGAGGTCGAGAGCAGACATTTCTGCAGAGTGGCAACATAACTGCTTACAGCAAGGTTTCTCAGCCTTGATTCCATTGGCATTTTTTGGCTAGATAATTCATAGTGGGGATCTGCTCTGTGCATTATAGTATCTTTAGTAGTGCTCCTGGCTTCTACCCACTTGAAGTGAGTAGCACCCCACCATTCATGAATATTAAAAAATGTGTCTTATTCTGGGGTAAGTCCTCCAATATCAAAATTCTCCCCTGTTGAATACCACTGGCAGAATTCAAGATGGAGTAATAATCATAGTAAATACTTTACAAATATCATCTCATTTAGTTCTTAAAAAAACTAGGAGGTGATATTATTTAATGAAGGTCTAGAGAAGGTAAGTTCTATTTTTTAGTAAGTTTTTAAAAAATTATGTAAATATTAGAACTCGAAAGTCAACCTTAAAATATACACTCAACAACCAAGTGCAATTGAATGAAAGGAGATACAGTGACAAATAAACATTGTTTCCACCTAACTACTTTGCTGAGGGCCAGCACTGGTCAGTTTGCTCCATGTTAATATCAATTTTTACAAAACTTTCCTCACTCAAGATACATGGATAGAATTTTTGAAGGTTTGGCTTTATTTCCTATGGAAATAAAGTGTGCAGAGCTTGGATTATACAATACTTGTTAGATTATGATTTGTGAAAGTGCTTGGAAGCCAGGAAAAAGTCAGTTTTACTGTTGCATTGATAGATTTTATAGCATTTCAAATTAAACCTTGCCTATAAAGAAGATAGAAGTATGCAAAACCTGAGAAATCAGCTATAAACTGTCAGCATTCTTTCACCTATTCTCCTAAAATTTACTTATGCAGTGCTAACTTCTAAAAAATTCAGATAAGGGCTTGAAAGTAAATGGAAAAGCAGTTAGTTCAACTTATTTATTTATTCATTCATTCCATCAACAAGTATGTAATCTCTATGAAGGTAAGGACTTCATTTGTCCCTTTTTCTTCCTGTTTTGACTCTTATTTCCCTGAACTGTATGCAGTACCTGGAAGGTGGTTGACACTGTTATATGTTCATCAAATAACCAATAGCAATGAATATGAATTTTTGTGCTAAGTACAATGTGCTGAGTATAATGACTTCTTTAAAAAAGTTAATAGTCTAGGAAGGTGTGTGGGGCAAGGAGTAGATGAGTGTAATATTTTGAGAAATAATTTGTGGTTTGCCACAGAGTTATGAATTTATGAGAGTATCAAACATTTTAAATCTAAGTAATCAAATTTTGTCTTATCACTCTTACCTATTTCAATCCCCCCCAAAAAAACCCTAGATTATTAAAATGTAACCCTACCCAATTTAAACTGAGCAGAGCTCATTATTATTATCCATAGCTATGTGAATTTCCTATTGCTGGTAACAAATTTTCACAAATTTCACAGCTTGAAAGAGCTCACAATTCTGTAAGTCTGAACTCCAACAGAGAGTTTTTCTGGGTTCTCTGTTCAAGGTATCACAAAGCCAAAATCAGTTTTGGTCTGTAGTCTCTGGGGTCCACTTCCAAGCTCATTGCTGGTTTTGGCAGAATTCAGTTCTTTGTAGTTGTGAAACCAAGGTGACTGCTTGCTGGCTGGTCATCTGCTGGAAGCCACTTAGTGTAGTCTCCATACACATTCTTTGATTCCCGGCCCCCTGCATTTTAAACCAAGCAATAAAGTGTCAAGTTCATCTCATCCATAGAATTTCAGACATTTTTGGGCAACAGCTGGAAAAAAAAAAAAAAAACCCTGCTTTTGTAAAGGGCCATGTCATCCATCAGGCCCATTCAGATAATCTGCCTATCTGAAAGTCAGCTCTGCCGTAGAATCTAGGCATGTGAGTAACATCCCTCAGGTGCGTAGTGCTGTGGGTTTTGCAGAGCATATACACTCTGGGGCGGGGCACTTGGGGTTATTTTAGGTTTATGTCTACCAAAGCCACCTCTCATTTCTCTGCTTTTTTCTCATATCACATATGGTGCCACTGACCAGTAGACTAGGCTGGTCATAGTTGACAAAGTACCTAATATGGCCTTGATCTTAATAATGACAATATGTTTATTGTCATTGCTTTAAGTTCTGTCTTCCTTTCTACACTGTCAGCACAGCAAAAGCAGGCCTTATCTGCTTTTTGTGGTTTGCCACAGAGTTATGAAACTTTATCCTTACTGCATGTAGACAATATGGTATCTAATTCTTTCCTGATGACACAAAATAGATGCCCAATAAATGTGTGTTGATGAAGGAAATGAAACTAAACACCAGAAAAATCATACTGTGTAAGAAACTTCTAATCTGGCTCCCATTAGAATATAAGATCCCAGGAGATGCACACTGTGTTGTTCAGCAGAGCATCCCCATTGCATAAACGCTAAGCCAACACCTGGTCCATAATGGGTGCTCCGTAAGTACTAAAGGAATGAACTGTCCTGCAGGGCATGGATGTAAATTTGTATGGCCCAAATGGTAACCTGAATATTTAAAACTCTCAAAATGCATTGCAGAAGTTTTCCAGCATTTTTGACAGTTTTTCAATCTTAGCAAAACTACAATTTGTAATCTTCACTCATTTCACAGTACATTTACCTTGTGCTTTATTGCACCCAAGTCAGGGATATTTTGTGCAAATAAATTAACAAACTTAAGGCAGCTGTGGGTACAATTAAGTAGGATTTTTTTAAAAAATTGGTCCAATAATGGTTACACCAAGAATTTCATATAATCAAAATGCAAATTTATGATGTAAATTAACTTCTGTAACATTTGTTTGACATCATCATTTTTCGCAAACCGAGTTGGTGCCTGTGTTTGGTTTCTAATAGTTGTTTCGGTTTTGATTTTTGAACTTAGATTAGTCAGCATCTTCTGATACTTCTCCTTATGTTATGCTGGAAATCCCGAGTAAAACAATATGACATGTACCACTATTTATAAAGCATTTTGAGCTTCTCAGAGCTTTGTGCCCCATCACCAATTATAACTCCAAGCGTGTTCTCCTCTTTTCATTGTCATAGATGATGACAGTTTCTGGCACTTCACAGCTTGATAAACTCTCTCCTAGAACACACCTTCCCCAGCATAAATTTAGGTTGCTGTGAGTTTATTTTTTAAACTAAATGTGCTGATGTGATTTTAGGTATCTTAAAATGTAATTATTTGGATAGAAACTGCAAGCAAATAAACCCTTGAATCATTTTTCTTTTTCATCTTGAAAGCTCAGTGCTCTATGTGCTGCTTTGGTAGGAAACTCATTGACAGCTGCAGACTACTGCCACTTGAGACAGATTGCTAAATGCACAACAGCCTCTAAAATTCTCTCTTCCTTATTTACCAATAATCATCTTCTACTGGTTCTTCTGCCAACACTTACTGATTTAGTCTATCAAATTAACTGATTAGTGCTAAATAACTTTTAAAGTCTTTTGCTTAAAATAGTAAATCTTAGAAACTATTTTGGAAGTATGTGTTTATGCAGAATTTTAGAGTCTCCCTCTCTTATGAAAAATGGCTGAATTTTCCTTTATCTTTTTGTTTGGACCTTCATTTACTGCCAACATGCATGCTTCTGCATTGTTCCTCCACCGTCATCACTTGCCCAAGGTGAAACAGTTGTCTTTTAAACTTAATTTTTTCAAGTATGATCTTGTAGTGCCCTCTATGCTTCCTCTCTACTGTACTATCTTCTGTTATTGTCTCTATGAAGTTGTAGAATAATTACTTCCTCAATTCATCTGTCTGATCCAACATCCTCAGAAAAATCTCTATTATCTTCCTCTAGTTTATAAGTTCTGGCTCCAGGAATGGCCAAACTAGAGCTCAGTGATAAGGGGAACGTTGCCAATCAGATTAAATCAAAGCAGGCTTCTCATTTGTTCTCAATACTAGTGATCCCTTATTCTGAATTTCACTTTAGCTTTTAACCAGTGGAATATACACCTATTGGAGATGCTTTCTCTGTAGAATATAAACTGTCTTCACTCTCCCCAGTTGTAACTGTTCTAAAAAAATGTCTTAATTTTAAGGCTCTGATGGTGTGCTGGGAGGTGTAGGTGAAAATCCAACATTAAACCACTTAGAATGGATGATTCTAATGGTTTTGCTATTGTTAGGTGATCGTAGAAGGAAGACCTTTGAAATCAGTCAATGTATTTATGGTACGCTGAGAGCATTACATTCTGGGTGTTATATAACAAAGATCTGTGACCTCAATTATGGTAAAAATGACTCATCTTATTTCAACTCCATAAGTTTAGTAAGGTGTGTCTTTCAGTTAAAATGATCAAAGATGGCTGGTAGTAAGACTATTAAATACTTTTTTTAATGGAGATAGTTCTGAGATGAGCCTAAAGATGTTTCCCATTAAGGCCAATTATATCGACCAGTCGCATAATATTTCTATCCACAAATTACATAAATCCAAAACTGAAGTGTGCGGTCACCAGTGTTTTACAATAACAGGCGTAACTGCCATTTGGCATAAACCTAGGTTGTCTCTGAGTTAAACAAAAGATCAACAAATAAAAAAAATTTAAGTCATTTTTAATGAAGATTTTTTTAAAGAAATTTGGATTATTAACCAAAAGTTTTTGGTAACTTCCCATGGGAAAAGAAGTTTTCTTGGAGAACAGTGTTGAATGGCTTGATGTATGCTGACACTTGGTTACAATCTTTTCAATAGCAGAATCATTTCCAGGCCACCAGGCACAGTGAATAATTCCTGAGCGTGCTGCGTGTGGTGTGGCCAAGATGACAGTACTGCCATCTGGAATAATAACAAAATTTCCTCAAGGCAGATATCCTTTATGAACAGAGAGCTTATGCAGGTCATGCGTCAAGGGTTTGATCTTTTGAAACATTTCCCCACGGGACTTTGCTTTCCCAAGCAGAAGTACATTTATAGCACCAAAATATAATTATAGATGAGAACTACAAAACCCACACTTTTCTATTGTCCTTAGATAGATAAGATAAGATAAAATATAGGGAAGGGTAGAGCATCCACTGGTTTTTAGAAATAGGTACTCTGCTTTCAATTGAGTATGAAGAGGTTGCATTTTTATTGGGCTTAGAAAAAGGAAAAATTTACCAGTGACTGAGATACCAAGAACTACCAAGAAGATAATGATCATACCTGCAGGAACTAAGAAATACTACCTCAACCTGTATCACCAAGCATGAATGTAGCAGCTCGTCACAATATCTGGATTTAATTCCCTTCTCAACAGCATTGTTTTATTGTATCTTATAACTAGTCTGTCTTCTTTCCTGGAAACCCCAAGCTGATTTTATATCCCACAATTGATTTTCTTTCATGATCTCTTTATTAACAAATTTCTTATTCAGTGATTTTCAAACACCTTACTAAATTAACACAATTTTCTTTATATTAAATCAATATAGAATCTGGAGGATCAAGATATATTAAATATCTGATTGACCACATCCGGAGTGAGATGTGTGGTTCTCTGGCAGGTTGAAAGGGTTCTTCTCATCCCTGAAATTATTTCCATAGCACCCTAGGGCTCTAACAAGAACTTCCAAAAACTTGTGGCAGCACTGTGATATTTATGAAGTCCCTTCCTTCTCTGGTGTGAAAGAAACCCTCTCATAAACCTTAATTCTTTAGATGATGTTCAGAGACAGTGTCTAATGTATAAAAGTTTTGAATTAGGCTATTGAAGTAATAGAACATAAAGTTTATTCACTATTTATAATCAATTAAAATTAAAGTCAGATAAAAGGAAACAAAAGCTTACATGAAGGAAAAATATGACATTTAGCCCTGGCTGGTGTAGCTCAGTGGATTGAGTGCAGGCCTGTGAACCAGAGGATTGCAGTTTGATTCCCAGTCAGGACACATGCTTGGGTTTCAGGCCAGTTCCCAGCAGGGGACGCACAAGAGGCAACCAACCATACATTGATGTTTCTCTCCCTCTCCTTCCCTTCACCTTTAAAGATAAATGAATAAAATCTTAAAAGAAAAAGAAAAATATGACATTTATTTATATTCTTCTAGTCATCAAGAAGCATCTTTGGCTATACCTGGCCTGCTCTATAAATGTTATTTCAACATGAAGAGTGAACTATTTCTTATATTTGAAATATCTAGGGTATGCACATTTCTATGAAACGAAGCAAAACAAGTTAAAATAAGTTCCTCATTAAAAGCCTTCCATGCTTTCCTAACCAGTGTGGCTCAGTTGGTTGAGCATCGTCCCTAAAAGTATATTGTCTCTGGTTGCATTCCAGCCAGGGTGAATGCCTGGATCGAGGGTTCTGTCTCCCATCAGGGTGTGTCCAAGAGACAATGAATCAATGTTTATCTATCACATCAATGTTTCTCTCCCTCTCTTTCTCCCTCCCTCCTCCTCTCTCTAAAAACAAATACAATCTCTAAAAAATAAAAAAATATATATATAAAAGACTTCCCTCCTAGCCCCAGCAACTCAGTCTATTTAAAGAGTCTTAACAAAAAGCTTAAATAACAAAGAAATGAGAAATGATTTATCTTCTATTCCTGTTGAATGGAATTACACAGTTCAAGCTTTGTACATTATCTAAGTTAGGGAATCACATATGCAGTTTTCAAAAGTTCATTGTGCTTGCAGGTGATGCTTTGCTATTTTAAGGAAATACGTTTAGCCAAAAGTGAAAAACTGCATCATTATATTTACTGTAAAGACAGAAAACTCTCAGTATTTTCTGTCTCCTTTGTTGTAAGTAGGGAACAATATGCAGCATTTAAGTAACTTTGCATCCGTGCTGAGTTGGTGAAGGATGTACAACAGTCAAAAAATGAAAAGTGAGCAAAGCATCATTTGTCAAAAAAAAAAAAAATCTCCCAAATCCTGTTTTCCTTCACACACACTCCCATGCAGAACAAGGTAAATGGATTAAGTTATCCAGGTCACTTTCAGCACAAATGTACAGTTTTTTTTTCTTCAGCACAACGGGGCTCTCCCCCATTCTTGTTAGAATATCACCAAGCAGTCCACCAGTGTGTCCCGTCACACTGAAATCATGTTGTCCTGCACAGTGGGTCTAAGTCCATGTTGAGAGGTTTATGCCACACCTTATGAGGAAGGATCATACATTCTTATTTTCCTCATATTTTAGAGGATGACTCAAGATTTCAAGATTAAAAGGCTTTTTATATGTTGTTCTCTTTAAGCTTTTAGTCTTTTTCTCAGCATATTCACTTCTTTTAGAATGAATTCTGTAGAGTTGAAGACCAGGGAACAAAAACCATCTGGTGCTTTGTACTCCTTGGGTGTTTCCAAACCGTTCAATAGTTTGGGTACTAATACTCTATTTTTATTATTCAAAGTAAAGACTTAAAATTCAGAAACTGGAGGAGAAAGGTGGAGGAGACATGGCAGCGTTGATTGATGGAACTGGGTTAGATTCTTCCTCGAAGGAGTTCTCGTGAAGTGGTTCCATACCCACTTGCACAAGTCGATTTTAACCAGGATGTCACTTGAACAAAGAATAATTCCCCCTTACCTGGTCAGTAAGACACTCATTTTCTATTAAAAATGTTTACTAACTCAGTATTAAGAGGCTGTTTTACTAAGCTATCTTTTAAATACCTGCCTCCCACATCTCTCCCAATAGATAGTAGTGATGGTAGGTTTTCACAATCTAAAAAAATACAAGTATTTTAGAATAATTTAAATGTAACCCTGTAACACATTAATTTTACTTCAGCTGATTTAGTTTTACTGTTTGTTTACAATAGTACTAGTGGCGATTATTTGCTGACACTCTAGCTAAGAGACAGGAGGAAAGAGAAAATGCCTAAACACTGATTTGAAACTTAACATTCTGTATTATGAAGAGGTTCATAGATATTTTTAATTTTGTAGGATGTGCTGTTTGCTTAATATTATTTGGGTTTTGTTTTTTAAAAGCAAAGAAGACATTTATTTTTCTGCATACTGATAAATCTCTTCTAAGGAATTGCACTCGTTTTTCTACGTTTAATATTCCTGTGTCATTTTTACAAAACCTTTATTGAATGCTTAATCTGTATACAATAGAGTGATATAAGAAACACTCATTAAGTTCAAGGTTTATAATCTAGTTAGAGAGATGATGTGCATACAACTTATCAGAGAAGGAGACAGTGCATATTAAATGTTGCAGAGGGATAGGAAAAAAATTCTAGTGAGAGTTCAGATGAGGATGAGTTCACTTCAGGCTGAATCTTATTAGACATGGTTTTATCCAGATTCTGTTGGTGTTCTAAACATTATCTGGTGCTTTGCTGTTCACCAAGTTCTGTGGAAATGACTTTTATATTAAATTAGTTATCCTTAATTAGTATAATGGTTCTCCAGCTTTCCAGAGTTTTATCTTATTTTGACATCAAATTAATAAAAGGGAACAGAATTGTCTTTGTGTACATTCTGTTGGCAATTGTGTTTGATGTAAATTGACATACATTTTGTAATAGACACAGTGTAACAGAAAGGACATAATATGTGTTAAGGTGATTTTATTTTGAAAATTGTTAGTGATATTATCTTTATAGATACATTTTTAATAGCAAATGTCAGGGCATTGACATCCTGACTTTCTCGAGCAGAAAAGACACAGTGATCTTTGGTGCGACCCGTTTTGGGATTGCCTGATGCTGATAAAATGACATGTGATAGCACCTTTTCATAGTACTGAGGTTTAAAGAAACAAGTGCAGGAAACAGAAAGCACAGCACTTGGCACACTATTAGCCTACAATAGATGTTAGTCTTAGTAATTTTTACTGATTTTTATGTGGTCCATAACATCCTTTTCTCTGTGTTTGGTCCCTAACATCCTACGGCCTAAGTGCAAGAGCAGAGTTGTTTGTTGTCCTTTTTGTTTTCTGCCTTGAAAAATAGTGGGGCAAATCTCAAATATAGATCAATTACATGTGTATATTAAAATCAACTACATCATTGTAAGGAGGGGAATGCAACTGTATTCAGTAGAGACACTGTGAGTCTTGATTGTAATGGAAAGCCTAGCCCTTCCCCACAATTCTTTCTATTGCACACAAAGATAAATTCAAGGAGTTCACTAGCCTATAACATGACACACTCTCTCTGGAGATCCTGGAATATTTGCTCTATCTATATGACTCTTGAAACTAAGCTGTATCATTTTGTTAAAACTGTGTCCTTACACATACCTTTTAGTTTGATGGGATTTCTCTGCCTGAATGCACACAGCTTAGTACCCATTTGGTCTTGAAGGTACTAAGTGACCTTTTCAGTGCATACTCTGCTAGACTGGGGGTTGTATACTCCCATGCAGTTGACCTCAGAGACTTTTACAGCTTCTTTCTGCTGGTAGTGCTCATCTCCTGCTGGTTACATGTTAGCTTGTAAGGGCAAGAACAATGTTAGTTTTACACATAATTTTATTCCCCAGTCCTAACTCAGTGTTTGGCACAGAGACCTTTAATCATTGTCAAATCAACCAGTTAATTATTAATTTAAAGTTAGTGTGAAAGAAGCATTAAGTAGTGTGAAATGTTTCTCAATGTTAATCTGCTTTACCTGGGTTAGGACTGAAATCCCTTCTCACAGAGAGTCCAGCATGCAACTGACTTTCAGCCATTCCCTGCGAATGCCACCATACAGTGAACTAAGGAATCCAGTCAGAACCCAAATGGTAACTTAGCTTAAATAAGAGAGTAAAATAAAATGATACATCCTTTTTTAATTAAAAATTTAAAACAGTTTTGCATATAGGAAAATTCAAAGACTGATTTAAATGTTTTTCTTTCAATTTATTGGTCCAGAATTTCCTTAGAGAAGTCAGGGTTCCAGGCTGCAGACAGGGAGTCGGGGCCTCCAGTCAGGGCCACTGTCCAAGCCGCGATTACCCCATTTCTGATGCTATTACCTCTCCCCCAAAGCAACTCCAGATGATGTGGACAGAGAAGGATGAAAATGTGTCTGGTGAAACAATTGCAATAATATCGGGAATCTCTTCTACTTGCTCATCTGTGAACTGCTCTTTGAAGGGTTGAGGTTTGTTTTCCTATAAAGTTGATGCGAAAGTGTAATCTGTTTTATCTTAAATATCTTCAAGAGACAATTTAAGCTATAAACATTCCAGATCCTAACGTTGTTCTAAAGGAGTAACTTTTGCTAACTTCCTGACTAGTTTAGAATTCAAATACTACAGGTTGATTTTAAACTTCATTATCACAAAGGACAGTTAATGAATCATTATAATTATCTGGTTTTATCTGTTGCTGAAGCTTAAGGTAGCTGAATTTTAAAATTTTGTCATTTAACTATATCTCATAGAAAGTGCTTCTTCCATTCCAATATATTTTAAATGCATTTTTTAAGGACAGTGATTAGTACAAATACATTCTTAGCTGTTAATATGTCTGTTTGGACTACTTGAGCCATGGAGATCCTTGTTTCCTCCTTCCTTCCTTTTGCAACATAAAATCTCAGTCATTTACTCACAACCAACTCACCATCACAGTGTTATAACACTCCAATCTCTCCACCTGTGTACCATTTAACCATAAATAAGTGATCATTTTTCTGTGTCTTTTTCTTTCATTATGTCATAATCTCCTCTAGATTTTGCTTATATTCCTTTTACCTTTTACTTTCAAATCTACAGAAGCTATGCATTTTGTGAATCAAATCATGCACTGAACTACTTGGAAGGCTTTGAAAGTTCCCATGTGACAAGAGAATCAGCACACTACATAAATCTGAACAAACATTTGGTCTGCTATTTTTTTGATTCCATATTGATTTGCTTTATACCAGAGGTTGAAGTAGAAATTCTGAATTTCTGATTTTCCCCTTGTAGTATTGTGATATAATTGACATTTAACAGTGTGTTAGTTTTAGGAGTACAACATAATGTTTCCATATATTTACATGTTATAAAATGATCACCACATTGAGTTTTGTCAACATCCATCACCACACATTGTTACACAATTTTTTTCTTCTGACAAAACCTTTCAAGATCTCTTATATATATACTCTTAGCAACTTTTTAGATTATTTATTTATTTATCTTTAGAGGGGAAGGGAAGGAGAGAGGGAGAGAAATATCAATGTATGGTTGCCTCTCACGTATCCCCTACTGGGAACTGGCCTGCAACCCAGGCATGTGCCCTGACTGGGAATCGAATTGCAATCCTTTGGTTCCTAGGCCTGCGCTCAATCCACGGAGCTACACCAGCCAGGGAAACTTTTAAATATATACTAGTTTTGTGAACTACAGTCACCATGATATACATCATCATGTCTTATAACTGGAAGTTTCTACCTTTTGATCACCTTCATCTATTTTGCCCATCCTTTCCCTGCCTCTGGCAACCATCAATCTATGTACTCTCTCTGAGTCTCATTTTTTTAGATTCTACAAAAAAGTGAGATCATGTTTTTTTCTCTGATTTACTTCACTTAGCATAATACTGTCAAGTCCCATCCATGTTGTCACAAGTGGCAAGAATTCTTTATTTTCTATGGCTGAATAATATTCTGTATATATATATATATATATATATATATATATACACACACACATATATATATATATACATACACACATATATATGGGCAGAGAGAGAGAGGGAGAGAGAGAGAGAGGAAGAGTCTGTCCAGAAGAATAGTAGAATGAGAACTGTTTGTGCAACATCGATGTAACTGGGCGGCTAGAATCTGCATGCATAGATGATGACGACCTCACTGTACTATTCAGCAGCGTTGGTAGATGCTCTTGTGTGAGGATGTGTACTGGGTGGCCATCAATTCAAAATGACTGAGTAGAGCAATGAATCTACATCCAATTTGCATTTAGCTTGAAGATTCCTCTATGGAAACTATTCAGATAACTCAGAAGGCTGCAGCCATGGGCAACTGGTGATTGGCAGCTTCATCATGACAATGTGTCTGCTCATGAATCACATCGTGTACAAAGTTTTTTTGCAAAACATCAAATCACCCAGGTGACTCAGACCCACTATAGCCCAGATTTGTCGTCCTGCTCCTTCTGGCTTTTTCCAAAACTAAAATCACTTTTGAAAGGGAAGAAATTTCAGACTGCTGATGAAATTCAGGAAAATGTGACAGGGCAGCTGATGGCAATTGGGAGAACTGTGTGAGGTCCCAAGGTGCCTACTTTGACGGGGACTAAGGCGTCATTGTCCTGTGTACAATGTTTCTTGTATGTTCTTCAGTAAATGTCTCTATTTTTCATAATACATGGCTGGACACTTTTTGTGTCCAGTTGTATACATAACTCGTATATAGTGCGGGTATATGTGTGTGTGTGTGTATAGTCTTTTTCTGTTCATTTTTTGATGAACACCAGAGTTGTTTTGTGTCTTGGCTCTTGTGAATAATACTGCAATGTACATGGGAATGCATACATCTTTTTGAGATAGTGATTTTATTTCTTTCAGAAACATACCCAGAGGGAGAGCACGAAGATGGCACCAGCCAGCCTCCCGGTCTCTGGAGATGATCACAGTCAGCCCTTACATATGAGTTAAATTAGAAACCTGACCCTCAGGCGGAAGCTTTCAAGATATGCAAATAGATCTCTTTCAAAGAAAGACTGGGCAGTCCAGTCCTCGGCCTCTGTGTGAGCCCTGGGGGGATAGCTGGCTAAGAACTGTTTCTGTGTTTGATACAGCCCCCTCGGACCTGTGAATGCAAACTCCACTGGCCATCAGAGCCCAGTGATCAAGGGGCACATCCCGTTGGGTTCCGCTCCTTTCAGGGGGATGCCAGCAATCTGGAGCATGGCGGAGGGAGAGCAAGAAGATGGCACTTGCTGGCCGCTAGATGTGTGTTAGATTAGAAGCCTTACCCTCAGGCTGCAGTTTTTAAGATATGCAAATAGGCCTCCTCAGGGAAAGGCTGGGCAGTTCTGTCTGCTGCCTGTGTGCTGAGCCATGGGAGGGTAGCCTGGACCTCGGAAATCCCTGAGAACCCAGGAGAAATGGTTTTGTTGTTTGCTACAGTATTGTGGGTCAAGCAAGGTTGGTAGGCTTTGAGAGCTAGGTGATTTCAGGGCCATCCTTCAGGAACAAGTATAAAAGTTGGGCAGTAGATATTGGGTCCAAATCCTTCACTCCTCAGACAGAAACTGGGAGTTGAGAGTTCCGTTTTGACTGCGTGCCCCAGAGCCAGGATGGGTTTATGTATCTCAGCCACTCCTATTCCTTTCCTTGTGTTTTCTTTTTCTTATTTAGCTGACTTGTAGTTGATGGATCTCTCTCACAGAAAATTGTTTCATATATAGCAGTAGATTCGGTGTGTCCCCGAATAAAATTTTGATGTGATGTACTGACATATGTAGGATCATAAGTAATAACCTTTTTAAAAGAGCTTTTAAAAATACTGTCTCAGATAAAAATGGAAAGGTGATTTCAACAACGTGACTAGATAGTAGGCAAGGAATCAGTTTCATATACTTTTCTTTAAAATAACCGTTAGTCTTGCCCAGGCTGGTGTAGCTCAGTGGATTGAGCAGGGGCCTGCGAAACACAGGATCGTGGTTCGATTCCCAGCCTGGGCACATTCCTGGGTTGCAGGCCAGTTCCCAACAGGGGACTCATGAGAGGCAACCACACATTGATATTTCTCTCCCTTTCTCCTTCCCTTCCCCTCCAAAGATAAATAAACAAAATCTTTTATAAAAATAAAATAAATATCAGTCTTATGTATATATTTTTAAAAGCTCATATGCCCATTATATTTTCAGTTTTGATTATGTGCTGGTAATATTCTTTAAACAGCTATCATTTGCTAAGGATTAGTGACAGCTGGGGCAGGTGATGGCTCAGGAATAATCCTTAAAAAATGCCTGGATTCAATTATTTTACTTAAATGATTTATTTTGGATATATTTGGTAAGGTAGAGTTTTATTTTAGAAGCAAGGTGAGATTTTTCATCTTTAGTTCTAGTCCTGAAATAGTCCGCCAGATTGATGGCATCTCATTTAGGGCTCATCAGGAGTAGTGAATGTGCAGTATGGTTTGATTATGGTGTTAAATAGCAAGCAACGCAGAGAAGAAAGCCATTAAGACAGGTGTAGTGTATTACTGCTTTAAATGAAATATATTTTCTTCCAAAGTTAAGATAATTTGTTTTTCAGAGAAACATATGATACGAGTCTCAGCAAGCAAAAAAAATAAAAAATAAAGAATTGGTAAATGATGTTAGTACACTATTTTTATTAAAGAGACATTAGTTACAATTTTAAAGATTCAGCAATATTAGATAGTAAGTGGCTTTCTCATTTTTCTAATTTCTTTTTTTTAAGTTTTTTTTTGGAGAGCTTCCTTTTATTTTTTTGAAGATTTTATTTATTTATCTTTAGAGGGGAAGGGAAGGAGAGAAGGAGAGAAACATCAATGTATGGTTGCCTCTCGTGAGTCCCCTGCTGGGAACTGGCCCACAACCCAGGCATGTGCCCTGACTGGGAATCAAACCGTGATCGTGTGGTTCACAGGCCCAGGCTCAATCCATCATTTTTCTAATTTCGAATGCCCAAGCTGTATTAGGCGCTTTAAGTTAGAAATATGCTTTGTTAAATAGAAACAAGCCACTTTATTTGTGATGAGGCTTCAAAGATCCTTCAGCATGCTAATACCCCAGTGTCCAAGAAGGATCACCAAGAAGGAAATCTACATTGGACCAGACTTTTAAATTTAATATCTCACATGACTGTTATTTTTAGAAAAAAGCACTTAAGAATCATTGATCCATGGATTATTACTTCCATTTTACAAGGATGTAATATTTTCAGTCCTTGGATACATGTAAAATAAACGATTACATGTATGATCATTCTAAAGAGCAGTATAAACCTATGGTACTCTTACGGTGTATCTTTAACCCTTAGGATGATTATCACTGTTGCTAGTGTTGTCAGTGGAAATTGGACTCTTGCACAGGATAAGAGGGAAGCATTCCAAGGACCCACGCACAGGAGATTGTGGTGTGGCATGGTTTATTTGTGTGGAAATAGAAGCCACTGCCTGGGATTCTGGTGTCCCTTCTTGATCCCTCTTGCCTTGGAAGAAGCTTATCTTCAGTTAGGCCAAGATAAAAACTAGTGTCCAAAGTTTCTCTGTTCCATGTTAAAGTATAATCCAATCTAGAACCTGACTAGTTTAGGGTGTTTCCAGCTGCAGCCTATTTCAGGCTCCCTCTGGAGTCTCTGTGTGAAGCCCACACAGCCACGGACCACGTGGCTGCTATGGCCACTTGGCCATGGACAAAGGATACGTAGGTCTAAGGGGTAACTGCAGGTCATGAAGAAGAGAGTGACTTTGGAGTTCATGCCATCTGCTGCTATGGGTCCCAGTAGCTACTAGACCCACATAGTCACATTCCTGGGAGAGGGAGTGCACAGGTGAACAGGGCAAGTGCATTACCAGGTTGTAAGAGAGTGACAGAGCCCCTTTGTTCTCCTGGGATTATATTAGTTTCAGTTTAGGATGGACCAGGTGCTTTTTCAAAGTGACCAATCAACTTTCTAAGCTTTTGGGGGCTTTGGATGCCCTGCTCCCATCTGGCAATCTGGTAGCGGGGGGAGGTAGGGAATGGAGTCACTCCCCTTGGTGGAGCAATGCTATAGTTTTTTGGTCCAGCAGATAGGCTCATACTTCCCAGTTTGTTAAGCTCAATGCCTAGTTCCCTTTACTCCCCTTTTCTGCTGAATACAATGGCAACATGAGTTCCTTGTGCCATTTCCCTTGGGATGTATAAAATCTCCCGAGTGGTAGTGAAAAGGGAAAGCCCAATAGCACAATGTCTGGATGGCTCTAACTCCTTAGATGGACCCGCAGACCAAGTTTCCCCCTTTTTCCAAGTCAAGTTACCTGATTTCTGGATTTTCCTTTTACTTATGTGTCTGGTAAATAGAGTATGTTCATGTATTTTGTTATGTTTTTACTTATTTCTTTTTTAAAAGATTTTATTTATTTATTTTTATAGGGGAAGGAAAGGAGAGAGGGAGAGAAATATCAATGTATGGTTGCCTCTCATATGTTCCCTGCTGGGAACTGGCCTGCAACCCAGGCATGTGCCCTGACTGGGAATCGAACCACGATACTCTGGTTCGCAGTCCCGCGCTCAATCCACTGAGCTACACCAGCCAGGGCTTTACTTATTTCTAAATTGTGTCTTTTGTTTTGCTTTTGCTTATTTTGGATTGGTAAAAGACCATAGAGTCAGCAAGTCAGAGAAGTTCTCCTGAGAGTTTAGGCTTTAACACATATACGGAAGTCATGTTCTTCCTCTTCATCATGCTATTTTATTGACTGTGGAGCAAATGGTTCTCAAACACTTCAGAACACCTTCTTGCTTTGGTATCTGCTAGATTCTGAAGCAGTCTGCTTTGGATTGAGTGATGGTCTTTCTTTACCAGCGCCACCGTCAGGTAGGGTCTGTTGGAAAGAACTACTGTGAGTGGGATATACTCAGTGCAGTTTTGACTAAGGTTTTTACTCTAGGTTTCTCCTGTGCTTCTTAGTAACTCTTAGTACTGAAATAAAGAAAATATAGAATAAACCCTTCCAAAGGTTTAAATCTCTGTTAAATACATACTAAATGCAATCCATCCCTCCCCCACTAAAATCTAACTCTGTTCTCAAAGTATGGCTGACTACACATTTTTTAATTTTAACATACAGTTTTTATTCCTTTCTGTCCTCCTACAACCCATGTTTACCCATCAATCAATACTTCCCCCTTGATACACAACTATTTCTAGCCATCTGTTTCACAGTGCTTACCACGAAGGATCGTGCAGTGCATAGTAGACCCTTTTATACATGCTGATTGAGTGAATAAACAAATCAGTATGTAAATGAATGAATGTGACAGCATGTATGGAACCTGGAGTCTCAAGGAATATGATGCAGCCTATAAAGTAAATGATAAATCATCCAGGACAAATTATTTTTAAAGAAGGAATTAGATGAAAATAACTAGATTATTTCCTTTTCAAATTTGACTGATATCAGATCTTTGTCAAAGATAATTATTTTTAATTGTTGTTGTGATACCTTTGAGTGCATTGTACTCTATATTTTATCAATACATACCGTTATTTTTATGGTTTCATAAGCTATCTCTACCTATTTGACAGATCTGATAACATAATCATCAGTAAGTTATACAATGTGTCAGTTGCACTGTAAGAGCTGCATGTGGACATTGCTTATGAGACATAAGTAGATTCTGGAATTGGAATCCTATAGCAAATTCATGTCAATTTTGTAGTTGTTTGACCACATAAAAGTTGCTGAGAAAAAAGTATAGCTAATCCAAGTAAAAAATTGGAAAATCCATGGAAACAAGTAGCTTTAAAAATGTAGGGTTGAGGGTGGGAGGTAGGGGTGGATGGGGCGGGGAACGACAGTGGCAGAAAGTGAAGACAACTCTGCTTGAACAACAATAAAATAGAAAGTATTAAAAAATTAAAAAGGATATAGCCTAGAAAAAATAAAAACACAGAATACATTGTTTTATTTACACCTTGATGTTTGGTTTGAAATGAAAAAATTTATAAAAATATAGCTCTAGAAAATATTAGGAAAGCATTGTAATGTTAGCTATAACTCAATTTTCTGGTACTCAAGCAATCTATGTAACATTTTAAATTTAAATTGCCACTTATTCAAACTATTTATGCAACAACAAATATTGAATGTATTTATTGGAGATGCAACATCTTAGAGTGGAATGAAGAATTCAGTTGTTTTTAGGGGGATGTTGGTGATGTACTGAGTTGTGGATTTAGTGAAAAAGTAATTTTCCCCGAATTATTTGCCGAGCCTTGAAGCTCATGTTCTTTTGGGTATGGTTAGCCCACTAAGCCTGGGGTTTAAATAAACATATTTCTGATGGCATTCACCATGCTGAACCCTGATTTGCTTAGAAGTGTAGTTCAGAATGAGCGTTTGAGACTGCCAGTCGGATGTGGTGACATCCCAGCAAGGAAACCAACCAGACCTCTCCCTCCGTGAAAAAGTGTTTGATTTTACGCACCATTAAATCATTTGTATTATTCCAGCTGCATGGAAGTTATGTAGAAAAAGAGAATGCCTATATTTAGCATATTAGAGCTAACTTTAAAATATAGTATTCTTATTGATGATGTTTAGATGAACTACTTTCGTTTCAATTTTTATGCTTCAACTATTTTATAACCCATTTCTCTTGGAGCTTTTATCTAACTCTGCCATCCCCATAGTATTTCATATATCTTTTTTTAATGTGAATAAACCAACATTCCTACCTAATAGGTCATCAGGAAAGAAAATAATAAAAATTCATATTCCTTTGCATATATTATCTGTATAAAAACTGAAATATACATCTTAAGGGTCAATTTCATTTTTCTGAAAATGTCAAAATACAATGAAATTGACTCTTAAAATGTATATCTCAGCTTTTATGTAGATAATGTATATCATGTAGCATGTTGGTTACCACTTTAGAATCAAACTTGCATTGCTTTATTGCACTTTAATGCTATGCAAGCAACCCAGTGTGTTTGAACAAGGCTTGAACAGATTTCTCATCATTCCCTTGGGGAAAATGAAGTGTTTTATCTTATTGAAGTGAACTTCTAGATAGAGAAAATGATTAAAAAAAAGTCACTTTGACCATTTAAGTAGTAAAATTTACTGCTTATATTTATGGTCACATAAATTATGTTCTCAGAAAAATTTTTCACCATTTTAAAGAAGCAGAAGCAATTAATAGTATTGCACATTCATTTTTAAATCTAAAATTCAGTACCTTTTATGATCCAAGTACTGTATTAAATACTAAAGATAGAGAATGAATTAAATATTAGTCATGATCTCCAAACTCAAATAGCAGAGAAAACAAAGTACACAGATAAATACTGAGTGAACCTTGAGGCTGTTTAATCTACTCCCTAAATGAAAAATGAAAAGTATGTTTCAGAAAGGAAAGGGGGGAAATTGCCATCTTTTTTACTAGGCATCCAGTTGTCATCTAGGGCTGAACAGCAAAAAAACATTTACACTAGTAAATGTAGCGGGTGAAAACAGCTTATTTCTATTTCAATAAGCTAGACACATGGAAAGAAAGGGTGTACAATTTTCCTAAAGTAAAGTCAGTTTAAGCTGGAATGTTTTACAGCCTGAATCTGGCACAAGCTTGCCTGTCTTAAATGAGATTCCTACATCAGAATCACAAAAGTTACAAATGTTAAGGAGAGAGAGTAGAGAACCCACTTCTTGAGTCATACTTGCAGATATAATGATTTTTACTTTCTGATATATAATGCAAAAATGATCATTAAACTCGGATTTTCAAGAGCTGATTTTTGAATAGCATGTTAAAATATCTGAGCATTCCTATGATTTTGCCCTCCAAATTATACATCATACATTGCATTTTGCAACACACACAAATGCACACATTTTTAAATTATATTTAAATAAGAAAACATGCCCATAATAGTTTTGATGTTGGTGACAAACTTCTATGTTAAAAGACATGAATTTGTTCAAAAAGGTAAATGATGTTTTGAGATAGACTCTTCTGTTTAAACATTGTTCTTAAAGATATTTTTTTCTTATTGCACTAGAGATTCATAATGTAAGCTATAAGTGGTAATAAGGAATGTATTTTCTCTAAAATTGTGGCAGCTCATTCCTCATTCACAGTACTGGGGTTAGAGATGTTAGGGAACAAATATTAGCTCATACATCCATTAATACATGCAAATTGGCAGCTCATGACCCAGAAACTAGTGAAATTAATAAAAAAGAAATACGAGTATTTTAAAAATAATTAATAAAGAGCCATGTTAACAGCTACAGTGTTTAAGGTCTAACATCACTTAACCATGAAATTCACAGGATAAGGACTTACCAAATGATCTGTTCTTTTTAAAGGATTAATATATTAATTAATTTTAAAATAATATTATACCCAATAAATGTTATTATAAATAACTATAGTTTTTCAAACAAAATATTGTTGAGTGGTATTGTTTCACATTTTAGTAAATTTAGCATTTTATTTAAGGTATAGTTGACATACAATATCATATGAATTTCAGGTGCACAACATAGTGATTTGACATTTGTATACCTTATGAAATGGTCACCTTGATCAGTCTAAGATCATATGGTTGCTGATCTTAGTAATCATCTGTCAACATGCAGAGTTATTACAATATTGACTATATTCCCTATTCTGTATATTATGTCCCTGTGACTCATGTACTTTATAAGTAACAGTGTGTACCTCTCAATGATCGTTTACTGTAAAAATAATGAATTATTACATACTTTTAAAGGTGTTGATTTGACCCTTTAAAAGCAATTTTATTTGTTAAGGGGAATAATTTACTAGTTAGTATAAACTATTTAGCATAATGTAAGACAGTACCTATAGCATTTACAACAAACAAATATGAATTTCAAAGGAAGAAAATATGAGAGAAACTCATTCATTTTATTGCTTGACAAGGCATAATAATTAAAAGTATATATATGTATATGTATATATATGTATATATATATGTATATATATACATATATATACTTTGAAAATAATGAAGGAAACTTGATACTTGAATATGGATGTGCTGTGTTTTTTCCCTTAAATATGGACTACTTTTATTAAAATAATATAGTTACAATGTAACTATATTCAGAGCTCACTTACTCTATTTAATTATGGAAGTCAGAACTTGAGAATAAGATTTATGAAAATAAGTTGAAATGCAGATAATATGTTTTGGGATAATGTAGGTTCGAGGATGCATTATTTTGGAATCTTAAGATATTCCGTTCTGCCTGAGTAAAAGTTAGAATGTGGACCCCTTTCTGAGGAAGGTCCCTATCTTATTCAGCTTTATACTCTATAGAGTTTAAAACAGTGACTACCAGAAGTGAATGCTCAGTCAGCAATTGGGAAGAAAAAGCAATCATGATTGGATGATTAAATAAAGCTAACAATCTGCCCCTTGTTCACTGCTCAGAACTCTTGATTCTGTGTTTATTGGAGTATAACCTTTTAATCAAGAAGCACTGTACCAAGATAGAAACAGATCTGAATGAACAGGAGTCCTGGGCTCTTGTGCTAGCTTTGATTCTTTCTAGCTGCCAGACGTCATACAAGTCAGTGAACCTCCCAGAGCCTGTATTTCTTCACCTGCAAAATGCCAGCAGTGGACTAGGATGATCCCCCAAATCATGCTTCTTTGATGTACTGGCCCAAGTGGAATTTTTTTCTCTTAATCTTTAAAGTTTGACAAAATTCTGTCTTCTGTTGAGTTCACAGAGATAATTCATTATTACTGTTTAAAAGATTTCCCACTGTGCCACAGCTGGCACAGGTGAAAGGAATTAAGAAAGAGAGCAGTAGTGCTGCGAGACTTCATCACCCACTCTGCTTAATTATAGAAGTCAGAATTTGAGAATGAGATTTATGAAGATAAGTTGAAATGCAGATAATATGTTTCGGATAATGTAGGGTTGGTGATGTGTTATTTTGGAATCTTAAGTTTCTCTGTTCTGCATAAGCCAAGAAGGATGTTACTGAGTGGGAAAATGGATCCTCCAGTATTTTGGTCAGTGTGCTCAGTGCTGACCCTAGCAAAATCCTACGTTTAATGAGTAATTATTTTTATTGTGAGCACTGAGAAAATAAGTAACTAGAGGCTAATATAGGCTTTTTAGTTAAAATGAATATCAGCCTGAGAATGTAAAACTTGTTAGAGAAATCTTAGATTTCCTTAATTGAAATATAGATTTTAGACAAAACAGGTAATATTCCCGCCCTACACTTATTGGTCAGACTTCATGTCAAGTATTAATTATGGAGAATATGTTTAATAGAATGATTATTTAACAGAAATTAATTCAGCCATGTAAGTAGGTATTTGGAAGTTCACAGAAGTGTGTATAGGGGACCAAGGTTATTTTTAGTACCAAACATTCTTCACCCATTTGTTTTTCTTGTGGTAAGCATGATTCTCTTTCCCTACTGAAAATTATGACTCCTTTCACTGTCAGTCCTTTTAGGGTGAAGTTGACTCTAAGGTCTGCTCTGGGGACAGGTCAGAGGACGTATGTGAAATAGAATTAGGATCAGCACAGATGCAGTCTGCAGACATAATTGCTGTTTACCACCAGTGTCTATGCTGATTGATTGATGGAGATGTCTATTCTGATAGACGGAGCATTATATCCCATACTGCCCACAGTGCCACATTGATTAATTAAATGACTAATGAGAGTCATTTTTCTCTTTTCCACTAGACTCAAAGTTGTGAAGGCACAAGACTGGAAATATCTTATCATTAAAATGGGAAAATCTGTTAATCCATTATGTGGTAGGTGAGACAAGTTTTGGAAATGGTAAAACAATGTCCTAAAGACATAATTTGAGCCCCTAGATCATCCCAAACCTGAAGCCAGTGAATTTACTTCAGTCCTTGGTTTAAAAAAAAAAAAAAGTTAAGTCTTGAATAAGCCAGAATCAAATAATGCCAATTGCTTCATCATGTAGGAAACAACCCATTTCACAAAACAAAACCAAAAGATGTGTACTTTATAGAAGAAAAAAGGAAAATAGTTATTTATATGTGAATGATCTGTCATTAGACAACTTTGCATTCTTGAGACTATGAAAAGGTACATATGGATAGAAGTTTCAGGTAGACAGATTTAGGATGAATGAAAGAAAAAAGATCTTCAAAATTTGAGTTATCTAATAAAAATTAAACTGTTTTCTGTGGCAATAAGTACTAAAATTGAGCCTGGGTTGTAAGGAATATTGTATTGGGTTGAAGAATTCCCCAGCCATTACTAAAATCCTTAAAATGTATTAAAGAATTACTGAGCCAGACAATGCATCAGGCACTTTATGTACATTATCTGTTAAGTCAGTGTTATAACTAAACAGAGAAACCAGGGAGCAATGAAGTTGAGTAACTTGCCCAAGGGAAGAAAGCTAGGAAGTAACAGTGATGGGGATGAAGCCCAGTGGATTCTGACTGGCTTTACAGCTTGGCCTCTCTAGTAACACTCCAACAGTGCCTGGATTTTTATAAATATAAAGCAATTATAAAACCCTGTCTTTTACCGACATTTTAGCAATGATTCATGTAAAAATAAAAATGGGCTAATGAAGTAAAAATGAATTTTCTTTGATTTATGGACATTAAGGTTTTATGGAAATTCTAAAAATACATTTAAAGAAGTTTAGTACGTAGATTCCATGGGGACTAAAAGATCCCACACCCACGTGAACATAATTTAACTGTGAGACTGATAGAAATCCCCACAACTGCTAAAAGAAAAAGATATCAAACCACAATTAGTTATAAAAATACAAGATAAGCATGTTATAATTTCTGAGAAAGCCTAAAAGAACTCCCAGGAAATATGAATTAAGGAGTAAATAGCCACATATTTTTCCAAGAGTTGTCAACTTGGTGTTTTTGAGACTTGAAGTAGTGTGGATACATGGAAGAGAAACCTCCTTCTGTAAATGGGGCCCTGACAGAAAGTGTACAAAGGAGTTTTAGTTGATAATTCTATTGCTAATTTATTGCCTCTCACTAGATCTCTAAAAATAAAAAATAAAAAATCATCCCAGGCTCATTTAAAAACTTTATACTAGTGCAGGTATTCTGGTATCATGATAAACATCATTATAAGACCTCTATTGTTCAGTCATTATATTTTATGATATGAGAAATATTAGACATTGTAGGTTATAAGACTGATATAGTTAAGAAAGCACCTTGCCCAGTGTAACTGCTAACTTAAATTTATCATAATAATTTGTCTGTTCTTTTTAAAAAGTTGTTTAAAAGTAGATTCTTTTGTGGTTTATTAGATCAGATTTTGTGGTCAAACATACCCAGATTTAAATTATGACCCTTGCTCTCTGCTTGGTGGATTTCTTCACCTTTTCAAGTCTCTGTTTTCTCATCTATTCATGGAGATGCTTGTGTTTGCCTACTTTAGAGGTTATTTTTGTATTAAAAAATACACTCTGAAACTTCTCTGCCTGCCCAGAAAGGTACAGAATAGGCAGTAGTTGCCTTCCCTGCTCTTTCCCTCCAAACTCTTCCCAAGCTTCTCCAACTTCCTCAAAATTAATGGAAAACAACCATCTCTATAACACAAGTCAGACTTTAGGCCTATGTTTTGGTGTATAACCTATTGTCAGTCTTATAGAGTGTGTATTTCTGGGGAAGAAGAAGATGTTGCATAATAAAAATATTAAGAATGAATGGAAGCCCATTTTTAAATCAAACTCCACTTCTTTTTACCACCCCCTATTATTTCAGAACCTTTCTATGCTACTTCTAGTATGGCTCATGTAACCTGGCACTGTGGCTTCCCTTAGTTGCATTGCAGAACAGTTTTTACAGACAAAGATTGTTGCTGCCAAGTTTGACTTGGAGCATTGGGTCTTCCCTAATTTGGGAAAATCACTTAGTGCTTAACTACACTGGCCACATATTACTTCCTAGGTTAGAGAGCCTTACTGCTGTTGCTGGAACACAATAAAAAATGAAATTACAACATATCTCACTAGCTCAGAACCTAGATGTCTTGTGAGCAGAGAGCAGTTCCCTTGAAATGGGAAACTGGGAAGGGCCACAAATACATTAAGTGACTGATCCCCTAAGGTCACATAGTGATAGCAGGCAGCCATCATGGTCACACCCTGACAAGTCAGGATGCCTGAGTTTGGGCTAAGCTGACATATGCTTTTCCAGTTTAGAAAGAGATTTTCAAATTAAAACTTATATTTTCCCTTGCTTTTGGTATCCACTGGATCTAAAATCTTTAGAAGAATAAATTCTGTAGGTCTTATATATCAAAGCACAGAAATAATAGAACTCATTTATGTATCGTTCACATATTTTAGTTATTAATTGAATGTGTTGAG
Source organism: Sturnira hondurensis (assembly GCF_014824575.4). Lineage (NCBI taxonomy): Eukaryota > Metazoa > Chordata > Mammalia > Chiroptera > Phyllostomidae > Sturnira > Sturnira hondurensis. The sequence continues at coordinate 3,789,642 of NW_028077629.1, read as the reverse complement.
TACCCACAAGATACATCAGTGCCCTGGCAATATGAAGAAACCTTCAGATCAACAGTAAATGGAAAGATACATAGCCATCCTCCTTTTCCCCTACCCAACAAAACAAGAACATACACTTTAATTCCTGAAAATTTTAAATTACCAGAAAAACAAAGGAAAAAAGTTGCACATTTTTTAAGCCATATATTGGGTCTAGCTATGTGAGAGGCATGAAACCAAAATCACTATTTTTTCAATGTTTTCTAAAAGCAGCAAACCTTGAAATATAATTTCATTTTGCTTTAATGATAATAGATGGTATTACGTGTCACCTCCGGTCATACTGTATAATTTTGTGTCTTCAAAGTCTGTTTTTATTGGCTTAAAACCCTGAGCTGTGAAATGTAGCATAAAACTTCTGTGAACTCCGCTGCTCCCTTCAGCAGGGGAAAACACCTTTTAATTGGATTGTAGAGGGGAAGAAAAAAAGAAGAGGGCTTTTAAAAGTTGGGTAGTTCAGATAAGAAAAATTCTGGGTGCTTAGCAAAATGGTCAACAGTCTGAGATTCAGCTTTGACTATTATTACTGATGTAATGCTTTCAGGGTACAGTACATTAGGTCTTGAACACATTATGGGCCAAAGACTGCCCTTTTATACTCATGTGTAACCCTGAACAGACTTCAGTGGGTCATGTGCCTGGTTACTTGGAAGCACTTTCCCCATTATATTTCTACCCTATATCTGATACACCAAAGGCAATAGGAAAATATATGTGGGAACATTTTAACAGTAATAATATCTTTATTTCATTTAGTACTTTGATAAATAAATATAGCACAAAATATAAGTATAATCAATAAATGTAATATAATAAAATAAATTTAGTTGTATATATAAAATGTACTAAAAAGTCTTCAAGATCAAAATGTAAAATATATTTCAGAGAAAAGATGACTGTTTAAATTTATGTTTAACACAACCATATGTTGAAAAGAATAAAACTGTGAATTCAATGTGTCAAATGGTCAAAGAAGTTAATGCTAATAACGGGAATAGTTTATTCTTTATAAAATCTATAGAAACCACTTTAATTATAAATTAATTCAATTCACATTTTTCTCAATTTTATAAATCTCCCATTTCTTGTTTTTTTTCTTTCTCTGTTTTGCACATTTGCATTTTTTAGTTTTATAGTTTAGTTTTATTTTCATTTCCTGGTTCATTACTTGGGAGACTGTTCACCATGATACAGGCTTCCAACAAGGGATATTCTGAGGCAGCATCCCAAGTTATTGTCATGGCTGGTTGAATTTCTGAGAACTAATATCATCGGTCTTGAGCTGCTTCTACCATGCAAGCTAGGCTAAACCCCATGCTTTCTAGCTACTAAGTAGGACTCCATGTTTCCCAAGAATCTGTAAGGATGCATCTAGAGATGCAATTGTTAGATTTATTATATGTTTTGTTTGTTTGATTCATTTATTATCTTTTAAAGAAAGGAGAATATTACTGTGATCTTTAAACTACAAAATACAAAAACAAGGAAAAAAAGCTTTGGGTGCTATTGTGCAAAATGTAGCCATCAATAAAGTTTTTGTTAGAGGACTTTCATTCATTATTTATTCAGCAAAATTATTTATTGAGTTCATATTATTGTGTCTGAAATTGTGCTGGGTGATAGGAATATACAAGTGAACAATAGCAAAACAAGAACATGAATAATAGCTACTGTTTTGGAGGAGATTGATCATAACAAAACATAACAAATAATCACATTTTATAGCCTGTTGGAAGATGATAAATGCCACACAGAGCTAGAACAGGTTCAGACAGACCAGGAACATGTGAAAGAGGGGATTACAGTTAGTGTTAGCGAGATAGATGTATTTGCACAAAGACTTCCAGGAAGTGAAGGGACATGGAGAGGAGTATTTTAGAGATGGGAAGCAAAAAATTGAAAATATGCCCAATGAATTTTAGGACCAGCTGAAGCTAATCTGTTTGGAGAAGAGTAAACCAGAAAGTAAGAGGAGGGGAGGTCAGAAAGTGAAGGCTGGGAGTGGAGCATTATAGGTCACTGTCAACTCTAATTCTTCTGTAGCTGAGCAGCTGTAACAGGTTTTGAGCAGAAGAGGGACACAGAACTGCTTTTAATCAGGTCACTTTCATTGCTCTGTTCAAAATAGACTTCAGGAAACTAAAAGCAGGAGTAATTAAAATTTTTAGACTATAAGGAAGATTGCAATAAGAGCATGGACTCAGAAAGATGCTTTGGGATTCTTAGCTTTATACAACATTTTGAAGTAGGTAAATTAACTGTAGTATTTCAGAATCTTATCACTTTTTTAAAAAAATCTCCCATTTATACTTTCTCTGTCAACCTGATCTCAACAAAGAATCCTATAACCACATTTTAAGGTAAAGGTATCTGTTGGTCCTTTTAATGATTTACCTACATTTTAACCAGTAACACAGAAGAACACACTTTTTTAATGGTTATATTTCAAGCCTTAAAAAGCAAGGAGAGATACTTTTGGTTTAAGATGATATTTAGACCTATGGGCCACCTCAGTCAATTCTGATTCTTGATTTACAATAAAAGTTTCTCTATATAAAAGTTTGAAACTGACACTATTTTTTCTATTTGGAGCAGATTACTGAGTCTATACTCACTTCTTGAGAAATATTCATTGAGTTGTTATAGGGAAACAATTAAGTGCCAAGGAAGAACGAGGGCATTAGTCATATGATTTGAATGAGACACTGCACTTCCCTCTTCTCAAAGTGCTCTGAGTATAGAACAAGGACTTTAGATATTTAACAATTGCATGGTTGTGGTGAAAGATCTACCAAAGTCAAAAATAAGAGCCTGTCTCAATGACAGCTCATCCTAAAGGCCTTCTTCTCCTTCTGTTCAACCCCCATCACTATTCACCACAGCCCAATTCCTTCTTTTACTTTTATGAACGCCATCACCTCTCATTCACACAGGCTCTTACACATTGAGCTGTCACTAACTTCTTCCTTTTCTTCACCTTTAACACTTTTTCATGGAGGACCTGCACCAAACAGATTTGGTCTAGCATTTCTCATACATCCTTTCAAACAGCAAAGTCTCCAATCAGATTCCTGACTGCAGACTATTAAAATAATTATTAATTAGATTTCCTCTCTTCAGTCTTTGATGTATTCAAATAAAGTTTACAGAATATCTGTGATTATATCAAACATATGTCAAATGAATAATTAATAAGAATAACAATATAAATTTTCGATTTACTATATCATCAGATAAAACCTGCTTTGTCTGACATTAGTTATTTTCTGTGACCTAGCTCTAACCCAGTCTTCTATCCACATCTTAATGTCTTCTCACATCCAGTAAGTAATCTAAATCTTCCTGTTCCCTCAACATGTTGTGTATTTTGTGCCCTATGTGCATATATGAGCATATATGTGTGTATGTGTATGTGTGTATCCCCCCTCTGAAATGAACTCATTCTTCCCTTCATGTATAAAAAGCCTATTGTCCTTCAAGGCCCTAAAATCATCCTCCTTATAAAATATCTTTTTCTCTTAAGTTCCAGGGTGACTTTGTCTGTGGCTTTCTCATTTTTGGTTTCCAAAATTATTCCTTGGACTTGAATAGATATATATTGAATTAAATTAGCCGTAACATTAGTGCACCACCTTACCATTTTTCAAAATTATTTACATACTATTTTGACTTCTTTTAAAAGTCATTTTAAGTTTAAATGCATTACTTTATAATTTTATACATTATTACCCAAAGATGGAAATAATTCTAATGCATTTCATTAAATTTAAATATTACCTTGACATTTCTTTTGCACTCACAATTATTAATTTAGTAAATTACTGTAGAGCATTCTTGTTTTTAGTACTATATTGTGAGATTAGGTACTGGTGCTTCTTTTTGCCACTGAAGAGTACGTATGAGTTTACCAACCAGAGCATGAAGTGAAAGGTGACTCTAGTAGTTTAGCTTCTCATATAAAGTAGACATGAACTATATGGGAGAAAAAGAGAAAGCATTATGGGAGAAATTATAATTAGGCAAAAACCTCAGAAGTAGTTTTCAGTGTACATTGCTGTGACACAGAAACAAGTATTAAAACATAAGGGGAAAACAAATGAGGACGTGAAAACCACAAGTATAGAATGGAATCAGCTCAGAGAGGCAGTGACAAAGACAGAGGGGGGAGAGTATTTAGGAATTACAGAAGAGGAATTTTACACTGATGAAGGTGGAGAGGCTTCCCTTTGTAAACATATCAAATGAGAAGAGTAGCTCATAAAGTTTTATGACCTGAGCATACATTCTAATGGAAAGAAATACGATAGTATATTATGATCATCTAATTTTAGTATGCAGAAACTTAATGACTTGTAACATTGTTGACTGAATACATCAAGGTGGTGCTTTGCTTCAAATACGTAGGCACTCTGTTGAACTCCGTTTTGATTAGTGAACTAAGGTCAGGTGATATTTACTGGAAACAAATGTGATATAAAGCATTGTCTAATTTCTTCACTTATTTAAGGAATTATACTTATTGGTAGACAAAACTTCCATGGTACAGATGATCATATAATAGATGATCAAGTGGACTGTTGAGAGCCAATGCTATTACAATTGAAAACTTAGTTCATCTCCACCCAAGAAAAAGAGAGAAACTGAATTTTGATTCAGTTAATACACAAGCTTCAGAAATTTTAGCCCCCAAGATCTTAAACCTCAGCGTGGCTCTGGAAAACCAACATGACCCTTCTCTATAATATATACTAATATTAAATTCTATATTTTTGATATGATAGTTGTGAGAATAAAATTAGGTAATGCTAATAGTTTAAAAGTTAACAAATGGTATTTGTCCTTCAACACCTGGCTTATTTCACTCAGCATAATGCTTTCCAGTTCCATCCATGTTGTTGCAAAAGGTAGGAGCTCCTTCTTTCTTTCTGCAGCATAAAATTCCATTGTGTATATGTACCATAGTTTTTTGATCCATTCATTTACTGA